>NC_088206.1:33884010-34484010 GCF_037126465.1 Ornithodoros turicata | reverse complement strand
GTACATCCTCGAGGGAGGAGCAGCAGTCGCCAAGTAAAGATGCTCGTTTTGAGCATCTAGACGAGCGAGAGATTGTCTACACATTGAAATGCAAATAGATCCTCAGGATGTCCCGCGAAACGTTCGTCCTGGGTGTCAGCTGGATAGACTGCTTGGAGGGGACCTTGCCCCCGCATGATAAAGTTCCGAGGGGCGGTGGGGCAGACACTCTTGCCCCCACGTAGTTGTGCTAGTGTAAGTATATCCCACAAACAAATATCGTTGACTAACAACGCAGTGTGGGGTTGGTATGACATTTTAGACGCGACGGAGCTACGGCAGACGAGGACAATACGGAAAAGGGCGGTGTGGTGCCTTTCCGTCCTTTCCGTATTGTCCTCGTCTGTCGTAGCTCCATCGTGTCTAAATGTCGTTTATCATACATTTTCCGCGGCACCCGATTTTTCTTCTTCTTTTTTTCTTGTCGTGATGGGAAAGTTATGCATCAACTTGTACAACTTCAGAAAGGTGAATTGCATTGTTGCATTTTTGGTGTACGATACGACATGTAAAACAGTTGACATGGTTACAGAAATACCATGTTTTTATTTTTATTGTACTAAGTTATTTAACTAACTAACTACTACCTAAAACGTTTTCGTGGCTTGATAAGAAGAACTATTAGCTGGGAAGCCACATATGTAAGGACGCGAACATGTTCACGTGCAAGAGTCAAGGACGTTGGACGGAAGGAACGTTTTACGGAAGCTTTTCGAGATCATGCAATGCGAAAGACCAGAATACAGAAGTTTTTGGACAATTTTTAATTGCGGGAAATTTATTTTTTTCAATTGAACTTTGAAAATTGCCAAGCGAACCTTACCTTTTTTTTTACAGAAATATGATGTCCTCCACGGATAACCACACACCCAACAAAGACTATGCCAGTATCACAACAGAAATAGTCGAAAAAAAATGTAAAAATTACGCTGTAGCCCCGCCTGCTTGATTTTCGCAGTGAAACGTATACGCGAAATCTAAGTCTAGACGAGAAAGTGTCCCCGCCTTCATTTATTTTGGCCTTTCTTGTAAAGACGGTTGTTTTCTTTGTGATAAGACGGTTGTCACCAGCATCAAGGTCAACGCGGCGCAAAGGAAGGTAAAACTCTAGGTAAAACCAGGGACCGTGGTAAAACGAAAGGCGGGAACACTTCCCCCTCTCCCCTCAAATACCGTGGGCTCTTCTTTGTGACAATCAAGCAGGCGGGGCTAAAGCCGAATACTAATTTTTGGGGGCTGTGGTTATCCCCTGGAGGACTTCATATTTCTGTAAAAAAGTGAGATTCGCTTGGCAATTTTCACAGTTCAATTGAAAAAATAAATTTTCCGCAATTAAAAATTGTCGAACGTATTCCTCAATGGTGGCAAAATTTTCCAGAACGTAATTGCCGAAAATCTGACAATCCTCCGGCGAGCACGTAGCCAGTTAGAATTTTTTATCACCTTAGGTGAAACACCCTGCATAATATGATAAAGGAATGACGTTACAAATGAGTACTACAGTCGACCCCCGCTTATCCGGACGGTGCCGTTCCCGGCGAAATCGTCCGGATACCGGGGCATCCGGATAAATGAAACGACCGAATAGAAACGTCCTACAGAGCAAGGTTTAATTAAAACACAGAAATCTCGTCGATGACAGCTGTTACATAGTAGTGTAGGCACTCGATTCCTGCAAACTTTTGCTAATTGCATTGAGTTGAGCCACGCTGTTGCGCTGCTCGAAGAATGTCAGTGCGGACGCAAAGTGTCTATGTCGGAGCCTTGTTTCTCACTGGCGTCATCGGCACCGTCTTGCTGCACATCATCGGAGGCAACAGCAGCAGTCACACCGTCATCAGTCGTAGCTGCACACGCGTCATCATCCTTATCAACGTCAACGTAGTCAGAAACCGCAGCATCATCTACGGCAGTCGCAGTGAGCCTCTGCATCAGGGATCGCAGCCCAGCTAGGGGAATGTCTTCATCGGCCAACGGGCCGTAAGCAGCAGGCCCTCGGGTTGGAATTTTCCCCTCTAGAACCGGACAGTTGCTCGAGATATTTCCACATGACTCGACTGGTCAACGTGACCCAACGCATACAAATAGAAAAGGGGTTCATCGTGCACGGTTGTCTCCCCTGCGGAGGAATGTAGTTCCCTGACGTGTGACGGGAACAACCCCAACACAGCGAAAAGGGTGACGAAGCGGGGTCAGCGTCTCCTCTTACTCACGGTAGTCCGGATATCTGAAGCTGGATTACAAGAATTTTTGACTTTCGTTCCCTGGAATTCTGGTCCGAGTCCGGAAGCTGAAGTCCGGATAAACGAGAACAAAATACATGGAGGAAAATCTGTTCCCGTGCCTTTTGTCCGGATACCGCGGGATCCGGATAAATGAAGTCCGGATAAACGGGGGTCGACTGTATATTCTTCGCTCGGCTTTCGCTTACGTGTGCTGATGCTGAGGCATCCAATTATTTTTTATTCGTAGCAACCATGCACAATTGGTTTCCCTATATCAACGGAAACGACTTCCACAACGAACGTTACCTAATCAGGTGGCTTAATCGTTTCACACGTTCAACTTAACGGCACGAGACAGCGCGTTGCGAGCGCTCACGTGTTGTGATGTCACCGCTGGCAGCGAGGCTGCATCTTCTCTGACCAATATGACTGTTTCATTTGTTCCGATAGCTCGCGTTCTCGTGCTCTCATACATGCTCATTGCGTTCCAATGTTCGTTCCTAGGCTCGTTCGTCATCTTCTTTTTCTTCCCGTCTCAATATATGGCTCGCTAGTCGTGTGAAAATAATTAACAAACATGTACGTCACTGTAAGGATAATCGTCGAGCTATACGCAAAAAATTGTAAATCGTTTTCCTACCCTGACGATGGTGTCAGGTGAGAATGGTCTTAAGTATGATACGAGAACTAGTGTGTGCTGCGTTCTAGTTCACGTGGGAGTCCGAGACCAGAAAGGAAAGACGTAGTGGTATCAGAAGTACCAAAAGAAGAAAGAGGAGGAGGCTGCCCGTTCTCCTCAACTTTTACACTTATTTCATTAACTTTATGTAACTTTTTCCTTCAAGCATGGAAGTACAACGCGCAGCCAGGCTTCATAAATAGTGGGAACAGCATTTCTTCCCGGACGGAACAACTTTACAAAATCTATCTGGTCCAGTTGAAAGGCATCCTGACGCCTAAAATAAAATAAATTCACAGTGCAACAGTTTTCTAGTGAGCTTGAATAGAACGTCAGTGAACTGTTTGAATTCCATGTTAGCACCGCCAAGCAAGAGAATGTTATGAAAGTATTCAAGACAATCGACCTCAGAAAATCCACAGAATCCTTTGCTCTTCCTTTCATTGCTACATCAACACTATGTCCGCAATGCACTATTAAAGAGAACAATTCGAACACTACTATATGCATCCATTTCGCCTTTGTTGTTCATCACAACACCCGTAGCTATCAAGACGGAGTGAAGTACACGGTCAGTAGTCCTCACAAACGGTGCGGAGAGCGTTTCTTGGCGGACAGAAGAGCTTTACAGAATCTGTCTCGTCCAGTTGAAAGGCATCCTGACCCCATCACGTCCATGGGGCACAGTTAGCTGCTTGTGTGATCGCCCAAGCGAATAATCACTCCGCCATCTTTCTTGGGCAGCTTCAAGATTAGCGAGTCGTTACGAATAACGAAACGAATAAACTTATCGACGCCCTGCTGTGGCACAATCTCTGCTCCTCGTTTAGCTTCTTCGTTGAGGCCATCGTGCTCGTAACGAGCCGTTACGTGTTGTGATGTCACCACCCTGAACGAACATCAGCTGCCAACGAGGCTGCAATCTTGTCGACCAATGAGGTTGTTTAATTTTGTTTGGATAGCTCGCATGGTTTGCCTATGGTTTGTCTATGGCTTGTCGTTGTCACTTCATCTTCTTTCTCGTCTTCATCTGCATCTTCTCGAGAATATCTCACAGCTCTCATGTAACCACTGGTGTAAATACGATGAAAGGGGGAGCATGTCATTTTGTACACAGTCGTGGAGCAATACATGTTCGTTTCTGCAGAAATTCCGTTTCTGCAAATCTCCAGATGAAGCTGTTTCACATTCTAACGAGTGGGTAGACCCACTCGTTAGGCAAACGATCTAATTTGATCGTAACTGGACCGCGACATTACGCCCCTGTCACTTTAACGAAAGGAGCGTGTCATACACCACGTGCTCGAGCTCCCGAGTGCATCGCGCCTCGTTAGATCATGAGCCATGTAGGCGATGAAGCCTGTGACCACGTGAACACATTCGTTAGGCAGACGACACCGTCGGTCGTTACGCGAGCAGAGACTACGCCTTTGTTCCGTTAACGAAAAAAGCGCGTCACGCGTCACGTGAAACGTGTCACGTGTTCGTGTTAACGAGAGCTCCGCCTCTCGTTGGCTCGCGAACGATGGAAGTGATTAAGCCCCCTGCTGTTTTCTCTCTTGGTATGGGTATGCATGCCTTCTTTTAGGGTCACAGTACCCAAAGGTTTCTTAGACAATCCGCAGGGCAATCACCCTGCAAACGACACAAAGAGGAATTCTCCACGATCAGAGCCGTAGCGAGGCAAGTTTGCGGCCAGGGCAGGGTAAATCTGAAGTGCCCCCCCCCCCTTCTCCAACTGCTGTCAGAAGCCCTGTAAACAAAGAAATGAAAACACTTATTTGTACTGCCGAGATCGTAAATTCAAATTTCCTTCGTTCCCGCTTTATCCTGTCCAACCAACCTGCCAGGGCCTGCCGTTCGTCGCCCCCGAGGGCGCCCGGGGCGGCTACCCCTCTCGCACACCCGTCGCTACGGCTGTGCCCACGATCCCCAACCTGAGTATGACTACTCTACGTTACATTCACAAACAATGCACAGGGCCAAAAGACGCATCTTGTCGCGTTCTGCAAAACACAAGGTCAACCAGGGACCTGAAGGAAACTCCAGATTGTGTTTTCCGGGGTTCAACCACTGGTGAAATTTGCACTGTTCTTAGCATGCTTTGCTAATGTGTATGAGAATGAGATGAAAATAAACGAAAATTTAGCCTATAGTTCCGAGTCCTAGTCTGTACGAAACTGATTACTGATTCTTGTACAAAATTGATTATTTATTCTAGGCGCAACCCGGTTATGCTAAAGAGGACACTCCTATTTGCTTTTCGTATATAGAAACCGATTTGACTGATCAGTAAAATAGAAATGAAGCAAGCGCCTTCTCAGGTACACGTAAATTTTGCAACTTCGCCATTCATCTTTAATAATGAAATGTTATCTCCCTGAAATTTATTATGACAACCATTTAAGTGGCTAGACCCAGGAACATTATCGGGTTGGTTGCATCAAGACAGACCATGCGCGGATTAACTTAGAGGGTGCGAACATCGAATAGATACCTTTTACGAACAAGATACAAACACAAGATAGGAATAAGAACAATTATATTGTGATTCCGAGATGGGCGAGCAACACGCCCTAATTACCGCTCCAAAATGTAAGCCGGAAAAATGTATGCGGTAGGCAGTCTTCTTAGTGTGAACCTTTGCCGTAATCTGCCGTTACGTATTTAATTCATCTTAATTCCAGTAAATATGCTGATAATATTGACAAGCTAATCCTACTTTTCTTTATCGAAACCAAAAGTGCACGGCAGATTTTGTGGAGAGCGAAAGGCACAAAGCGCATTGTTTGCTATGTGAATTGAGCTTAGGAACTTTCAGTTCGCGAGTTCACGTGCTTTTGTATCTACCATTCGCATTTTCTCTAAATAATAATAATAATAATAATAAAAAAAATACGAGGAAGGTAAATACGGTTGGAACGGGAAAAAGTTCGCAGACAGTCGATTACAGTGTCTGACGGCAAGTTCCCGAGTTCAGTTCAATGAAACCAATACACTACATTTAAAAAAAAGAATGAAGAAAATGATACGGCATAATTCACAGAAAATTCATGACGGAAAGTGAAAAAAAAAAAAAAAAAGAGGACAACGAAACGTGCAGAAACAGCTGTAGCAGAAAACGTCTTCTTTCGATATCTGCCTGCGACATCTCTCGGGGAAGGCTGGGACTTACAAACCATGGTTACCAACTTACGCGGTAAATCTCGCTTGCCACAGCCCATCGGTTTCGGTTTCGCTGAGCGGTGAGTGGGTAGCTTTTAGCGGTGAGTGGGTGGCATTCGGGCTTCCCTTGATACACTCCGATTGCGGTGAAAATTTCAGGATTTGTTCTGTGCATAATTGTCTCTCTTCAGTGCGGATTTTGCTTTCAAACAAGCACTAGAACAATCCGAAATGACAAGTTGAAAAATTCAATTTTTCAGGTTTTCTTAGGAGTGTTTATAAATTACCTACGTCAAATATCAATAATACAGGGCTGTAGTGTCAATAATACAGGGCTGTGGCACACTTTGTGTATCACAGGACACAACGGTGCAAAAAACTACATAGCGCTATTTTCTTCTTTCTTCGCGTAAAACCTTGGCACAGATGAGCAAAAAATTAGAATATGGTCATGTTCCTCGCTATATAGTAGAACAGCTGAGTGACGTATAAACACAAGGGCGCTGTAGCACATTTGTATAAAAAATGCTTTCATGCAACATCAATACTTCCAACGTCAGACAAATAGGAGCGGCGCAACCTCTTGGCAAACATGGCAGTTTTCACAAGAGGAGTAGGACAGCTAAGCCTTAACTCTATGGTTTATTGTGAGGCGAGCACAGCGCGCCACAGCGCTCGCAGGGTAGCAGCATCTCGTTGTCGTCGCTACAGAGCCCTCCCGCTGTTGGAGACTATGTCTCCTCGTGTTACTGCCTTGGGACATTTGCACTAGGGGGGGGGGGGGGGGGCTTGGTGTCCGGACTTGGAGTTGAACACGGAGTCGGTTGGCATATGGTGGTTTAGGAGTGTGAGCAGGACGCAAGCGGTCTTCGAAGCGGTCGCGGCCATTTAGACGGATGGTGGAGGTTTTGGGGGTGTGACGGATGACAAGATGCGGTCCAGTGTAGGGTGGCTAGAGAGACTTGCGAAGTGCTTCTGTCCGGAGAAAAACGTGTGATGAGGCGGAGAAGTCTTGGGCAATGTAGGGAAGACGGTTTTGTGTAGAACGTGTGGGCGAAGGCCGCAAATCCGAGAAGGTGACGTGAAGGCAATCCGAGTAGCCGGCCGGAGACTGTGTGGTTGCTTCCGGAGCCGAGCAGTAAAACTCAGCAGGAAGCCGTAGAGTGGTCGCGTAGACAAGCTCCGCGGAAGAACATTGCAGCTGGGAGTGTACTGCTGTACGTATGCCCAGGAGCACAACAGGAAGAGCAGACACCCAAGCGGCTGAGTCGGCACGACACATTATGGATGCTTTCAGTGTTCGCTGGAAGCGTTCCACGAGGCCGTTGGTTGCGGGGTGGTAAGCGGTGGTCCGCAGCCGGGAAAAGCCCTCGTCTTCCTGGTCTTCGCGCCCTGATCTTCGTGATGGAATGGAAGAGGTTAGATTCAAACTGCGCGCCTCGACCCGTAACAACTTCGGAGGGTGCACCGAAACGGGTGATCCAGGCTGAGACAAACGCTGACGCGATACACTCTGCGGTGGCGTCAGGTATGGGGGGTAGCTTCTGGCCAGCGTGTGAACCTGTCCACGCAGGTCCGGGTGTAGCGCTTGCAGTCTGATGGTGGTAACGCGCCCACGATGTCGATGTGGACCTTAACAAAACGGGGGTCAGGGAGAAGGAATCGCGACAGATTGTGATGATGTGGCGATGTATCTTGCAACATTGGCAAGCTTCACAAGTCTGCGACCAACGCCTGATGTCCGCATTCATGCCAGGCCAGGCATACCGTGCGACGATCATCCGCATCGTGCGTTTTATACCAGAATGGGCGAGATTGTGTAACTGGTCGAAGATTGGGCGGCGCAGTTCGGCAGGAACGAAAGGTCGAGGTGTCACATGTTACGGGTAGAGTTCCTCCTAGCAGTGCAATATCTTCGAGTAACAGTGAAGATGATGATACAGACTCGACGCGGCTGACAGCATCGTCTGTTACGTTACTTGTCCCTTTAATGTGGCGAATGTCGGTGCAAAACTCAGAGAGAAAACCCAGCTGACGAATCTCGCGGGGCGAGTACCGTGAGCTTGACTTTTAAAACGTGTGGGCTAGCGGCTTGTGGTCGGTCAAGATAGTGAATCTGCGACCTTCCAAGATGTGCCGAATGTGCCTCACCGAAGAGTAGACCGCAAGGAGCTCACGGCCAAAAGTGCTATAGCGTGAGTGGGCACAGGCCGTCCTCTTGGAGAAGAAACCGAAAGGATGCCAATGGCCGTCAATCTTCTACTGAAGAACGCCCCCGACAGCATGCCGGGAAGCGTCGACCATCAGCGATGTCGGGGCTTCGTGAACAGGGTGGGCGAGTACTCTAGCGGCGGTCAGATTAGATTTCGCCGTCTCAAAGGCAACCTGACGCTCCAGCATCCAGACGAACTGATCTGGCGCTTACTTAATCACATATTCATCCTATAGAGCTACATAACTGGCCTACTCCATTCCTGTTTCATTCGTCCGCGTGGCGCCCCGTCTCTGTAGAGTAGACGCCGCAGCGAGTGCGTGGGGCACGAGTCGCGTCGCTAACAAGGACAACTGACAACTGCGCTTCAACGTGTTCAAAAGACGCTGAAAGTATACTTACTATACGTCCTCGTTTGATAGCTAGGTGAAAATTTCCGAAATCCATGATATGGACGCGTGATGATGATACGAATGTGTCTTCGTTCGGAGATTGAGAGGAACTCTTATGTTGACTTCTTTTATGTCCGAACCGTTTTGTTGTAAACCGGTTACCGCTATTATTTTTTACGGGTCTGCTCCGGTTCGGGTCGGGTTCCGGCAAAAATAACGGCGGTTCGGGTACGGTTTTCAGTTCGGGTTCGGGTTCGGTTCGACACCCTGGTTGAAGGTGCTCTTTTTCGGAGAGGCTGGCCACGAGAATGTCGTCAACATAGGCGAAAACAAAGTGTAGGCCTCGCGCGAGAGCATCGATAAATCTTTGAAATGTCTGTGCAGCATTGCGAAGGCCGAAGGGCATTCTGCGGAACTCGAATAGTCCGAATGGGGTGGTGATGGCGGTCATTGGAATGTCCCCGGGCGCCATGGGGATTTGGTGATACGCCTTCTACAGATCAACCTTTGAAAAGAAGGTGGCGCCGTGTAAGGTGGCAGTGAGATCTTGTATGTGAGGTAGGTTCTATAGGGTTCCGGGTTTTCGGATTTATCCGAAAAAATCCGAAAAACGTACTGCGGTAAAATTTTAAGCAATTCGGATTAATCCGAAAAACTCCGCTTGGTAGATGTTTTCCCTGATAACCGGGTTAGTGTTCTTGGCGTCCTTTTGTCCTGGGTTTCTTCTGACCACGGATAGCGGCCCCACCGCAACATAATAATGGTTTCCGTGACCTAGCGTTTCCTTCGGCTGCCATCTCGGCCACTTGAGGATTCACCGCCCGGGTTTTCGCCCGGTCCGTTTCCCGATTTCCTTGTCCTACACGTGGCCTAAGCACTAAAGTAAGTGTCGAACCGAGGAGTGGTCTTTTTGAAAGGGCAACTAGTAGCAGTGCTGACGACAAGATGGGACGCAAGCGAAAGCTGCCCTGCGACTACGTCAAGCAGTGCTCTGATTTCGAGGAGTTCACATCGTCCCGCGATCGCAATGCAGAGGTTGTCGTATGTAAGTACTGCCGCATAACAGTGAGCACCACTGATCTCTATACGGTGGTTTCGGCGCAATATCCTCGGGCGCGGCCATGACGCACCCACAGCGCTGTAATGGCGACCGGGTGACGTCAGGCAAAATAGCTCCTCTCCAGGGAACTGCGGTATTGTTTGCGGAGCATATCAGTGGGCGCGACAATGACGCCCCCACACTGCAGTAATGGTTGCAGCGCATACCAGTGGGCGCGGTCATGAAGCCCCCACAGTGCTGTAATGGCGACCAGGTGACGTCAAGCAAGATGGCTGCTCTCCAGGAAACTGCCGTATAGTATAGGCTGGATCGCGCATAGGGTGCTCCACAGCGTGGTCACCGGCCGCCATATTGGTGGGCCCAACGCATCTTGTCGTTTGCATTTAGTTCAAGCGGGTCTGCCCGTATTTTTTTTAATTTCCTTTAAATTAAAGGGCATGTCATGCCAGTTTGTTGAAGCTTTGAGTACACTTCACACGGACAGAGAAACAGGGATAATTTTTCACAAGTAAGCTCTTTATTTTGAGGAAAAATCTGTTTATTCGCATGCATCTGACAACTCGGACTTGCTTGCTACTTCGCTGGTGCCATTACGTACTAAGAGAGTATATGTGGCTGCTCCTATAAATCTCAAGACCATGTATTTTCTATAAACAATGCGCTTGTGCTCTACAGGTTCCCCTCACAGTCGCCCAGCTGTGCCGAAGAAGCGGATGCAGAACCTGCGGCAATATACCAATTTGTTCCACTGTTCTTTTAATTTGTGGGGTACGGTGGAAGTAAATAAACTGGTGTGTTAACCTCGTATGTGCAGTCGCTGCTACAACGTGTGTGATAAATCACGCGTGTGCATGCTCTTCATGCACAGCGCTTGGAATTTCTGTAATGAAATACGCTGACAGCTGAACACCTGCAACGCACTCGTGACAACAACGTTATTTTAAGATGAGGAATGGAGAGGTTCATCGCCAGGAACGGTATTTCTACCCCACTGCTGGTGGTGATGTGGTGAATGAAATAATGAGCCCCTCCAAAATAAGGATCGAAGTGCTATAGTAGAACACATACACTCGTAGAACATCATACGATTATGTAAAAAGCCAAACGAGAACCATACAACACAAAATGAAAATCACACAATATCGAACGAAAACCACGGAACGCCACAGGAAAACCACATAACGAACGAAATCCACAGAACACCACATGTGAACCGAACAGACGAAAACCACACAAAAATTAAGAAAGAAAGAAAAAATCGGAACAACCTTACAATAACAAACAGTGTAAACCCTTTCAGAGCAAAAATAATAAATTTTGTAGGCTTACATTTACCGAATTCCTTCATGCGTACGCTTCCCGTGCACGACACTAACCATCCCACATTCGGAGTACAGGCAGCGGCGAAGAAAAAGAAATCAACTACCATTAAAGGGTCTCTGACCAGAAGCTGGTTAATGACCTTGTTTGTATGAATAACGAACCTACATGGTGCCTCCAAGTTACAACTGAAACGTTTCGTCTCTGCGGAGCCGCGAACTATTCCAAACAAGGAGCCGAAAAGCGGTTTCGATTTCTGCCCACAACTCATGCGATCAGCGCAAAACTCTAGCTATTACGAAGAGGTCCCATGTGTATGACGTCAAACGCCCGCGACGTTTATTGTTGGAAAGTCCACACCGGAAGTTCGGGTGGTTTCCGCAACTTCCGTATTGCTGGGTGCTGTTTCAATATGGACCTGGAAGCACAGCGGAGTCAGCTTTCAGCTACCTTTCAGCAGCTGAGAGGGACCTGCTACGTGCAGCAGAGTTTGGAGGCCTTGCTTTTGAAATGTTGAGCCGCGAACCGACTTCAGCATGAAGAGGAAGTTCCAACGACAGACTGTTAGATGAGCTTTTAGCATCCATTATGATGAAGCACATGAACAGTTTTGTGTAAATTTCGTGTTTGACGGCGCCGTGTAAAGGGGCCGGAGTGGTTCATGCATAATAATGCCCAAAGAAGTCAAGTGCTTATGTTGCAAGGAGCTGCTCTAAAAGTAGCACATTTAGAACTTCGAGGGCAGCACGAACCTAGCGCTCATATTCACAAGTAAGAAGCGTGTCTCATGCACAATCATGCTGGTTGGTTTCAGTACAAAACTTTTCGATATTGTTCGCCACTTATTCAGAAAGAGTGCAGCTGAATTAATACTCGGCGTCCTACTAGCTTTAGCTTTGTTCAAAGCTTGCGTGTTCCACACAGGAAATAGATACACTACATACCAACAGTTCGTGAGATGGGTGTTGCACAAACTTGGAAAAAAACAAAATAATCGTTATACCAGTCTGCGCGGTGAACAGGATACGCAAAGCCTTTCCCATAGTAACTACTATATGCTTTAAATACCCAAGATACTAGGTGGAAGTACCCCCTACAGGGGCTGCCCTTGCAATTTCAGCTGTAGACACATGTCGCTAATGATGTAACTATAATAATGACCCCCCTCCCCCAACTTTTTTCAACACCCCTCCATGGTTGGGATTCTGGATAAACCACTGTGCTGATCCCTGGCACAAAGCACCATCTCATCAGTCTGCTCCGCCTGTAAGAATTACATTGGGCTCTCAATTCCACCACAGACACAAATCCAATCCTGTTCTGACGCATCCTTTTGTTCACCCATTCAGTCAGTATGTCGCAAGTGCTGTTCGAACTCTTACTGTCTAATAGCACCCAAATAGTATTGTTTAATGATCGTTATGTGGAAGTAAATCAGACTGTTATGCAGGTTACCCTGTGTGTGACCTCCGGTTCCTGGTCTGTCCTCCAGAAGTGCTTGCTACACAAGTTGACTATCGAATACCTCAATCTTCCATGCATGATGTAAAACCCCAGCTTGCTTGCTTCCCAGCCATTTTTTCATTCTCAATCTTCCTTTTGTGTGCAAAGTGCGCACCCAGTTTGAGTAGGATGTAGAACTTGAGGAACCAAGCTTTGTATCTTGGGCTGCTCAAATACTCAAATAGGCATGTTGTAGTCAAAGATGATGTAACATGAAATGTGGTTCATATAGTTTATTGTGGCACTCAGATAATATCTTTATAATATGTCTGAAGAGATTGTTCCAAAATAGCATATGTGATGCAGCGTCATACATTATTGGGTTTCACTTTATACAGACGGCAGCGTTTGTAAAGTGTCTGACACATTTTTAACAGCCACTGTTTTAAAATATGCATTAAAAATGCTCCAACTATGAACGTATCACGAAGTTCTTCATTTCATTTGTTTACCTAAAAGGCCCTTGTGAAGGGATGTACATTAAGGGGGAGGTTTGTATCCAAAAAAGACAAATACCAAAATGATAACACGAAAATACACAAAATTCGTTCACTCACCACAAAGAAATTCATTCGATCTGAAAATAATCATAGCATTTGCAAATAAATGACGATATATTTTGTTATGATGCTATGTGGGCAGGAAGGTCATTCCAGTTTGACACCATCAGCTGGTGCAGAGAGTAGAGGAATTTATTTTTTTGTAGGTGGAGCAGGTAGTTTGTGCGGGTCATCAAGTCTTCGGAGTAACTTGTGAAGGGATTGACAGTAAGGGGGGTGGGGAGGAGGGTGGCCATAATAATACTTATGAAAGAATGCCAGGCCTGATACTTTTCAACTGGTAATCAAAGGAGCTAGAAAGAGTTGGGCTTTAGTGGCTGAGACGGTGGAAAAAGGATGATAATCACGAGCAACAAACCGTGCGGTTCTGTACAAATTCTACTTTGTCGATTAAGAGATATTGGAATGGGTTCCAGATTGCAGAAGCATATTTCAGTTCTTTTGAACATGGCAGTTGATGTTCTGAGACTGGAACACATAGAAAGGACAAATACATACAAAGCATCAAGTGCCTAAGAAATGAATGATGAAAGAAGGCAGTCACTGGATAGGTTAGCCAGTAGTAGGACTTGAACCCACATCTTCTGTATTACCGATCCAGGGGGCTTAATCACTTCCATCGTTCGCGAGCCAACGAGGGGCGGAGCTCTCGTTAACACGAACACGTGACACGTTTCACGTGACGCGTGACGCGCTTTTTTCGTTAACGGGACAAAGGCGTAATCTCTTGCTCGCGCAACGACCGACGGTGTCGTCTGCGTAACGAATGTGTTCACGTGCTCACAGGCTTCATTGCCTACATGGCTCATGATCTAACGAGGCGCGAGGCACACGGGACCTCGAGCACGTGGTGTATGACGCGCTTTTTTCGTTAAAGTGACAGGGGCGTAATCTCTCGGTCCAGTTACGATCAAATTAGATCGTTTGCCTAACGAGTGGGTCTACCCACTCGTTAGAATGTGAAACATCTTCATTTGGAGATTTGCAGAAACGGAATTTCTGCAGAAACGAACATGTATTGCTCCACGACTGTGTACAAAATGACATGTTCTCCCTTTCATCGTATTTACACCAGTGGTTACATGAGGGCTGTCAGATATTCTCGAGAAGATGCAGATGAAGACGAGAAAGAAGACGAAGAAGTGACAACGACAAGCCATAGACAAACCATAGACAAACCATGCGAGCAATCCAAACAAAATTAAACAACCTCATTGGTCGACAAGATTACAGCCTCGTTGGCAGCTGTAGTTGGTTCAGGGCGGTGACATCACAACACGTAACGGCTCGTTACGAGCACGATAGCCTCAACGAAGAAGCTAAACGAGGAGCAGGGATTGTGCCACAGCAGGGCGTCGATATGTTTCTTCGTTTCGATATTCGTAACGACACGCTGACGTTGAAGCTGCCCAAGAAAGATGGCGGAGTGATTCTTCGCTTGGGCGACCACACAAGCAGCTAACTGTGCCCCATGGTCGTGACGGCGTCAGGATGCCTTTCAACTGGACGAGACAGATTCTGTAAAGTTCTTCGTCCGCCAAGAAAAGCTCTCCGCACCGTTTGTGAGGACTTGTGACCGTGTACTTCAATCCGTCTTGATAGCTACGGGCGTTGTGATGAACAACAAAGGCGAAATGGATGCATATAGTCGTGTCTCTTTAATAGTACATTGCGGACATAGTGTTGATGTAGCAATGAAAGGAAGAGCAAAGGATTCTGTGGATTTTCTGAGGTCGATTGTCTTGAATAGTTTCATAACATTCTCTTGCTTCGCGCTGCTAACATGTAATTAAAACAGTTCACTGACGTTCTGTTCAAGCTCACTAGAAAAATGTTGCACTGCGAATTTATTTTATTTTAGGCGTCAGGATGCCAATCAACTGGACCAGATAGATTTTGTAAAGTTGTTCCGTCCGGGAAGAAATGCTGTTCGCACTGTTTATGAAGCCTGACTGTAAGGTTGCGCGTTGTACTTCCATGCTTGAAGAAAAAGTTACATAAAGTTAATGAAATAAGTGTACACGTTGAGGAGAACGGGCGGCCTCCTCCTCTTTCTTCTTTTGATACTTCTGATACCACTACGTCTTTCCTTTCTGGTCTCGGACTCCCACGTGAACTAGAACTCAGCACACACTAGTTCTCGTATCATACTTAAGACAATTCTCACCCGACACCATCGTCAGGGTATGAAAATGATTTACATTTTTTTGCGTGTAGCTCGACGATTATCCTTACAGTGATGTACATGTTTGTTAATTATTTTCACACGACTAGCGAGCCATATATTGAGACGGGAAGAAAAAGAAGATGACGAACGAGCCTGGGAACGAACATTGGAACGCAATGAGCATGTATGAGAGCACGAGAATGCGAGCTATCGGAACAAATGAAACAGTCCTATTGGTCAGCGAAGATGCAGCCTCGCTGCCAGCCTGCTCTTCGCTCAATGCGATGACATCACAACACGTGAGCACTCGCAACGTGCAAAATAACCACAAAGAAGAAGCTTCACGAGGAGCAGAGATTGCGGCCACGCAAAGCATCGATAAAGTTGCTCGTTTCGTTAGCCTGAACGACTCGTTCAGCTGTCTCGTGCCGTTAAGTTGAACGTGTGAAACGATTAAGCCCCCAGGGCTCCTACCAATTGAGCTAAGCTAACACGCCTCTCCAGTACCTTTCAAGGGTGCGGATGTACCCTAGGAATAGGTTTATGGGCAGGAGAGCATTAGTCACTGTTATTATACAGGCATAGCTCTATGTCCAGTATGATCACCACAGAGCACATTTGCAGGAACTCACAAGCACAAAACTTGCATAATAAATATGTAATAGCCTCAAACAGCTATTATATATAATAACTAGGACATGGAACTCCAATAGCAGATGGTCTGGCAGTACAACACAGGTAATCTTGCCATCACTATATATTTCCCAAAATGCTGAAAATAAATCGATAGAAGTACTGCAATGAACTGCTCAATTTTTCACCTCAGATATATTTTTAGCACTCTGTCTTTCATGTTTCAAAATATACATGCATCGAACCTGCAGAAGCTTGTGTGTGTAAGTAGAGCCACACATCTCATGTGCAACAGGCAGGTCTAACTTATATTGAGATATGTTATATGTAGTCCTTACGCATGCTCACCACCTGTAGATTCCATCAAAGGGAACAAAAACTTTTTTTTAGTAACAACTTCACGCTATATACCACATTTATAAAAGAAATTGGTCCCGTACCTGACGGACAACTGTCATGACTATTGCAGATGTCTTCCTCTCCTGTTCCTTCCACCATGAAGTCATCACCCTAACCTGATCCCTGCATTGTATTTCCAACATTTGGTTCCACATTTTGTCCGAGGAAGTTAAAAAAAGCCATATAAATTTATGAGGATCTCATTTCATAGAAAATTAAATAAGGCTACCAGGCACGAAAGGCATCAGCCTGATGAGGTGCCTAGCACAAATACAGTGTATGATAACTGAGATATTACCACTACGAGCATACAGCAAATCACAACCACATAAATAAAATACACAATTGCACGGAGCTGTGCACATTTTCACACACACACACACAAATACATAACAGAGTGGCCTGTCTCTAATAATGCTTCAACAAGTTTGTGTAACTCTGTTTTGAAACTGGACACAGGAAGGCCATTTTCAATCAGCTGAAAAAATTTGTTCGGAAAAGGAATGGTTTCTGCTGATTTCCGTAGTTGGTCCGTAGCAGTGGAACCTTGTAAGGTGGTACAGTGATGGATTTCATACCGTAATGGCGAGTGTTTGGGATGGCGCTAAAAAATCCTGAATTTGCAAGGCATTTTTTTGTAAATGTCTGATTTCCAAGTGAACACTTTGTCTACTGTATTTTGCATGTCTTGAAGGAGCTGAGCTTGAAGAGCTGAGGGTCTGGATGGATGGGTTGTAGTGGCACCCCTGGTGGGCATCTTTGCAACGAGGGTCCAGCACATTGCACCAGTAGACATGGTTGTCATACACCAGGCTTTCTTTCTTTCTTTTTCTTTTTTGTGCAGTGCAATTTTATTGTAGTTGCCCTCTGTGGTGTTCCCCCAGATTAGACAACAATATTACAGTTTTGCGTAAACTAAGGATTTCAGCTGCGTTGGTTTAGAATCCAGAGCCATTCTTTACTATGTGCAGTAGGCTGCATATTATAAGGAAAAACAAATAGAAGAAAACTTGTACCTGATCCCTGCCTTGTATTTCCAACATTTGGTTCCACATCTTGTCCGAGGAAGTCATGAACTACATTGGTGCACACTGCTGTGACAATTAAAATGTTACACCTAGATGCGGAATACACGGCTTCATTTTACATACTGTGGATATTGCTTACTGCATTGGCATGGCTGCATTCTGAACAACACCCGGAATTGTACATTATATCTTTTGATTTAGTGCGTAAACTTCAGTTTACTTTAATCCTTGTTTTTCTTTGTTGCGTAAATGGTCTCCTACCATCTGCATATGCCACAACGTAATTCTCACAAGGACAGTAATCACTATAAATTATACAGAAGACACTAACCTCGTCACGTCCAGATGCAACAGTCTTGGAAGATAGATTCAAGGAAAGCAGTGTAGGCGGAGGTTCTTTGTACTCAAACTGAGGGGTCCGTCTCATAGTCTGCATTCTTCAAATGCGATTGGCAAAATCCGCTGCCAACCATACCTGCCACTACGGTTGAACGCGCAGCACCGTACGGAACTGAATGCCCGCCGAGAAATCTCGCTTTAACGACACAACCCAGGCATGTCAAATGAAGTCTGTGTACCTCGATAAATCGGTCGTTGTTCCAAAAGATATAAATAAAGAAACTGGGAAATACACACACTACACTAACGCTGTGAAACAGCGCGCTGGATCCCGAAAGTCGTCGTAGGTCGTAGCCTGTAGCCTCGTAGCTAGTTCTTTTTTTCACGGAAGTCGTTAATTGGATTATCGCAGTTATAGAACAGGTCGCAGATTTCGAAGTATATACATACTTTCCAGACATTGTGGCAACAGTATATCGCGTAAAAATGTTGGTTCTTGCTGAAAGTTGTTGTTGGAGTGCTCGATCACGTGACGGCATTCTGCGCGCTGATTGCATGGGCGATTGACATAATCCCAGTGGGATGACCAGATGAGTTTTCTATATATGCGTACGTTTTCTTGGTTTAACGCTAGGTGTGCCACCGTCGGCGTGAACCGCGATGTTCAAAATTCGAGTTTACGAAAACTACGAGGTGTTGAGGCATGCATTTTCGCATGTGAAGTTGCTTTTGTGTATTCTATCGGTAGCCACTGCGGAAGAGTCTCTCCAGCTTCTGGTCAGAGACCCTTTAAAAACTACAGGAACACCGCTGAAGCACGGTTGGAATACATCACCACACTGACTGCTAAGAAAAATATGTGCTAATCAGTAATGAGGAGCGTTTAAAGTGCAATAAATGCTCCAAATCAGATCGCTTCCCAGTGTTTCCTAAGTGAGCTGTTTTGACCTTCAGCATGGCGGCCGGGTGCCGCACCTCTCTCCCACATACCCCTCTGCTATGCTAGAGCCAGCCTCTATACACAGAGATCAGTGGCGAACACTGCACACGGAAAGGGTGCATTGCATTGTGCATGCAGGGTGCGGAACACCTGAGTGTGCGTCGCACGCAATGTTTTTTTAAGCTTGTCTCTCTGTAGTGTTGAAGCAATAAATGTGACAAGTGTGTTTTCGCGAACTGTGCATGCCTTGTGTAGTTTTCTCCGAATTTCGGATATTAACTGAGCTGTAAATCATACACTGCGAAAAACTTCGTTTTTTTAAAGAACAATAAACTCCGAAAAACATCCTCCGGTAACGCCCAGAAATAAACTCCGGAAACCCGGAACGCTAGCGTATGCGATAACTGTCGGGTACTGTCATGATGTTTAACGCCCGATAGTCTCCGCAAGGACGCCAGTCTCCGATCTTTTTGGAGACCATGTGGAGAAGTGACGCTCAGTTGCTGCTGGAAGGGCGTGCGATGCCGACTGCAAACATGCGCTCAAATTCACTGCGGGCAATGACGAGCTTCTAGGGCGCTAACTTGCGGGGCCTGGCGAAGGCGTGCTGGCCGTTGGTTTTTATCCGGTGAAATATGTCGTGCTGAACGGGACGTGTCCAATGAGGTGGGCGCGTTATGGTGGGTCACCAATGTTGCGAACCAGTTGAGTAAACAGAAAGAGATCCGAACCCCACGAATGCCAGAACAGAACTAGTTTAAGGCCATCCTCCATGTAGCGAATTTTTTGCAACGAAGTTCGCGCGGCAGACTGTCACGCGCGTTCCACCGCCAGTTGTTCGCCGGCACGAGCTCCATGGGACGAGAAACTAACGGACGGCGTCGAAAAGTCTTGCTCGGATGTCACTATTGCCAGAGTACAGAGTCTATGTCTAAAAGCACTACAAATTCCTGACCCACGAGATTGAAAGCTGTCTCACCTGCCACTATAGTCGTTTTTTGTTTACTTTTGCGAATCTGTATCCTGGGACTTGTAATCCTAATTCCTACTCCTCCTGACATATTTATTTCGAGGCCTTCCACAATCCCAAAATTCACGGTAACCCCCCCCCCCCCCCTCCGGCGCGCTCCGCCACTACGCTCAGTCGCTCTGCGGGAAGCGGCCTTACGGGATGTCAATACAATGGGAGACAGCGTTTGTGCCAAATAACACCAAAACAGATCAAAATTTTAAGATGTCATCGTCTAATAGAGAAGAACTTCATGTAAATAACCCCTGAGGCCATGAAAGGCGCCACCAGAATATAGATCTAGTGCGCTCTGGCCAAATGAATTTTAATGCATTGCGCCAATGGGGATTTCTTCGTTTAGGCTACAACTTTTTGACAAAGGCAGTCAAAATCTGGAAATGTCATCGTCTACTTTTAGTCAGTACGTCCTTACCAACCACGGCACGATGTGTGAGTGTTAACCCTGACCCACCCGGGGCCTTCAAAGTTGCGCCTCAGACAGGGTTCCCCTCCTAGGCGCCCAACGGACTAAGACCCAGTATTATCGTAATACACATGCGGTGAGACTGTACGGCCGGTCTGAAGGAGTTCGGAAGGCGGACGGCCATTCTTTCGGGAACTCCAAAGGGCTGACAGAAGAGACGTTTGCGTTGAGTGAGTAATATTCATATACAAATGATACCGTTTTGTATTTTATATCGCCGTTATACTAAACTATACTGCTAGATAAGATTGTCCATTTGGCCATTTCGAGTGCCGTTTTGGAAGTGATTTTGTCAAACGCGACCTTTCAGGGTGCAACAGGGGAACAAGGTACGGAGTTCAAACCCCGTGATTTTACTTTCACATATACATATTACAAAATCAACTTAGGGCATCTTTAATATAATTGTTATATCAAATTATATTAAGCCCCGAAGCTGATGAAATTGGCCTTTGGGCCATTTCGAGTGCCGGTTTTGAAGTGACTTTGTTAAACGCGACCTCTCAGGGTGCAACAGGGGAACAACGTACGGGGTTCAAACCCCGTGATATTACTTTCGCATATACATATTACAAAATCAACTTAGGACATCTTTAAAATTATTTTATATCAAATGATATTAAGATCCGAAGTTGATGAAATTGGCCATTTGGCAATTTCGAGTGCCGTATTGGAAGCGATTTTGTCAAACGCGACCTCTCAGGGTGCAACAGGGGAACAAGGTACGGGGTTCAAACCCCGCGATCTTATTTTCACATATACATATTATAAAATCAGCTTAGGACATCTTTATATTATTGCTATATCAACTGATATTAAGCCCCGAAGTTGATGACATTGGCCATTTGGCCATTTCGAGTGTCGTTTTGGAAGCGACTTTGTCAAACGCAACCTCTCAGGGTGCAAAAAGGGGGAAATGGTACGGGACTCAAACTCCGAAATCTGGATTTCACGTATACATTTTGTAAAACCAGCTTAGGACGTTTTTGATATTATTTTTGTATCAGATCATATTGTTGGCTCAACTAGAATAATCACGGACACAACCGTTCTGGTTGGTTGCTAGAGCCGAACTGGCTGGGCTGCAGTTTAATATCGCGCGCCGCGATTCCGGGTGCGCTGTCGATGGTGGTAGTGGTGCGGCTACAGCTGCCCCCCTCCTAGGGAGTCGCCGTAAAGGGACGACAGGTGACTAGGCGCTTGGACCATGTTAGATGCGGACGGGAAGGGCTCGAATGGGCTGGCGACGGGTCACCAGGCTGACTGGTGGGAAGCGGGGCGGAGGTACCAAGCGATGCGACGGCCGGCAAGGTGGAGGCGTCGGTTTTAGGCAGGTTTTAGACGGTGGAGGGAAACGGTGTCTTCCCTGCCTTGACGAGAAGCGTGAAGTAGGCTGGGGTTCTTCGTATGACGGGATAGGGGCCGGAGTAAGGTGGCTGGAACGGTTTTTTGACACCGTCGCAGCGGACGAAGACGTGCGAGCAGCGGTCAAGGTCGGGGTGTTGAATAGGCGTTGGAGACGCGACTGGAACGGGGAGGGGTTGGGCGGAGAGCGTCCATGGTGTGCCGGAGCCGGGACAAGTAGTCGGTGGGAGCCAGGAGCGGCAGGGTAGGCGAGGCTTCAAGGAGGTCAGCGGGAAGGCGTAGGAGGGCGACCTTCAGCTGCCGATGGAGTCGCTCAACGAGGCCGTTGGATGCGGGATGATAGGCAGTTGTGCGGGAACGCTTCGTACGAAGAGGTTGCTTCGTGCAACGCTTCGTACCACCTCATGAGGTTCGTAAATAGGGCTGACTCGAACTGAGGACCTCTGTCAGTGGTGATGACAGAGGGTACCTTGAAGCGTGATATCCACGCACTGATGAGCGCTTGGGCGATGGTGGGGGTGGTAGCATCGGTGATGGGGACGGCTTCTGGCCAGCGCGTGTATCGGTCGACGATGGTGAGAATGTACCGGAAACCGCTGGCCAATGGTAGGGGGCCAACAAGGTCTATATGTATGTGGTCGAAGCGGCTCGACGGGAGTGGGAAAGCTGAAGGAGCCAGGCGAGTGTGACGATGGACCTTGTTCCGCTGGCAGGATAGGCAGGATGGACCCAGCGTTTGATGTCCCTCGTTATGTTGGGCCAGACATAACGCTGTGTAATGAGCCGCTGAGTAGCGAGGATACCTGGATGGCAAAGGCGGTGGAACGAGGCGAAGACGGCACGCCGAAGTGGAACAGGGACAAAAGGACGAGGGCGGCCCTGGGACGTGTCGCAGGCGACAGCCGTCGTGGTACCAGGGAGGTGGACGTCCTCGATCTTCAAGGATGTTGAGGTTGAAGCGCGAAAGGCGGCGAGTTCAGGGTCAACAAGCGGACCCAATTGATCCACGTTCATATAACCAGGCGCCCACAGCTCCCCATAGAGCCCATAGTTTGAGATAATTCAGGCAACACTGGACATACGACCAATGAAAATGCGTCGTGATGCCTAGCAGCCAACCAATCAGCAACCACTCCGTTTGGCTCGGCTTTCAGCCGGCCCTGGCTGCCATTGACTTCTACTGGTTTTCATACCTGGCGCCCGTTAGTCCAAAATAACTAAGACATTTTTGATAGGCTAAATACATATTTATTGATGCAACGTATAAACTCAAATGTTTGACTTATATATTCACCGTGCGTACAGGACGTTTCGTTCATTGAATAGACAGCAACCAAACCAAGTTCGAACTTGCAAAGCACACACACAGTCTACTTCTGGAGGCGAGCGAAGTCCACGAGTGCGTGCGTTTCACAGATGAGCATCTTATTCTCATTCTGGCGATGCACCGTGGGTCACACAGTCACGGGAAATACTTTTTTCGCTACGAACACTCTCTTCTTAGTCACTGTATTTGAAAATGCGACAGCGCTCGAAAGTGTTCCTCAGGCGTCAGCTCACCAAGCATTCCAGTTCCGACTCGGCAAGAATGTCCGTAGGTTGACTTTATCGGAGATCAGTACATGGCCAGAGTCACTATAACTCACGAACAAACCCGCGCATACACTTCCTCTTTGGTCGTTGTGGTCAACCGACATCGGCGAGCCGCAGAGACGCGGCGACCTTGCTTGGAGCTGCCCGCGAAAAGTGAGCTGTCAGATATTTCGAAACTATCAACCAGTCCCGGAGCGCGCATCCTCCTGCGGCCAATGGGCATCCGTCATGACGCCTGACGATTAATACCACGTGACTGTGACGTGTTTTATTTTTCTACTGCCGCAAATGCGGGGAGCTGTGAAGGCCTGATATAACTGCAAAAAAAAAAAAAAAAAAAGAAAGAAAGAAAGAAACACGGCATTGCCCAAACAAAAACGCAGAACAGGTGCTACGCCCGCCTTGCTGAAGTACACAAGCAGTCCCACAGAACTGCCAATGCCAAAGACCCCTGTATTGGCATCAGAGCGGAAGACCAGCCACACAGACTGCCAAAGACCGCATTGGGACCGCAATATTCTGTGAACTAACCCAACTCAACCCACTCTGACCCACTCCGAGAATACAAAGCAGCGAAACACTTTCGTGACGGTGACGGACATACGCCAGAGCAATTTACACTGCTCGCAGCAACTTGAAATCACCGAACTTTACAAATAGCCATCCCTTCCTATCAAACATTGTGTTTTTTACCTGATCTGCCGCAATTCCGTTATCATTACAGCACCCAGCGACATTTTAGCCCTATGAAACGTCCGTTCCGGCTGTCGCGCATGCGCATTATTGTAGCACGCGTGATTTCGCTCAAACAACCCGCTTGCTCTCAGTCGGCTCGACCGATTGGCATTGGCATCGCGAAGGAAGATGGCGGCGACTTTCAAGACGTAGAATGTTGAGTTGTCGAATTCTAGCGAACGTTACATTGGGATTGCCACGTACGTTGACTGTTTCGAACAACGTGTATCATCTGCGAGAAGTTGTTGGATGTAACGATGTTGTGAATTGGGTATTTCACACGCTTCTGCCGTGCTGCTTGGGCATTTGTGCAACACGGGTACGTACCATTTTCTGTTCGGTCAATATGGGGTGTACGCGAGCAATATAGGGCCCATATTGCCAAGATCTAAACAATATTGGCTCAAAGTGGGCAATATGGGGCCCATATTGCCCATTTTCAGCCAATATGGGGAAAATCTTGGCGATACGGGTCCCATATTGGACCCGTATCGCCAATGACCAGCCAATATGGGCCCAATATTGTGTGCTGCTTGGGATGGGACGAAACGGCGGTAGAAATTTACCAGTCCGAGGAATTGTCGGAGTTTGGTGAGAGAAGAGGGCTGTGGAAACTCTCGTATGGCGGTAAATTTAGAAGGTAAAGGCAGTATGCCTTGGCTGTTGATCCGATGGCCGACGAAGTCTAGTTCTTGGACGCCGAATTCGCTATTGGCAGCGTTAATCACAATGCCGTTCTCTTGAAGACGGGTGAAGAGGGCGTGAAGGTGTTGTTCGTGCCCCTCGGGTGAAGAGATTGCCACTAGGAGATCATCAATCTAGGCGTAGACGAAGGGAAGGCCTCGAATGATGTTATCGATGAATCTTTGGAAGGTCTGTGCCGAATTACGTAGGCCGAATGGTATTCTCAGGAACTCGAACAAACCGAATGGTGTTGTGATGGCTGTTTTATATATGTCCTCTTCCGCCATCGGGATCTGATGATAGGCCCGTACCAAATTGACCTTAAAAAAGGTGGTGGCGCCTTCCATGTTCGCTGCAAAATCCAAGATGTGAGAAATGGGATATCTATCGGGGACTGTGGCACGGTTGAGAGCACGATTGTCTCCACGTGGTCGCCAGTCGCCTGTCTTTTTCGGCACCATGTGGAGCGGTGACGCCCATGTACTCGAGGAAGGGCGGATGATGCCGAGTTGAAGCATGTGATCTCCGCTTTGGCTACCTTGTACTTCTCGGGTGCGAGTCGGCGTTGGCGGAAATGAACAAGTGCACCTTGGTGATCACATGGTGCACGACTTCATGCTGCGCCGGTTTCGTCCAGTCAGGTGGGCGAGAAAGAGCAGGGTACCCCTGAAGGATGGACGCTGGAGAAGAGTCGGGGGCAGTGAATGACAACAGGTGCGATGACGGTGAGAGATGTGTTGCTGTCTATGAGGCGCTTCCGGGACACATCAACAAGGATTTTGTAGTGCCTCAAAAAGTCAGCGCCGAGGATGGCCTGGGTAACGCCCTCGAGGCAAAAAGAGGCCTCGAGGAAAAGCCAGCGGAAGTCCCGACGGAGGCCGATGTTTAGAGTAAGAGACTGTTGGCCGTAGACTGGGATTGTTGACGCGTTGGCGGCTTTGAGGGTGAAACAGTGCTTTCGAGATCCGCAGTAAGAACGGGGATGACGCTGACCTCGGCACCTGTATCGATCAGGAACCGCATCCCAGATACGGGGTCAACAATGTAAAAGAGCGGCTGTCTTCGAGGCCGTGTCCACCAGCCGCCATTCGTGGTGGGCCGGGGAGTTTCCCGAGGACGCGGTCCAGGTACATGGCTGAAGACAGTGGAAGGCGTCTGCGCCGAAGTGGCGATGGTACCAGCAAACCCCGTCGGTATTGTTGCTGGGTGATCGCGAGTGGCGAGGGGAGCGGAACCCAGAATGAGGTCTGGGGCTACGGTGACGTTGGCGGCGAGGGCTTGGGGAGCGGGAACGGGTGGCAAGGGCCGCGACGAGTTGGGTAAGGTGGGTGAGCTGCTTCGTAATACCAGTGACTGTCGAGGAATGTCGGACGGGGAAGGCAGCAGTGCTGGTCGCTCAATGACGTCAACTTGTGGAGTCCAACTTGTGGATGGTATGCAGCGGAGAGGCAGACGCTACCTCCATGACTGCATCGGCAAGCGCAGCCAACTCGTCCAAGCTGAAGTTTGCCGCAGTAGCTAACACCATCTGTACGTGGCGGGGAAGGCGCTGGAGAAAGAGCTGCCGGAGAAATCTATCGCTGGTGGAAGATAAGTCGCCACCGCTGCCGGGCGCATCGCTTCCGAGGAGCTGTTTCATGCGCCGAAGTAGCTGGGTGGGGCGCCGCTCGCCTAGTTCTTCGGCGGAGAGAAGCTGGTGTAGTCGGTAGCGGTCGGAAGGCGATGTGCGTTTCAGCAAGGCTGACTTGAGTTGATCGTATGGATTTTCCGGAGGCGGGGTGGTTATGAGATCATAAACCTCGTCGGCGGCGATGGGGGACAGGGCAGAAATTACGTGGTAGAACCTAGTCAGCTGGGATGTAACGCCAGACAAGTGAAACTGGGCTTCAGCTTGGGCAAACCAGACTGCCGGGTTCCTGTCCCAGAAAGGAGGCAGCTTGACAGCAACTGCAATGACCTGAAATTGCGCTACGGGCGGAACTGAAGGGTGAGACATCACCGTAGAAGGGACGTTCGGCTCACCAGATGTTGGCTCAACTAGAATAATCACGGACACAACCGTTCTGGTTGGTAGCCAGAGCCGAACTGGCTGGGCTGCAGTTTAATATCGCGCGCCGCGATTCCGGGTGCGCTGTCGATGGCGGTAGTGGTGCGGCTACAATATTAAGCCCCAAATTTGATAGCATTTATTTTTTTTGCCTTGGCGAGTGTCGTTTTGGAAGCAGTTCTGCGACCTGTCCATGTACAGGGGAAACAGGTACGCCCTGGCACTACAATTAAGGGGGCTTCGCACGTTTTAAAGGGCTTGATCTTCTGCCGAACGTTGCGGTAGGCTCTGTTACAATCCCAGTGCAAGAGCATAACAAAATGCATTCAGAGTATCTTTTGGCACCATTATACAAGTCGTTTGAGTCATTGTAAAGGGCCCTGCTGCCGCTTTTTCCAAATTTTCCGGTAGTCTCCGATGCAATCACAGGAGAGGGGCATAACATAAGCCGTCGCCTCTTTGTATGTGTGTAATATGTCTTTGCCAGAATGATTAAAGGGGTTTTTGCTGTATTAAAGCGCTCTGCTGCAGCCTTTACGGTCGTCCCCGTTATAATTCCAGTAGAAGGGCAATAGCATAAGCCGTTGCGAATACGTATGTCTTTGGAACTATGATACAAGGGGTATCGACCGTTTTAAAGGGCTCTGCAGCCGCATTTTCCGGATTTCGCAGTAGCCTCTGTTACAATCCAAGAAGAAGGGCATAGCACAAGCCGTTGATGACATGTCTTTGGCAGCATGATACAAGGGGTCTCGCTCGTTTTGAAGGGCTATGCTGCATCGTTTTCCGATATTTGCGGTCGCCTGTGTTATAACCCCAGCAGAACAGCATTGCACAAGCCACTGATAACACGCTTTTCGCTCCATGATACAGAGAGTGTCACCGTTTTAAAAGGCCGTGCTGCCGCCCTATCAGAATTTTGCGGTCGCCTCTTTCGCAATCCCAGTAGAAAGGTCTAGCATAAGCCGTCATGAATATGCCTTTGGGACCATGATACAAGGGGTTTCGCACGTTTTAAAGGACTCTGCTGCTGCCTTTTCCAAATTGTGTGGTCGTTTCTGTTGCAATCCCAGTAGAAGAGCATAGCATAAGCCGTCTGTTTGGAACCTTGATTAAAGAGGTTTCGCCCGTTTTAAAGGGCTCAGCTACAGTCTTTTACGGATTTTGCGGTCGCCTCCGTTACCGATGATATCCGGAGAGGCTGCTACAATACTGCAAGCCCATAAGCTTAGTGTAATAATTAAGATGATGCCATTCTCTTCACTTCTCTTCAGTATTACTTATTAATTATCATATTACTTACAGTGTAGTTTGTCAAAATGCACGTGCAGACCAGGTCGCTAAAACTACTTGTCGAGGTTCATGAGTCACAAGAACTGCTCGAATGTGTATGTACTTCCTAACATCGACAGGAGCAGCACTACATCGAGCAAGGGTAAAAACAATGCCTGAAAACCTGGTTTCATTCAGAATTCTTTATTTCCTTGCTGCACCCTTAGAACTCGCATTTAGTCAATTTGTCGTCCAGAAGGCAATCACAAGCACCAAGCTGCCAATTTCAATCGGCAATCTCCCGATAACTGGAAAGTCTCGTGCTCGTTCGCACAGTTATGCGTGACGTCTTATTCTTTAACTTACGGGAAAGTTCTCGGGCGTGTTATCGGTGTTGTTATTAGGTCGCGGCGCGAGAAGGGAATTGTTCGCCTCAGATACGTCCTCATCTCCCTGCCCAAATCTGTTCCTCCTCATGTAACTCACGCACCACCCCAAGCAGCACAATGTACCGAAAGTCGAGTGCAATAGGGGTGGACGGTATGTGTCTTATCAATGTTCTTTAGTTTCACCAGTTCGTTCAAGGTCTTCCACCTACCCGTCCACCCCTATTGCACTCGACTTTCAGTACATTGTGCTGCTTGGGACCCTGTAAACTTAGGTTCCTTGCGTAGTCATCTGCTATCAGGTCAAGCTGGGCGTCAGAGGGGGTGTCCCGGAATGCTGCTCATGTGCTCCTTGAAAATGCACTATATACCAGTGTGTGTATCAGTGGTACCACCGCGTGGCAAGACCTCATCCGTGAGCAACCTTACTATACGGCCCTCATGTGCGACTACACCTCATCCATGAGTGCACTCACGATACGCTGCATGAAGGGTAAGGCTTCGTGAGTGTACTCATGAGTGGCTTCATCAGCTGCTTGACTTCACTCACCCTCACGTCAATGGCGAGAGGGGAGGATCACGGGAACGCATGTGGCACTTTTGGGAGGTGCCGATATTTCAACAGGTATTGCTCTGATAGTAGAACAATCGCTGCTTAGTACATGGTAAAATCTAGAGATGGAACGACTCCAGAATTTTGCGAATTCGAATCCGAGTCCAAGGAGGGTTCTGCATATCCACGAATCTCACGAATCTCGAATCTTTCGAATCCTCTCTTACATATAAAAAAGGAGTTTAAAAAGCCAGGGGAAAAATACTTCTAGTGAAAAGTGTCTTGAAGCAGAATTTGATATCTTTGTTTAATGAAAAACATATTAAATAATAGTTCAATTTTAGGAGAAAACATGCCCGTTTAGTTCTTCTTAAGTGTAATGTGTTTAACGAGCTCTCCATCGACTACAGGGAATACATAAACGCTCGAGTCTGAATTATTTCCATAAAACTAAGAAACAATCAAAAGCAACACCATGTTGCTTTTAGACTCGTAATAGTTCCTGCCTGAACTCTTTCAGTTCAGAGTAATGTAGACAAACAAACAAGAAAACACCCGCCGTCGAAACAGGCTTTCGGCGAACTCCGGCGACGCGAGTTTTAAAAAGAAACAAACAAACGTGGTTAGTGGATTCGAAAGATTCGATTCGCCGTTTTGGGCACTGGGATTCGGGTTCCTAAATCTCTAATCCCTGATAAGAACTCAAGAATTCGCGGATTCGGTTGGCCCATCCCTAGTGAAATCCGTCTGTCCATTCATCTGTATTTTGTTATTTCCTTTTGGCTGGGGGTATTTTCTGACATTGAGCGCCCATTAAGAAAATAAACTGGGCTAGTTGGTAACAATTCGTGTCAGGGACAATGGCGCAACAAACGCAAGAAACACAGCGAGATGTGAATGAGACAAAGCGCCTATGTCTCGTTCACATCTCTCGCTCTATTTATTGGCTTTGTTGCGCCAGTCTCCCCAATGTCAGGCGGCTAACATCTGAATTCGGGCGGTTGACATAGGTGCCGTCGGATGAAACAGAAACCTGATGTGAACAACGAGAATTAGCCGAGGCAGGCTACAAACTTGTACTTACAGGTTGAGTGGTCCTTGATGTCACAGACACGATACAGCTTGTTGAAGTATAGGCCATGAGGACATGTAATCTCATACGCGTGGCCTCCTCTGCATCTACAGTACTTATGACATTCGGTTGGGTGGGCGAAGAGACGAGTGTTGTACGGGTCATCGCCGTTGCAGACGTCCAAGGACGGACATTCCTTTTCTTCGCTTCCGTTCGTCTCAACTTGGCGCTTTGTACGACTGGCATCAACTGTAAAAATATCGGAAATGGATCAATAAGTTGGTGGCTTATATTTTACTCACTCATTTTACTGTGCAAGTCTAACTAGAAAAAAAAAACACACGAAAAGTGGCATGCAAAAGTCTGGACATTTCTTTCTGGACAAAAGTCATTTCCAGGCTGGCGAAGCAGTGCCGATAATCGAAGGCACACCTTTCGAATTCCTTTGATCGTGTGCTCCCATGACACATCGCGCACGTGTCAGCGCACCTAGGTCTCGTCAGAAAGGTCATTCTTACATTTTGTGCTACGCTTTCCCGCATTCACATTCAGATGCAGAAATTAAAGCTACGGGCAATCTTATCACATATTGAAGTAAATTGCAGAGGCTGAATCAATAATTAGAACTTGCTTATTATAGCGGCAGAAGTTATGTGCAGTCTTACTGCTAGTTCCGTCTCCTGCGTCGTCCGCACGAAACGGCGAAAGCTGCGACGCAAAAGGAAAGCGAAAAAATGCGCAGACGCTGGAATTCGCGCTGATGGCTTCAAGTACTGCACAGTGGCGCGCCGCAACGACAACAACCGCGCTGCTGGAGCCTCCATTTGCCTGCGCGCTGGTGTAACCTCTACACCACTCGAGGTGCACGTCTGCCAAGATAACATCGAAGAGAATTGTGCAGTGCAGACGCCCAGTGGACTAGTGATAGCCGTGTGTTACTTCTCGCCTCGCGCCACGGCGAAACGGTTGCGCGTCTGTATAATCTACGCACCTGTATAATCTGTATAATCTACGTTAGAGCACTAACAAGCTCCTCTTCGTCGGGGACTTCAACGAGGACGTTTCAGCGGCAAAACACGGCGTACCTAGAAAACATGTCCCATCAACTAGTCCACACGTACGTACCGACGTTCGCAAACTGAACACGACACGGATCGTGCATAGACTTGGTAATTGAAAACACCCTTTTCGCACAAGACATCACTCATCTCGTCAACCATTTCAACAACCACAAAGCAATGGTCATCACACTAAAATAAACACTTTGTGTACAAACTAATGCTTCCTCACTGAACCACACACAACTGATGCAGGAATTCGCGTTACAGGAGTCGTAATCGTCCTCCAATTTTTACTCTGTATCAATTACTACGACTTCCTGCAGTAAGGAACGCATAAAAGACCACCAACTACCTAAGGGAGGAATAGGAAACTCGGTTGTCCATGAAAATGAATCGGAAGATCTGGATGTACCTGCGCCTATTACGCTCGTGTAGTCCTGAATGCACACTATTAAAAATAAAATCTGCCATAGAACTCTTCACGAGCTCAATTTTATTCTTCCATGTACAATGAAAGGGGGTCTAATGGTTACATCTGTGAGGTTGTAACGGCATATCACATAATTATGATGAACAGAAAAGGTGTCAAGGTTATATATTTAAGCTGGGTGCTGGTATCGAACCTGTGACCTTAGGTTTATAACTTTACCACCTTCGGGTTTTATCCCATATTTTTGTGCATATCCTACCAGAATTCGGTGCAATGCTATGTACCGTATTTAGGTGGCAAAATACATCCCTTTGGTGCAATTGGCACCACACACATTGGGGGTAAATTAGCACAATTTGTGGTCTTCTATCTATGGATTATATTTACCCTCTTTGTTATGATGTTAACTTATACCCTATATGCTACCGGCCTCGGTGGATCAGTTGGTAGCATTCAGTGCCTTCTGATGCCTACTGCCTATTGTGGGTTGAGACCTAGCCGAACTAAAGACCTAGCTCCAGCTAGCTACAGGTATGTAAGCCTGTAGCTCTCGGCCAGGAGGCGTTGCCATCAGTGGCAGTCCAGCGCCGCGTGCGGGAGAAATTGAAATAATCAGTAAGTTCACAACATCCAATGCAGCCAGATACAGTGTGCCGCTGTATGGATCGCGTTTTCTTCGGCATTGAAAAGTTGGAGTCCCTAAGAGACTGATTGGGAAAGCAATTATTCGTGAAATCACTTCACTTGGAAGAAGTATCATGCTACGTCCACACTACGGCACTGAACGCCGCGAACGACGGGAGTGCCAGACAACTTCTCGCGTCCACACAGCAATCCGCGAGAACCGGAAAAGCCGCAAAGGCGCCGAACAACGCGACGTGGGAGTAGAGATTGCTTCTGGGTCATTCCAGGCCAAATCACATAAAGGTCGTGCTCGACCCCCTGCACTTTTGGTTCAAAAAATTATCATGGAATCCTTACTGCAAATAAAGATATTTTCCCGAGTTTTACGGCACTGTGTTGAACCGCTGTCGATTTAGGCGGTGTCAAAGTTCGTAAGAATCGCGAAAACCATGTTGTACGCGTACGCATTACGCATTACACGCGTACGCATTTATCTTGGAATTATGAAATTTTTATCGTGGTTGAGGAAGGCCCGGCTAGCATTAAACCCGTAACAATAATACAGTGAAGGACAATACGGGAAGTAACAAATTGACACCTGCCGTCTGCACGCACACTGTATCACGAAATTGGCCAAATCTGCTGAATTATAATAAGAGTGTTTTGTTACGTGTAACCAACAAAAGGCAACCCATTCCATTCAACTACACTATTGGTAACACCACAGTTGCTCAGGTCTCTGAATATAAATACTTAGGCGTCACTTTTACGTCAGATTTAAAATGGTCCAAACATATATCTTTAACGTGTTCTGCAGCTATGCGAAAGCTCGGAGCCTGTCGTAAAGCTCGGAGCCTGACGGAGCCTGTCGTAATTTTCGCTTCAAATATGAAGCGAAAATTACGACAGGCTCCGTCTGAAGTGAAGATGTTATCTTTTAGCTCCTTAATTAGATCAAAACTTGAATACGCTAGCATTGTGTGGGATCCGCACACGAAATCCGATATTGCAAAATTGGAAATGGTTCAACGTAAAGCAGTGCGATTTATTTTCGGGAAGTACTCAAGGCGGGACTCTCCTTCCATCCTTATGTCGAACGCAAATATTCCAACCTTACTGAAAAGGAGAAAAATTGCTCGTTTAAAATTTTTGTTTCGGATATTTAAGGGCAATATCAGATTAGACTCAGGATCGTTTCTTCTTCCCTTGCAAGCGCGTTCCTCACGTCATCATCATCCTTACTCCTTTAAGCCGTTATTTGCTCGTACGAATATTTTTAAAAACTCGTTTTTTGTGAAAACGATACCTGAATGGAACTCGTTGTCTTTTGATGTTGCCAACTGTACAATTAACCAATTTGAGGACGCTGTTTCCGTGTTGTGTGATTAACAATGATAGTTTTGTATATTCTTGTTATTCCCCTCCTGCTTGGGCAGTGCCCGCAGTATCATGAAATAAATAAATAAATAAATAAATAAATATAAATAAATCCGGCGGCTATTTACACAAAATCGCCCCCAAAATGTTGGCACGATTTTCGGGTATGTTATGGAGCTATCCTTCCCGAGAACACAGAAAGAAAATTGGAATGGACAAATGGGACTGGCCATCGGGCCCGCTGCGAGCCTGGGGAACACTTAGAGCAGAGTTGGGTTTGGATAGGGCCTCATTATGGAAATATTGGTGTATGGACAGGGCACGGGTCTGAAAATCCGGCCCATGCAGTGCTCTACCCCTTCTCAAGAGGCGACTACAGTGCCAAAATGCGCATGACCTGTGCATACGTGCACTGTTTGGTTTGTTTTATAGCTGAAGAAACTCGGGACGGGGGCAAGACAGCCGTTTCTATAGAAAAGCGCTATCACGCATTTTGTTTTCCCACATGTTCGCGTAAGCCAGACGCGGACGCTTGGTAGTTGGACAAAATGGGCCGTATGACGTGCAACCCATTATTTGAGGGTGAAATCCATACCCAACCCCTACCTCCTCTGACAAGACCCGCCACCCGCGCTCTACCAGAAAATGAAATCCGCACCCAACCGGACCCGACCAGCAGGGGCTGCGGCGCCTTTGTTTACTTATTATTTGGTATGATCTTTTCTCTTCGTTGTTGTTGCTGTAGCCGTTGCTTGTTCGTGGCCGACCCGCCAGCAGTGCTTGTGCCAAAAATGCTGCCCGCAACAGTCTCGCAACCCGCGCGGGTGTCAATAATATCACCCGCAACCGACCCGCTACACGCGGGAAATTCCAAACCGGCATCCGCACTGCAGGATAGAGCGGGTCGTGCAGAACCCTGCACTACGCCTGCAAACTCCGCACTTCAGCTTTCCTCTTGATCAGCGTCTCACTCTGCTTCACGGAGAGAGCGGTGTCGTGTGTACGCGGTTGCTCCTCTCTGGCTTTGTTGAAGGACGCTCCTTCTGCTGTCCAAACGCGCCCACCACGCCTGTGGGCCCCAACGTGTGTGAGTGCATGTGTGTGGAATTTGGAGTAGCAAGCCGTAGCCATCTGGCTGACATCTCTAACCCCTATGAAGAAGAAGAACCGAGACCCGTTACACGAAATAGGCATGAAAATGGACACGAAAATTCAGCTGTCGAGTCTCATGAAGCCTGTTGACGTACATGCCGCACCATGGTATGTGTTGTCGAGTCCGAACCTGGCACGGGCACGTGCGAAATACGTAAAGCCCGGCCCGACAAGGCCCGCGCAATGCTCTAAAGGGGAGTGCGAAACCCTATCGAATTTTGCTAGTAGTCCTGTGCGAGCGCACCGGCCTTGAGTTCTACTATGAAATAATGCGAGTCGATTGAGGGAGCGCTTTCACGACACCAATCGACAGCAACGAACGTCATGGTTCAACAGCATGTCACTGGCAAGAAAAGCAGGGATGTTTTGCAACGGGATGTTGCACTGTCATATGACCGTCGACAACCCCGCGTCCTTTCTGGATACCGTTGCCTCTGACAAAAATCGCTATTCAGCTCAACTGGAGTCCCCCGATACTCTCAGGGACACGTGATCCTGTGACACCACGAAAACTGAAAACTACGATCACTATATCACGAATAGACACCTCCACGGACAGTCTCTGCGTATCGGGTGAAAAGCTTTAGCCCGCTGCTACCGATCAGAGCAATCTTCATCCACGAGAAAGCGAGGTGGTAACGGCGGTAGCGACAGTCACACGGCATGTTCGAGAAATGCCAGTAAAACGTACACACCAAACAGCAAATGCGAGACAACCAAATCCACCGCGCAAAAACAAATCGGGGAAAGGAGGAAATCTAAAAATAAAGGAAACACAACCCAGCTCATAGGTCTCCGCCTGTCACGTGGGCTTGTCGTGTCCTCCAATCAGAGACGCTATGGACTTCTTACAAAATCGGAGGAGTAAGAAGGCCGCGCGTGTGGCGCCATCTATCGCAGAAAAAAGTTCATTTTTGAGTTGAGACCTATGTGATATGTCCTCTTAAAGCGACAGTTGGGACCCAAATCAAAGGTAAGACATTTCTTATGACGCTGAGTCATCGTGCAAAATATCAGCAGCTTCCGGTTTTTGTTATGCCAAGTCTGGAAGCCATGGACGCTAGACGAAACTTCGTGGTTCTGTTTTATCATATCTCAAGGCAGTCCTCGATCACCTCCCTAGTGAAAATGTATCTGAGAGGCCTCTCAGGATTTCTTAAGAGGTCTGAGAGGACCTTTTAAGAAATTTTGAGAGGTCTGAGAGGACCTCTCAAGCACTCCTAAGAGGTCTGAGAGGACCGTCAACGAAATTCTGAGGGGTCTGAGAGGACCCCTCAAGCAGTCCTAAGAGGTCTGAGAGGACCTTTTAAGAAATCTTGAAAGGTCTGGTAGGACCCTTTAGCACTTCTGAAGGGTCTGAGAGGTCCTTTCAAGAAATCTTGAAAGGTCTGGTAGGACCTTTCAGGCAGCACAGAGGGGTCTGAGAGGACCTCTTAGAGAAAATCTGGAAGACGTTGTATAATCATTCATGTAGCCCTGAGAGGTTTGGGGGGACCTCTCAGACAGCTTTGCGACAGTGCGTCGTGCAACACCTCTCAGAGCAAGTTGCTACGTGTTTTCCGCGCCGCGGAACATGCTACCTCGTCCGCTTTGGAAAATAGATCGCAAGATTTCACGTGTTTGTGCATTATTCCTTCAAGGAACAAGTGCCGTGATAACCTTGTATTGCCTTCCCCCCTTGAAGCTATTGTTCTTGCAATCCGTGCATTATTGCACTGCACGTAAGTGGAAGCGTTTCGGCCGGTCGCCAGCGGTTGAATCAGTCTGTTTTGAAACGTTGAAGTGTGAGGACGTCGGCCGCGGATCTCAAGTAATTTGCATTTTGTCTTCGGGATTGTAACTGTTTTTGAGGTATGTAGACGATGTCTCAAATATGCTTTTGTGATTGACAGCCATTCCTCTTCACTTTAGGCTTTTACTACTGTTCGCAGACACGCATTATGAGCGCCGATAGGAAGAGTACCAACCACGTAACGTTTCCAACGGCGCTGGGTGCCAAACGGTGTGTTATATATTTCGATGCCTACACACTGACTTACACTGGAAGTTGTATTTCTTACAGATGAATCTCGTACGAAGTGACAGGTGGTGAGAACACAAGGTGGTGAGAACCCAATCTCTCCAGTTAGTTGGTGGCTTACAAGCAAGCAAGGGAAACTAGACGTTGCATCGCAAGTCCCGAAGTATACGTAAAACTGATGAACTTGATCACCGAGAAGCAGAGTTCCTCAAGAATATTTTTCATCGCCGCTGTACGGACATTGTGAATATGTGTCCCATGAGTTCACGCTTTGTGGAATACGACAGTATGTGTTGATGATGACTCGTACGCTTTCGTAGACATGTAAGTGCTAAATCTAGTTTCTGTTGGTGCAATTTAGCGTTTCGTGTAGTTTCTTGCGAGCGATCCTTCAACAAATATTAGATATTCACAATTCTGTAAGACATTTGAAATAACTGTTACATAATCAGATAGCAGTGTGCATGCCTTGAGTGTATCTGTACAATCGAAGGAACTCAATATATGTGGAGTTTTGTGACATGTACTTGTCTGTATCTGTGTCTGGTGTATCATAGCACTGTATGATTATACCACTCCGACGACAGGTGCAGCGTAGACGGCGAAATTGAACATTGATGTTCCGATGTCAGATCTGGGCATTAGCTTCTGAGAGGTCCTGTCAATCTGAGAGGTCCTCTCAACCTGAGAGGTCAGCCTGAGAGGTCCACCAGCCTGAGAGGACCTCTCAGCCTGAGAGGTCAGCCTGAGAGGTCCACAGGCCTGAGAGGTCCTCTCAGTCCCATAACATATTAGACCTGAGAGGCCTCTCAGATACATTTTCAATAGGGCTTCATATGGTGGCACACCTTTGTGACGTCACACATGTGCGGTGGGTCATGACTTCCAAACGTATCCGACACCAGCTCTCCGTCATGCCTTTAGGGAGCTAAGTTATGATCCTGTACGCGAAACATTTACGCTTCCTTGAAGAGCAAAGGATACGCTATGACACAGTAGTCTCAGTAACAAATATTGCACATTCATGAAACTTTATGATAATTTCGTTACTAACTTTGGAAGTTGGTAACGAAACTCCGTTTTAAAGTACACTCAACACGTATACATCGAATACATACTTCATATTTTCGTTTCATAATCAAATCGTCCTAAAGCATTATGAGCACGTTCTGCGATGGTGTTCCGTTTTCATACTTAAGCACGAAACTTAGAATTTACCGCATCCGGCGCGTCCTGGCCGGTCACACATCCTCAGGACTGGATTGAAGTGAAGGCCCTGGGGACACGACTTTTCGTAGGCGTAGCCTCCTATGCAATCACAGAACTTCTCACAGTTCGTTGGATGCCGAAGAAGACGCGTCACATTTGCTCCCAAGCAGACGGCGCTAGCAGGGCAGAGAGGTCCTAGTTTTGCCGCTAACACTCGCTGTACAGAGACCCCTGGAAAGCACAGAAAATGGAGTTAGCGCCCCGGGCTTTTTCTCTTTGCTTCGTATAATTTCAGCACGTAATATCATCCAAAGTGGAACCTGCACTGTGATGTGATGTGATGTGATGTGATAAATAACGAAATGGGGATGTGAGTTTCGACGAAGTCGAACTGGCTACCCCAGTAAACTTACACGCAGAGAGCTCAAACAGATGATGAGATGATGAAAAACAGAGATGGTGTCCAGAGAAGAACAGAGATGATAATGCAGTTCAACATGTGGGTCAAAAGTTTCGACCAAGTGAGAATAAAATGTCGGAATCGCTGGGGCACACTCATGACACATCACACATTCAGCGTGTCAGAGAATGTCCATAAGCCCAGATATATGCAGAAAGTCTTAGTGCCCTTAGCGCCTTGTCGGACGACGAAGGACCTAACAGTTTCGCGATACCGCAGGCTCGGGAGTCCACACGAGAGAGGCTTGTCTCTAATGCCCTTCGAGCATCAATGTATTTCTGACACCTGAGAAGGATGTGTTCTGCATCCTCTACAACGCCACACTCACTACAGTTCGGAGAGTCACGCTTTCCAAGTTTGAAGGGGAGACGTGCGCTGTACGGTACATTGAGCCATAGCTTATGTAGGACAGTCGTCGTTTGTCGCGTGAAGGAAGGTGGTACTCGAAAGCGTAACTCTGGGTCGACCTTGTACAGAAGCGAATCCCGAGCCGATCCTGTTAACCAGGAGGTGCTGCACATTTGTTGCTTGAGCTCGTTCAGCATTCGCCCCGCGTCGCCTTTGGTGAAATAAATGGGCATCAATGAGCCGTGTGACGCCTGACTCTTCTATGATGTCTTGAATAATGCGAAGTAGGAAGTATTGCGGTACGAAACAAAATTAGTCCTTATCTATTGACAAGACCCGTAGCATCAGCCATCCGCTCCACACTCAGTTAACGTACCACCGGGAACGAGTTGTTCATTACGAAGGGGCAACTGTGCTGGAATGGGTTGCGCTATCTCTATTGGCTCCGTGAAGGTCAAAGTCAAAGGTTGCGGGCGGCCCGGTCCGACAGGCAGACCTGCCTCCATCCCATATGTGCATAAGATAGCACAGAATCTAAAAAAAAGAGAGAAATACACGGTGTTTCCGTGAGGATGACGCCACCGGTGAAATTGGTTTCACTATGTTCGATAACAGAGAAAAAGAGCGGGGTGTTGGCAGGCCAAACATCGAAACAATAATGTTCCTTCTAAAACAGGTGTGCTGCATAGCATTCCGTTAACGTGCGGGAACGCATATGTAAGGCAGACCTGAAGATGCCTTAAAGTGACTCTGACCAGAAGTTGGACAAATCTTTGGTTTGCATCTATTACGAAGGTATGATACGCCTCCAAGCCGCGTCGCGAAATATTTTGGCTGTGCGCGGCAGCGAAGTTTGCCAAACGGGGAACTGAAACCGGTTTTCCTCCCCCCCTCCGACTCCTCCCCATCACGCGCGCAATCGGCGCCGAAATCTAGCCACTTTATAGTGGTTTTCCGCTTGTGTGACGCGAACATGAGGCTCATGTTCATTGTACACTCGGACCGGAAGTTCTGTAGCTAGTGAGCTAGTGAGAGCGGCATCGGCAGCATCGGAGAGGGTCTTCAAAATAGACGTCGAAGCAAGCAATGCGGAGACACCGAGCCCGGAACTTTTCTTTGTCCTTTCTACGCTCGAGAAGGAAATTCTGTTGTGTGCTGAACAGTTCGGGAGCCTTAGTTTGGCCGAAACGTCGCCGATGCCGCGAATGCAAGCCGGAATCGAAGCTCTACAGCGTCGGGCACAGTTGAAGCAAACACCATCAGTCGCCTGAATTCGACAGACTGGTAAGTGATGAGCTTTTTAGCACACATTATGATCGCATATAGATCTTCTCTGCAAATTTCGTGTCCTTATCTTTAATGCGCAGCTGTTGTTTAAAGGCCGGCCCGCGTGGTGCGTGTTTCTGTGATAAGCGCGCTGCGTAAAACTCTGCATAGCCACGCATCGTGAAAAAATACGCTTGTCAAACCGCATGGGGCGCAAATCCCGCTGCTGCGTGCACAGCGGGTTTGGCGTATCTGCTTTACGAAGTGTTGGCAACATTCTCCTCTCCTTCCTGTTCCGTCCTGAAATGGTTGTTTTTGTGTGGGTTCCTTTGTACGTACTTGATTTGCATTTGGTAAAATGGACCCTCACGAGCGAAAGTTGTACTTGGAGATGTCCTTCTGCAGCTTTTCCGTAAGAGTGGCCATTGCTAAAAAGGAAGTAGGATGCTGGACCGGAACCAGAAGTAATTGCTGCGCCGTGATTGGTTGCTATGGACGCCCGTGAACTGGCTGCTGCGTGAAATACCGGACCTGCTCTGATGCAGTGAACCACGCGCTACGAGCAGCTGCGACGTACAAAATTTCGCGCCGGGCGTGCGAACTCAGCTTTTACGCAAGAAAAACGCTACATGCAGGCCGGCCTTAAGGAGCCGGTGCGGCTCGTGTGCCATAATGTCAAAGGAGATCGAATGCGTGTACTGCAAGGAGCTCGCGAAAGCACTCCCGAAGAACCGCAGTACGAGTGCATTACAAACCATGAACATTTTCAACTTTTCTGCTTCAATACGAGTGTCCTGAAGTTTTCACATTTTGAACTCCGTGGGCAGCGCGAACGTATGAGCGCCCATATTCACAACTAAGTCACGTGTGTTCTTGTCGAACGATGTTAAAATTTGGGCGCTAAAATTGCATGGTTTGGTTCTGCATTAAAGTCGACTCGAGTGGAGGGCAACAAATCAAAAGACGACATAATACGCAACTCTGAACTGGGGAAAGTCGTGTAATTGTAAGTTCAGTGCTGTGTCTTGATAGAGTCGCCTTTTTATGTATTTCCCTGCGTTTAGGTTTTTAGCGATGTTAAGTGTTCTTGCTGGTGTCTTTGCTGGAAAAAATGCTGGTTTCTAAAAGAATACAGTGTAGCTTAATATACAGGGTGTGTGCAGATAAACTGCAGTGACTCTCAGGGATGTGTGCAAATGTCACTAGAGTTTATTTGCACACACCCTGTACTATGACCGGTTACCTATTTGCCTAAACTATATTTTTTATACATCTGTGTACACGATACACTGCGTATCGCCAGTTGGCGAGATGTGTTTGGCACAAACTTTGCAAAAACAAGAGGAGGGTCATCCCAGCCTGTGCAGTGAACAGCATCCGGCAAGCCTTCCCCACAGAATCTGTCACAGGCTTCAAGTACCCAAGATACCAACCAACCAACCAAGATACTAACTGGTGGTACCTCTTTGCACAGCTCGTCTATCGCATTTACAATAGTTCAGCATCTGTATTTTAGGATGATTCATAGCTGCGCAGGATGATGCATGGCTATGAGTTCCAAAATATGTTGTATTGAAACACAACACTAAAGTCCTTTTTAATGAGTCTTGCGGGACGATACTCTCCTTTCGTGACATTGCGTACCGTTGCTACCTATGAACAATTCCTTGACCAAAGCTGATGAACAAACGAAATGAACAAACGAAACAATATATCTTTCAAATATCAAAATCAGAAAGAGATGCAACATCTATTTATTACGTAGGTTACAAGCTTTCACACAGTCTTGCCCAAGAAGCCCAGGCTCCAGGTGAAAGCTTGTAACACACGTGATAAATATATGCTTCATGTACTCCTGTTTTTCAGACTTCTTGAACCATTAAAACCATTACATATGAGAACAAATTTAGCCTACCACATAATTGGCCATTAAAGTTGCACGTTGTCACATACCAGAAGCCACACTAGGAAACTGTCTACTGGGCTACTGTTGCCTGAAGTCAATATGTCATTGTTACATGTGTTGGTTGCATGTATAGTTTTGTATTCATGTGTTTACCATACATCTGTATGTGAAGAAGATATGTGCAATCTTTTACATAGATGACAGTCTCTGTTCGAAATATCGGCGGCTTCTGTCCTGAGGCAACTCCTTTCCTAAGCACATGTGATAGTTATAAAGGGTGTTTCACCTAAAGTGATAAAAAATTCTAACTGGCGACGTACTCGCCTGAGGATTGGGGGACTTTCGGCAATTATCTTCTGGGAACTTTTGCCGCCATTTAAGAAGGCTTTGGACAATTTTAAATTGAGGTAAATTTATTTTTATCAATGTGATAAAACAAAAGCATGAGAGAACTGATGTATTGGCAGCTGGGGCAGATGAAGATTGTAATGCAGATCCGCTTCCTTTATGAAATTTGCACAAAATTAAGAATCTGTCTGCATTCAACAATTTCTTCCTAGTTGTGATCATCATTTATTGTCAACAAAGACAAAGTTGTATCACACATCAGACCACACCGAGCGAAGTGGGGTTACAACCAGAGAGTCGAACCGAAACGTTTAACGGTACGGTTCGGGTTTAGGTTCGGCGATAAGGGTTCCGATCCGGTTCAGGTCCAGAAGGCAATTATAATGGTTCAAACTGGTTCTTTCGAAACCGAACCGGTTCAGGAACGACGGGTGCGAATGAAGCACAACAGGCAGGTTAAAAGAAGCTTCCGTGTGTGTGTGTGTTACAGTGTTTGAAGTGGGCAAGAAGGCGTCAGTGGTCGTTCAGGATTTTGAAAGAGTTTGTGCGACATGAAAGGCAAGATTAGTAGCGGTTACAAGAAGAGCATACCCATGAATTACTGGTTTGGGTTGACTTTCCCCGCACGTAGCTCAGGTCGCGGGGTTGTTAGCGGAATCTCACCGGGAATATCTGTCAACCAAGCCTGCTACCTTGGCCTTAACCTTCCATTTTTCTGTAACCGGTCTGTAGCCTAGATCACAACGTTCACATAATCCCCTCCACACTCTAACAAAGCAGCCATTCACTCCGGTCGTAGAAGCCCGTACGGAACCTTTCTTCCCTCCGGGCTGTTGACCCACAATTCGCATGAACCTTTAAAGGGACGGTCTCGTACAGATCGAGCGATTCCGAAACTTAGCTGAAATTATATTCAAGAGTGCTACAGAAACACAGTCGCGAAGTTTCAACCAGAACAACGAAGTGGTTTTCGAGAAATTTGAAGGAATATGCCATGACAGCAGACGACGGAAGTTGCAGCTGGATTCAACGCCCTCTCATGCAACGTCACATGTGACGTGGTTAAACCCTTTAAATAACCCTTTAAATACCATGCCAATGATGAGGACGGTGCCCAGAAGAAGACCAGTCTCTGTTCGAAATATCGGCAGCTTCTGTCCTGAGGCAACCCCCTTCCTACCTTGGCCTAAGTCATTTAAGTAATTGAAATTATTCGCTACCAGTCAGGATCGCGAATACAGGTTAATCAAATAACGACGCTTCATGGTATGTAGTTGGATTGGCATGTTGCGATCGTGAGCTCGGGGACTTTATGTGTAAAGGGCACGTTATTGTGTCAGCACTGACCGCCGCCGTGCTCGGCGTTAGCGTGAAGTGTCTGTGGAAAAAAGACAAAGCAAGTGCAAACAGAGAGTTCGACTCATTTTAGACCCACTGGCGAGTTTTAGATATTGTGTCAGTATGGTAGTTTTTGCTTCTTTTATTTTAAATCCACAAAGAAAGCCAACTTGGCAGGTTCTTTTCGTTCTGACCAGAATGAGTGTGGCCGGTGCTTTACTTTCTAGTACCCTAGGCACGCGGCAAACATGATGCTTTAAACGGAATGACAGTAACTTCACTTCCTGAGCAACCATCGTCCCGAATGACTGCGTTTTTTCAACACTCCCCTGCTTTCAACAAGCCAGGAGAGAAGGACGCCACACAAGATTATAGTTGGTGAGGAGGTGAACTTACCGCCATTCCGTTTCATGAAGTGTGGCTAGCGTATAAGGGGCTTATGTAAGTTCACACGCGCACACGTTGGGAATTATGCTGAACCGTTATTTGAACCGGAAACCGGTATTTTTTTACCGGTTTAGTTCCGGTTCAGCTCCAAGATGGCGTCGACGCTTTAGGTTCGGTTCAGTTCCGGTTCGGCCAAAAATAACGGTTAATAACGGTTTTCGGTTCAGGTTCGGGTTCGGTTCGACCCTCTGGTTACAACCTACCCATTGAGACGCGCTTATTGTCTGTTAAATTATCGAAAGTTACATCTCAATATTGCTTTTTGTCCTAGGAAATGAAAAAGAATACCTGTTTTTTACGTTGTGCCTGTCTGAACCTGCACTGTAATGCTGGTGCTGTTGCCAAGATCGTTTATGTTTGCGAAATGTGCTATAGGTACAAGCCTAGTACCTTACACATTTCAGCAGGGAATGGTAACACTCATGTGTCACACCTTTTAGTTTCGCTAGCCTAAAAAGCTACCAGTGTTTTATGTTTGTAAGCAGAATTGCTGGCAAGGTTCACAGAACAAGGAATTGCGTGTGCAGCACTGAGAGGAGTATTAAAATAGTGCAACTTTCTCAATGAATTATAACTTGAAACCTAGCTTTATCTCAAGGGTGTAGCTTATATGATGAGTAAGTCATTGACGGAAGAATTTATTTTCATAATCATAGCATTGAAGCCAAGTGGAAGAACAAGGTGCATCGACAAGGAACAAGTTCAGGGGCATCAGCCAAGCAGGATGCCTCTTAGTAGCTGTGACTGCAGCGGAAGGATGATCCTTTTAACTTCCTAGCATTGTGCAAAACTGTTTCCTTCACTCTGTAGTCTTGAAAGTAAAAGATGATTGGTGTGTTTAGTGACGGTCTTCCAAGTCTATGAATTCGTGCAACCGAAGTGCATGTTACGCCCAGTTTTTCTTGACACTTCACTTCATTAATAACACTATGTCGTAGATCGGATTCCGATTAATTCACAATATCAGTAATACCAAATACAACTAGATTTGACTTGCGACTTCTATTCTCCAAATCCACAAGCTTATCTTTTTATTTTTACCATATCACTTATCTTATCCACAGATACGGTCAAGGTATCAAGACCTCTTAATTTCAACTGCCCATCATTTAGGTTTCCTTCAAGGTCAGCTAGACGGGTGCCAAGTCTGGTAACTGCCGTTTCCATGCTTGATGGGCCTGTTGCTCTGGGCCAGGTGGCGCGAGTGAGCAGCAACATCAGCGCCCCAAATCATGCAACACTCCCCAGTTTAGCAGACGACGCGGCACTTTCAAGTACACGGTTTCGAGTTGTTCGCGCTTTTCAAGAAGCACCGCTTTTTCTGTTGATTTCCTACAGGTTTTGTAGCTTCCTTGGCACCATACCGTTTGACACACCATGCAAAACCCGCTGATGGAACTTCTTACTGTTGGGATCCGCGGCCGTTTGGGCCCGAAATGGCGCTGTGCAAACTTCACTGCAACAGCCCTATAGACGACTTTGCAGATTCGCAATGTCCGCCCTAATCTCCCGTTGCACTTTCATTATTGTTTGAAACATTTCCTTAACAGTAGGACTGGGGTTCTGCTCAATATCTCCGCAAATAAGCAGGTGGCATACACAAAAACAATCATAAGCAATGCTCAGACATATATGTGTATAACATATATCAGGTAGGTAATGTCAAATATATATCACAAGTGTGGGAACAACTAAAGATACTTATTTGCTATGTGCCTATAGTCATGTCAATATACTCGACAATGAGCAGGCAGGCGACGCAAATGCCCTGACTGGTGACGCCACCAGCTTCGAAATTCCTTACCACAAGTCCACAGCACGATGATTACGCTAAGTAGAATAATACCTTCAAAATAGCAGAACTTTTTAAGTAATAGTGAATTATGTACAGTAAAACCTCAAATAAGAAATTTGACCGTGCGAATTATGTACAGTAAAACCGCAAAACCGACTGCACGACGTTCTGTCGCCAAAGGGGGGACTTATTCGATACTATAAGTTGATCGTGTTTCAAGGCGAAATGCTAAATATGCGAAAATGAATAGGTAACCTATTATGTAGTGCAATGCGTATTTTTATGATGTATCGTCGCCATTATAATGAATATTATCACTTCTAAACATTACTGTGCTATTGCCATTACAAAAAGCTGTGGATCATCCCCATGTCGGTATTGCTTTCTATGCAGACATAGTGGAGCCTCCATATAATGATACTCTCTGTTCCGATAATACAGAAAACTTACCGCAACTTATCGCAAGTAGGGCTGTATAAAGCCAGGTAGAGACGGCAGCCTTCATCTCTGTAGCCTTCCGTTGAAATGTGGTGTCTGACGAACAACATCCGACCCCTTTCCGAAGTAAATGAGATTAGATGGCGTTTACGGGCCGCTCCTTATGGTCACTTTATATTATCATTGAGTTGTCATCTGAGCAGCCCTGCTGGAGCACATATTCTAGGTCAGAAAAACTGGGTGAGGAAACTTGGCATACTTAACAGTCATAATCTGTGGCTCGCGTTTTTATTGTTGCCGTCGTCGTCCTCCCGGGTAATAAACACCTCGTGGTGTAACCGCGCCGAAATGGCGTTGCTGTGCAATTACACGTTTTGTGGGAAATCACAGGGTACTTTATTGCCTGTAACTCGTGTTGCCCATCTTGTCTTCGTGACTGTACTTTGATGTCGCAAGTGTCGTTCGGCCCATTCTTCGGATAAACCCGGATCTTCAGGTTGGGTCCTAGCACTTATATATATAATTGAAGTGCTCCATAACGGGCTGACAAATAGATTGTTCTCGGACAAATTCAAAGTTCTCATTTCAGGCACACTGTACAATTCAAATAAGTGTAGAAAATGCTTCTGTGGCCATCGCTTGTGCTAATTACTTGAAATGGTGTTTCGCTTACGTGTAAGCTCACAAAGGATCGTTCCGGACAGCAGTGCCATACCAGTGTTATTTTACCAAGTGAATATTCGGTCTACCCCTTGTAAAAGAACACTTTAACGCTTTACTTAGCTTGACGTCATTCAGAAGTATGTGGAGATGGAGGTGTCAAATTTATTGAGTAGCCCTCATGGTCGCTCATGAAGAGAAATCAAAGACTAATATCTGGCCACATATAGATTATTCATAAGTCACATCAGATGTTGGCGTTTTTCACAAAACGCAACATGAATATTTTCACACCATCACGGAAAAATTCTATACGGACCACGCATATTGATTATCATTTCTCAACAGATTTGTAGGCGTTACCGTAAAAAAAACGAACTAGATACCCTTACCCGTTATCTCGAAAAAAAGGACACACACACACACATAAATGGGATGATGATGTGGTGGGTCATTCTCCGCCGTTATGGCTACGTTATGGAACTAAATACGCTACTACTGAAAAGCCGAAAGGAACGTGTTCTCGTTACTCGTTAGTAACGAGTTACTTTTCGGTTAGTATTTTTTTAAATCTTCATTGATATTTGATATTGAATTTAATTTCAGTTGCAGTTGGTGCTCAAAATGCCCATCGGTCATTTTTGTGCGGCTTCTCGAGATAATATCACGGCGACACTGTACGGCCGCTCAGGGGAAGCACTTGAAGGAACAGACATCTTTGTTGAACGCACGTGCCACAAATGGCAAATAGACAACGCGTCAACTAGAGCCTTTCAACCCAGTCATCAGAGAAGTCACTGGTGCAAAGCGGAAGATTTCATTATTTCGAGCTGCAGATCAACGCCGTCAACCAGTAGCTATATGTGTAATCGATAGAACAAACAAAATATATCCTTACCTTTACGCGCATCTTTCAACTCGAGTAAGATGTGCTGGATGTACTCAGACGTGTTGTTTTCGGATGGCAAAGAAGGCACAAAAATGCTAAATTGGCATCGATTTTTGCTTCCTACGTGTTGGTCATGTCGTCTAACGCAGGCAAGGGTGACGCTATGGTGAGCTCCGCCAAGTGACTGAAACTCCTAACTTGGTAACTCCTGCGCTCATATAAGACATGCAGGTGCGAGAAAAACTTTTAAAACACGATAGTTATTTCCCAAGTATTCTGGGGTTAGTGAGTCGAGTTAAGGCGTAAAGCTGCGTGTCATCCAGGTCAGGCTCATGCCTTTTGCAAGTGCATGGGATGCCCTCATCAGTTCATAATTGCTCAAAGCCTTAGCAACGTCAGGTCGTCGCCTGTCAAAGTCACCGCCTTAGCGTAGTCACGAAGACCTCGAGGTGGTTATTCCAGAAGGCTCTATGTGGCCTCTGACGTGAATATCGGGAATTCGGGAATACGCAGGAGCTCAACATCCAGATCAGAACACCGTGTACGAAGCGTAAGGATGGTGCACCTGTTTCAGAAGGTCGTCCACACCGAAGCGAAAGAAGGACGGAGAAAACAAAAATGAAAGTAACAAGTAACTTGCAGTAGTGATAAGGGGAGGATATATCGCATGAGCGCTGTATACGCGGGGAGCACGTTTCCCTTTGCGCTCTGAACGGAGCTCGTTTGTTGGAGGAACGTAACGCTACAACGCCATAATGTGATGAACGGGAACTACGAGAGCGACAACGTGAACACGTTCTGCGATGAAAAGCACGTGTACGCACGCCGTTCCCCCTCTGGACGCTGCCCTCTCACTTCTCCGCATAGGGAGTGTTCTTACGCCGCCTGATGTTCTGCGGTCGCGAAGCAGCGCTGATCTTTAAAATTCATTGATCTAGTATCTAAGCACTTTTCGGACGAAAAAATTAGCCATGTAGATTGTCGGCCGATGCCATACATAGTGCTATCGGTTTCATTGATGAGTTTCCGGATGCGACAGTCCCTTTAAGTCGTTACTTCATTCCACGACCTACTCTATAAGAACACGACCATGACACTCGCCGATCCCCCTATGGGACCGCCGTCCGCGGCCCGAAGCGGGGAAAACCGGCCTGGCCCCCGAACTCAATTTCGCTGTTGAATTTTCTTCGAGTAGCCATACCCTTAAAGGGACTATGAAACGATTTTTTTCTTCATTTCGTTTGAAAGAAGACATTTTGCTGAGTGTAGAACCGAAATTTTACTTTCGTCGCGCGAGCGGACTTCTCGGGAGCGAATTTAAACGGAGCGGCTAGGGAGGACAGCCTGCGCCGCGCCGTGGGGAGCTGCCGAGCGGAGACACAACGGGTAACTTGACGCAAGTACGGCACTTGGCCTTCGGGAGAGGAAAATCAGTTGCGCTGCGCATGCGCTAGAAGTGATGTCACGTGTCTCTCTTTGCCGCCGCCGTGCCGTCTGCTCGCTTCGCGTGCGCATGCGCTAGCAGACAGCGATTTGTTGGCCTGAGGATGGGTTGTGGTTTGTGGTAGCGGTGAAGCAACTTTGCCAAGTATTCCGTTCAAGTTCCTCGCTGGATGTCCCGCTCGTCCGTCGATGTTCAACAGGTGAGGGGACGTTTCAGCAACGCCTGCGAGTTTCATGGTCGGTTGAAAAGGTAAGGGCGTCTGTACAAAATTGTTCAATGGGCCGCTCTGTTACTACAGATGCAACAAGTGCCAGTCCACTTTTTCTCAGCTGCACCCTCTCAGTTCAGGCAGCAGCAGTACCAGGTGTATGTACATAACTTCCAAGTGAATTAAGACGCACGAGTGCAATTCTGAAGCTGGTAAGTACGTCTCATGCTACACACCATTCGCGTTCAACGCTCTTATTTTGCATGTGTTGTAGCAAATGATACAGTGGCATACACCGGCAGACTGGTGCGTAATGTACACCCATAGTGCCAAGTTGGACTAATTCTCGTGACGTGTTTGTAAAATCTGTGTAATCGGACTATCTAATTGTCACCTGTTCTATCTCAACACCGAAGTCGGTATATGAGTAAGAAATATCGTGGTTTCGGCAATTATCAGTAATCCTTCGTTGTGCTTAATGATTCCTATTATTTTGTATTTGTGCTTTTACTCAGAATTATCATACTGTATTCTTAACTGGAGCAACAAAATTACGAAACACATGAGGGTTGTGTTGAAACTGAGGACATTGCTTATTTTTACTGACTTCAGATTTTCAGGCATGGAGAGAAGAAATGCGCAGGATGCAGCCAAGAGTCATTTTACTAGAGGCACAGGGGTAAAAAGATCGAAAGATGGAAGTTTAAAGTGTTATTATATTTGTAACTGATCAGGTGCTTTTATAGAGAGGACACATCAAAGGAAATAAGGTCCATCAAATCACAAGGTTCCGTCAGGCGTGGGGACACCTGCCTTGCTGATATGTCTGAATGTTCCAAACTGGCAAGGTCTCGTTTGTCTTCCAATCTTCCTATTATGCACATGATTTTGAGGCTGTCCCACACCCCACTGACAAAAACAGAGGAAGATGCAATAGAGGCGGCCCGTGCAGGCACTTGTAAAACACTATGTTGTACTGGAATGTCCTTTTTTTGCCTTCAAGAAACTATTTGTTTATGTTAGGGAAACTATGTGACGGCATTGCACTCAGCGTACGATGCAGCTCAGTATTCGGGGTGTGCTGGATGGCAGGTTTCAAAGGATCCAATTCACCTCACTACAAGGCAGTACTTGTACACCACCATGAGGGACTATAATATATGTTACGGTGAGAGGAAACACGACGACAATCAAAACAGTGTTGCCCTGGTCAGTTCTATCAGAGCCCAAACAAACAGTCCAGTGCTTTCCCTCACACACAAAGGCAAGAAAGATGATCCTACTGTCTTTCAACGAGGAAATACTGACTTGTTGCAAGATGAGGATTTCTTGCTAGTTCTCATGACAGGCATGCAAAAACAGCTGTTAAGGCATTTGAGCACCAACAAAAGTGTGATGAACATAGGAGGAGCAGGAAAGCTAGCTGGTGTTGACTTGATGTTAATGCCGAAGTGTACACTTTTTACCCTGTCTCTCTTGCACTTTGTGTATTAAATCTTCATTGCTGGTTCGTGTGTCTATGTGTTCGTCTCGTCCCGTGTTCGTCCCGTGTTTTCCCTCAAACTCAAGGCAATGTTAACATCAAAAGAAAAGTGTGCATAGATTCTACACATAGCACCACAGATGGGTCATTCAAGGTGATAGTTGTGTACTGCCACTTGATACATTTTGGGTAATGGTTCAGGTGAAACACTTTACAGCAATGCATGCTCTCCTGCATTGACTTTTCAACTGATGACAATATGCCCCATTTTGAGCTTGGTCTGGGGTATATTACAGCAGGTAAATACATTTAAGTGTGGTGACATACATACACATAACACACATAATTGGCAATTTGTATATCCTATAAAGTGTTCTGACCTGAGAAATCTTGTAGAAAAATTGTGTTAATATTCTGCCAATAAGAAGTGGAATAAACTTTCCACTCACTGCACTAGGCAGTTTGTTTTATTCTGTGTGTTTATATCTCTCCAGTACTGAGTACTCTCTTGCAATATAACGAGACAACTTCCCCCTGACTGATTGTATTGTTTTCTTCAGCTGCAACAGATGCTTTTTACCAAGAAAATACTAACATCAGTTGGCATTGCATGCATAAAGCTTTGGTGAGCTCAAAGCCGCTGTGTGTATTCTTGTGAATGATTTATCTAAGGAAATGTACACCCTTCCAACAACCACGAGCAAACTCTTCATGACTATATAACGCATAATTATTTAATTAGATTAAAGGACAAATATATTGCCATCACACCAGCTCAATTGCAGTCTTTCGTTGTCATCAAAAGTATATATGGTGGCCGGGGTACATGACTCATCAACATTCTGATAATGTAATCCACATACAATGCTCAGTCATTTTTAAATTTTTCATGCACATCAGTACGCCTTGTATATTCAAGTTGGCTTCTATCTTGTCTCATGCTAGTGTTGGCTATCCATGCGGTAGCCAGAAAATATTATGGGAGGTTCTATGGGGACCTCCCAGATGCACTACCAAAGGTACGATCTTGGGGGTTTGAACCCGCCTTGCTATGCCCCTGTTGGCTATGCTATGCTTAACATGCTGTGACACTACTGAACAAAAATTGCCAAACAACTCCGCTTTGTCTCAACAAAGATGCAAGGAGTTAAAACGGGTGCAGCTATGTGAAAGCCAACCACTGCAGAAATGCAAATAAGAACAACAGTTCTGGAACCTGACGTTCGAACAGCTACTGGGAATTCAGAAGATCATACTATATGCGTGAAAATAACTAGCACAATCACATATGTTTGTATGTTCATGCATTTTGCCTCAGCAACTGAGTTCCAATGTATGCTTGATTGCATTTATTTAGCATTTGTTTCGAGAGAGGCAAAAGTCCTCAAGATATTGCAAATCTATATTGTAAATCTACTCAATATTGGCCAGTTAGATCACACAACTTGGTTGATTCATTTTATCAAGCTTTGTTTAACACCTCAAGGAAACGCTCTTCGCTAACCTCAGTGAGCCAAACACGCAGTCCAGGTCCAGTTTTGGATATTTTTACTGGTCTCGTTAGCAATACATTGTTCCAAAATACCACAAATTCCAGCTGGACACCATATCAATGAGCCTGTTGCCTTGCACTTCATCGGAGCGGCCCCCTGCTGGCTAGCAGGAAGGTATCGAATAAGAAACAGGTGACTGGCTGTTCTGTGCACCTCTCAGTGTGTGTGGCCGCTTCTGTTTGCTGCTAGGGTGTCACTCCCATAAAGAAATGCAACACCCCGGTGCTCCATAAACTTTTGTCCCAATCTGTTCGAATATTGATGCACAGATGGTGTGAAGAAAGCCATAGCAGCAGGGCAGTTTTCAGAAGCAGCTTTTCAACCAGATTCCAAGAGTGTGCCAAGCAGCAGGAAATACACCCAGCCAGAGGATTTCTGTTGAATTCATGCTTAAGGACCTTCACATCTACATCATTTACTCATCACAACACATCACAGTCCATTAATGCTTTGAACATGAATTGAGCTTTACCCTCTGGTTGGGCGTGAAACAATGAATCTTTCAACAGCTCATGACCCATTTGGGGGTCATGACCCACAGTTTGAGAAACACTGCTCTACGCATTTGTTCCAACAATAATCTGGCATCCTTCAAAAACACCATCAAACAGGACTTTTCTGCTGATACGTAGGGTGACACGCAATTACTTTTTGATTATGTGCATTTCTCTGCTGTGCAATATCTTTGCTATTTGTTTCTTATACTTGTCATGTGTTCTTGGTATTTCTGTTCCCCTCAAATTATGTAGACATTTGCATTGACTGTGTCTTGGACTGTTCAACAGGGCTTGCCCAGTATCAGTATCAGAGGATACTGTCATGAAATAACAATAAAAACCTGAAAACTGGAAAAAAAATCATCTGAAACACATCTGTCTGACTGATTCCTCTAACAATCTCCTCACAAATGCTCGATGAATGATAGTTCATGTAACCACTCCTCTGGTTGCATGGCACAGAATATGCACCTTGAAGATGTTGTGGACAGAAACAAGCTGTAACAGGCCGAGGAAGTTTAGATGATGTGGTGAACCTATGAGTTTGTTGTTGCCTTGAATGGGCCATCATTGCTCAGAGGTAAAACTTATTTATGTTGATTACTGCCTTCAAAGTCTAACTATACTAAGGCATACTATAAATTACTATATAGTCTAACTATACTACTATAAATTTTTGGTTCTGCACTTTTCTTGGTACACCGGAGTTCACCCAAATGACTTTCCTAAGCATTTTTGCAAGAGCAGCCTTTTGGGAAGAAATATTCAGCAAAATCTCAAATTGGAACACTGACCTTACCGAGCAGTGTTTGTTAGTTGTCGAGGTTGTACAATGTACAGCTTGGTACAAATGTTTACGGACCACCATGGTGTCACATTTCTCCATTGGAGTGACACCCTAGCATCAAACAAGAGCGGACGCACATACTGAGAGATAGACCCGTTTCTTATTCGATCTTTTGCTGGTAGCTGACAGGGGACCGCTCCAATGAAGAAAAGCGCAGTGCCGTGAACTTTTATCTCGGGCTGAACACGCTGTTGTGTTGTACTCATACAAATTCTGAACTGCAATCTTTGGAAATTTGAAACCATTATGCCTTAACTGTCGGCTCTGATCATGAGCGAGATGGGGCCGCGGAGCACACGTCCCGTTATGTCCTGGAACTTTGCCAGTCTGGAACATTGCAGACGAATCATCAATGCAGGTTTACCCCACGCCTAACAGAACTTTATGGTTTTATGGACCTTTTTCCTTTGATGTTCTTCTCTGTAAAAGCACGCGATCAGTTACAAATATAATTACACTTTAAACTTCCATCTTTCAATCTTTTTACCCCTGTGCCTTTAGTAAAATGACTTTTGGCTGCATCCTGCATTTCTTCTCCCCATGCCTGAAAATCTGAAATCAGGGCGTTGAATGCGAATGGTATGTGTGTACTAGTGTAACAGAGCATGAGACGTACTTACCAGAATTGTGTACCTACATTCACCTGGTGCTGCTGCTGTACTGAGAAGGTGCAGCTGAGAAAAAGTGGAATGGCACTTGTTGCATCTGTAGTAACAGAGCGGCCCAATTTACAATTTTGTACAGACGCCTTCACCTTTTGAACCGCGATCACGAAACTCGCAGGCGTTGCTGAAACGTTCCCTCACATGTTGAACATTGACGGACGAGCCGGACATCCAGCGAGGAACTTGAACGGAATATTTGGCAAAGCTGCTTCACCACTACAAATCTCATCCTCAAGCCATGCTCAAGCAGCTCAAGCAAACAAACCGCTGTCTGCTACAGCATGCGTAGCGAAGCGAGCAGACGGCAAGGCGGCGGTGGCAAAGAAAGACACGTGACATCACTTCTAGCGCATGCGCAGCGCAACTGATTTTCCTCTCCCGAAGGCCAAGTACCACGGCCGGCTCAGCAACACGTCATCGTGACGTGTTGCGTAGCTGTCCGAGCCGAGGAATCCCGCCAGGAGCATGCGCCGTAGGATCCCGCGTATGCGTTCGTTCATCGGGAGTGGAAATCTCCATGACAGCAGCTTTCGCGCGATCGGCAGTTTCGGCAGTAGCGGCAGCCACAGCGCGAGCTCGCGGCATTACTTGCCATTGTGCAACACCGGTGACGTAACGGGGAACCGAAGTGCGGGCCGTACAGTTACACCATCGGCAGGGAAATATGCGCGAGAGAGGAGGAACGCGGAAGAGACATTTCCAGCGCGCGCTCCTCGCAGAGTGGAGCGATTTCGTCCGGAAAAATTTGTGGCATATTAGTTTCTCTGCGGGAAGAACAGTTTCCATCGAAAAAAAGTATGGGGGTTCGGGAAATTTCATAGTCCCTTTAAGTTCCTTGATTTAACGTTAGTCACTGAGTCTGGCCTTTGTTGGTATTATGGCAAAGATAATGCTAAACCTCTCCTACCGCGATCCAGTTTCCACTCGAAGATAGTCAAGTCTGGCATTGTTTCATCCTTGGTTAGAGCCTCCGTGTCAAAAACGTGCTCGCATTTTATCAATTTCAGTTTGTCCCGCCAATGCGGTAGGTTGCTCTCAGCTGGCTATGGTCGTCATCTTATCGCATCCAGGGCCCTTTTATTTTTACGTAAGTTGTACTCCGCTCAACCGACCTTGCCCGATCTTTCCCGGTTCCACTCGGCTCCACTCGGTTTCCCACAATATTTTAGCTGTTGCTAAGAATTTTGGCATTAAGATTGTTTTTTCAAATGTCTGCAAATTAAGCAAGCTTTGCCCCTTCTCCTCTGTGAACCGTGGTTGTAATGTCACCCACCGTAATCCGTTTGTTTCCTGTAACCACTCAGTGGTCTATTGTATACCTCTTGCTTGTGGCATGTGCTATGTGGGTCAAACAGGACGCCGTCTGAATGACCGTCTTAGGGAACATGCCCTTAGCACAGAAAGGACCCACATGTCAAGCGAATTAGTTCAACATCTCCGGGAATGTAACAACTGTGAAGCCCTCTTCGCGGAAACCTCTGTTTTGCGTAGGGAAAGAGTGACCTGGCGAAGAATGCTTTGTGAATCTGTAGAGATAGCCACACGAGGCAATTGTGTTAGTCAACCCTCTCTCATTCCTCTTCCTCCCCTTCGGAGGTTGAGAGTAGTTTGAGTAGTTTGAGTTTGATTATAGAAAAAAACCCGGAAGATATTGAATTCGTCACTGACGAATTCTGCTACTCCCACAAGGAGAAAGAAAAGGAGAAAAGGAGAAAGAAAAGAAAAGAAAAGGTGAAAAGCTAAAAATAGAAACACATCACCCCTCCCAATCACCGAACTGTACGTGCATATGCGTAGCTACATCCCCTACAAGTGAGCTGAAGTGCAAGAAACAAAACTGCAACGGGGAACTCGACGACACATGCCTAGCATGCGGTCCTAAAATACAGATTCCATCTCACTGCTCACTATGAATTTGACAAGCGCTGACAATGCCGCATCTCTCTTCCCGGGTTCCCATACACCCAGCACCTTGACTATATCGAAGGTTCTATTGTCCAAGCGGTCTAGAGCAAACTTCAATGTAGCCCTTTGGGATGCATATCTTGTGCAGTGCATAACGATGTGTTCCGTGTTTTCCACAGATGCACACACGGGACAGTTTGCTGAACTAGCCCTGCCGACTTTATGGAGAAACTGTTGACCGTACGGAACGTTAAGGCGAAACCGATGCAAGAGTGTTTGTATAGGTCGCGGTATGCTGGACGGAACACTGAATTTCAGATCCGGGTCAATCTGATGAAGCAAGGATGACCGCCTGTCGACTTGTAACCATTGCCTTCTGCAAATGTCTTCTGTCAGCAATTTTAACATGTGCTTCACATCTGACGTGGAATATATCACCGTGTTCCGTGTGTTCCGTTGACGATAGGTGCGCTATGTCCGCCATCTCATCTGCAGCTTCATTACCGCGTATGCCAACATGTCCAGGAATCCACTGAAGCAGTATGTCGTGGCCAGTGTCTACTGCTTTCTTGTATGCGATGAGAATGTCCCGTACTATCCCCCTTCGGAGGTTTTTGAATATATAGTGGGTTGTTGTCAATAAAATCTTTGCTGTGTTTGAGAATTGTTGTGTCCGTCCCAATATCCTCCGTGTCTCCGGTTTCTCCTTCTTCAAGTGTATATCACCTGAAGAAGTTCTTCAGTGGGTGCGGGTGCTGCATTAGGTGGGGAAGCAGCTTCTGAGCAGCCTCTTCAAGGGTCACAATGAAGCTAACAAACGCAGCTGTTGGATAACTCAGACCACCACGGTCTAGATTAAAAATGAGTCCGGTCAGCAAAGGCGGTGAGCGTTCACTTAGGAGACGTTGCAGGCATCCATCACAAGGCATCTTTTCTTTTACCACCCTAACAAAGTACCCTCCGAGAAGGGCTAGGGTAGCACTTTTTAGATTCTGCTTTGGTGTCACTGGAAAATAAACCGGGCTTAGTTCACAGTGCTCGTAATATCCAAACAATAATGCATACCAGCACTTTCCAAAGGCAGCAGATACTGTTTGCAGTTGTCGGGCACTGACACATTGATAGCTGCTTCAGAAGGTGTAGTGTGTCCCTGTTGAATAACAATTTCAGATCAGGTATCTTTACCCTGTTGCAGCCATTAGGTTCAGAAATGAGCGCAGAGGTGACTAACATTCTGTCCTGTCTCCATCTTCCTTTTGGAGAACATAGCCTGGCCGTCACTGGTGAGGAATGCCTTTCCCCCCTTAACATTACCATTTGGTGAACTCTGAATTATCCCTGTCACCAGCACTCTGCGTAACGCAGCCACAGCTGCCCTTGCATCCGTTCGATCGTTACCACCGTTCAATTGACGTAGTGTTGAGAACAATGACTCAACAGCATCACTATAGAATTTGCCTGTCAGTACATACTGGAATCCTCCATCGAGAAGGTGGCGTGTGCACATCACTGTTGACATTGTAGTAACTCTGAGGGCATCATAGGTAATGTCCGAGAGGAAGGCAAGCTTGGCTTGTGCTGCTGCTTTCCATGTGAGAAAGTATTCTAGGAAGTCTTCCTCCAGCCATTTCAGTTTATGAATGAGGTTACATATCAGTCAACAGCTTCATGCTCCCATAACCTGTATTATAATGACTTGTGTAAGACCACCTTTCATCATCAGCTGAGTAAAAGGGCATTCGTGCAGCATCCCGTGTGAAGATGTACCTTGTGCTGTTCTTGATGTTATGAAGTGTAAACCAATTGTATATCATCTCCATGAACTGAATAGTGGGGAGACAGTCATCAAATCCATGAATCCCCAACTCCTTCCCATGACCTTTAAGATAATGAAGGGCACTTGTGACTTCAGGAGCAAAGACTTCTACAGCCCTCTGAAAATAGCAAGCAGAGAAATTAAGGGCTGCCAACTGTGTGCATTCCAGTTGCTACCTTACCTTGACGTTCATCTTCTCGAAGTTCGTGGGAGAAATGTGCTTCCTGGTCAAGAATGACACAGGCCTGAAGTTGCTGGGTAACTTTTCTTGAATGTCGTAGAGCCGACGCAGGTAGTGCGGGCTGATGTACTCGCCATTGTTTCGCCGAGTTCGGCGGCTGTCCAGGGACTACAGTGTGAACAATATTAGCCAATCTGCTCAGCTAGCAGTAAATATGGTAATTATTCCCTACCTGTGAGCGAATATTCTTAATGATGTGACAGTAGTCAAACGCTAAGTACAGCAGCCGCTTTGGGCACTGCTCGTCCAGGGGATGGTTGACAACAGGAGATAACATGCCTCCAGCCAGCCGTGCAAAGGCTTTGCAGTTGGCTGAAAGGTTGTCAGTAACTAGCCTGGTCACTTGAAAGCCAGCCCTCTCGACAGCTGTCATCACTTTAATGATCAGCTCGAACAGCTGCTCACCAGTCAAGCCCTTTGTGAAATAATAGCTAACCGGTATCCTGTATGAAAGTGACGAAAGGGTACCAAAACGATTAGAGTGGCATATTCTATGACTAATTGTTACCAGGAAAGCTCACCGATATGAAGTTGAGAGTCCAACCAATACGAAGCCAAGGAGGTGAGATGCTAATTTGCCCTCCAGACCATGTCTTCCCTCTTTACCACCAAGATCAACAAATCCATGAACAACATCGCCTTGACGCTGGTAGAGCTCTGCCTGTTGCAGTGACATTTCGTCCATAACCAAGGAGCCGTGGAGAACCAGTGAACAGTGTTGTCTGGCTTCCTGGGCAAGTATTTGCTCTACCAATGATGACATTGCTGTGGCAGTGCAGGGTTCAACATAACGTTTTAACGTCGCTGGGCAAGGCAATGACAGGAGCTTCGTGTCGCGGATGAAACGATATGCAGGTGGTGGCTGTGCCTGCGTTGGAAAAGAAAAAGGAGAGAAACACAGGATATGTTGTTGTGAAAGGCCATGTAGCACGGGACTGAGTTCCCCTTCAGTCACCAACTCACATGCCATAGAATAGAGTGCCGCATCGTCTCTTCTGTCCACCGTGGTTTTGTCTTCTCAAGAACCATCAGCTGCTCTTTCAGGAACAATGCACGGGGGTCTTCTTCTTGAAGCTTAAGTTGGGCAAAAGTGTGGTTATATGTTAGTGTCCCTAACCAAATAAAGATTTCATGTTACCTTCCGCTCCAAAACAGTGACATTGAAGTCTGACAACTTCTGCATTCTTAACATCATCGGAAGCTGACCTAAGCTGGTTCTCCATGGTTTTCAGCTTTGCCTTCTCTCGTCTGCATTTCCTTTCCAGTGTTTCTATTCTAGTGTACAAGCGAGATATATCTGCTGATGACAGCTGTGTTTGACAAGTAACAGAAAGTGCACTTGGTTCCTGTAATAAAAGGACTTGTTAGAATTTATTAACAGCACAACCGAGGGCACACTTGAAGAAACTCTTGCATCATATTGCACGTCTTACCAGTTCCACAGGTTCCAACTCTGTTGTGTCGTTCGCTGTCGCGCTTCCGACCGCTAAACATAGGCCAGGGTTCAGACTCGAAGATTCCACGAGCTGAACACAGTCGGCAGGTGGTACGACTTCTTCGCCTAGCGTAACGGGTCCCGTTTGGCTTCGGGGTTTCAGCGGGCGCTTTACCAAAGCGCGTCGTACCGGCTTTGCTTCAGGTTGCTTATAGCTGGGGTACTCCTCAAATACCGTAGGAACAGCCTCACGCCTCAGCCGCTTGCACTTCGTGCCGACGATGAAGTCCTCAGGTTTGAAATGACGAGAGCATACTTTGGAGCGGTCCGCTGGCTGCCGCGCCTGATTCGTCCCTACAAGGAGAAAATACCATACGCAGAAATTATGCAAGGCTCTTTCGTAGATATAGAACTGCGACTGGGGCAACTTGCATTAAAACAGGAAGCTATAGTCACCTGGGTCTGGTCCACGCGACACGTTGCGCAGCCACTTCTCTCGCAACGCAGCATCCGACGGGTATTCGTGGTACGAAATACTCGGGTCCGGCACTCCTTGCTTCGACGTGCAGATTGGGACGGAGCAGTACACCATCACAAACCACTCAATGGACGACGTGCGACTAACCAGAACTTCACACGGCAGGAACAGGCAACCAAGTCAGGAACGAAAACTACCGTATCAACACGTGGAGCGGCGTCTGATGAGGGGGTTACTTGTGGCGCCGCGCCCTTGCTGTGGCCACAAAGAGAAAGATTTTCCCCGGCGCTGGAGAGAGGCGCAAGTGCCATGGTCGTGTTCTTATAGAGTATGTCGTGCTTCATTCATATATATATATATATATATATATATATATATAAATCACTGTACTCTTTGGCGCACTGCCAAACGCGTACGAAATGCGATAGCATTGCAGCAGACGAAGGGCGGTCCCTACGGTGTAACGTAGTACATCATTTGCATGCAGCGCAACGGCAAACCCGACCATGGGATGCAAAGGGCAGAAACACGGGTATCGCCATCAAACGCGTTCACTTCTTTTTGAGGCCACTGTATCCTTTGGTGCGCATTTCTAAAGATCTGGCCGAGTGTAATGGCTTTGTCATATGCTGCTTCCAGGCATTATCGGCCGCAAGCCGCTTACGTTCCTCATTTTCGGTCACCACGTCTGCATCCCTGGCAGCACCCCCGGCACATCTGCGAACTTCATACTTGCGCGAATGCTCCGCAGCACATCGCCTACGCTCTAACTCCGCGACGTTCGTGTAGCCAGACGACGTGGACCACATCACGTGAGACGCCCTGTGCAGACACTAAGCGACCAGCGGCATGGCTAAGTTGGTAAAAGCGTCCGCTCATTGGTGGTAGCCAAAGCCGTGAGGAAGATTAGGTGGGTTCGAACCCTTCCGGCTGTGCTGTCTAAGATTTTCCTTGGGTTTTCTGGCATACTTTCCAGGCGAATGACCGCGCCGTTTTCCCTGAAATCGGCCCAGGATGCACACCAAGCACTCGTCCCTCACTCCTTCCTCCTGTTCTCTCTCCATCTGTACGCCGCTCATACCCATTGTTGCTTCGTGGCGCTAACACGGAATCACAAAGAAGCACACAGTAGGGAGTTTTAGCACATCAGAAGCACTATACGAAAATTATACAATAAATATATTACGAGGGAAGCTGTCGAATTCAGAATCAGCCACGAAATGACAGCCACTTCAAATCAATCAGGTGTAACTCGTTACCCAGTAACGAGCTACGTACAAGTCTGTTTCTCAACATATGTTTGGATCATTCCTTTGTGCACCCGTGTTATTGGGGCACTGCCGAGAAACGTCGCCTCCGCGAAGCATTGGAATAACTGCATACTTAAACGACATTCAATGAAAAAATGGCTAGGAAGCAAGCAAGCTGGTGAAGATGATGCATAATGTAAAACCCCGAGTCTTCGTGTTGTGTCTGTCCCTTCGTGTTCCCTAGGCTCATGGTTTTACATTATGCGACATTCAATGATTAAGTTATATTAAAAATTAAAGGTCAGATATGCCGATTTTGAAGTGCCGCAGGACTGAGCGATACTCGCGCTGTGTGTTCATTACCGAACACTGAATATGTGTGCGAAATATCTTGCTCCAACTGTTCGTAGTTTTTTAGAAAACAGTTTTTTTAGTTCCCACGCCCGGCTGTCAGACAGTCGGCAAACCTTGCGCACGGGCGCACCGACGTCACTGCTCTCGGTTTATCTGTCTTTGGCTTGACATGGACTCTTGGCTTGGCTGCTTGGCTTCTTTCGTTTCCTCCTCTGTGCATCGTACATAAGCGAACAGCTGTTATGTTGTTGCTAAGCCGGAAACAAAGCATGTGAATGTTTTTTTTTTTTTTGGCACAGCGACGTTTGGAAAGTGCACTTCCTTGCTCTGACCTTGCCTTTTATGGGCTGGAGCGATATGAATCGTAAATATGCCACGGCGAAGTTGTCGAAGATGCGAGAGCGCTACGCTGTTAGAACAATTCATCGGTGCATTCAAGTGTTACCTATTATAAGCTGCCAAAAGACCAAGCAGTGCGAAGCTCTTGGCTGACAGTGTTGCCTGCTAATTTCTACTGCAAGGATTTCGTCCACGAATGTTATCATAGGTTACGCGCGACTCCAGAGGCAATTTGGAATCTCGGCACGAAATCGTCTGATGAAAATCTGAGGTGCCCGACGCATAACATTTTTAACGTGCCACGGATGATCAAGGCAAAAAACGAGAGCAAAAAATGGTAAGTCGAGGTTCGGATATAAAAAATAGCAAGCTTAATGAATCGATTGTGCAGCTGTCCTACTGCGCTTACTCTGATATAACCACGATTAACAACACAATAGTACTATTGATAATCTAACTTCTGAATTATCACAGGTGCACGCTGAAGGCGGAAATGAAGCATGATCTGGCTTGCATCTGGTCATGAAGAAATTGCTGACACGTTAGTTGCAGTCCACCTCCACCAACAGGTATGACAATGTGATGTTATAATTTGAGTATTCATCAATGTTCAACTTTTCATGTGCACTCGCATGCAGACATTTTGACACCACTTTTAAATCTGCCCTCAAAGTTACAAACTGTGCTTCCAGGGTGGAAAACAAAGATCGCCATTCCGATTAGCTGCTATCTCCAAGTTCAAGCACTTTTGTGTCTGGACACTGGTTCCTGTGGATGGGGTGTTACAAGCTTTACTGTCTGATATAGAAGGTACGTTACATTAGTTCAGTTAATTTGTCTTTTGCACATTTTTGTTACTGTTAGCTGGATTACTGTTGGACATACAATCCTTTGACACACCGAAGCTGATGTCGCCTCTGATAACATTTTAGAATTTTCAGTGTCATCAACGTCCATTGAGGAAGGTGCCTTTACTATCTGTGAATCTTCAACTGAAGAATAGCCCAGAATTCATGTTAACATTGTCTACTCTTATTAATTCACTGCCTGTTTTCTGAGAGCTAAGAAAAATGGAAACTATTTATTTGTCACAACTTCACACTGGATACTGGTGTGGTACTGGCTTGACATGTAAGCTAAAATACCTAGATTCTACAGTAATTGTGTTCAACTTGGTGCATTACCGTGGGCAATGCCACATTCACTACATTTTTAGTGGGTCCGGTGCACAAATACTGTGTGCATACTGCATACATACATACTGTTCGATAGGCAAAAATACCTGAGCAGTGCTGTGTAGTCTTTTTACCCAAAGTCCATACTCTTACTGCAAAGTCACAGTACGTAGAACAGCAATGTGCAGGTATGCTGCGATAGAGATTCACAACAGAAAGAAGACTGTTGAGAGCATCTAAATTTTAATGAGACGAGACTTTCGTGCACAAGGCTGCTCTTGTTAATGTCTGACATGAAGTTACAAAATCCCAGAATATATAAAACATGTTGTAATGTAGAGAGCGAGGGGTGGTACAGACATAAAGATAATTATATAATCATATATAATAAAATAAAAAGGGGGTACAACTGCCCCCTCAACTCAACTCGACAACTCAATAACTCTACTTATTCTCTACCTTACAACATGTCATATATTCTGGAATTTTGTAACTTGATGTTAGACATCAAGAAGTACATCCTTCTGTGCAAAAGTATTCTTTCTGTTGTGCACAATCATTATGCAGTAAATGCGACTATCCATTTCTTGTCATTAAATGCTTTTCCTTTCTTTCTTTCTTTTTTTCTGCAGTGATGAGCATCCATAAGGACACATGCCAGAAAGGGAGTCTCTTTGGGATGACAAACCCTCATCACCTCATGAGGATACAATGGTTGACGAATGGTTCTCAAGCACATCGAAACTTCCAACAAATAATTCATGAAAAACCCAGTCAGTGCTAGCACCAGGAATTGAACGTGGGCCATCCTGCTACCAGTCAGAGATGTTCAGTGGTGTAGCCACGAGGGGGCTAGGGGGGGCTCGAGCCCCCCCTACCTGCCACGGACCGACCCACACAAATCGTGCAAATCCGAGAACATAATATATGGGGGGGGGGGGGGGACCAGTGTGACTATCGCGAAAGTTCTTGCAGTTCATGGCGTCTATCTAAGAAGCATTCTTGAATGGTTTTCAAAGTATGAGCTTTTCAAAATACTTCCAATCTCGTGACAACACTTCATTGGTCATGACAGCCTATACGTGTAATCGTACTGTGAACGTCTAAATCAACTATTTTCGTTCCCTTTTTTAATCCTCAGTTTGAAGTGTGCACAAGTATGTGTGTGTTGTCGACACAGGATCAGCGGGGGGGGGGGAGTTTTCGTATCGAGCCCCCCCCCCCTACCTTTGGCTATGCCACTGGAGATGTTACATTTCAGGCGCCCATTGACTTTTGGTGAATTACTTGTTGACTTTGTCCCAAGGTGGTGCTCGCTACAGCTCATTTGCTATCTGTTAATGTTGTGGCGTGTGTTGCGTTTTTCTCTTTGTGTGTTCCAGACTCAGAACGGTTAATTTGCATCAGGTCAGGTACGTTTCATTCAGACATGGCAAACATAAAGTGGTGTTTCTCAACACAACTTAGCAGTGGTCTTCATGCATTACTGATACAGGCCATTAAGCGTGAATAGAAACCTCGCCAGAGCAGCTGATACACAGAGAGAACATAGCCCGTGCGTGTTTGTCTTTTCCACCGCAGCCCTTGGGTTTCCTCCCTGATGGCTACACATGTCAGGGATAGGTTTCAGAACCGGTAGTTCCCGCCAAGTGTGAATTGCTTTTCAGGGGATCATCACGCTGGCAGATGAAACATATGGTTTAAATTATTTGCAGGACAGGAATTGCGCAGCTTCACACAAATACTACTACTACGACGTAAGAGTGGTTTAAAATCTATATTTTTTGTGTTCCTGACATTATCGCACAAGATGTAGTATCCACTATGATCCTTTATGTGGGGGGTATGTACAGTGCCATCAACAGATGCTATTTACAAATCTGTATTTTGTACTGTGTTGAAATGGGGTAGTTTGTATCTGAGAGCCATAGTGAAACACAGGCCCTCGAGAAACATGGCAACACATTGCAGGGACTCTGGATGCTGCCTAAATTTCCAGAACACACAGCTCAAGGCAGCGGTTAAATAACAAGTGGTTAGAGAAATCCAAGGTAGTTGCATCCGTAAGCAGTCCGCTGTTGGATTTGCTTCTGTCAGAGATACGTTATCTCAAAGGGAACGCACGGACACACTCAGAATGATACTAGGGCTGCCTGTGAAATAGAATGAGGAGAGGGGAAGATATATAACCTTTTTCTTGTCTGTTATTCTATTGGTTAAATTGTCATTTTCTTAGCAGCATATGTGTGTATATTCCAGAGTCTGCTAATAAATATATCAGTTTAGAGCTAGCAGTCGCATTGTATATGTCTCATCCTGTCCTTGGTAGCTTGTGATTCACTATGGCCATGCTTGCTAATGCAAAAACAGAAAACAAAAAAAGACAATAGAAAAACACGGAAAGAGCGACCTAAAAAGCTGCCTGTTCTAGTGCTCACATGGAGGCAATGCAATGAGGTAACATGTTCCATTCATGAACTGTGCATAGTAGTACATATCACAACGGCAACCGATTAATCAGATTTTTCTTGAAGTACTTTGTTTTTGTTTTAGCTTTGTTTGCACAGTCTATTATTGGAGCTTTATGTGATTCCCCTCTTCAGATACTTTAAGATTGCTGATGCTGTGCAGTTTGTTAATTTTGAAACTGTACTGTGCTGAGGTACAAAAACAGAATTGTCATATCTGCATTTGAGCACATAGGAATAATTTGTAAGTACTTTACTTGTTGACATTAATATTTGCACCAGGTCACAACATTGTTGATTTATGGAAAATGTAAATAAATATATTTATTTGCTTGCCAAACAATGCACAAATGTCTTCTTTTCTAGTGAGATATTCCCTGTTCACCAGACATAAATGTGGAAAAGTTAAAGGGGCACAATGATGGTAGAGTCTAGCGTTGCTTTTTGCCACTTCACATATATGCACTGTTATTCGTGTGCACATGTAGGAATAGGAAGGTAGAGGATGCGCATAAAAAATTTCGTATGCAGCCACACACATGGTTCAGAAGATTAATTAGATGATGTCCAAGCATATATAATTGTGCTTCATGTGCAATGGGTATGCTAACGGATTGCTTCCATGAAGCCTTTTTATTTTTTTTATAAATTCTTTTTATAAATGTTATTTTTGATTTTATATAAATTTCATATTACATATTGTATACTTATATTTTTATAAATTTTATACTAAAAACTCAAGTTACACGGCCCCTGTAAGAGTGCCCTTTGCAAATGGTTTGATAACGTGTCTCGAACTGTAAAGGTAAGAGGCAATCGAGAATGCTGCAGACAAGGTTGCAACTTACATATTGCTTATCACGTCCTACATACAAAGTGCTTTGTACAATAATTCCTGAGCACGGAATTAATCCCGAGGCTGGCCAGTGATGTCACCCACGACGACAAGTCACATAACTGCCTTTAATACTTTTACACCCCATGGGCTGAGTTGTGAATTGAAAGAGCACTCTACAGAAGGATAAGGTGCACCTGATTTCTAGGATCTATGCTATGCCCTAACTCTTCAGACACCACATTTCTAAGTGGCAATATGTGCTCTGGTACTTCTTTTGCGTCTGCATAGTGTGCAACCACATGGCTACTGGAGCTTTCGTGTGCATGTTTTTGTGCGACGGTGTTCATTACAAACAATATCCAGATGTTAGACATAAAATGCAGTAGTTTGTAGCGTACCACACAACTCAGCGTGACATGGGAGTGCGTGATTCAAAGAAAGCTTCTGGAAAATGCACAGAATCCCACAAAAAGTTTAAAATGTGATTTGTATTTCGTTTTACGTCTTTCGTCGTTACATACCATCGTCGACGCTGTTGCACATTGATAAATCGTACGTAAAACTTGTCCCATAGCAGTATGCGGTTTCTCAAATACATAGCACAATTTTCCTGCAGTAATAAAACGCTGTCGGCATTTTCTTGCTGACACGGCTGTCGAAACGTCAGCCTCTACAATGGGCAAGTGCTGTAAAGGGGCTAACGCAGACGCGACTTGATACAAATTGTACGTGCTCACAAGACACAAACGACGAATTCCAGTCACAACATCGCACAGAGGTTGGTTCGCGAATGAGTTCGCAGCTGCTGCACTGTTTACTTATCGCGGAACGGTGGAACCCGGCTGTCCGCCATCTTCAAGCACAGATACGTGAAGCCGCGAGAAGCCGTAGCTGAAATCCACTGACAAGTACGAAGGCGCGTACACGTCACAATGCCCGTTCGGGCGCATCTACGTCATAAAAATGGCTGCGCCCATGTGTGTTTCGGAATGAATTACCTATTTTTTTTACATGGTACTGTACCGAACTGAGAGAATGAAGGTGTATTTTGGGGAGAGCTGGATGTGGGCTTTCAGAATATCACAACCGTTTCGACTATTTGGGATATCGGCATAGCTGACCTTTAAGTCACAGCAAAGTTTCGCCACAGACGGACGGCTTCGCTCGTCACGTGACGTCACGGACTATCAGCTTGTCACTTGTTTATCACAAATTCACAACCAGTGACGTATTGACGTAGTGGCTAAAAGGTACAGTGCGCTGTTGACGGGTCAGATCGTACATTTTTGTTTGAAAGGGTAGTGCATTTCCTACTTTACCAAGGTACTGCGTTACATTGCGTGAAGTTGTACGGTGTAATTCACTATCGAGGAGTGGAGGTGCCATCGCAAAGCAGTGTAATCCACGCGATTTGAAATTCCGGCGCGTATAGAGACTTAAAGGAACTGTACAGTGAAATATGTAAAATATGACCCCCTTGCTTTTGTGTGCGACCTGCTAGTTTTTGCCTGTGTGATGCTGCACAAAGAGTCTAAGCGCTCAAAGCGCGTTAATTATTTTATTTAATCATTTAATCATTAATCATGGTTAATTATTTTTTTGCAGGTAGTACAAATTGTAATATACAGACGGGGGTCCCTAGCAAGCTAGTATGGGACCCCGTGTTAGCTACAACGTGAATTAACAGCTCTATGCATTGATATAATAGGTTATACAGAATATGTAATCACTTAGTTAAGTATAATATATGAAAAAGTAGACTGTGCTAGTTCAGAGGTTAGAAGAATTGCGTCAACATAACATACATCAATAATTTAGAACATTTATTACACACTAATTTATTACACAGCATAAATTAGACAAATTAAATCGGACCGTAGTTAGCGCCCCGCAACAGCCAAAAAAGTCATGATCGGAGTACTCCTGTCACGTGATACCTAAGCATTATACGATAAACTTATGACCGGTTACTCATTACTAATAAACACTACTTTAAGAATCACAAGAATTACTGGGACAATTCTTCAAAATATCGAAGCAGATCCCAAAATACTGTCAGCGCCCTCTGTTTGCCCTCCTCCCAAACATATCACACGGGGTGAACTGCGTCTGGCGAGGTTTGTGTATGCAAAAAGTTCATTTCCTGCCGAAAGTGAACAGAACCTCACCTGCGATGCCAGGTATCTACTATAATGTTTGGGGATCCACCAAATGTGCTCTTTCGACAAGGAACGTTGTGTACCACAAGATTCCAAAGGATAATGCGCTGAAACGAAAGCGGTTGCAAGTGCTTGGTCAAGAGATTCGTTAACAATACCGTATTTGCTCAACCCATTTCTCTGCCGAGTCGTACGAAGTGGTAGCAGCGGGCGGTCGAAAACGTCTCAAACGGACCGCAGTCCCGACACCAGTGTTTCTCCTTGCGACATCTGACGATGTGAACACCAGTGCACACGAGGTATGTATTTACCGATACACAGGAATAATACATATATGGATATAGTTCATTTCAATTTCAAATTGATTTCTACCAAACGGAACATCCCCCTTCCCCCATTGTTGAACAGGGGAGCCGAGCTCTCGCAGGAGAATGTAAGTATGAGATAAACTGTGTGCTAGATACTGACCGTATTCTTCATTTATATCAGCGACACAGACTTCCATCGCGACTGACAAGAAAGTGAAAATCGGAAGCAAAAGCCTGCAGACGGATGATTTGCCGTCAACACTTCTCAACCTTTCTCCAGTGATGATTTCAACACCTATATTGTCCATACACCCTCATGCACACATTTGGGCCAAGCGCTTGTTTTGTTTAAAATTTTAACTTCTGCATTCCTTCTAGGTGCATGACATGACAATATCTCCACCACTGGTGGAACCAGCTGATGAGTCATTCCGGAAATCTGAAGGCGACAGTTTTGAATGGTAAATAGCCTGCTGATACAGGTTCGCAGATACTAAATACGCTTCTAATTTGTAGCGTTTTGCCCTCTGCTTCACCAGGCCAGAAGTACGCCAAATTCACAGCTCTACTATTAGAACCAGGCCTCGAAACCGTTATTTTTTTGGGGTTCGGTTCAAGTTCCGGTTCAACGTTATCGGTTCGGTTCGGGTTCAGCGCAACCAAAATAACGGTTTGAACCGATATTAATCGGTTCGAACCGGTTTACATGTGCTGTGCTAATCAGTGTACCACATGTGAGAGGTAATATCAGGTTCCGGAGATGGCTTGCTTCTCCTTCCTAACTCTTACTCTCTCACCTCTACACTTCATAGGTACAAAGAACTATGCAGTTCACAGCAGATCATGCTTTACTGTACTGAAAAGGGCCGGGAAATGGCGCACAGCATACAATTGAACTCCATTGCAAAAGGCTCTCGCCAATTTCGAAAGAAATAAAAAAGAGAGAGAGACAAGAACGCGGTCGCGTAGTAGATAGGAGTTTCCCACAGTCCCATGCACAGACCGGCACGTTGCTCCCCGTTGAAAAGAGGGCGAGATGCCACTCCTGTGTTTCCTTCCTCCATGCTATGGACCACACGCGAACCTCTTTCCCGTGGTCGCTAGAGGTCTGTGTTGCTTATGGATGTCATTGTGAACTATTACAATTTTCGTCGCCTTCACACTGCGACGCCGAATGAAAGGAAGAAGCCAAGGCATCAGTGCAAAGAGTAGCTGTCGTGTAGCACATCTTTTTTTCTACACCTCGGGTCACAAAAATGTACGGGATGTCGTGAACCTTTTGGAGCTGAGGCTGTAAGAGGCGGATGGACTCACCACTTCTTGGTTTATCACTTTGTCCGCTCCATAAATTCGGCAAAATTCCGAGCGATGCAGGGAGCTGGTTGCGGCAGTCGAGTGGAAAGGCATAGGCGTTTTTACCGTCTAGCGAGCCGGTTACCACATCATATTTTGTCGGTTCAGTTCCGATTCGTTCAAGGGGAAAGAAAAAACGTTTACGGTTCGGTTCGAGTTTGGTGCGGCAAAAAATAACGTTTTCTTGCGGTTTTCGGTTACGGTTCAGTTCTAGTGTCGACTCCTGATTAGAACTGCTCGAGTAATGCAGGACTTCCGGTGCATCGCACAAAGTGGGCACAGATGTTCGCAGCACACTTCTCACAGCAAAAGCTGAGTGCCCAAATGAACACACTTTATCTTGGAAAAGCCAGCCAGAGGTGAACAAGATGGCTGCAGGGAACATCCTGCTGTCTGGCACAATCCTTTTCAGTGCGGCCAAGGTGTGTATTCATAGCCTGTTATGTTTGCACAGATTCAAATGCACACTATAGTATTTGCTGTTGACCAGGTTCTCTGGTTACTCGAGTCAATTAATATTCAAGTGATCTCACCTACAACACCTACCAGAAAGGTTGCAGACTCCCTCTAGTGACACAGGTAGGATTACCAGAACCCACGCCGTGTTGCAGGGCATAGAGTGGGAAAAATGGGAAAAGTCTAGCACTCGCAACTGAATAAGATAAGTATTTAAAGAGATTGAAACATTAGAATAATTTGTTTTACTAATACACAAGCTTTCGGACGGACTGCGTCCTTCATCAGGTGCGATAGATTTAACACTTGGCACATATATTTACACTGATGTACATCAGAGAAAGAGGACAAAGAAGGTGGCGAGGAGGAAATATAAATTCTTGTTAGGGAGGGATTGAGGGCGCAAAAATATAATACAAAAGAAGACACACAAGCTTTGCACACTTGAATTTTCTGTTACAATAATTTCTGTCTGCAACAATGATGTAAAAGGTACTTGTGTTAAATGGTAACAAGATCCAGCTTGCCGTTACTTATAATAACCAGTTGCAATATGCAATTGCCATGCTTGGAAATGCTTATGGGTCATGTAGCCCGCAAGAGGATCCGGTAACAGAGGGTTAAGAAAAAGCTTGAAGCTGCGGCGAAGTCCTGTGCATGTGCTTCCCTAAACTTGTGGACGCAGCATATACTTGTAACCACTTTTACAGGTGTAGTTCCAATTCTGAGGGAAATACAGAGCTTCTGCTTAGCATGTGGAGAAGTGTGAGCTTACATATACAAACGAGCTGTCAATCAGGATACAGTGTATACTAACTTCGAGGTAATGTGTCTTGGTTTGACCCGGCACGCTATCAACATCCATGACAGCTATGAAGGACCATGTTTTGATATAAAGAGTATATGAAAGACATTTAGCCATGACCATATTTTCTTTTCTTGGTAGAGGATGTAGGTCATCGCTGAGTGAAACACTGACAACCTGCAAAGATGTGCGCTACAGTGAAATAGTAGCGGTCTGCAAAGTCCTGAGCCAGCACCAATGACTACAATTCGACTGGACATGAGGGAAAACGTTGGAAATTTATAATGAGAAATTGAGAAAGAGTTACAAAGATGGACGTACACAGAAAAGGTTTAAAATTTTCCTTCACATGCTTGCGGAGTCAATGATCGATTTGCCCCTGAAGAGAATCCCCTGTTGAAGACATTGGCATGCCCCTACCTGAGGCTCTTCTTATACTGGTGAAGTAGTCATGAACTCATGTGATGTCTCATAGGCAAGATGATAGCCTATGCTCTCTTAGAGCTTATGGACTGGAACGTGTTTGTAGCAAACACCTGTGCACTCAAAGAAAAAAAAAAGCATGCATACATTGCGTTACTGGTTGGTGGGAGGTGAAGCACTTGCAAATTGATATGGACACGATACGGGGGTGTTCTCCTTCCTTGAGCATGAGAGAACTGATGTTCTGAGGCTGGAACAACACAGAAAGGACAGTCACATACATCTCCTTCCTTGTTTGTTTACTGCTAGCACTCCTACATTCATAAACACAGTGATCAATAAAGCAATATTTACAAGCTTTGATGTCTGTAGAATGTATTTACTGTGCAGTGGCTGTCTGGTTACTCCAGAAGGGTATACGGCAGACATCTATTACGCATCAAAGGGATACTGTTGTGATCTTGCGGTGTTCAAGACCAAACCACGCAGTGTACCTCTGTCAAGATGGCAGGCATTCAATGCTGACCACAAGCACCTGAAGGAAAAGTGAAAGCTCTACCTCAGTGAAAAGGGAATAAACATACCCATTGTCAGACAGTGCTTACTGTATCACACATCAACAAGGCAAAAGCCTTTGTATGCTTCAGAAGGGAAGCTTCCCCTTGTGGCATGTACAGCACATGCTTTGAGGACGTTTCTGCAGTGCTTTCCTAATGGTCCCCAGAGCCACCTGGTAAACTGTTTGTAGGCGACGTACCGAAACTTCCTGCATGTACCATGGTCAGTGTAAAATTAAGATGATATGTAACTTTACTGATAACAGAAACCGAGGGTACACGTAAATGAACTCACTTGTTCACTTCGCTGTTCCTGATAAGGGCGGAGTCGTCACTTTCTCTCATGTAGCAGTAGGACACCTGGAGCACTTCAGTGTCCAGGCACAGTATTTCAAAGTACTGATTTCTTGTAATGCAACCGCTGCGCTGCTTCAGTAACGCCTCACTTCACAGCAACAAAGACATCCCTCTGCTGTCGGAATCGGCACGCATTTGCCCCAAGTACACCTGAACTGAAGGAGCAATACCACATTTCCGCTGTGAGGCTCTCAACATTTTCATTACACATAAAGGCTGTTTCCCACGCGGCCAGGTGACGACAATCCCTCCTCCCTCGACGGTTCTGCGGATGGCATCGTGTCGTGCTGTGTCTCCGGCGTGCCCTCGTAAGAACAAAAGTTTTACCGACGTGAACCCTGGACTATCCGAAGCTCGAGGGCATCCAGGTTTAGTAAATTCGACATCGCACGGCGTGTACCCCAAACCATTTCGCCATATCGGTTTCGCCACAGACCGGGACGCGGATGAGAAAGGTGAGACTGGCCCACGAGCCGACCCAGTGTTGTTGCTTACGGAGTACTCAGCCTTGCGTTCGAATGCAATCTTTGAAATTCGATTACTCAAAGAAAAAGGGATTCCAAAAGAAATATTTCGTAACCGAGATGTACTGTTCCTAGGCTTTCATAAAATCATAAGGTTACCCTGGGTAGCAGTTCACATTACAGTTCCTTTAAGGCTGATTCACACTGCTGCATTTACGGTTGCGCTTGCGTGCTACGTCCGCTGTGAGCGAATCATTGCAACGGAACGTCCTTCCGGATGGAACGAAGGTGCATGTAAACGCGGTAATGTGAATCAGGCATGATGCTTCATGCGGGAACGCCGTGACGTTACGGATGTGCGGATGAGACACTCTCTAGTTTTCTCCTCCCTGTGAATCTGCCGGCGCTGCAATCTCTCTGGCAAAATATATACGTACCTTTGGTCTTACAGGAGAGTTGTTTGGAGTCTCGAGCCACCTGCATTTCTCTCAATTAGCTTAGGTAAATAACTTTACCTTTAATGCCGTTTAAACACTGTAATAACCAACTTGCATCCGGCAGGACGCAAAATATGCTTGTCGGGGAAGAAGGTCGCCATAATTGTGTGTCTATGAAATAGATCATAAACCGTATCAGCCCTTGAGAAGTGCCTGTATGTTTATGATGAAATCATACTGTGTCTTATCTATAGTGGAATTCAGTTACGGAAGACACGGCGTAGAATATGCAAAGGGTGGCATTTATTTCCAGGGCGGAGGCTGTCCTTCGACATTATATAGCTGTTTGGGTGCCTGCACACTCTTTAATTTATAATTAAAAATAAATGTAAATAATGTAATTTTGTAGTATTCACCTAATACAGGCTATGTATTAGGAATGTTGTAATATATAATAGTGTAATATCTGTAGTCTACGACACACACACATAAATGTGAGTATGATGTGGTGGGTCATTCACCGCCGTAATGGCGGTACACTGGCCCATTGCGCTTGTGGAAGGGTTGAGAATGTGATGATGATAGAAAGGTTACCTTTTAGGTGTAGTCTGCGAGCATTAACTGAATCACTGGAAAACCCGAAGAATATTAATTACCATCACATACAGTCACAACGGGACGTAGGAGGATGCCAGTGTTGATTGAACATTTTTGAACATTTGGAAAATATTATGTATATATATATAAGTAAAATAATAAGACGTTTTCTTATTTTTTAAAGAATTCCGTGTTAGCGCCGCGAAGCAACTGTAGCTATGAGCGGCGTATAGACGTGGACTGATCAAAAGAGGACAGCAGGAAGGAGTGGGGGACAGGGGGGTTAGTATGCGTCCTGGGCCGACTTCAAGGGGGAACTGTGCCGACATTCATCTGGAAAGTCTTCGGAAAACCCAGGGAAAACCTCAGACAGCACAGCCGGTGACAGGATTCGAACCCGTGTCACCTCCCAGTCTCGGCGTGGAAAGCGATTACTCTAACCAATATGCCACAGGAGCTGGTATATAATAAGACGTGGACGACAGATTACATTACCCTGTGGCCTGGCGAAGACAGTGCCACTGTCGAAGCGTCGACCGTTCTTTTAAACGTTTCGTAGTACAGTCATGTCTCGCTTACCGGCAGTTCAGATATCCGGAAAACTCGTTATCCGGACTCCATTACCGTGAACGAACCTGCTACCATTGGATTTTGAAAGCATCGCCTGTCTTTTGGAATATGCCAAAGGCATTTGCAAAAAGACAAAAACATGTGCGCGGGATCAATTTTCTGAGACATTACCCTTCTTTGAACAGCAAGGTGACGCAGCAGGTGCCGTGGCTGTGACCAAAATTCTGTCACACGCGTGCCTACTAATTTCAAGCAGCTGACTTCGCATGAATTTGTGAAGTAACGATCTTTTCCATGTTTTCTGGAGCTATAAAGCGGTCTTCCAAATTTTTTGGGTTTCCCCGAAAGTTTGCTTGGTCCAGTTATCCGGAAATTCTTTATCCGGACGAAAAGAAACGACTCCCGAGGTGTCCGGATAATCGAGACATGACTGTACATCATAATCTTTGTGTTAATTACCCACTAAATAAACTATTTTTGTTAACGTACCTGTAATCCGTAGTCCACGTTTTATTATTTTACTTTTATTCAACTTCGTAGCCGTCAGATATATCAACCTTTTTAACCTATACACATAAAGGTTGCTGATGCTGGTGATTTAAAGGGACTGTCTAGAGGCTATCATGCAAAGTTTGTGGGCGTTATACAATTTCTTATGTTCCCAGGAGCCACCATGCGAAAGTTTTCCTTTGGATTCGGCTCCGGGAATTTTTTATTGAATTTTGAACTTTGAACACTACCCCCGATTGAAAGCCGCACTCTGATCACTGCTGACGTCACCGGTGTCGAGTTCCGGTGTCTGCTCCGCCTTGTCTCGGACGTCTGTCGCCCGTCCAGCTGTCGCCTGTCTAGCAGTCGCCAGTGGCATTTCCTACTTTCAGTATTTCAACGTGCCACCTTTTTGCTACTTCGACGTAGCTGAACGCATTTGTGGCAATGGGAGGACACAGGTTTTGTTTTGTTCACTGCAAGAACAACAGAGAGAACACAACAGCTAGGAGTATCGTTTTTCGGTTTTTCAAAGTGCGAGCGTCTAAGACAACCATGGATCGCGATATTGCTTTTGAGTTAGGCATAGTGTCTTTGGATCAGGGTATGGGTATGTGTATCGTGTTTGCTGGACCCAACAGATGTTATTAAAGGTAGTGCAACATTTCCCACTTCTTGAACCATGCTAACATTGCAGAATAAAGAACATTACACTGTGCTGTGTATTCCACACTCAGTTGTCTCGCGACGTAAACTTCCAATTATTATATTGGGTACTCCACATGTTCAACCAGTCAACACTTTCCATATCCTATTTTTTTAAACATGTGCTTAAAATTGCACAACTGCTACTCAAGTAACTTTGCCACCAAATTAGTCAGTGACAAAAGGTATATGTACTTTATCACAAATTTAATAACCTTGGTGGAAATGGTTGATGGTGTCCTCTGCCTTGTACGGTGCACTTCATAGCAAAATACACAAGTCCAAATGTTTTCCTTGTCCACAAATGCCCTGTCAAAGCTGAAAGACTCTTATCAAAATGGTGAAGCCGGCTTGCTTGTCCAGAGAAACATATGAAACTGCAGTGCTCAAAGTAAATAACTGCATGCTCAGCAACTAAGGCCGGTGATGCCGAAGACCTAATATTTCTAGGTTAAAAGGAACAAAGGAGAAAAGACCACTGCAGCGTATTGATGTTGTTTCAAAAGTATAACACCACAAAATTTGTGAGAGTCAGTTGGTGTATTTAGTTATGTTGGTCACCTCCTGCACCAATTTTTAATCACATAATCAATCAATCAATCAATCAATTTTTAATAAGATTCAAATGCGTTGCCACCAACCAGGACCTAAGCCTGACCTATGATCTAATAATAATAATAGTATCTATCTATGACCTGTATGGACCTTCACCACTAGTTTGGTCTAGGTTCCACACGTGGCTTCTAGTGAAATTCGAAGCTGCTCTGTAGAGCTGATAGGAGACTTGCAGAGTAGAGAATTTTTTATTTATATTTTCCAAAGAACATGTAAAAAACAATGTGCTGTACCAACTGGATTCAAAGAAATACAAATATACTTTGTTTTAGCTATGTGCATATTAGCAGATTACAGGTGACCGATGTCACACAATGGGCGTCAAGGGTTAGAACACAAGAATACTACCACTGCAGGCACTGTCCTGAAATTCTAAGTCACCCTTTGTCAGAAAGCAATGACCACGCACAGCCTAAGGATCACATTGAGCTCCTTCCATTATTCTTTTTATTGACAGCATGTTGGTTGCCATCCAGTCCATGAAAGTGACCCTTATCGTTGGAAGAACGGTTCAACAGCAAACGAGCTGGTGATAGTGTCCATGCTGGCGAGACCTGAAGAGGAGATACAAGAAGGGGCATATATACACTATGTTGAGACATTGTGTATGTTCCTTCCTATCCCTCGTCTCAGGGTATTTCGCTATGGACCTTCACGATGTTTCCTTCGGCAAACTTTACATATTTTTATGTAGAATTGTGAAGGTACAGCCAGGTGCTGTTAGCAAATCACACAGTACTTTCTTGAATCAAGAATCCATAGAAGGTACACAGTTATCTTCTGCATTGCACACATCTATGGGACATGTTAATCACTTTGGAATGTCACAGACATGTCATGGAGGCCGGCACATGATTAGTGGTGCTGAACAGACAACTATTTGTCATAGTTTAGGCATAAAGAGCAGTTTTGTCACCTGCATGTTGAGACAGATGTATCTCTACATACTTTGCCATGACACAAATATATGAAGCAACAAATGTACCCTCTACTTCATTATGGTTACTAGTCAACACTGCCAAGAATGTTGGAACACAGTCTTGTACCACCTACACTCTTCAAAATGACCTTCACACACAACACATTGTAGGTCAACGAGATTCCAGAATGATGTCCTCTCCCTCCCCATTAGCTGAAAACATTTTTCTACAACCTTGCATAAGGGGAAGTTAGTACAAGAAAAGCACACGTTCCTTTTTTGAGCAAATCAGTATTCAGAGCGTTACCATACTGTGGTAGGCCTGCAGTGCATTACGGGGTATAGCACACACTGTAAAAAATTTCACCATAGAACATGTCCCCCATTCTAATGACAGTCTTCTCCAGTTTTTCAAACTGCCATTTCCCATAGTGCTTTATGGTATGACACAGTATTTCTAAATCTTTACTATAGTTTACTGCTTGTAGCAGAAAAAAAGACACCTCTGTTTCCGATCACAGGACGCAAGCCATAAGTGCTATACGGAAACAGTACATGCTGCTCTCTAGCAGTTGTTCGTGTTTGGACATGGTATGGTGCATGCAGGGTAAATTCCATGGTTAAAATATCCGAACGTGAACAACTGTTAGATTACATGATGTAGAATGCTCTATAGTACAGTAAAACCTCCAAAGTCGGACACCTCCCCATGATTTCATTGCACGGGCAGGCTCCCATTGAAACTACATGGGGACGAAATTCTCTATGTCGGACACCTCCCTATCTTGGAAGTAGGATAGGGTTTTCCCTGCAAAGTCGGACAAAACCCGGGCCAAATTACCTCAATATCGGCCCATCTTTGCACCAAAAAGACCCAAAATGAGCCAGTGGCCTTGACTTTTGCTCCTTTCTCCACCTAAACTGGTCTCAGCAGTTTGTTGCTTTAGTTTTTAGAGTCCAAAAACAAGTGCTGTCAGTCTACATTGTAATTCTTTATGTGAGCACTTGTCTTCAGTTTGTCTAGAGCCTTTGAACGAGCACTGCACCAAAGCTATGAGAAGTGGGCTGACGCTTCAGAGACAAGTCCTTGCTGCTCGAAAAGCTCCAGAGGTAATGCCATTGAGTAGAATCTGAATCGAATTCAATATACTAAAATCAGTAATAATTATCAGTGAAGAGTGGATAGAGGTACCACTACCAGGCACCACCACCAGGTACCACTAAGGACCTTAAATTGAAGAAGGGGGACATTTCTCACAGCTGTGATCTCTTCCATTTTTTGTTGCCGTCATATTCTGCAACTCGGACTCCTCCATAAGTAGGAGACGCTTCGGCTGAACCGCGGGTGTCCAACATCGGAAGGTTTCGCTGTATTTATGTTCCGTGTCATGTGACCACAAACAATATATGCTTTTGCTCATGCTGCACAGCACAGGCGAATTGAGCTTCATGTGAGGATAATAACATGAAACCCGAGGCGCGGAGGAAAAGGCATGACTTTACGGTCTCTGTGGCAGTTGTTTCATCTTGTAATTGCGTACCAGCTGGCCTGTACCTGAGAATAGGTTTGATGCATTGTACACGCACCATAGACATGCAGTATGTGGTGTGTTGTGATAGTAATGCCACTGCCAATTGAATAATAATGCTCCAGGTGGATTGTTTCGGTACAATCTCTATGCATACCAAGGGGTAGGGCATCTGCGTGACAGGTTTACCTGGAAGTAAGAATGTAAATCTTAGCTCAAGTCATTGAATAATTAACATTATCAATATAGTACTGCAGATGATACAAACAATAGCATACAAGATGCTCCGATATGTTCTGCAGGAATGTCTCTGAACTCACAATATTAGTACAGCAGCTACAGAAAGGCATAAAACAAGTTTTTGTATACATGATACCACTTGAATGCAACACAAGCTTCTGCAGCACTGCCCGAACACCACGGAGGACAGATTTACCTTACTTCACCTGAGAAAAAGTATGTAATGTAGCACACGTGAAGGTGTTTGAATGTCTCGAAAAACATAATTTATTACCGAAAGACATCAACTGGAATATTTCGATTTACCTTAGTCAAAACTGAGAAAAAGTATCTGCTGTTGCACACATGAAACTGCTTGAACTGCCCTTGAACGCTCTGGAAGAACACCTTATTTGCGACCGAAATACAACAGCTGAGTCAACATTGAATTTATACTTTACTCAAAATACACAAGATGCGCTGCCGTGCATATGATACGATGATACTGCTTAAATGTACTCCGAAAGCCCTGGCACCCCAGGCATGGTTGCTCTAAGCTAGCGAGCAACAGCAAGGGTATACGAACACAAGAAGTCGAGCACAAGTGATGGAATGCACTTGAGTAATCAGAAAATGAAATGTCTCAGTACCAGGTGTCACTGTTCCGTCAACAAAAACAGATGGACTTTGAAGGGGCGTCTGGTTGGCACTGGTGACAGCCTTCAGCTTGAAACCCAGACGGTGATAGTTGAGACGTGGAGTGCAAGCTTTTCGGTGGTGCCGGAATGCCTGCAAAATCATTTAACAAATAAGGCAATTCCAAATCTGTGCTGAGAATACACCCGCTGGGGCCCAATCTCTAAAGGATGAAGCAGTAACAGACAGATAGCGTATTTTTCTCTTCTACGTGATGCAATTTGTACCGCATGACTGACTTGTCTAACATTACGCGTCTTACCTTTATCTGCTGCCTAGTCCTGCCCCTGCAATCTCCTGCTGCAGATAAGGTTGGCACAGCATCCCGGACGGGACATCTTCGGCTTCTTGTGAAACAAGTTGCGCATTGCTTCCGTAACATTCGTATGAGCCAGATGAACAGATCAAATCGCTGCTTTCGAAGGGGGCACCCAGTCGGAGTTGTAACCGATTGTTGCAGTCAATAGATTTCTCTTTCGCCTTTCAGAAAATTGTGGTTTGAAACATTGGAACTGCATGCTGAAGTGTTATTGCAGACGTCAGCAAAACGCTCACGCATTCTCGGCACGCAGCACAGAACACAAAACACACCAGGAAGTATGTACTGGCCTAGCAAATGCTTCGCAGTCGAAGGAAGCAAAACTCACGTTCCTCGTGGGTTTAGTGAAGTCCAGAAATATACTGGCTCCCTAATGGCGAACTGTTTATCACTTCCCCAATGTGAATCTGCGCAGCAGACGGCTCGGCAGAAGAAACTGGCCGGCTTTGCGGAAGAAACCAAGCCAAAAGTCATGCCAAGCCGGAGCGCGGGCAGACCACGAATGTGTCGTCGACACAGGGTTTGCGGGCCACAAGACGGGATGTCAGTAAAACTAAAAATTCACTTTTTCGGAAAACCGCGAGGAGTTTGGGATAACTATTTTGCATACACAATCAGTGTTCCCTTATGAACACATCGTGTGAGTACCATTCCATTCTGTAACACTCGAAAATAGCTGAGCTTTAACAACACTCTTACTGCACGGATCATGCTCCGATCCTCGGTTCGACATCTCTCACTATGTAGCCACCGATGTACCGTACCACTTCACAGCTAAAGTCCCTCGCCAGACTCACTGAACAAAGAACTTATATCATCTTCAGTGCTCATTGCTGTGCTTTCTTCTTCCTCGTCATCTACTTGTAACTTCGTATGTCATCATATATTATTGAGCCTGTGTGTGAAAGCTGTGTCCTGAGTTAGTCGTTTTCCTGTGATGTATGTTTGACTCACCTGCATGCTTCTTTCTGAAAGGGCGCTTCTGCCATTTCAGCAATGCTCTTGAGGGAGAATGCTAATCTTAAAACAGACATCCGCCTTCCATCCAGCACAGCAAGCTTTAGTGGCGTAGCCAGACCTCCAAGGTAGGGGGGGGGGCTCTATACGAACCCCCCCCCCATCCCCGCGCTGATCCTGGATGCGACAACACACAATACTTGCGCACACCGCAGCATGCAGTTGAAAAAAAAAAGAACGAAAATAATTGATTTGAACGTTCACAATACGATTATACTGTGATGTCCAATTAGGTGGTGTCACGAGATTGGAAGGATTTTGAAAAGCTCATACTTTGGAAACCACTCAAGTGTGCCGCTTAGATAGACGCCATGAACTGCAAGAGCTTTCACGACCGTCACACTGGTCCCCCCCCCCATATATTATTTTCTCCTCGGATTTGCACGATTTGCGTGGGTCGGTCACTGGCAGGTACGGGGGGCTCGGGCCCCCCCTAGCCCCCCCCGTGGCTACGCCACTGGCAAGCTTTCCTGAGGGCAGCATAAGCGTCATGAGTCTCCCAGAAAGGTTCAACATTCTGCCCTTCTGAGAAGCAAAAGATCCCGGATGGAGAGGTGCTTTGAAATGTGGGAAAAGCGTGTGAACGGTTATCTAATCGCGTGCCCGACAACATCGTGGTCTGCGGACTCTTGATAGCAGTGACTAAAGGTACGGTTTCCAGTACATATCGGTGGCACGTGTTGGCAAAAGGGGGCGGGGTCTTTCTGCTTAAAAACGATGCCGCGTTAGGCAGGGGGGCGTTTTCCCTCGGGACGTCGCCAGGAGCAGACCGCCTTGGTCTGGCACGGAAAACGGTTTCTTGTTGTACCCTGCATTCTATTGGTATGTTATTAAATGACTGTTAGTATGATCAGAGGTTGGTTTATTTCTCCAGCAGACGGATTCCCATAACTGGCGCCCAACGTGGGCCCAACTCCTGCTCGTCGGAGTGCGTATTTTCTCCGGTAGGCTTGTGAGAGAATCTGCCTCGGGACTGGGATTGTCGTCGGTATGGACTGGAGAAGGGTATCTGTTTTTTTTAGAACGGTAGCTTTAAATAACGGAATTTTAACGGAATTTTTTAACGGAAATTTAAAATACGCGGCACCAGGCAACAAGCAAAATAAGAAAGAACAGCGCAATAACGAGGCGAAATGTGCGAGCTGTGCATACCGCCAGCATGTGCCGAAGCAGGAGTCACGTGATCCTACTTTCTCCGCAAAGACGACGGCAGTGCCCGTCTCTCCAGTGGTGGAGTTCGCGCCTAATACTAAATCACATTTCCTGGTTTGAGCCGTCGCTGTGTCGCTCTGTCTAATTTTTGTGCTTAAGCTTAAGCTTTCCTCGTCACGTGATTTGTTCACCAGCTTGTTTGCATTTCTCCTATTTTACCTGAAAGTACTCTCGCTTTTCACACGACGCAACATAATGGCTACGTCGTCTGATTTTCCGGGACTGCTCCTGCAAAAACTTCACCGGCGTTCTCTTGGTGGCGCTTGCTCCTAAGCGATGGGAGCGGATCGTTGTCTGTATGACAAGCGTTTTTACTAATGCAAGTTCTACTACAAATTGTCACCTACAGATTTCAAACATAAGACTGGAATGCCTCGTTCGAAAGCCCATATAGATTTTGCTCTAACTCACTTTTGTTACATACCTGCGGTTTCGTAAATTACAGATTGCTTCAATAAAAATTTTACGTTCGCACTCTATGAGCTGCAGATAAAATATATCTGGTTCACGAGTTCAACGTTTTGAACGCCGACCCACAAGCCCCTTCATGCAAAAAAGACGAAAAAAAAAAGGAAGGCCAGCTGGCATCTAAATCCAGGGCTTTAATTTAAAGTTCTGTTTCTTTCTGAAGACAGGTGAAACAGTAAAGATGGTGCCGGATTGTTTTTTGGGTGAAATATACTGACTCATTGCGGAGGAATGCGAGAGCAAAACATCATTTTTTAGACAACCACAACCTTGGAGGAAGCACTCCTCTTCTGTCTGTGTGTTTACTATATGAAAAACATTAGATATCCCTCTGCATTCTCCCAACTCTTTGAACTTCTTCAAATAAACGCGTCAAAGACAATGATTATCGCAGGAGCTGGATTAAACCAAGTCTGGCAGCCCTGCTCAAAAGAATCCCATGGACCCCTGCTGTTCTTTGAATTGCAAACGGAAAAAAAAAAAAAGAAACATCACTGTGCTCTTTGACGCACTGCCAAAGTGTACAAAATGCAGTAGCGTTGCAGCAGACGAAGGGTGGTCCCTGCGCTGTGACCGTACATGATTTGGAGCGACCAGTGGCATGGCCGAGTGAGTTAAGGCGTCCCGCTCTTTGGTGGTAGCGAAGGTCGTGCTCAAGATTGGGAGGTGAAGGATTTGAATCCTACCACCGACTTGCTCTCTAACGATGAAAGATGAAAGTCACTGAAAAGGTTAGCCAGCTGTAGGGATCGAACCCACATCTTCTGGATTGCCGGTCCAGGGCTCTCTAAGGTTTTCCCTGGGTTTTCCGGCAGACTTTCCAGACGATCATCGGCACAGATCCCCCGAAGTCGGCCCAGGACACACACCAATTCCTTGCTGCTGTCCTCTCTCCATCTGTACGGTCTGTACATACCCGTGGTTGCTTCGTGGCGCTAACACAGCAGGAAGTTGTAGCACATCGGAAGCGCTCTACGGATACTATACTAAAGGAAGCTGTCAAATACAAGATCAGCAACCGTGATGTCAGCCACTCCAAATGAAGCAGGGGCTTGGCGTATCATGGTGTCGGAGCCGTTATCGTAAAGACCTACCAATCCTTCTAGTTGATCAAAGGGAGGAAGAGGGGGAGTTGGTGATAGTTCATGCCGCTGCAATGCAGCACTGAGACGGGACGAAGGGCTGTTAAAACAAGGAGACAAACGTATCTGCAAGGTATTTATGCGTATTTGCAGATACGTTTGTCTCCTTGTTTTAACAGCCCTTCGTCCCGTCTCAGTGCTGCATTGTAGCGACATGAACAATCCTTCTAGATCTCCCTACTGAACCGGCGCCGCAATAAACAAAACAAACGAGGAGGAGCAGTTGACGCGACGCGTACACCGAGGACCCAAAAGCGCGTTAAAGAAATGCCATAGCATTTACTATATCTTTTGCCTCAAGCCTGAGATATGTGCTTCGTTTGTATTATGAACGTATTCCGTCCTGGCGGCTTTCAGCCCCTATCAGTATGTCACCGTGACGCCTCGAGTTTTGGATAATTTGTCCTGCTCTGTAACACGTGGCATGGGTACCGAATGATGCCCCGTTTCGTGATGTCAACAATATCCAAAAAATAATATTCATTCTTTTATTTCACGTTTTTGTTTTTGGCGTTCTTTTTTTTATAGCTTCCACTGGGAGGCCCAGTGGACGACTAGATATTCAATTCAAATGAATATGGCGAAACTGTTATCGTCAGCACCTTCCAATCTACTAAAGCCCCCTAAGTCATCACGTCCTACATGTGATTTTCAGAAATATGCGAGAGAGTGATGAGGAACAAGTGACCAACAAATGTTCCTAATTCAACAGAGCGGACCTTCCACGAAACAGTGCCCGGTCTCCCAGGGCAACTGCTCGTTGTGGTGGGAAGTTATTTTGCTGCGATTGCTCGCGCGTGCACCAGAGCACTTGATGTCGTGCCGTTTTGTGGTAGCGGAGGCGTAAGCTGTGTTTCTCCCGCACTTTGTCATCACGTGCACAAAAAGAAAAAAAGAAAGCGTTTGTGCAGGAAACCAAGTAAGTCTCGGTTTTTATAGTATTCCTCTCACGGCATCACCTATAGCCTAGACGCCATACCCAAAACCGTTCTATTATCCTGCGTTGATAAAGGGAGAGTGCAAATTGTCAATGGTGATTACGCAAAGGAATTAAATCGATGATTGCGTCGCCACGGGCTATGATGGCAACAACAACGTATGCTGCCTGAAACTAAGATTTGGCAGATACCTTTGAAATTGTTTTGGAGCTCTCTAGAGCCTTCGAAGCACGTGCAGCATGGTCGTTATAATTATTTCCGTCTCAATATCAAAGAAGAAGGATGACTGAACCGACGGTGATGACGGTGGAAGCATGCCGTTTTCAAGGTGACGAGCGCGTGACGTTTAGCGTCTCGTCCGTCGTCTTGCTACTACAGTGCATTACTTGAGGTATATGGAAAACAACACCGTCGTTCTCTATACATAATACTCACGAATACATTTTCGTTTAGTTAGGGAATAGAATTTAACAGATCGTATCACCGCACGCTCTCACGTGTCACATTTTAACGTGCACTCTTAGAAATGGATCTTCTATCGTGTTTTCTACAGACACCCGAAAAACGGTAATTTTGGGGTTTCTACGTAGAGACCACGCGAAAGCGCGGGGAATGACGTCGCATCACGTGGTTTCCCTCGCAGAAGCCACAAAAGTGGCGTCTGTTTTATGCTTCACAGTTTCCTCCTTTCCCGGTCGTTTTCCCCTCCCCGCGTGCTACTGGTTCCCCTCTCCCCCGGCGCAGGCTTGGCAGGCAGCAGGCTTGCAGTCAACAGAATTTGTTTGAAAGGAGATTGAAGACTTTATTTCAGCAAAGTTGTGAAATTGTGGCAGTGATACAGTGAATGTTGACTAGACTTGGAAACTATGCAAAATACCCTGTCCACACAGAAATGACTCAGAGGAAATAAAAATGAATAAGAACCACACATAGTCAAAATATCACAGATTGCACAAAACGGCGCGGCTCGACGCCGCTGCTGCAAAACTATTTGCAAGCTTGAAACTCGCTACGACACAAGTTTCGTTGGGATGCAGACCTGTTTGTTGCTCAGGGCATATGATCACCATATTTCAACGGCTCTACATCTCTTTGTGCGGGCTGTTGATATGGCTGTTGTCAACCGTTGTGCAGCGTTTCCTCCACGCTTCCCATCCTGGCCTCGAATCGGAATTCTGCTTCAAGACGTAACTGTGACAAAGTAAACGACGACAAACACGCATTACAAAGTGGATAGGAACAACATTAAGTGTAATAAAAGTCACTATCGACAACAATGAAAGGGTACGAACTATAGCTTATACTAAAACGATGATAGGTGAGGCAGCCAGGAGAGAAAAATGGTACATTGGTACCACAGCAGCACCAAGTATGTAGGAGGAGAGATCAAAGAGATATCTTACTGAATGCGGTCATGGTCGACAGGTGAGTGTTAGCATTGGACGCATGTTCCGGGTAACACTTCTTCATTTAATATCTGTCAGTCTTCGGTATGAACCGCACGCACATTTCCTCCAGGCGGCACGTTGAACACCAGTGAAGTCTTCGTTGGTGACGTCCATACCCACTGCGGCCAGCTGAGACAGAGAATGGTTACTCAAACCACGGTCGAAACGAGCCCCCGAAAGACAAACATCCTGCGCCATACACAAACGTTAGCGCTTGTGAAGTCCACGTTTAGAGGCAATTCTAACGGAGCTACAAACCGGATACAGCTGATAACACATTAGCGTCTCTCGAATACCTTCACTACTCAACTTCTCAAGCATCACCACATAACTTTCGTTGACGTTCTGTCGCGACCGCCATGACACTTCCATTCGCACCTGCACCTTCCAAATGCCCGTTAGAAGCGTGGGGAAGTAACTGGTAGCCACTACAATAGTAGTGCTGCTAGCATAGTTATCGCAATAAAATTTATTAAACGGAGGTGTCTTACCTGTCAAAGAATCAGCAATCAGCCAGAATCAGCAAAGCGAGGAAACGCTGGCGGCAAGGCGTCGAAGAAGAGGTGTGACCAGTGCCGCGCACCAGCATGTCTGGCCCCGTCGCATAGTTCACATGACTCCGTTCCTCGACGCCGGTCAGGTGATCACTCCGAGCTCATAGAAACCACGGCAAAAATTTAGACAACACGAAATTGACTTCACGACGTCCGATTCCTGGTCACGTGATAAACGTGTCTTCTACACGGCGTACGCGCCAAAAAAAAGCAAGATAATTTTTTATGGTATTTTCTTTTCCCCGGGTCACGTGAGCATCTGTCGTCTAAAACTTCGGCCTTGAGCGTGAATCTAGAAGACACGGCAGCTCTTGACGGCACGATAGAAGACCTATTTCTAAGAGTGTGCTCTTATGCGGACGTCAGATCAGTGGTTGCAGCGATCTGTATCGCCAGATCCGCGTATCATTGTGGTGGTGGTCATGTTCTTCTGCTAAATTAATTAACGCTACGAGTGGAGTCGCCTATTCGAGTCGACTGATGAATATGAATCAACGACCACTTTGCGCAAACAATTTCGGAATAACTAGACAGCTGTTCAGTGATTTCCCCAGAAATTCACTACTGGGGGGGTGCCAAGCTTTCAAGGGGGGGGGGGGGGGGTCATGCTTGGTGAAGGTTCCACTTACGGAATTTTTCTTAGACACGGAAAGAATCGTGGCACAACGGTGACATATCTGCACAGCTTTCCCGGTTTATTTGTACATGTCATTACTTTAGAGCACAGTACATTAGAATAGAGATTTTTTTTTGTGAACGGCATTTCAACATTAAGATGCATAAGCACACGACCGACAAAGTTAAGAGGCTACCATCTTGTCAACGAACACCTATCAATCAACGGTGAAAACGTTAGAATACCTCGCTTGGTTGAGTTGGGCGCAAATGGCTCTTGATGATCCACATTGAGTTTGCGTGCCCGCACGCATTTTTGCTGGTACATACGTGCAATATATGCATTGCACAGTCACTTTTAAATGATTTTGGACAAATGCATCGTACAATCATCTGCATGACTGTGGTCCTACAGCCCAAGTTTGACAGCACAGGATGTAATTCGCTGCGCCGGACTCACTACCAGAACGTGTTGGTGGCCGAGCTGGGTGGGGTCACCTGAGAAATTTCAGGGGGGGTGTTACAAAAATGCAGGGAGGGGGTACACCACCCCCCTGAGGGGGGTGTAGGGAAATCCCTGCAGCTGTTTCTCAATGAAGTATCGTGGAGTGCGTGCTAACACTGGAGCCTGCGTTAAATTGGATCCGGAAAAACAATTTACTGCGTATCCTTTATTTGTGAAGGGCTTGTTTCTAGGCAGCCCTATTTCAGCTTCCACTATTCCCTGGATACATGCAAGCTTATGGCGCATTTCTCTCTTTCGCAAAATATGTCGAAAATGCGCCTTCTGAAAAAAAGACATATATGACATATCAAGCAAAAATTGCGAATTTAAACAAGATAGCGCGTGTGTACACCGGATAATGCGATACTTTTCTGTGTTCCATGTTATGTTGGTTGCGACTGGTCACTGGATTGGATGTAACAAATATCAATATAAAACAGGGAGAAGGCCTCTTATCACTCGCCGAATTATGCTGCGCCCATACTAGCCTCCCTCCCTTTTCCAATAAAGAGTTTCTTGTGAAGTGACCTTAACGGTACCCCCCACCCCAGATGCAGCTACGTCGTACCGCGACGGTGGAAATACAATGAACAAGAACAGAGCCTAACAGTCCACAAGTGCGGAGAACGCATGGTTCATCTTCTCGGACTTCCAAATGCTCAGCCATATGGGCTCTTCTGTTATCCAGAAGGTCGAGGGAGATTTCAATATTTCCTCTTTTGCACTCTAAGATTATGTGTTCGATGTTTTTCAACTGTTGCACAACGCTGAACAGTTCGCAGACAGAGCTCTCCAACTTTGTGCCAACCGGCCTCGGTGGATCAATTGTAGCGTATACATCTACTGATTCCAAAGTTGCAGGTTCGAACCCCGCCGATGAACTTGGTGGCAAGTCTTCCGCGAGATTTCAGTGCACATTAAAGGAGCTCGGGAAGCACTTCAGTCACTACCATTTTGTCAAGCCAATCCGTTAACCTGCCTATTAAAATGCACCATGCGAAGTGATTCACTCAACAGATGTATAAATATCGCAGAATTTGATTTTAAAAATCTTGATCGTGAGCAACGGTCGCAATGCCAGGAACGAGCCGACCAGCCGCTCGCGTCATTTTGACGCCGCTACGGTACAGTCGGCTGACTGGTTTGGAGAAAGTCTGCTATTTTTCACTCGGAATGATGACGTAAGCCGCAACGGCGGAAGAAGTGTTTCATTCTGCTCTTTCTTTGATTTATAGGCTACAGTAAACGAACATTGGTCCACACAATAGACACCGTTCAGGGTTAGGCTGGTGAGATTGTGGAGGCCACCCTCATTGAGAAATCCCAGAACAACGTTAACCCAAAAATCGGTCAACCTGCCTCCTCTCGAGCTCGCTTTTGTCTCGCGTCTTCCGGAGTAGGTGCATGATTGTGAAAATAAACTTTCTTGCTAGTTGAACGCTGTTCTGTCTATGTGTATGTTTTCGGTCGCGTTCCGTATCGTGATGATTGTTACTGTTGTTCTGTTGTGTGGCGGCGATGAGTGTAAACACAGTCCAACACTAAGCGTTGCTTCAGTTAACCCTTCAAAATGATGACCGCATCGCTATGATCACTAACTCGCCAATTGCTTTGATTAGCAACTTTGTTAGTCATTCAGTCAATGTCTCATTCAGCTGGAGTTGTGTTATTGCAGATACGTTGTCAGACACAATGGACGAGTTCAGAAAATCCCAGAGTGCTTAGCGTCGCTTTGAATTGTGGGAGTTTATTAATACGAAAGAAACGGGTGGCCTCCAAGCTGTTCGGATTTCTCCCCACCGGTCCCATTGTCCACAACATGTCAAGGTCAGCGAAAGCAAAATGTGAAGGATTATTCTTTGTTCCCATCCCCAGCAAGCGCCCAGGATGCAATGCTTGCGCAAAGAGCACTGGGATTTTCTGAACTCGTCTATTCAATGAAATCTATCGCAATGCCGTCACCGGCACGTCGCGGCAGCAAGACGCCCTCGTGCCGTGTATCCATTGACCTTGCAAAGACAAACCGTTGACCATTCACTGACTGTTCAAAGACGAACAGAGCCAAGCAATGTCATAGACAACCTCAATTTATTGAACAGTACAGCAGCAAAACACATGGTGTTCGGTATTCACATTACAAAGGCAGCTATACTGCAAAGTACCTTATAGGCATAACACCAAACGGTCTTGTGACATTTCTGTCATCTGGATTTGGAGGAAGAGCAGGGGACACTGCTATCACAGTCGGAGTCGGAGCTTTTGCCTCTCCTGCAGCAAGGAGATGAAGTGCGCGCCAACAAGGGTTTCCCTGGTATACGGACTGGACTTGGGGACCGAAATGTAACACTTGTTATGCCACTGTTTGCAAGCAGTTCACAGTTCACAGAGCTAGAGATGGAAGCGACGTACAAAACAGCCAGCGTAAGGATTCACGTCGAAAGAGTCATTCAACGCCTAAAAATCTTCGATAACATCAATCACCGCATACCATACGAGTTGGTACAGTACCTTGACAAAATCATGCATGTAATTTGTGTCATTACGAATGTGAGGCCTGGAATATTTAAAGATGCAGAAGGTTGACGTCTGTATCACCAGTCTGTATTGTACAGCACTCGTTTCTTTTTATTTAGAGTTACATGTCCACACACGGTGGTGTACAGGAGCACATCTTGTTTCTCCTTCTGAGTTTTCAGTTTCAGTTTCAGTTTCAGTTTGTTTTATTTTAGAAGAAAGTACAAGATACATGGTTTCAAGAGGACTGCGAGGGCAAGCCTGTAAAGCAGTCCCTGTAAGCTAGACAGCATTATATAAGAGGTCTTATATAAGAAATGGTCTTGTGGATAACAATAAAAAAAAATTAAAAAAAGAAAAGAGAAGATACAAAGACTACAAAGATTATAACAAAGGATATTCATGAACGAAAAACTGCATTAATGTTTTTACAAAAGGTCATTACATGGCTAAAAAACTGACACTGGCTTACATATCAATAAATATGCAAAATGCAAAACATGCCTATACATTTAGCACAACCCAGACATTATAAAAAGACATCTTCTCTAAAGATTATTGTATAGTACCATTATACAGGTACCCATTAAGTAGCCGCTTGAATCCACTAAGGGTTCGCATTGCACGTACACCATAGGGGAGGGTGTTCCATATTTTGGGGCCCTGGTAAGAAATTGAATGTAGCATAAAGTTTGTTCGTGGAGTGGGAGCATTGAGGATATACTCATCTTTCCGTAACAAATAACGAGACGAATAAAATGAGAGGTCAACATTTTGTATATGTAGATGTCCATGGATAACATTAAATAATAGTATGCATAGCCTCAGCTGGGTAAGCTTGTATACATCCAATATACTCAACGCATCAAATGCAAACGTGACACTCTCATAGGCCGGAAGAGAAAGAATTACTCGTAGTGCTCTCTTTTGTAACAGGTAAATAGGCTGTAACTGTGTTGGGTAAGTTAACCCATATATTTCTAGTGCATACATGATGTGTGACTCAATCAATGACCTATAAATGAGTAGTAGTGTCTGAATCGAAAAGAGAGTTCTAGCTCTTGATAATGCATGGATCCCCGATAGAACTTTGCGCATGACTTCGGTTACATGATGGCGCCAAGATAAATGCTCGTGAAGTGTGACGCCTAGAAATTTTGTTGACGAGACACGAGCAAGGCTAAAGTTTGAAAGCATAACACTGATGCCGTCGATGTTAATGGGCACAGAGGGCGTTGTGAAAAGGACATAGTTTGACTTCGTAATGTTAGGGACAAGTTTGTTCGTAGAGAACCAGTACGTGCATCTTTCCAGAGTAGAATTTGCTTTATCAAAAAGAGCATTAAGTGAGTTACTTCAATAAAAATGTTCGTGTCGTCGGCGTAAAGGACTGACGTAGATGTAGGTTCTAAGTACTGAGGGAGGTCGTTTATAAAAACTAAGAATAAGAAGGGTCCCAATATGGAACCCTGTGGGACGCCTAGAGATAGAGAACGTTCAACAGAGCGTGTATTGCCAATTGAAACGTATTGAGCCCGGCAGCTGAGATAGCTCTCAATTAGGTTGCGTGTTACACCTCGTATGCCGTATCTCTCTAGTTTCATTAATAGAAGCTGGTGATCAATCAAGTCAAACGCTTTACTGAGGTCTAAAAAGATCCCCATTGTATATAATTTTGAGTCAATATTCTTTCTAATCTTTTCCGTAATGGTTACAAGTGCAGAGATGGTCGATCTTCCCTTGCGGAACCCGAACTGTGAATGCGATAGGAGGTCATAATTATGAAAAAATCTTTCTAATCTTCTCAAAATAAGTTTTTCAAGGACTTTACTTAGAGCAGGGAGTATAGCAATCGGTCTATAGTTTCCCGGTGACTGTGTGTCTCCCTTCTTATAGACCGGAATAATTTTGGCGATTTTCAGTTGATCTGGAAAGGTGCCTTTTTGAAATATGTCGTTAAAAACTTCTGCTAGTGGGGATGATATACCAGCAGCAATATATTTCAGTAATGCGATGGGAACATTATCGTGCCCCTTGGAGTTAGAATTTCTCAAGTTTGCAATAGTAGACTCGATTTCCTGGGGATCTGTGGGCTCCAGAAAGAAGGAAATGGGGTTGTAACGTGGAACCGGCATCGAGCATGGTACGCATGGCAAGTATGAAACCTGGGCAGTGATCTGGGAAAAGTAGTAATTGAACTTTTCTGCTATTAGTGTCGGTTCCGTCACAAGAACACCCCCCTCGCCCTGTAGTCCGTTAATCTGGCGGTTGGTCTGTTGTTTGCCAAGAGCGGCGTTAATTGGTCTCCATGTTTTTTTACCATCCCCTGCCGCCTCGTAAATAGCTTTCTGAAAGTGCTTCTCCTTTGCTTCCCTCAGAAGCTTTTGTAGCATATTACTGTATCTGGCATGCCTATGTTTCAGAGACAGGTTTAACGGATGTTTACGACATTTCTTGTACATGTTATTCTTATGTTTGATACTCTTTAGAAGTGCGCTTGAGATCCAGGGTTGCCTAGCAGTACTCCGTTTAGAAGCCGTGACTGTAGTTGAACAGGTCTCCACGATATTCAGTAGGATATCGTAGAAATATGTAAACTTATCAGAGCAACGCTCTAACTCCGAGAACGTCCATTCTACAGCAGATAACTTCTCCCGGACTTGATTATAATTTATACGTCGATTAATTATGATGTCACGATGCAGTCGCCTTGGGGATTCACATGAGCTAGTTAGGTAAATAAGCTCGTGGTCAGAAATGTTACAGGCTAAAACTCCACTGGACACGTCATTCTCTCTGAGGTTTGTAATTATATGATCTATAATGGTACCGGCAGACATGCCAAACCGCGTAACAGAGTCGATCAGCTGGTTGTAGCCATATCCAATATATATCTCCTTATATCTTTGGACTAGACAATCATTTTTTTGGATATCAATGTTTAAATCACCGATAATAAGCAGGTTCTGCTTCGTCTGCCAACACCAGTATAGGAATCTATCGAATTCATCCAGAAACTGTGATAATGATCCCGAAGGCGAACGATAAAATACACCGATGAGAAGAGGTGTGTGACGGTGCACATAAGTACTGCTGAACGCCTGTGAAGTTTGAATAAGGAGCATTTCGCATAACGGAGTGTTAAATACTATATCGTGTCGTGGCTTGTACTCAATTCCATCACGAATATAAAGAGCCACACCACCATGCTGGCTTGCCTTTCTGTGGGAGTACTCAAAATTGTAGCCAGGTATGGAATAATACATCTGATTTGAACAATGCAGCCATGTTTCTGATAGAGCAACAAATGAGACATCCTTGCTAAATGTGTCATGAGTACAACGCAGCTCTTCGAAGTGCTTAGCAAGGCTACGGACATTTAGGTGGACAATGGAATAAGATGATGACTTCGTTATGTCATTGAACTCATTTAGTGTTACGTACACCATGTATAAAATAAACAAAAAAAAACACAGAAGAGAAAGTACACACAAATATAAAAGATAACACGTTCGGTCCTGCATCACAGTCCAGTGAGGTCACGTTTGTTCGTTATTCGCATCGCCTTAGAACCATCTGCCTGCCTAACATATACGTGACCATTCCTGACCCAGACGTATGCATACTTTTTTTCCCTCGCAGTCTTCCTAGTTTCCCATAACAGAGTTTTGTTAAAAGATGTCAAATTCTCACAGATAAACACTTGGTGACCCTCATGCTTGTCAACCACTGACTGGTTTTGCTTTAACATGGAACGCTTGTTTAGCCAGGAATCCCTCGTAAATCTGTCCTTGAATCTGACGATAATGGGCGCACAACGCCCTTCTTTCGTGGGAAGGCGGTGTGCGGCTTCTATGTCGGCTGTTGACAATGAAGGCACCTCTAAAGCGGCGGCAATGTAGTTTACAGTAGCAAGAATATCTTCATTTTGTTTTTCGATAACACCGCGGATTTCGAGATTAAATCGGCGTTCATATTGCTCAAGGTCATTGACTGTTCTCCTAAGCATCATAAGCTCAGTATTTGAATTTTTCAATTCATCTTGCAACGCTGTTACACGGTCCTCAACGTTGGATAGAGCATGGCAGTTACTATTCACACGACCTTCAAGTTCACGATGACTAGCTGATAAAGACTCAAATTTCGTCTCAAGTGATGCGACTTTTTCCAGAACTTCCGATGTCATACTGCTGTTTCGCTTTATTTCCGCAAGGATACTTCCAAGGGAAGGTTCATCTCTTTGTTTCGATAACTGACGTGAGTGAACATTACACGTTTGGCACGTCCACAATTCTCGCTCCCTAGGTGTAAAGGCTTTTAGGGACGTTCTGCACGAAGTGCACATGGAAACAGATGTTCGAAATAAAATCTTTGTAGTCTTGGTACTGCTGGACTCAGAAAGGGGAGTTCTGCACGAAGTGCACATGGAAACAGATGTTCGAAATAAAATCTTTGTAGTCTTGGTACTGCTGCACTCAGAAAGTTATTGTCCCTCGCAACTTCTATTGTTTCAAAGTTCACTTTTGTGTAAACGAAAAAGCTACATGCTTTCAAATCAAACACATGCAAGTTAATCTGAACCTGAGTGTAATATGTGTGTGTCTTTCGAAGGTGCAGCCCATTCTCACCTGTACACAAGTAGCTTAAGAGTGGGAGCTCCGATACCTTCTTTTGCTAGCGGCTCTTGGGTGATTTGATTTCCAGCGGGTGAACCGTACCATCAGGTGACCTAGAGCAAACCACACGTGTACCTGAGTGATCCTGTAAATATGTATTAAATTATCATATGTAATTATATTTGCCTGTACTGTTACCTGAACACACCATCAGGAGTGCTTGCCAACCAGGTGTCGTCCGATGCAACAAGAAGCCCAAAATACAGCACAGAGACTCCATGCGCTGCCTCAAGTTTTCTGCGTGCCTCAGCTTCTGTACTGATTCCATATCAAGTAGCAGGGCAAGAAAACTCCTTGTTATCGAGCAGTGCGTCAGCACGTTTTCTTGGGTCCGTCCTGCAGCTGAGGATCCTATGAGCCTGCATACAACCATTTGGCAGATTAGTTCACATGTTGACGTGCAACGCAGATGTTTTAGAAGGACAAAGTGCCTGCCTTTCTAGCTGTAACTCAAAAGGACCGTTCTAACTTCCAGGATTTGTAACTATGGCGAGTCTTCACGCATAGTTCTTTTATTGCTGCGTGTTCTAGCACCATATGTGTCTGTTGTAGAAGAAAATGAGAAGGGCTGTGCAATATAACTATGAACTTTTAAATTGAGTCCATTGGGTGCACAATGTGATGTGTAACAGGGGTTATGAGTGCCTGTCCGCTCCCACTCAAAAAGAGCAATCGTCTTTTTCTTCTTCCTGCACTGGGGAACCTTCTGAAGTAATTGCAACTTGTTCAGCCTTCAGCACTGGCAATAATGTACATTTCATGTCTCCAAAGTGGTTCAAAACCACTGTAGTGTCAACTTCTGGGACGGCGCCTAAGTAAAAACCGGGCGAAATGATTCCAACAAGCTCAGCACAAATGCTACTGACTAAGTGCCGCCACGTGATGAAGCGCTGCACAAGTCAACAGACCAAGTGTTTACAAAAAGGTGTACGTACTTTCCGCCGGAGCACAGCGTCTTGCTGTTCTGGGGTAGGTTTTTCGTTGTGCAGGTACGCCCCATGTTCTCTGGCACATGTCTTCGTTACAGCGGCGTCTTTCTTAATGTAGATAGCAACTGCCGCCGCGTGCTTGCACTTTCCACAAATGCCCGCTCTGCAATCGCAGGACGCACTCACAATAGCTCTTTCGTTGTTCACCTTCAATCAAGACGTCTTTGTTTTAGCCAATTAGGTAATGTATGATCTCACCATCCCTTACCTTGAGTATAACTTGTCTACTGCGATCGTTGACCCGTGTCTGCGGAACACACTACCCATATATATCGCTGCCGTGGTCGTGTCTGTCCTGGCTCACACTGTGTACGTGACCGGAGCGGAACAGGAGCTCGCCCTTGTTTATATTCTGGCCGCGGAGAAACCATTCGATGTTCACCAAGTCCTTAAACCGATTAATATCCTCAGATCGGGCAGATCCAACGCACTACCTACGGCTATTGTCGCCATCGTTCACACAAGTAACGACGAGATTGCAACGAGGGGGCGCTGACGTGCATCCCACAGTGACGGCGCCAAAACAGTGCTCGGGGCCTATATTATATGTGCCAAAGAGATTGGGATCTAACTATATCGGGAAGGAAGGCTAAGCCGGAGGGCAAAAGTGACCTCCAGAGAACAATATGTCTAGACAGTGTATGCATGGACGGGGGCACAGTGTTTGGGTGAAGCGGCTACAGTGGGAGACATACGTCAATGGCTAATCAATTGATATTGATTCCATGAGGTTGGAGTGATTTAAATTTTCAGATAAAAAGGGACTCTCTGTTTTTGCGTTTGATGTTCGTGTTATAGCATGACTCAATTATACTAATTTTTAAATTGGTATCTATGTTATGACCCGGCAAGTTGAAATGTATTGGAATGGGGGATTGACGTTTGTTTTGAATATCAAATTTATGGCCATAAAACATGTGGACATTGCACTTATCACATGAGATTAGGGTCATTCCAGCTCAAACGTCCCAGTAGCGTGGCTCGACCGTCGACGATTTTCGTGAACAAAATGCATGTCCTTCTCACTGACGTACGTACGTTCTGTGTGAAATATTTATTTCGTGATCCGCACGGAATCACCGCTAGGGGTTTCGAACTTCCGCTCGGAACCCACAACAGTAATCCGTTTGAGCAGGCGCAGAGGGTGAACGGCTATACATATCTGAGAAATAAAAACGGGACGCGATTCCGAAAAGTTCAAATTAGTTATCATAGGATTTGCAGTCGTCGCGAGTGGAGAAATAGCGAGCTACGCTTCCGCGAAAGAGGCGCAAAATCGAACGAATTCAACGTTTTTCTAAAAAAACACCATGAACAGAAATTGTTAAGTTTTATTATTTTTTTGTAGGGGCCTACCAGCACATTCCACCAAAAAAGTTTGACGCCTGAAAATTAAACTCTTAGGCTGTAAAAACATGCGAAAGTCGGCAGTTTTAGAAAAAAATGAAAAAAAGTGGCATTGGCGGACGCGCACAAATGTAGCATAGCTTCCCAGTTATAAGTACAAAAACTTACTCCAGCGTGTTTTCTGTTATACGACCGCGAGGAATTTTTAAGTTCACGCTGGTTCGCCTCTCGCGACGCGCCGCATGGGATGGGCTTCCTTGCGGCGCCTTCCTCCTTTCCGCACAAAAGTCAGCAGGAAAAAAGCGCAGAAACACTGGCCTTGACAAATTTCAAAACGTTACTCAACTCTAATGCACGATTAAGCATTATTTGACACTGACGGTGGTCCTGGCCAGGGAATAATAATATAGCAAGCAAGGTTTCCCCAACACCCATTTGCGGCCCTCATAAAAGAGGCTTTGGCGGCTAACCCGTTCCAAAGCTGCGGAGCGCTATCTCTCTTAACCCTCTCATACGAAAATGGGCATGTTGCCGATTTCAGTTTATTTTTGTCTATTTATTTTCTGAGCCCCAAGTCAGATAACAGCTGATTAGAAAAAAGAAAGGGAAAAGAATACACAATTCACATTTCAGCGTTATTCTGCTTAGAGCAGGTGGACATCTCTCATTCACGCGAGAACCATACAAGGGTCCCACCGTTCTATGGGAGGTGTCTTCGGATATTCGATTGTCGCCTGAGCACCTGTGTACCTATGGCAGGGACATCAAGCACTTGTTCCGAGCTTGAGGAACGTGACGTACGGCATTCCTGTACGTTCGGACCTCAGAAGTGCACAACAGACCAGGGAAGACCATTCCTAAATTTTTCGGAGCTTAAGGAAGACGAGCAGATATCATCAAGATCACTACGTGACGTGGAACCTATCACCAACATATGCAACTACCATTACGACCTGTATTTGCGCAAGTACCCTCATTCCGTGGCGTGAAGAAATTGTGTTGACTCCTTTTCTTCCCACCGGAAGAACGTAAAGGGAACAAAATACATATCTGAATACATGTCTCTGGCCCAAAGACTGACGTCGTGGGGCGTGGTGCCTGGTGATCGCTTGTGCCAACGTGCTACAAGAAGTGCCTGTACTTGAAAGATGAGGGGATGACTGTGAATGTCCAAATCGAAGGTTCTTCGACTTCGGCCAGCCCTGATGATGGTGTGAGCCTTTCCATTTTAAACGCTTCACTTGAAGTACTGGGCGAGACACCAGTTAAAAAGAAGAAGTCAATTGCGCAACGTGAAACGTATGCAAAAAAAGAAAGTGTCTCGACTACAGAGCCATCCACAGTCCATGATGGCATGAGTAGTAGGAGGGCGGGCTTAGGCTATGGCCTAGCGAAACTACGGCGCCCCCGCCAGGGCAGCGCTACCGTCGCGCCGACTTTTTTTCGCGATTTTTTCCCGTGCGCGGCAGGCGGCGCTCGGGTGGAGACTCTTACCAGTGGGCGGAGCGTGGCCCGAGGGCTGCGTGCGCGCTTACACGCTCACATTTTTCATCCTGGGCTGACTTCTTTCGTAATTTTTCAATCTGTGCCGAATTCAATCGCATTTTTTTTTCAGCTACAACAGGTGTGCAGTAGGCTGTTTACATGGAAAGGATAGCCATACACAAAAGTACAAGTGAAAATATATTTATTAAAGTTATTAGTGTCAGAAATTATGTTATGACTCTGTGTGAAGGAGAAAAACACAGCCAAAAAAACCTGATGCAGAAGAAACACAATACACGTAACAAAGAATATGCTTATTACAGGTACGATACAATAGCGTTGAATAATTATCACAGATCAAACACAATATTTTTTATTAACTGTAATTATACACGCAAGTTTCAATGAATCAGAATTAAAATGCACTCGCACATTTAATCAAAGAAGATGTTCTTAATCAATACGATTACAAACAAAATTGCAAGTTGTATCATAAAAAGTCTAATATTGTGATATATATATTGTGAGGTATATAAAGTGAGAACCATCAATGCAATAGCGGGGAGTTCTGATACTTGTATGTAATGAACTGTGAACAGCAGAGACCCTGGAAGACCATGGGACACGAACACAAGAGGAAATAAAGTCTATACCACTACAAAGAAGTTATTCTTAATCAAAACAACAGGGGATTATAATCTATCATTGTAACTATCATAAAATCATCTTCGTGACATAATCTAATCGAACACTATACGATTTTCATTCTATGAGACGCTACAAACATTACTTTGTTTTATGAATCCAACACAGAAAATAGATATGTTAAAAATGAACTTCACCACATAGCACGCTTCTAGCCAACAACCAGCTCTGATGATATCTGCTATAATTTATTGAAGATGGGTGCCGATAGATGGTATGGAAGACCACGGAACACGAACGACACGAACACAAGAAGAAATAAAATCTATATCATGTTACAAAGAAGATATTCTTAATCAATATGATTACAAACAATTTACAAGTTGTATTATAAAAAGTCTAATATTCCTATACCTGAGAACCATCATTGCAATAGTGTGAATATCTGTCATAACAGTTCGAGCGCAATAGGGAATCAAGCGCAAGTTTCATATTCCAACATTACATAACTTTTAATTAATCAATTTCTTATTAAATGAACAGCATAGACGTAAGGAAATAACGAGAAACAACACAATCAACAGCTACAATTAATAGAAAGCGAAACATGCACACCATCCAACACATTGAGAAATAATAGCTAATCAATCTATCAAAAGGAGAAATATTACAATATAGCACAGACTTAACGCTGAAGAACAGAGGAACACTCTAAGCGGCGACGTGTAAACATCAACAGAGGAAAATAATCTATCATTGAACCATCATAAAATCGAACAATTTTCATTCTAACAAACACTACGAACCTTGATGGAGGTATCTAACCCAGGCAGCACAATGCGTTGGCCACTGTATGGGAACTCAACGGGGCGATCGGCTACCCATCGCCCAATATTACCCGACCGTTTCCCAGTCGTGCTGGAGAAGAGAAGGCTGAGTGGAAGGGAATATGTGATCGCCCCCCGACATATCTCCGATAGCCTGCCGACAAGTGGCAATCTGACAGTTGGCACTGACGGAGCAGGATTCTTCCCCGATGTGTTTATGACATAATGCCGATCTTTATGGCTTTTGCTATATGTACTCTTTGTCTTAGTCACCGTTCAGCAAAGTACCAGGAAAAGTATGCGTAGTAAAGTAGTAGACTATCAAAAGTTTTGCACTTGAGGTGCAGTTTAAAATCCAGCCGGCACGAAGCACTTGAAATAAATTATAAAGTACTGAAAAATATACTTCTAGTGCCCTATAAGTACCCAGCAATTAAATAAGGTGTCTCGAAGGCAACACATTTCCAACTTTGTGGAAATTGGTAGCTCATAGGGAGGGGTGCAGTCTGGTCTGTTGTGTACTGTTGTTCTGTGTAGTTTCAGAGGCCTTAATAGATGGCTTGTTAGCAGCAAAAAGTGATAAATTCTGCATAATAATTACTCATATTAATTAACAATATTTAATTCCAAGGTTTGGACTTTGGAAAGCTTGCAAATCTGCAGCAGCTGCAGCACCACTAGCCTGCAGCCCAGTGTCATTCACGCAATAGCTTTGACGGTTTGAGAACGACATGAAAATCAGGACAGTTGTTTATTGCATCACAATTATATATCTATCTGCTACGATCAGACTAAGTTGGCTAAATAGCCAGGAGAGTAGTATTGTGAACACCTCAACATCATGGTGTGAAGTCGGAGACCATGATTTTCAGTGTGTGGTGTGTTTCAAGCTGAGCTACATAGAAAAGCTGAGAGAAAGCTAATTCAAGTGCTTCAACGAAAAGTACAACAAAATGTACTACAAAAAGTAAAGTGTACTAATGAGGAAAACTTCCTGAAGTACAAGGGTTATTTGCGGTTGACTGCAGCTTTTATTTGGTTGAATAGAAATGGAAAATTCCAGGACCCCCCCCCCCCCAAACGACTTCAGTATTTCAGAGTATTTACCGTACATATCTAGACACCGCTGCCATTACTGTGACAACTCTTTGATGCCTGAGGCGTAGAGGGAAGTAGGCTGCTATTGTAACCACCGCAGGACATCTTTCTGGAGGGCTTCATCTGTGTGGAACGTCTTCCCTGCAATGTACTCGTTAAGGGGCCCAAACAAATGGTAATCGCTTGGGGCTGAATCTCGGCCGTTAGGGGCATGAGGTAAAACCTACCAGCACATTTCTGCCAGGTTGCCACTGTCAAATTTGCCGTGCGAGGCCGGACATTGTTATGAAGAAGAATGATCCTTCCAGCAATTATCCTAAGCCAGTTTCTTGCAAATCATGTTTCGCACGGCACCCTTTATCAACATGTAGTAGTACTGGGCATTAATTGTGACACCATGCTCGAAGAAGTCCATACGGATTACACCGTGCATGTCCCAGAAGGCAGTTGCAATGGTCTTCCCAGGAGACGGCTGTATCTTGCTCTTCTTTGATTGCGGAGTACCCTTATGTCGCCACCACATGCTACTTTGTTTTGTCTCGGGGGGGGGGGGGTGAAATGATGCATCCACATAATACACGTGATGATCTCCATACTGCCGACATTAATGTTATGCTGTGCTGCAATATCCCAAAGTTTTACTTCCCGGTTATTGAGGATGGGTTGCTCGATGCCTGCGATGTTCACGACAATTGCGACGGGATTCAGTTGTTTGTGTTTTGTGCTGCTTCTACTAGAGTGTTTCCTTCGTTTTGATACTAAAACATCATCGCTATTCACACACATGTTTACAGGATATTGATGGGCACACAGAGACACATATACAGTAATACCAAATTGCATCAAGATGCTTTTTTCCTCTTTTCAATCAGTCCAGAAAATGTTCACATCCTATTCATAGCATAGCAATGGTCCATATGTCAAGTGGAACATGAAGCAGACCTCTTCGCACCTAGACATTCCTTTCTACGTTGTTTTTCATAGGGCACAATGGAAGTTAAAGACGAAACTGCACTGAGGGTGCATGGTTGTGGTTTACCAAAGTAGCCACCGCAGAGGTTGCTTGAGATATGAAAAGTACTGCGCACAGGTTACCTGCGCCATTCCCAGTCACAAACGAACCGGAAGCGCACGCCATGTACCACGGTTTCTGGGTTTATCTATGATCCCGTACGTGCATTTTGCTCGTTGACTTGCGTGACAATTGTTTCCAATACAGAGAAGTGTCCCCTTTATTTTCCGTTGGATTTCACGTCCTGGAATTCATGCTGCTGTTCCGATGCTCGACAATGGAGCTCAAACAATATTTCGAGGTTATAAACACCAAAACACAGCAACACATAGCCTTCACATTTGTCGACTAGCAATTGGTGGAAGCTTCCACCAATTGCAACTTGTCTGTTATAATGTCATGATGTCTGATATAATTCGTGCTTGGCCAGGATACAGTGATCGCCAGGTGCAAGTTACGAAGCACATCGTATACGCATATTTTCACACTATGTCATAAACTAACGCCACACACATCAGATACACTTCACAATTCCACAATGATCAACGCCATGATGGCGAACCCTACGGCGGGGCTCTGGTGGCGTCATACCGTGCTATAGACTGCTCGACATAAAAAGATAATATATTTCAGAAAAGCACTTAATAATGCATAAGTAACGAAAGTCTATACATTTTGTAAATACAATCGAAATAGAATCTTTCGTTTTGCATTTGAACGAGGCGAATTTTCGGTAGTTTCGGTTCTGTGTCGATGGCCCCGCCGTCCCTGCTTCCACTGACAGTGGCCCCTGTCGCCCAGTCAGTGTGTCTGCCAGCTGGAGGAAATCTCGCCCGCAAGATTTCAAAGTTGTGTCTGGAGAAACCGACGACAGGTAAGTGTTTTTTGGGTCTCGGGGGCCCCTAGTAGTGCTTAGAGCATTTAAAAACATACGTATGCAGCATTATGTGGTGATGACACCGCTGTAGAATTGACGGTTGGCCTATAACGATCGCGAGTGCAGTGTCACATAGTTTCGGAATTGACACATACTTTCGGAATTCCTACAACGACGTGAGCAACGTCGCATTGTTCACTACCACACGCATTTTATGGTGTCGTCTATGTCTATGAAAGCACTACGTTAAGATACAAGATAATAATAACTGTTATTACGTTAAACGCTGGAAACGCGCTTGTCTTGTAATGTTTGCGGTGGCGCACAGATAGCGGCATGTCAAGAAACGAACGACACTAATTTAACTTTTTCTCGATTTAGGTACCACGCTGTGGTGTTCAATGCCATCTACTGAGACTGAAGACACCGAAAAGAAAATCCCCTGAAGGTACGCTATAAATACACATTCATGTAGTATTGTGGACAGCGATTTGGTTTCTGCATGGTCAACCGAATTCCTGAATTGTTCAGGCATGGAGTCAATGATTCAGCAGACAACCCTGCTGGGCAATAATAGAGAAAGATGAAAGCCCTATAGCTGGCTAACCTTTTCAGTGACTTCCATCTTTCATCGTTAATTTCTTAGGCAACTTGAGGCCTTGTATGTGATTGTCCCTCCTATGTTGTTCCAGCCACAGAACATCAGTTCTCTCATGTTTAGCAATAATAGTGTTTATAACATGGACGTTGTTCGATTTACAATGTCTCGGTGGACGCACTACCGTGCTGTGCGCACAGAAGTCGATGCGCTGATGGATGCTATCGATAATGCAGAGAGCACTGCAGTACCATCACCTCATGATTCTCCAGCCACAAGTAGTGCTCACCATTTGCCAAACACTTCTTGTCAACCGTGTGAAGTGCAGCCGTCCTCTGTGTACAATGAACCATGCATTGAGCTTCAGCATCGCACCTATGATTTGGATCAAGAACAGACACAAGGCGATCTTGCAAGAACAAACGATCTTATGAGTCAACAGGATGAGTTGTGCTCTGTGTTGGAATCTTCGAGTGATGATCCCGATGATTTAAGTGGTGCATTTGCTGAAGATCGTGTACATGATACTCCTTCTGCTGACCTCAGGGAACGAGTTGCTAGCCTTGCCCTTCGTCACAGCTTAACGCATGCTGCAGTTAATGATATCGCGATACTTCTCAGAGATCTTGGCCACGACATTCCAAAAGATGCACGTAAAATCCTTGGAACAGCTCGAACCTCGTCCGTCACCAACAATTTTGTCCATTTTGGTTTAATCAAGGAGCTAGGAAGAGTGTTGAACATAAGTGGCATCCAGACAGGTGAAACTGTTTTCTTGCAGGTTAACATCGACGGCATCCCTATCTACAGGAGCTCTCCATATAGCTTTTGGCCAATAACTTGTTCAATGACCAATACCTTAAATAGCAGGCCTTTCCCAGTGAGTATATATTATGGTCCCGGAAAGCCACCTGATCTTGCTACCTGGAGAAGCTACCTGGAGAAATTTCTTGATGAAATGAAACAGTTAGAAGAAAGTGGAATAACTGTACAAGGAAAGGTGCACAGTGTGGTGTTAAAAGCTATGATCTGCGATGTCCCAGCACGATCATTCGTTAAGTGCACCTAGGGGCACACTGGGTACAGCTCCTGCGATCGCTGCACACAGAAGGGTGCCTTTGTTGACAGCCGTGTGATTTTCCCTGAGTGCACAGGTTTCATTTTGCGAACAGATCAGTCATTTCGGGCGATGGAGGTTGCAGACCACCACCATTCTGTTTCTCCGTTTTGCACTTTGCAGATTGACATGGTGGTGTCATATGCATTGGACTACATGCACCTGGTCTGCTTAGGTGTGATGCGGCGCTTGTTGCACATATGGATATCTGGGAAGCTTCCATTTCGCATTAGTGCGCAACAGAAGCAGCAACTAAATCATTACCTAAAAGAATGCTCATTGCCTCTGGAGTTCCAACGCCAGCCTCGAACCACTGATGAACTTGAGTAATGGAAGGCAGTTGAGTTCCGTTCATTCATCCTCTACATTGGTCCAACTGTGCTGAAGCGTGTCCTGCAAACACGAATGTATGAACGTTTTTTGCTTCTGCATGTGGCCATTTCTATCCTTTGTTCCCCAAGTCTTTATCTAGAATTCAACGAGTACGCGTCGAACTTGCTGGCATTGTTTGTGCAAAACTTCGGTTCTATATATGGGAAGAGCAACCTCGTGTATAATGTACACGGGTTGTGCCATTTGGCCGCGGACTCTAGGGTTCACGGACCTCTCGGTTATTTCTCTGCTTTCAAGTTCGAGAGCTATCTCGGTGCAATGAACAAACTGGTCCGCACACCAAATATGCCACTGGCGCAAGTAAGCAGAAGACTCTCGGAACTGAAGCCAGTTGTGTCTGAGGCTGCAGATGAAAAACGCAAACGTGGTGTTGCATCTCTGATGTTTACCTCAGATGCAGACTCCTGTTGCATGCTGACTGATCGGAGTGTGGTCACAGTGCATGAAGTTCATGCAGACTTCTTCACTGGAGACAAGCATGTGGGTGTGTCAAATCTCTACTTGCATCCACTGCCATCTTCACGTTTGCAGATTTTCAAAACTGGACAGTTGGATAACACTCTGCGGACATGGCCTAAAGAGAGTTTTGCTGCTAAATGTGTGAGGCTTCCATACGGCACTGGGTACACTGTCACTTCCATAATACACAACTAAATTTCAGAGCACTAAAGTTGCACATGTGTTGTTGTCGTCCATGGCGTGTGCAGTATATCCCCTACAAGCTCTACTGTTTGGTTGCTGATTTTCATCATTCTGAATACCTGTGCCGCAACATATACACGCTTGTAAAAAAAATGAGAACAGCACATCTTTTTTGCAGCTGAGTTATACGGCAGGGCAGATATCCTCTTCAAGAAATATGCAACTACAAGAAGATTAATTACCTCGAATTCACTAATTAATTATCCTCACTCAAGAGCCATTCCACGTTTAAAAGTCCTGAAACACGCAAGAGTGTTAAGATATCGATCCCCAAATCTTGATATGTAAATGAGCGGAAACCGAAACCGCAGCGACCGGGAACGCAAGGAACGCAGGGTGCGCAGTGATTACCTCACGTCAGAGGGTCATACGATTAGGAGCGATGGAGATGAAGTTGGTGCTGGTCTGCTGACCAGATAAACCGCTTTCTATCTGTGTTGGCAAAGGTGATGTGCTCCTGAGGCCGGCATTTTTGGCACATTTGCATATCAAAATTTGAGGAAGGATATTTTAATGCACATCAGCATTTCTTAAATGTGGAATGGCTTTCGACTAGGATAGTATCTCATTCTGCTATCTCGCTTCTCCTCGAAATCTCGTCATTAAAGAGTTAGTTAACGATTTTTGGGTAATTAGTCATTTGTATTTCGTACTTTCTTCAAGAGTTACCTACCTGGCAGTATAAATCAACTGAAAAAATGACGTCTGTACCGTTCTCATAGCTTTTTTATTTTAAAAATCTGTAAATGATAAAAATTGATACCCTCGCATCTGAGCGACAAAATACATACAATGCTCCATAACTTGCTTCATGCACTAGCAGTTATGCACAGCTTGGAACTCTTAAGACTGACTATCTCTGTCCCGCTTGTGACAGCCGAAAGTAGATGCGAAAGTGAGACTAAGTGAGAAAGTGTGATTCAAAGATGGACACCGTACATGAAATCATGAGGTGGCGTGGACTCCAATGTGCTTACTTTTAATATGAGTGCATGCATTCACATGCTGTATTGTTAATTCCACCACATTTATTACGTTTGCCCTATTACAAAAAAGAGAAAAATCGGTGTCACTCGTAGCCTGATAAACCGATTATTCGTGTTCTGTTCAGAAGATCACAGATATGCTGCATGTCTTTTGCAGTGTAACCTTCTTCCCCAGTCTCAGACATGAACTCAGGTGCTAAAGTATGGCTTGTCATCGAATTCCTCGGGGAGGAGGAAACCAGCGCTGTTCCCATGTTGTGGGTGAATGAAGAGCAGAGTGAATGCAAGTGGCCTATTTCAGTGCCAGACTACAAAAGAGAGGACATGGTGAAAAAATACAAACTTCCAGGACGATGGAAGAGCAGGGCAGTTCGTGTCCTTGGACGTGCATGTGAGTGATTCTCAGCTGAGCATGTAAAAAAAAAAAAACATATGCAAATACTTTTTACAGCATCGTATTCAGCAGCTGTAGCAATGCTTGAGAAGTCTCTGTGTACATCAAACGTGGAGACAGAGTCTGACAGTGAGGACATCTCCATTGCTAATATCAGGCAAGTGGTGAAGTAATTACTTGAATATTCTTCATTTTTATACTGCATGGTTCTGTCTGTATCATTGGTGCTCTGCTTGTATTAGTGACATGCAAAACAACAGGACATTGGGAAGGAGCAGTGACGATGTGGGACTTGCTCTGCCTGTGCCACCTCTGGTGCTACGACAGTTGCCATCGAGTGATAATAGTCGTACGTGCATTGTAGAGCGAAAGATGACTGATGTTGTCTGGCCATTGCACTGTGCTTGATTTATGCTTTTGTTCACATTGCAGCACCTGACATTAAATGGCTATTCCCCAATATAATCACCCCTCCAGCACAAGGTAAAACAGCTTTAAATACACAATTTCGAACTACACTTCTTTTCTTTCTCTTAATTTAGAGAACTACTGCAACATTTCGTCTACTATAAAGTATCTTGTGATTGGAAGCAGTACTGTGGCCGTTGTCCCGGTCTCTTCCTGTCCAGTTTTGTTCTTGTATTTTGTTATTTCCGCTTTAGCCTTTAAGAATATGTTTGGTAATCTCACTTTGAACCGTCCAGCCCAAGGCAACGATCCATTCTGTGAACTCCAAAATCGAATGGGTATGTTGTCATTTGCGTACTTCAGATTTGTGCATCTCACAACCGTTCTCTGGGTTTTCTATCATCTCAGACATTAGTCGAAGCCTCCCGAGCTCTTTTGAGAACTTCCAACCTGGGTGAGTTGGCTGTAATCATAGGCTTGTGCGAAGGAAAAATGTATCTTGTTATCTTGCTGTCAGACTCAAGACAATGTGCGACGAGCAATACTGCACATCCAGAGCGCTGCGTGGAGGGTGCTGTGCGCCTACCGAAGAAACGTATGTCTGTTTGAATCTGGATAATTTTATGCTTCACTACCACAGCAATGGTCGCATGTTTGCGGATTTTACAGGCTTTCATCAAGACCTTTCAGCTCAGTCATTGTCACCTACAAGTCCGACTGGGCTGTCACAACCTGTTCTCCAGTTTAACAACAGTAAGTTCATTTCCTTCCTAGCATCCCTTTATGATCGCAATGTCTTTGTGTGTCTACAGTTTCACATAAGTTACTGATAGAGCAAGCACTTTTATTGCTAAACGCTACAGCTCAAAATACTAAGTACACATACATGGAAAGTAAACCATTGTGAAATGACAAAGGAAGTTGCACTCGACGTATGTCTCAGAGGTTTGATGCCGGCCCAGTGTTGTGAGTGTGAGTCTGCCATTTTGAATTGACCCCATGTAATTTCAAGGAGCTCTGCAGAGGTCGAAACACACTGACAGCTTTATGATAAAATCCTGAAAAGTTAGCAGCGCTAGGTTTGAATTTAGTGATTCGCGTGAGTATTGGGCTTCTTTGCGTCCAGCTCATGAATCTTGTTTTGTGGATCAGTCAGCTTGCCTGCACTTGGCGGTAAGTTTGCTTGTGGGAAATGTGGGTCCTGGGGAGGCTTCACTGGTAACTGCACCAACACACGTCCGAAAGCGTTGGAGGTGCCTCTGATCTGTGAATGTGCAATGGGCCATTGGCTGCCAATCATACACAGGGGCTGGCTAGGTAGGCAGCTGTTATTAAGGAACAATATCATGACCGGAGCAAAAATAGAATCTTATTTCAGATACTGAAGTCAGCTAATATTTTGTGTTCTGCAACGGTGACTGAGTGCCGTGCAGGTGGGCTTTCAGGAGTAACTTTAGGGGAACAAATTTACCACATTTTTAGATATTTCGTCACCCCATGCAGGACCCCTTTGAGGGCAAACCATTTTTGTGCAGAAGTTCATCTTAGGACAGCCTTACAACCCTGGGCAACTATAGATAATGTGTTTCATATTGTGTACCTTCTGATTTCTGGAGCTTCATTTTCATTTCATGGTTCATTTCATTTCGGGGTTCAGCCCACACTTAGGCCATTGCCCTGTTAACTTGTCTTACCAAGATAACTATTTCTTGCAAGAGTTCGACTCTGGTATGTTCTTTCTCGTTTTTATTACTAGCTTAGGGTTAGCTCGACAACTTCCCCTCCAACACCAGGCAGGTCGAGCATTATGTTGGTGGTTACTATAGTATGTTTGGATTTTCTAGACTGTCTACAATATATACAGGGTAGCTCTTTCTTATTCGCTACAGAATTTTTATTTAAAAAGTTACATGTTTTCTGGGATATGCGAGACAGCAAAATTGGAGCTAGTCATTATTCAAACCTGTAGTCCTGATTAAGCGCCCTGCAAAGTGAACGTGCTTTGAAATATAAATTGTGAAATTTCATGATTCAAATGAGCTGGAACTACGCGGTTTTCGAGTGCAGAAAAGACATGACCCTCACCTTTGCTGAGTTCGATAGCGGTCTATCTGGTCTACAGGCATAGCTCGGCATTTCGGGTGTCTAAACTCACGATCTGGTCACGATCACAGTCATCTGGTAATGCGTGAGTTCAGCCACGGTTACGAACTCATGTGCAGGTCGACATTGTGTATCAGTGAGCTCCATCATGCTGCACGTTAGAGCACTCACCGGCAGAGCTGTAGCGACGGGGGTGCGATGTGAGCGCCAAACGGCAAGGCCATGACAGGTTAGTTAGACAGTATAAAGTGGGAATGACGAGAATTGAATTTACGAGGCATTTCTAGGCAGTGCAAATAAGCGTTTTCTTTTCTTTGTTTACAGAAGTTCTGGCGGCAACGAGACGAGGGGAGGGGGGGGGGTTCAGATTTGCCCTGGCCCGGGCGCAAAGTTGCCTCGCGACGGCTCTGCTCACCGGATAGCATCACACTTGTAAACAGAGCAGGTGTGATGTTATCTGGTGAGTGCGCTAATATGCGGCATGATTGAGTTCACCAGTACACCATATCGACCTTCACGTGAGTTCATAGCTGTGGCTGAACTCGCGCCTTATCAGGTGATTGTGTGTTTCGAGGCCCAAAATGAGTTATGTCAACAGGTTAGCACCTACTCTAGTCAGCTCTATCGCTCCAAAGCACGTGACCGTCTAACACGGATTGCCTGTCGCTCTTTCTGCGCTGCAGTGTTGCATAGTTCTGGTTTAGGCTTATCTGCACAGCGGAATTTGGCAATTTATATCTCAAAGTACCTTCACTTCCCAGGGTGTTTAATAAGGATGACGGATTCGAATAATGACTCGCTCCAATTCTGCTATCTCGCTCTCTCTAGAAAGATTAACGAATTTTAGATAATTAGTTGTTCAGAAGTTGTAGACGCTGCACTACAGGACGTTTGCCTGGCCACATAACCCACCTACTACAATGGCACCTATTTTGCTCTGATAGTTTTTTAAATAAAAATTCAGTAACAAATAAATAAACACCGTGTATACTCCACTGATTTGCCATCTTTTGCATTGGACTATTATAGGCTATGTAGAGAACAATGTCAGCCAGATTCCATTTCGTGATTCTCAAGTCTCTCTTCAATGTCGTCAGAACGGTACATTTGATTTGTCGCTCCGTCAGCAGTAAACTCAGTCAGCTCTGATTGATACATGCTAACTGAATTTTCATGCTCCAACAGGTTCCCACCAAAGTCCATCACCAGTTTCTGACACAAATAAAACAGGTATCCATATTGGTCATCAATTGTTCCTGCCACGCTGCTGTACCTTGTAAACTATCAGATGACTCCCCTGTTGGCCTTGCATTTTATCCTATTGCGTCAGTCTTCAAATCTTTTCATGTAGGTTATGAACGGTCTATCTACACACTGCTTGTGGACCTGAAAATGTCTGTGAAGTGCTTGGGGAGAAAAATCGAAGAGATGAGCAACGTCATGTCACAAGAGAAAGCGTTTTTGGATGTTGAACTGCCACGTTTTCCTCTAGGATCTGACGACGAACTTGAAGATTTCAGCACTAAACTGTCTGACACAAACATAAAGGGGAGGCTGGTTAGTGTTCACTTCAGCATTAAACTTGATATGCATTTATGTTATTTTTTTATCTTGCAGGTTGCTATGATATCACGCTTGGGGGGCAACAGTCTCCAGGAGAGTGTGAGGATTACCATGTATCGACTCATCCGCAATTCCGTCGCGCTGCAGTATAGCCTGAAAGGAGCGCACTCCAAGAAAGATTTTTCATCCCTTGCTCTCTGCTCATGCATTGTTGGTGAGGTCACCTGTACATATCATACAACGTTCATAAAACTAGGTTAACTGTTGGCTTCTTCCTTCCAGAAGTATTGTTGGCAAGGTATAAGGACGTTACCGAACACGAAGTGTGCTACAGAATTGGCAGATACCTTGCGAGTGCTGGTGACAGAGAGGGTGGCAGAGAAGCCCGCCGACACCAAATGCTTCGTTAAATCAGTGGTGACATTGCCTAGGTCCTCCTGTGTTGCTTACAGCATGTGGCAAGTGAAGGACAAACATGACGACAGGCCAAAAATAATGTTAGGGTCATAGTTTTGCCCTGTGTTCATACTGTTCAGCTTTTTTTCACAAAGATGTAGATGCTTTCATTACATGTGCCAGATAATGTTACTAATGGCAAATCAGCCTTTAAGTTTTGATGAACATAGCTTGATGTCAAACCACAGGATCATTCTAGTGTATCCTGAGAAGTGTTAACATGTATTACCGCTCAGTGAAGAGAGGTGCAGAAATATTTTATTCATTCTCACTACCAAACTGGTTGAAGAATGTAGAGGGTTAGGTCAAGGTCCACTTGCCAGAAGTAAGAACAAAATTATAAAACGCTGAAGCTTTCCTTTAGTGATTACAAGCTTTCATGCAGTGGACTGCATTTCATCAGCTACCTGACGAAACGCAGTCCACTGCATGAAAGCTTGTAACCATTAAAGGAAAGCTTCAGTGTTTTATAATTTTGTTCTTACTTCTGCCATACTGGTTCTCAAATTTTATGTGTGACAGCCTTCAGTAAACAGTTGTGCATAAATATTTTTGTTCTGCTAAAGATAGCACACTGAGTCGTGTTACATGTGCTGCACTGGTTTGTTAGACATGTTTCATATGATCTCTGTTAAGCGGATATTTAGTGAAGTTGTATGCTTTGTTTATAAACAACCATTACAAACTTAGAAACCCTTTTTTTCATTGCTGGTGAAGTGATGCCATTTAGAACCCAGCTGATGACTAAGTGCAATAAAGCTAAAGTTTATTGAATTTGAAAGCAATAAAGTGTTTAACTACAATGACGTTGTTTTCATTGTTAAAAAGAGCGCAAATTGTCACTCGCGTATCGACAGAAGGCACCCGTAAAGATGCATTGGCTGCATGTAGGGACGGCATTGGGGCGCGATACTGGCTGCCGTGAACGGACCATTCACATCCCCGTGTTGCAAACCGTATGCCGGTCCATCGCGGGGGGACGACGCGGTCGGATCGGTCACCGTTGATGTACTGGCAGTGGGCTGTCGGCCTGTGCTGCCTGGGCAAGACATAGAAAATATGCACTGTTTTCATCTCTTTTTGTTCAAATCTGGGAGACTTTATGTCTCTATCTATATGACCAAGCTCCCATGCTTTATCACTCAAAGATGTGGGGGCTATATTCATTCGTACAGCAAACAGGGCGTTCTAGAGGTCACATAAGATAGTTCAAAGGCGATATATCTTATTTGCAGCGCAAATAGATGTCGATATTATTCGCGGGAATCAGTATCTTTTCGCATCCTTTCATTGAAACGGAAATCTTTCGTCAAAGTGGTTGACAAGTCGAATAAGTTTGTACAGATGAGATATTGTTATTGAACATGTAAAGAAAGTCCAAATTATTAAATGGTAGCAACAATACTCAATCAAAAACGAGAAACAAATTTAATTACATCAAGTTTTGTAATATCTTGCAGCAGAAAGTTCTATATAGATGAACCACACAGAAAAATCAAATGTGAAACACAGCTCAGAAATATGAGGCATTCCCAACTCAGAGATTATTTTTACTTATCTCGATCGAGTGAACAATTGAAACAAATACGACACAATTAATACATCATGCATACATAATGTCCAACTCATAGAATATCAGTCGAACCTGAAACAAAACAATAATTAATTCAGACAAATCATTTCGAAGCAAGCACCGTGAATACACCGTAGAATCTGTACAGAAACTTGTCATTTTCAATGAATAAACATGATCAACCAGTGGATTCAATCGATAAAGTGTGATCAATCCCGACGAACCCCAACACCAACATCAAGCTATGGAGGGACAGGCTCTAGTATGGCCTTGTGCATAGAATCATTGAAAGCGCACATTTTTTCTTACTCATCACATCTTTTTGTAAATCAATATCCATAATTCTCGTGGCATGTGGATATTAATACATTCTAAAAAAATTAATCACTAAAATGAGCATAGATATGCTGTTAATTAAGTGTAGACGCGCACTTGAAAACAGAAGAGACAATTGTTCTACATTGAAAAGATGGACATATTTTGTACTCGCTTCCATGAGTCATGGGAAGATGTGGTAAAACACTGCTTCGAAAAGGAAGAGCCGCGAAACGGTTCCATTATCGCTGCATTTCAATACGTCCTAGACATGGTCGTATTCGGAGATATGGTACAAACTACAGAACTGAAGATGCAAGAATTTATATGCCGAATCTACAATACGTATAAAAATATCTGCACATCAACGTCGGAAGTGCCACTGGGATTGATGGCGGAGTTTTTGAGATTTGCTAACGAAGAATTGAAATACACTACACCAGATGTAATTGTAATCATTGCAATGGGCATTGCATTCATCAAGAAAGCAGTCAGATCAAATTATCACATACAAGCGGTCTATATCGCACAGTTCATTACAGATTTGTTGAAATTACACATATCTGAGATGGAAAGTACATAAAATATTATCACGTGATATGTTCCACTACCACGGCAACGCAATTATTTTATTCTACCAGTCAGTGATGACGAATGAACAGAAGTTCAATATTGTCGTGCAATGCTGATGTATCATCATTTATTGAAACTCAACAAACATATCAATTGCGGTGGACCACCGGACGATTTTCATCTAATACTCTCTTGTACGCTATTCAAGAATCTTCATACAGAGAAAGGAAACATCAATAAGAGACTGTGCAAGTTCATCGCGACAAAGTGCAAGTTGTTGAAGCAATACAAACACGGCAATAACATATCACCTGCGTTAATCAACTCTGGATTCAAGCGCCCAATAATCAGAATAAACTACTTCAGAGTTTGGAATAGAATTGCAATTTATCGGACTAAACAAGCATATAATTGAAATAATAGTTGTATTCTTTGTCATCGTTGTAATGTATTCTACACATCGCAACGAAAACAGCTTATGATTAGATTGAAGATTGCTAAGGAGACGAATATTCCACACTGTGGGTAAGGATCCTCATATGGAATGAGACCTGACCATCAAATAGGTGTTACCCGACTACACTCTGTACATCCGAAGGATAGAACTGCCGCAGAAGGATCGGTCATTGAAATTTAGAGGCATGATACATCAGCCTATGATTACAAAAAAGATCACTAATCGTTTTTGAAAAGTTATAATATTTCATGAATTAAATTCCACTGTGCACGTATATTTCTCAATCAGTTGCACTAGCCCAGACGTAGTAAAAGAAGAAGAAAAGGCGTCTTTCACAAGCAACCAGATTGGAGTGCGGAATAAATAAATAAATATTTTCGCCAACACAGTTGTTCGTTTGCATGACTGGATAGGAAAAGTGAGCCGTCCAAGATAGGGCAAAACGGGAAATAAGGCAAGATAACTGATTGCGGCGGGATAAGTCAAAGCGTTCGCGACACAGTGCCATCGACTTTTACAATCGCATTCGGGTTCAGTACCTGCGAGATAATACGAAGCCTTCGCGAAAAGCGAATCTATTATCAAATGCCGCGATGCAAATGGAGAATTTTACAAGCATGATGTGCTGGCGAAATTTACATTTCCCTGTTCTCCCTCTTCTCTCTCACTATCTCCTCTCATGCATAGAGACGCACTTGCACAGCGTATACGCAAGCTTTAGCTCGCTCACTTTGACGAGCACTCTTTCACGATGACAGAGAATTTAATCGAATTGATTGATATTTTCTATATACACTATAACATAATATGAATTATTCATGTCGTGGATATTAAAAGTTCCGAATATTTTCCGAACGAAACTTACTTAAAACTCGAAGAGAGGGTCACGCGCGACCTCCAAGACGTTTCGGCAACACGCCAGACCGCGTTTCCCCAATGCCGTACCCGAATCCAAACGCGATTTTGCGCACGACGCGTTAACGCTGTACCGCACTCGAGCGTGTTGCTTTTTCCGGAAACGGGTTCGTCGACGCGGGTGACCCTCTCTTCGAGTTTTAAGTAAGTTTCGTTCGGAAAATATTCGTAACTTTTAATATCCACGACATAAAGAATTCGCATTATGTTATAGTGTATATAGAAAATATCAATCCATTCGATTAAATTCTCTGTCATCGTGAAAGAGTGCTCGTGAAAGTGAGCAAGCTAAAGCTTGCGTATTGTGAAATTACACATTCTGCAACACTGATCATAAATCGCAACACCTGTTCAAATTTTAATTAAACTTTTACTGATGTGTGGCAGTTGCCACTTCTCCTGAATGTGAATCGATAAATTTTAGCATTTAAGCCACAATCAAATATATTGTATAGTATGTGTGAGTATATGCACAACTTTTTAATCTATATCTTTAAAAAAATGCAAGAAATAGCGTGCAGTTTTGACTTTGAAAATTTTAAGAAGAAAATGATCTTTAGTGTGGAATTTGCGTTTTACAACGTTATGAGCTAAAGACTTATAAAATTAAAGTATGGCCTTTCCAATTGTAGTGCCCGGATGCTATGACACTAAAATAATGTGATAGTTTTTCTGTACGGCTACGGGAAATCTCGAGTATATTTTGTGAATTGGATCTATGTTTATGTGTGACCTGCGCTGATCTGCATATTATAATTAATATAACATATCTTCCATTGTGTTTATGCATAACGCTCATCTTCATTGTATACTGGTTAATCATTTCTGATGGCGGTTGTGTGATCCGTTTCTCCCAAAATTTGATTGCCACTTGAATTTTTTTTTCATATACGTTTGCGTGCCGTGTGTTAGGAAGATTACGTGATTAGAAATGTAGACTTCGCCTGCACATCATGCTTGTAAAATCCTCCATTTGCATCGCGGTATTTGATAATAGATTCGCCAAGGTAAATATAGATGGTAGCGAAGCTTGCATTGGCCACCACGTCTTCAAGGGTGGCCATGATAAAGACCGTCAGCGCCATCCATCCGTTGCGGGGCAAACTACAAATTCCGTCATAATGACGTCACCTGGTACGTCACCATTACGTATAGCGCGGGGCGGGCGCTCGCGCTGCGCGTGCGTTCCATCGCGATGTCGAGCCGCGGAATGTCAGAACCGCTGTTGAAAGCAAATGCAAGAGCAAAAACCCAAACATTTGTAAACAGAGAAGAATCAACACTAGCGACATGCGTGCAACAAAGGACACAGGAGACCAGGCGGGGACTTCCTCTCTTTTATCACAGGTAAATTCGTCATGCCGTTGTAAACAGTATAAATACCGACATGAGACAATTGGTGTTCTGAAGCTTTAACACAGTGACTTTTCAGTGACTTCCATCTTTCATCATAAATACCCACGACAGAATAATGTGCAAAATAATCAGTATGACAGTCCATGTACTGAATAAGAACGAAAGGATAATGTACAAATTCTAGCAAACACAGGTGGGGCCCAGGACCTTAATGTCCAATGCATGCTGCTATAGCTGTCCTCATGTACATCTGGAACTTTACACATATCTCTCGTACAAAGAAGGGGGAAGTGAACATATTTGCACTTGAAGATCACATTATATGATATTTACATACTGTGGGTTGCTATGTCAGCCCACCGTTTTTGGCACTGTAACGAATGCTATGGGGGAATAAGAAGGCACAAGTCCATTACCTCATTTTAGAAGTCTGTGATACTTTATCTTGCAAAACAGGCACAACAGTATCAGCTTCCAGCAATGACAACCTTGTTCAGTGTGTACACACCCTGCTGATGACTACTTCTGCTTTGATTACAACAGCATTTTTGTATTAAAGGAATGTCAAAGCATCGACAATGTTCTGTGCTTCTGCTATTTTGAGCACATTTTGCCATGTGGTGTAGATTTGCAAGCTGCACAAAGTGCTTAGCCCTGCACATAACTGCTCCTACATACTTGCACACAACTACTGAACTCAGCGCAGGATTCAAAATATAAAATTACCTGCTAGGGATCTATGTACACAGGTATACACTTAATACGCATCAAAGAATAGGCAAACTGCTGAAGATTCAAAATAGAAAATGTATGCTAGGTATCTATTTACACAGGTGTACAAACACTAAACATATAAATAATTGGCAGCACAGACTACTGAACTCTGCATGGCTGTCAAAATACAAATAACACAGTAAGGAAATATGTGCAAGAGTGCACTTTGACAAATCGTATGCTTCACAGGAATGAAAGATTTACAAGAGTTCATGTGTAATCTAGGTTACAACTGAAACCACTGGATAGACAACAGAACCATGCATATCCCTTTGCATGAAAAGAAAACTTCTGGTGACATCACAACAACGTGCAGAGATTACGACCTTAGTCTCGCTGCCTGCTGCAGTGCCTTCTGACGTAACGTACTACTTCGTACTTCCTCATTCCTTTCTCGTCTAAACCAGAACGGTCGTACCCTCAGAAAAAAGTGAAATAGATCATCATGCAGGGATGAAAAACACAAACCCAATGTCTTTGGCACAAGTATGTCCAACGCTTCACACAGCTTGGACCTGACCCCTTCGGAGGTGAGGAATGTCTTAACGTTGGCTTTGAAGACTTCCTCACACGTAGCCACAAACGTCGCAAAGGCAGGAAGAGGACCCGACAGCTCCAAAGTCAGTACTGTCCACATTCTTGACATTCAAATAAAGCAATAGCTGGATACTGTCCTGAAATGTGGCATTCCCCCGGGGAATGTCCCAAGTTGGACTTGGTGGTTTGAAATTGAAAAGACGACGATCATGACCAGAATTCAGGGACACCTCCTTCGATGCAGGTTCTGCCTGATAGCAGAAGAACATGTAGGAAAGCCAACTTGAAAGAAAAGTATGAGGTGAGGAGGAAGGAAGATGGAAAGAGGCGTGGGCAGACAAGAAAGGGAACATCAGATATCGCGCGCCGAGCCTGGCTATCAGCAGCAATTGCCTAACGCAGAATGAAAACGTGATAATCAGCTCTGATAACTTTTGCCAAGCCTTTCTTTGCTGGACTGCTGCTCATAATTCTGGGCTGCTACTCGTAGCGTGTGGAACGGGGTGACCGGCACTCGTATAGGCTGGTCAATATCCATTCTTGTTCTCTCTGTGGGAAATCGGGATGCCGTCGACGATGAGAAATGTGCGTCCTGCGGCGACTTCTAAGGGGACTGTGCCGGTGTATGTGTGACAGCGTCGGAGGAAACCCTCAGAAATTACCCTACATTATGATGAAAAAAAAATATATACTCTATAGGCTACGAAGACGACCATACCGACGACTGTACCATAGACTTAAGTTTGTTCTTGGCCTTATCATGAGGACATTTCAATGCTTTGTTTCAAATTTTGCGTGTTACAGTGTCTTGCCGCCACCATCAAGAAGGCTTGTCGGTTACCAACACCCTCCCCTAAAAAAAATGAAAATAAACAAACAAACAAGCGGAAGAGTGCTTATTTTCAAAACATCTATAGGTGGCAGCAGAGCCACGTTCGACACAAAAAGTGATTGGTAAACCAACACCTCCTAGATAGCGTCGGGCCTGCGCGCTTACGTCACCTATGGAGGCCTTTCCAACTTTGCGATCTGCTTCGAGCTTTCTTCTCGTTCGCTCTTCCATTTACTTCATAGCAGCATCCACAATAGTAACAGCGGGCCTTCCTGTGTGACGTAGGGCGAGGGCCTACTCCTTACTTTCGAGGTGTTGGGTAAACTCTGCTCAAATAAGTCCGAGAAACCGAGAAAAAGGAAGGAAGGTGCAATCGCAAACTGTGGTGATAAGATGGTAGGGAGCAACAGACGTCATATCAAAGTTTCCTTTCACCGCACCAAGAGTAGAGTCGCGCAAACGTCCGTGATGTTTCCCGCAGATAATCGCCATTCTTCTGGAATTTTTGCGGGCGTCTAATTCGCTTTATTGTGGAATGGGGTGAACATGGTAGAAAATTTGAGCAAACCGTTCATAACGTGGCTAGAGGAGCTTGCGAGTGGATAAGATTCTGGGTCTTACATAACTACAAATTGGCACCGACAAGCATGATAACCTTAAAACCGTCTGCTAAAACTGCTTTTATGCGCTTGCTATTGATAACCTGAAATAAGAGACTTCAACTAGAAAGCAACGACAGTTATCGCAGTCCCATATGAAGATACTTTATAATATGTGAGAAGCGGTAAAGAAAAACGCGGATGCAAGTACAAGTTTTCTCACCCGTCGGAAGCACTGTAATGAGTAACTGTAACTGTAGGACGTGAATGACTTGACATGACAGTTTGATTAAAATGCATGGGAAGCCTTGTGAGTGCGCACGAGAGCACATTGTTAAGGATGAACAAATAACATTTAAAAAGAGAAACAAGAATTTCGACCCCCACGTTCCTTGCTATTGTAACGATGGCGGTTAAAGATGCTCTGTCTGCCGTTGTTCTGAAATGTTGACAACTTGGCATTCTGCAAAGCGGGGGGGGGGGGGGATATACGTTTATTTCGGAAAGGTCAGCCTGACCGAAGGTAGGCTTGCTGTTCCTAAAACAAACATATAGCACAAAGATGGAGCAAAACCGAATATAAGATAACGAAGGCGGGTGAAGTGTAGATGGCATGAAAGGTCAACTCATATTTGTCCATGAGCTCCTATAACGATGTAGTAGGTTCGGATGCAATGAAAAGTGGTCTACGTTTCACATACTAGTCATGTTATGTCATAATGCATAATCATAAGCAATTCAGGATAAAAATTGTGATGCTCTTGCCTTGCCGTAATCTTAAAACTCTCTTCATAAAAAAGAAGAAAGGCATGACCCTCAGATCGAACCAGGGAACATGAAAGCTAGAATCGACATCTGCATCACTGAACCACCAGCACAGAATGTTGTCATCGTGAGAGACCAAGACGCAACCGCTTTGGAACGCACACTCAGCAGCCATTACTTCTTTGGTCCTTTTCACAAAAAGAAAAGAAAAACAACTTTTATAATGAATCTTCACAATTCCTGAAAACAAGTTGAACGCGCAATTCCAGATTTGTAGATTTGTAGAGCCAGAGCCGTAGCGAGGCAAGTTTGCGCCCAGGGCAGGGTAAATCAGAAGTGCCCCCCTCCCTTTCTCCCACTGCCGTCAGAAGCCATGTAAACAAAGAAAAGAAAACGCTCATTTGCACTGCATAGGTCGTAGATTCAAATTTTCTTCGTTCCCGCATTATCCTGTCCAACCAACCTGCAGGGGCCTAACATTCGGCGCCCTCTCTGGCAAGGGCGCCCGGGCCGGCTGCCCCACTCGCCCCCCGTCGCTACGGCTCTGTGTAGAGCATAACTCTGAAAGGTCTAGTCAGCAAGAATCGAAACAGTAGTACTTCGCTGTGCCTTTTAAGAATATGCGAAAATGCGCTATCGTCGAGCGTTAGTGAGTTCGGCGGCCGCTTTTTCCTGTCGTTCTCTCGCTGTCAACCTTTGACAACACTGACATCACGCTGTCCCTCAAAACATGAGGCACCCCCGCTTCCTAGCGTCCTGGTCGATATCGTTGTTTTTCTTTTCTGGTAGAACGTACACACTTATCGAGCAGCAGAATCGGTGATTTTACTTTTGTGATCTTCGAGGTAATACATTGGTAGTTTTATTGCGTGACAGTTGTCACATCAAATTGCGAACTGCCTTGGAAGGTGTCCCAAGCAGCACAATGTACTGAAAGTCGAGTGCAATGGGGGTGGACGGGTAGGTGAAAGGCCTTGAACAGACCTGTGAAACTAAGGACCTTGATAAGACACACACCGTCCGCCCCCATTGCACTCGACTTTCAATACATTGTGCTGCTTGGAGTTGAGCAGACCAAACGAGATAATGACGGAAAGAAGATCAAAGACGGCATGTTTTATGATAACATAGACTGAGAAACGGCAGCACAAATTCCCCTCACGCTTACTTCTGGGGACAAAGCGGGCTGTTCTATGATTTCAGGAACAACCTGATGTCAGTTGAAAAGGGGTGACACCAAGACAGGGGGAGGAAAAATTGGCCGCAAAACCCGCACAGTGCTCAATTATTTTGTATTTTCGCACATTTTTTTAATAGAACACAAAAAGGCGCTGTCGTGTCTGTTCTCGTGGGGTAGACCCTCCAGGGTTGTACTCTACATCTTTGCAATTACGCAGTCAACGTATTCTCATTAATTACAAAGATTAATTACGAAAGTTAATTAACGGCTGCGCTATTTACTGATACACCACCACCATTGAGTAGATCCCGTCGGGAATATATATATTCAACGACTTTGGCGAAAAAAAAAAGTCAATCGCAGATTTAATAAAATTTAGTCTGTCTTACGTCACGTACCCTGTATATATGACAATAAACACGCATATATTTTTAACATATTCATTCCTTTGGTACCTAGAACGAGTTAACCCGTAAGGAGATTACGGCCTTGCACAATGCTGAGAAAGAAAGTTTTGGCGAGTTGGGGAATAAAGCAAGTTTAAGCCACATGTCCCAAATTTATGCTAAATGATTGGCATGTATTTACACTGCAAGAAACACGCGCGGTAGTTTGTTCATCTTCATTCCCTTTACCATTAGAACGCGTCAAAGTTAACCTGCATAATTGGTTCCATCGTCACATCGATCTCGAATGAAACTTTGATGAGTTGCGCCTTCACAGCGAACAAAGGACATTTAAGCCACAAGTTCGAAATTCATGTTAGAGGATTGATAATCATCTACATTATAACAACCACGTGCGGCACTGTGCAAAACGGAGATTCCTGTAACGGTGAAGTAAGTCGGAGTGCAATGGAAAGTCATCTGCTATTCACATATTATATGCACAGGCGATCGCAGAGAATTACCGCAACTAAATCAAACCGAACAGCATGCAGTATGACATAGAGCCAGTACGGCATTATTAAGCCAAAACTCTGACGCTCTTGCTGTTACTCTCATAACTCCCTCTACAAAAAAATAAGATATAGAAAATACATGAATATAATAATAATAATAAAAAAAAACACTAAGCAGGCCGCGAATCGAACCACGGCCCTCGAAAGCTATAACCAAAATCGTCACCAGTGGGCCAACACCGCCCGTTGCTGTCACCTTCAGGAATGAAGACACAGACGCTTCGCAGGCCACACAGAGCTTGTCAACATTTCTTTTGTCGTGGGAATAACATTGGAGCGACCCACAGTTGCGCACAAAGTTGCAAAGCGTAAGAGACAACTTCGCCCTTCATGTCTGACATGGGCATTTTCTGCAGAACCCATTGTGTTGGCCCAGTACGAGAAAAATAGCAAACCAATGCATTCTGCCACGAAGCCAACACGGCTAAAATAAGTCCTCCAGGAACGAAAGTGTGACTTTCTTGCCCTTCCATTCCACTTGTACGCCATCGAAGGGCCTCTCACAACAACACCCATGTGTGGGCATTTCTTTCTAAAGCAAGGGTCAACAGATATTCTAACAAAACCAGATGGGACGCATTGCTTCAATGGAGGGCAGCGAGTACGCCGGTCAAGCCAACTTTAAGAAGCTGTGTCCCGCACTTCTGGGAATGCTTTGGGAAGTTATTATCAGTGTGTGCAATATGATTATGTGAACATGCACTGTTGTGTTGTCAGCTCTTCTTAAAACCGAACGGCAATTGGCGATAAACAAAAAGTATACTGCTAAAATTTTCTCAAATACGTTAACACAAACGGATTCATCGAACAGCGACATCTTAATAATTAATATGACAAGAGATAACGCTTCAAAATTCGTGTCCCACCCGCGGGCGCATAACGCACCAACCATGCTCTCAAAATTATTTATAACTCAAGAAATGAGGTCAAAAGCAGTTACTAAATCTAAATAAGCAGAGAAAAGTTCAACTGACGCGTAAAGGTAACTTCTCTGCTAGACACCGCTGCAACGCCGAGAAGCCACTTTGACTGTTTCGGAATTTTGGCATCTGGGCCAAGTTTGCCGTGCAAGGGAACCGCAGACGATTGAGTGACTCGGGCACTTCTTCTAAATGTTGAATCTAGAGGTACCCTACAACGCATATACGCGGGAATATTACAGTGCATCATACATTACTAGAGATATTAAGCGCAGGAAGCGATGAAACCGTTTCCTGCGTGAAAATCCCCATACCTCCCATGTATTCACGGTCCGAAAAGCGGGATGTCTGGGGAACCAAAGGTATTTCATGTATAGCGATATTTTTCGTTTGTATAAGCTTAGAATAGATGTCTGACCGTGTATCCTCGGGAATATTATTATACCTTGGATAGAACAGCTGCTACAGCACTTTTCTATTGTCTTGGCGGCAAGTTTCACTCAATGGTCGCGAGAAGGCGCAAGGCGTCGCTGTCCACGAAAGCTGGGAATGGAAGAAGAAAACGGCTATGAACAGTCACAAAGTGCGCAGTCAACGTACAGCAAACTCGTAGCTAACAACATGAAAAGCGACAGGAACCGGAAGAGTACTCGGCTGTGTCTATAATCTTACGTATTACTGGTAGACCGCGCGAATTGTTACATTAAAAACATGCATATTGTATTAGTACAGACATAATTTGCGCCTCCGATTAAATTATTTTTGTTTACCTTCGTAGTTTGCCCCTCAACAACCACGCTCGCATGTGTATCACGAAGGGCGCAGGGTTGCTAACACAGATTTCGTATTTTTTCCCGCCTTCGCTACCATTTATATTTACCTTGGATTCGCTTTTCGCGAAGGCTTCGTATTATCTCGCAGGCACTGAACCCGAATGCGGTTGTAAAAGTCGATGACACTGTGTCGCGAACGCTTTGACTTATCCCGCCACAATCAGTTATCTTGCCTTATTTCCCGTTTTGCCCTATCTTGGACGGCTCATTTTTCCTATCCAGCCATACAAACGGACAACTGTGTTGGCGAAAATATTTATTTATTTATTCCGCACTCTAATCTGGTTGCTTGTGAAAGACGCCTTTTGTTCTTCTTTTACTACGTCTGGGCTAGTGCAACTGATTGAGAAATATACATGCACAGTGTAATTTAATTCATGAAATAAGATAAGTTTTCAAAAAAGATGAGTGATCCTTTTTGTAATCATAGATTGATGTATTATGCCTCTAAATTTCGATGACCGATCCTTCTCCGGCAATTCTATCCTTCGGATGTTGAACTTGTACAGAGTGTAGTCGGGTAGAACCTATTTGATGATCAGGTCTCATTCCATATGAGAATTCTTACACACAGTGTGGAATTTTCGTCTCCTTAGCAATCTTCAATCTAATCATAAGCTGTTTTCGTTGTGATGTGTAGAATACATTACAATGATGACAAAGAATACAACTATTATTTCAATTATATGCTTGTTTATTCCGATAAATTGCAATTCTATTCCAAACTCTGAAGTTTTCGTTTGTTGTCTTGATTCATGAATTCGGAAGATATCAAGTAGTTTATTCTGATTATTGGGCGCTTGAACCCAGCGTTGATTAACGCAGGTGATATGTTGTTGCCGTGTTTGTATTGTTTCAACAACTTGCACTTTGTCGCGATGAGCTTGCACAGTCTCTTATTGATGTTTCCTTTCTTTGTATGAAGATTCTTGAATGGCGTACAAGAGAGTATTAGATGAAAATCGTCCGGTGGTCCACCGCAATTGATATGTTTGTTGAGTTTCAATAAATGATGATACATCAGCATTGCACGACAGTATTGAACTTTTGTTCATTCGTCATCACTGACTGGTAGAATAAAATAATTGCGTTGCCGTGGTAGTGGAACATATCACGTGATAAGATTTTATGTACTTTCCATCTCAGATATGTGTAATTTCAACAAATCTGTAATGAACTGTGCGATATAGACCGCTTGTATGTGATAATTTGATCTGACTGCTTTCTTGATGAATGCAATGCCCATTGCAATGATTACAATTACATCTGGTGTAGTGTATTTCAATTCTTCGTTAGCAAATCTCAAAAACTCCGCCATCAATCCCAGTGGCCCTTCCGACGTTGATGTGCAGATATTTTTATAAGTATTGTAGATTCGGCATATAAATTCTTGCATCTTCAGTTCTGTAGTTTGTACCATATCTCCGAATACGACCATGTCTAGGACGTATTGAAATGCAGCGATAATGGAACCGTTTCGCGGCTCTTCCTTTTCGAAGCAGTGTTTTATCACATCTTCTCATGACTCATGGTAGCGAGTACAAAATCTGTCCATCTTTTCAATGTAGAACAATTGTCTCTTCTGTTTTCAAGTGCGCGTCTACACTTAATTAAAAGCATATCTATGCTCATTTTATTGATTAAATTTTTTAGAATGTTATTAATATCCACATTCCATGAGAATTATGGAAATTGATTTACAAAAAGATGTGATGAGTAAGAAAAAATTTGCGCTTTCAATGATTCTATGCACAAGGCCATACTAGAGCCCGTCCCTCCATAACTTGATGTTGGTGTTGGGGGTCGTCGGGATTCATCACACTTTATCGATTGCATCCACTGGTTGATCATGTTTATTCTTTGAAAATGGCAAGTTTCTGTACAGATTCTACGGTGTATTCACGGTGCTTGCTTCGAAATGATTTGTCTGAATTAATTATTGTTTTGTCTCAGGTTCGACTGATATTCTATGAGTTGGAAATCATGTAGGCATAATGTACTAATTGTGTCGTATTTGTTTCAATTGTTCACTCGATCGAGATAAGTAAAAATAATCTCTGAGTTCGGAATGCCTCATATTTCTTTTTCACATTTGATTTTTCTGTGTGGTTCATCTATATAGAACTTTCTGCTGCAAGATATTACAAAACTTGATGTAATTAAATTTGTTTCTCGTTTTTGATTGAGTATTGTTGCTACCATTTAATAATTTGGACTTTCTTTACATGTTCAATAACAATATCTCATCTGTACAAACTTATTCGACTTGTCAACCACTTTGACGAAAGATTTCCGTTTCAATGCAAGGATGCGAAAAGATAGTGATCCCCGCGAATAATATCGACATCTATTTGCGCTGCAAATAAAATATATCGCCTTTGAACTATCTTATGTGACCTCTAGAGCGCCCTGTTTGCTGGACGAATGAATATAGCCCCCAACCCTTTGAGTGATAAAGCATGGGAGCTTGGTCATATAGATAGAGAGATAAAGTCTCCCAGATTTGACCAAAAAGAGATGGAAACAGTGCATATTTTCTATGTCTTTATTGATTTTATGATGGATCAATGATAGATTATTTTCCTCTGTTGATGTTTACATGTCGCCGCTTAGAGTGTTCCTTTGTGGTCCCTTAGAGTTTTGTCCTTTTGATAGATTGATTAGCTATTATTTCACAATGTGTGGGATGGTGTGCATGTTTGGCTTTCTATTAATTGTAGCTGTCGATTGTGTTGTTTCTCGTTATTTCCGTACGTCTATGCTGTTCACTTAATAAGAAATTGATTAATTAAAAGTTATGTAATGTTGGAATATGAAACTTAGATTCCCTATTGCGCTCGAACTGTTATGACAGATATTCACACTATTGCAATGATGGTTCTCAGGTATAGGAATATTAGACTTTTTATAATACAACTTGTAAATTGTTTGTAATCATATTGATTAAGAATATCTTCTTTGTAATGGTATAGATTTTATTTCTTTTTGTGTTCGTGTCGTTCGTGTTCCGTGGTCTTCCAGAGTCTCTGCTGTTCACAATTAATTACATACACCTATCGGCACCAGTCTTCAACAAATCAGGGCAGATATCACCAGATCTGGTTGTTGGCTAGGAGCGTGCTATGTGGTGAAGTCCATTTTTAACATATCTATTTTCTGTGTTGGATTCATAAAACAAAGTAATGTTTGTAGCGTCTCTTAGAATGAAAATTGTATAGTGTTCGATTAGATTATGTCACGAGGATGATTTTATGATGATAGATTATTATCCCCTGTTGTTTTGATTACGAATAACTTCTTTGTAGTGGTATATATTTTATTTCCTCTTGTGTTCGTGTCCCATGGTCTTCCAGGGTCTCTGCTGTTCACAGTTAATTACATACAAGTATCAGAACTCCCCGCTATTGCACTGATGGTTCTCACGTATAGGAATATTAGACTTTTTATGATACAACTTGCAGTTTTGTTTGTAATCATATTGATTAAGAATATCTTCTTTGATGAAATGTGGTGACCGTTTCTCGTTTTGATATGGTATCGTGTAGCTATTATTTCCCTACATGTTGGATGATATGTCGGTTAGGTTCTATGTTATTGCTATGTGTTGATTCGAATTATTTCCTTATGTATGCACTATTCACTTCATAAGAAACTGATTAATTAAATTTGTGTCATACTGGAATATTAAACTTAGCTTCCATATTCTATTCGAAATTACTTACATCTATCAGAACTTGTAATTAAAACTCTACTTCAAACTCCTGTGATGCAACGATGGTTCTCCCGTCACATAATATTTTTTATTCTCATAAGACTTTTTATAATAAAATTTGTAGTTTTCATTGTAACCGTATTAATTAAGAATATCTTCTTTGACTAAATGTGCTACCCCTTCAATGCTATTGCATGAGATTTTTTATTAAGTTTTTCCCGTTCACGCAGAGTCATAAAATAATTCCTGACACTGATTACTTGTAGCGTTGTGTATGGCTATCCTTTGCATGTAAACCGCCCACCACACACATGTTGTAGCGGAAAAAAATTGTGATGGAAGTCGGCCCGGGTGGGAAACTGGCGAAAGAAGTCAGCCCAGGCTGAAAAATATGTTATGACAAGCGCACGCGCTGCCCTCCCCCGCCGATAAGCGCGGACAACTCTCAGCACGCGCGCCGCGCGGGGAAAAATACGGGCAGGATACAACTTGTAATTTTGTTTGTAATCGCATTGATTAAGATTAATTCTTTGATTAAATGTGCGTGATGTGTGTGATTAAAATTAAATTCTGATTCATTGAAAACTTGTGTGTATGATTACAGTTAATAAAAAAAATAATGTGTTTGATCTGTGATAATTATTCAATGCTATTGTATCGTACCTGTAATAAGCATAAAGAGACTAGTGAGAAATGCAAAGCCACAAGCATTGTTGCATGGCCATTCACAATGGGCAGTGACGCTTTTCACTTTGCGTACCGCGGATTGACTATGCTCAATGAGTGGTTTGCAGTGTCTATGATTGATGTAGGCCATGGCAACTACCGATGAACTTTGCAGATTGTGCAGTGATATCTTTTGTGAACGAGACAAACCTCAATATATTCCCACGTAATTTTGATCCTACAATTAATTGAGTTGAGGGTTTCAGGTATTTAGGTGTGCACCTCTCTTCCGATATTTAGTGGAAATCACACAGTAGTTACGCATCCTCTAAGCCTATTAAAAAATTGTCTTCTTGAAGTGGACACGAAAACTACCTTTCGCAGACAGTACGTTGCTGGCATACAAAGCCCTTGTACAAAGTGCCTTAGAAATGGTACAAATGACATCATGCTGTTCATGATAAAAACAAATGACATCGCACTGTTCAAGAAAGCCACCAATTTGGTACAGTTGAGCTACGCTCAAAGCTAGGGGGGACGAATTCGTGTCTAAAAGGCGTGGTCTTGAGGGGATTACGGTGGTCTCTGAGAGAGCACGCGACTTTCGGTCCTACTTTTCTTTCAAGAGGAGGCAGCGAACAAGTGCCCATTCGTGGATCCCAGCCCTCCCCTTCCGATTTGTTTCGGCATCAGTCTGTCTACCAATGTCGTGATGACATTTATATTCTGTTGGGTTTCTTACGTGCTGTCCGGGACATGAATATAGGTAGGTATGCCAATAATTTTTTTATTATTAACCTTTTTTGTAGTTTGAATCCCTCGAAAAACCATTGCACAGCACCAGAACACAAAGGCTACATAATGACCCAGTTTCACCAACCTTTTCAGCACCTGAACTACCATGAACGGTCATTAAGCTATCTGCTTCACTAAAGGAGTTATTACTGAAGTAGTCCACACATCACCGATGGAAAAAAAGAAGTGTCTGTTAAGTTCAAGAATTGGCAACCCTTGATATTGGTTCAGTTAACCACAGTTGGTGAAACCGGGCCTATGGAAGTCACCGAAACATTCATCACATCACAAACTAAAGTTTGTAAAAAGAATTGAGTGCTAGCATGAAGTTTTGGCAATTGTGAGTAGCATTTGAACTGCTACCTATGTAACTGCAGCGTAATTACGAGTAATTCAGAAAAAGTTGTACAAAATTTGAGGGTACTCTGCTCCATCTTCCTCTGCATGGTACTAAAAACAGTGATGATTCCAAGTGCTCATCGTCTTGGCCCAGATTCTGTAGCAGATTTATCAGCCATTTGTGTTCCTATTTGTGGTACTGTGGCAAACTAGCCACTCCACCCACATACGAGCATTCCTAGGTTACACATAACATGCAGTTGAAGTGTATACGAAGAGGGGAGTCAAGTCCTGTAGATCACATAAACAAAATACAGAAACTGACACTGAAGATTATTGTTTAAGTTTAATTTGTACAAGCTTTCGCATGGAGCTCCACGCGAAAGCTTCTACAAATTAAACTTAAACAAAAATCTTCAGTGTTGGTTTCTGTATTTTGTTTATGTAACATATAGTTATAAGAGTGGTTTAAACCACCTCGCAGAAGTTGCAGATGTTGTTCATCAACTTTATTTTGAGATGGACAGGGAGTTTCATTGCCTGGGGCGATACTCTACCCCATAGCTGCTTCTGATGTGAGGAAGGAAATAATGTCCCATGGACTCCAAAATTGCAAAAAGAGCTTTGAGAGCAGGCATTCGTGGGCTCAATTTAGCCATAAGCCAAGCAATTTTATCTGAAAATGGCAGTTTGGAAAGCTTGGTAGTGTGTGCAATGAAACAGAATATACTCTGGGTCTTCTAGAGCACTGCAGTGACAGTATCTGAGAGAGTCAACTTGCCTCAGATGGTAATTACAGAGCTGTAAATGCCCCATTGAGTCACAGTCCATGAGTCACAGTGCACTATCTTCGCGAGAAGTGTTTTGTGTCATCCAAAAACCAAGCTCTGGGTCAATATTGCTCAGTATAGACGGGAGGAAAATGTCAGTTGTCCATTGACAGGAAGACTATTTATACAATGCATTGATATGTTGGTGAACAAGATCTGGTGTCTACATGACCAGTAACAGTCCTTTGCTATCTTTCACTGTGATTTAATTAAACACCTCCCTTATGTGGCGGTGCTCCTGGCACAGTTTTACCTTGCTGAACCACTTTTCGCGGCTCTTATCAAACGTAATATTACCGGTTCATAGGCTGCGGTCGAGGAACGCAAGAGACGTTTACATGATGTCTTTGTGATGTATTTTGTGATTACCGTCGTGACAAATGGTCGACACAGCAGTTTTGCTGTACGTTTTATATGTTGCCCATCCTGGACATTTTTCGCTAACCGATTTCCTGTCCGAAACAGCTACGAGTGCAATGTCACTTCACCCATGAATTCCTTCATGAGTTGCACGCGCGTGTTAGCACACCAAGTCGTTACACGTGTGAAAAATAAATACCTGACGAAATCGGCAGAAGAAACACATGCTTTATTAGAGCTTGCAGTGTTTATCCTTTTTATGCAGCACATCGCGCAACACCATACGGCTCCATCGTTACTCCATTTTCTCAAATAGCCTCGTCCTCAATGGTAGCCGACCCAGTAAACCATATACATCCCAGGTACATCCTGGCGATATCGCAAATTGGATGTTAGGATATCCATGTGAGCTTCACAGAGAGCCCGTTTACGTAGAAAGTACATCCATGCGACTGCCAGATTCCTACTGTTTTCACATCCCAGAACCGTCGCATAGACATCTATTTTAGATATTTGGATGTTCCTGGGATATTTTAAAATTTAGGCTATTTTTGTCTTGAATCAATTTGAAATTGATAGTTCGCTGTTGCAAATAGATGCTGCACACACTAATTAAACAAAAAGGCATCTACTTTTGGAACACCCCACTTGGTGAGGGGTGCACAAGCGACCGTTCGGCCCTAATCCAAGACCAATGCAGACCGCACGCAGGTTAATAAATGTGCTCCCGCCTTTCACCATATCAGACGCGGGCTCCCTCCTCCACCGCGTACGCGGATTTCAAGAGATACCAGAGCGAGCATATACTGAAACACATATTGTTGGAGTACGTTCGTCAAGTGTAGCGTGGCGTATCACGCTTGCAACGGTGACAACGTCTTTACAGTTAATTTGTGAGTCTGCAAACCACGTCAGCGTGTACCTGCGAACGTTCCTGACACCCCATCTTAGCAACTATCGTGTTTTTAACTCAAGCTACCGTCTATAATGTGATTACTTGGTAAATAATGCAGTAAACCCCAACATTTTCCCCGTTTGCTTACGTCATGCAACTAACGGTCACGTGTCCTAGATGTCTCCGAAAATTAACGCGCGATTGCTCCCTTCTTTTTACATCTACCAGATGTCCCAGGGATATACAAAGTAGGACACTTTTCGAAGTCACATTGTGGACGTACAGGTAACGTCGCATAGACGTGGCGGATATGTGCGACGTGTGCTACCTTTGTGGGACGTACCTAGAATATTTCTGGTTTACTGGGGAACGGCCGAACCGCTGAAGCGTTGTTTTCCTAGTATTCATACGCGTGGTTATTTACGCCTGTAACTTAATTAAATTAATGAATAATTAAGAGATACATGCTGAATACGACACAGAATTGCATAAAGACTCGTTATTCTGGAGTATGACCCTCTTAAACACTGATTTTCTCACGTAAAACCATGCTTAACACTGGACTGCATAGACCCTTTGTGATTTATTTTGACAGCTTGGATTTGAAAGGATTGGAATTTGAAGGGTGGATTTCTTAGCATGGATTTCAAAAGTTTTATTATTAAGAGTGGGTAACAGGGTACACCCGTCGCTGCTATGTGACATGGATCACCCCGCGCAATACGCTAGCCGCCGCTGTGTGATAGAACTCGTTTAAACACAAGTCCCAAAAAGATGACAAAGAGGTACCACATAACTCCACTAAGTATATGTGAGCAAAACAAAGCCAACTTCTAGCAGGTCCCTCCCCGGCGAGGTCAGAATTCGGCGTCAGGGCACACACAATTGAACCCTCACCCGCCAAGGATTAGCACACAAAGGGCAAGATCTCTAAATGGAGGCTTCCAAGAAGGGCCAATGTCCGGGTCAAGCCCTAGGGACTCAGGAAATTTCCACTTAACAAGCAAGATAATGAAAAACGAGACACAGAATGTTTGAGAGGGAGATCCAAAATATGTAATTAGGTTATTGAGTACAAAATACCATGAAATCCATTTTAAATAGCGTACAAATACACAAAACAAAACGTATCACGTAGAGTGCCAAAATACCGCTAATTCTTTTTAAAAGATAGTATTTTAAGTACAGTACTAAAAATACGTATAGGTCTAGACTGACTGTATACACACACGATATCTACACTCGCTGCACGCGAATAACATTATTATGCGGCTTGCCACGATGATGAAGTTGCCACAGAATTAAAAAAAGTTCGTCCGGGGGGGGGGGATATATATTTATTGAATGGAAAGGTCTGCCAGACCAAGGTCGGCATGCTATTCCATTAAAAAAATCAAAAGAAAACTAAGAATAAATAGAAAGGAAAGGACGAATAGGAAAAGGTGAGTCTCCGTAAACAGGAGGAAAAACAAAAACGAAAAGAAAGAAGGGAAAAGGAAAAAAATAGCAACGAAGAAAGAAGAAAGAGAAAAAAAAAAAGAAGAAAGAAAACGAAGGTGAGGCTCCTGGAGCGCGCAGCTCAGAGCTTAGAGGCCAGGCCAGTGCACTTCAGAAAGTGCAGTAAAGCAATTGTGACGGCCCACTGTTGGTGCTGAGGCACAGGGCCAAGAAGTGCGGCCAGCGTGAGCTGGTTGTGCCCGAAACGTTCGAGGCAGCGGAAAAGGGTAGCCCGATGGTTGGTGTACTTGGGGCAGGTCAGCAGGAGGTGCGATGTGTCCGCAACCACTTCGCAAGCATCGCAGAGGGCCGAGATCTGCCTCCCCATTATGCGCTGGACCGGTGGCGTGTATGCCAAGTTGAGGCGCAGTCGGTGGAGGAGTGTCTCTTGTGGTCTTTGAAGACGTCGTGGTGGGGAGAACTCCACCGCCGGGTCGATGGAGCGAAGGAAGTCGTTGAAACGGGCGGATTCTCGAATGAATCTCTGCGCCTCTTGGGCGGCCCAGCGGCGGATCTGGATGCGGCAAGCCGAAGGGGTGAGCGGTATGCGCGCCGCGGCGTCGGATTGTTCGTGTGCGCGCCTAGCCGCAGCATCTGCTCGATCGTTCCCGCCGAGGCCAATGTGGCTGGGTATCCACTGCAGACATATATTGTGCCCGGAAGCAAGGGCGGTGTTAGCTAGGGACATTGGCATTGTGTGTAGGTCGTCCGTTGTTTTGGTGCAGTATGAGTCGAGTGTCTCCAGTGCCGCCTTGCTGTCCGACAGGATCGTCCAGGTTCATGGGGGCGATGTCGTGATGTGCCGGAGGGCCGCGTGGATTGCGAAGAGCTCGGCTTCGGTGGAGGAGGTGGTGTGGGAGAGCCTGAAAGCTTGCTCGATGTTACCTTGAGGAACGTAGATGGCTGCAGTGGCCCCATCAAGTGTGACGGATCCGTCTGTATAGATCGCTTGACGCTGTTGATGATGCGTCGATAGGTATTCGAGGACGAGCTGACGCGCAACGGCTAACGGCGTCTCCCTCTTTCGGCCTAGGCCAGGGACGCTGGTCAATACCTGGTGCTTGGCAAGGGCCCATAAAGGAGGGGCGTAGGATACACCTGAGGAGCGATCCGGGAGGATAGCCTTAAGACGGCGGACGGCGCCGCCAAAGGCCGATGCGGGGCCTGCATCCTCAATGGACAGCAGGTAGTGGCAAGGGCGCTGCGTGACGAATCGCGCAAAGATGCGGAGCGTCTCTCGGTCCCGTAGAATATGCACGGGCGTCTCTTGCGCCTCCGCAAGTACGGTGTAGGTTTCAGCCGTGCGTGGCAGTCCAAGGCATACCCGGAGGCCGCGCGCTTGGGCATTGAGGAGGTTTCGCTCACCCGTCCTACTGATCCCGTGGAGCGCTAGGAGGTGGTACCGTAGCAGCCCCAGCACAAGTGCGTTATGGACGTGTCGGAGGTCACTGCACGAGGGACCCCACGACGCTCCAGAGATGCGCCGTAGCACGTTCACGAATTTCTTCGTCTTGGTAGAGAGGGCCTTGATGTGCTGGAACCATGACAGCCGTTTGTCTACGATGACCCCGAGATATTTGTAGCGGGGGACGAAATCAAGTGGCGTTCCCGCGACGTAGAGTGGGTAGTTTTTAAATGAGCGGTTGGTGAACGTCATGGCGACTGTTTTGCTTGTGGAGACACGTAGGCCTCTGTCGGCGAGATATATCTCAATGACGTCGGGGGCTTGCTGCAGGCGCCGCTGAATCGCGTCTCTCCGGGTGCCTGAAGTCCAAATGCAGGCATCGTCTGCGTAAATTGTGATCTTGACGTTGGCAGGTAGGTGTGCGGGGAGTCAGACGATGACAAGGTTGAACAGCAATGGACTCAACACACTGCCCTGCGGCACCCCGCAGCTTACCGGGAAGGGAGCTGTGTCGCCGTGGGCAGTGCGCACAAAAAGGGTGCGATCAGATAGGAAGTTCGTCCAGTTCGCTTATGTTCACTGCTTTACCCCGTAGTTCCATGTGTCTCGTGACTCGTGGATCAACTAGCTCAGGAATCATATATCCTACATAAAAGTTCTTAATGTTAGGCAATATTTTTTGCCAGAACGCAAGGTTCCTCTCGATGGCTACAACTTGCAGGTTCGTCGGCGACCACACTGCGAGTTTGCAGTAGCTCCTCTTCGCAATGTTTAGCTGAGCGTGTATTTGATAGAAGTACTTGTGTGATTCTGGGAGATATAAGCTGCCGTCTTTCGATATTTTTACGCCGATGGAATGGTTGGGAGCGGTTTCTGCGATGGTCATGTAATTCTGTGCTGTTGCAGGGGATTTTATTTCGAGGATTCCGTCGTTGTCAATAAGGCGGTCAGGAGTGGTGCATACGTAAGGTATATCAGGGTCGACGAAAAGGCCTCATTTTTTCACTTCAACGTTCGGGTATCTGGCTTGGAATACTGATGCTGTGTCTTCCTCGTGGTCGATGCCGTACTGACAATCTTTGCTGCGGAACGACTTGGGATACATTATGGCCTTCACTAAAGAATAGTGCTTGAATGTTTTTCTATGTAGGCGACATATACTATGTATTTAGGTTGATGGTCTCCTCATCTTTCTTTGTGAGTGCCATAGATCAGACTTGTTCTGTTCTAGTGTAGACTTCTGCAGACTGTCAGCTTCCTGGCTGGTCATCTGTATGCCACGCACAAAGTCTTTGGCTTTCTCAATAAAAATTGTCCTGTCCAGATCTGGCTTTTGAGATTGTCCTCCATAGTCCTTGTCTCCAACGGTGCTTGCGAATTTGGGTGTTCTCGATATTGGAGCCCTGTCGAACCGCAACGCTCTTTTGCATTTTCGTTCGTTGCGCTTTTGTCTTGATGTTACTAGTTTCTTCAGAGCGAACGATGGGCTTTTCGCGACGAACTTGCACAGATAGAAGTCGTGCCATCTTGCACCTCTCATGTTGTATGCAAGTGCTGCGAAGCGACATCTGTTACCGTAACTTTTACCCTTTGCATAGTCAGCGCGTTTGCCATCGACTGTACGCGCCACCATGCTCATGTAGGTTTCAGCGGCATTACTTGTTGCGTCGAGGAGCAGCATATCGGATCTGTCTGCGAATACGTCTACTGCTTTCTGGATTTCAGTCATCATGTTGGATCTCAGAAGAAGATTGCCCTTTTCCGTTCTGCTTTCAAGTTCCATATCGCCTCTCTTGACGGAGCAGTGCTCGCTTGGACAGCCGCTGTGGATACCAAATACGTGGTATGGGCCGTTCTTCAGTTGATGGCGCAGGCTAGTGACCGCAGCAGGCGATACTGCAGTGTTCTCTTGTGCCGTCTTATTGTGGATCTGGCAAGACCTTTTAGGGCGTTGATGTTAGCAGTAGACAATAGCTTCCTGGCGTCTTTGCCTTCAGCTGTGGCGAATGTTTTAGTATCCGTTGCTAGGTTATACAGCCATTTGGTATAGTTTTTTACCATGTGATTGACGCATTCTACCTTTCTCACTGAACGGCCGTAAGGAACCTGTTCCTGGACTACAACGAAAACACTGCTATCTTCGTCTCCAATCAATGTAGTGTACCTAAGGCCACACATTTCTTCACTTTCTTTGAATCCCTGGACAATAATGTCTCGCTCCACGGACGTTGAAGACGATTTCCAGTTGCAAGAACACGAGTGGGGTAGAGGCTCCTTATGCTCCGGCTCAGCGCGTCGACAAGTTGTGCAGAACTTGTTGCGTACTCCGATGTAGAGAATCTTGCGCGTGTAACGACCGACAATGACAGCCACCCCGCTATTCGCATTGTACCCATGGCCGAAAGATCGCTTGCTCCATCCTCCATCTACAATGACTGGGATGTTCCAAAAGCCGTCGGGATCGCGACACTCCTTCCGTTGTTTGGCAAGCTCAACCTCTTCGGCCGCGGCTCTCTTCATAGAGTCTAATGTCGCTGATTGAAGGTTTTCCCCAACTTTGTTCTCACATTTCTGGTAGAGCTTATGCGAAAGGAATGGGAGCTGTTAGCTCTTGCGCCTGCGTGAACCCGATCCCGATGGAAAGGCACCCTCTAACAAAATCAAGATTTATGCTACATGCCTGCCCTCACCTAGATTCTAGGGGGAGCGATCACATCCCCACTTACATAACATATAACCGTTATCCCCCGGCATCTGGCTGCAGAATGGTGAAGATAACAGACTGGCATGCTTTCCGGACTGCCTGTGCGGAACACACTGAATCCCTGCGTTCGGTAAACGATGTCGAAAAGCTGATTGTTCGCTCTTTGGCGCTCTCTACCAAGTCAGTCCGCTTGATCCCTGGTCACTTAGGCACTAACCCCCGGGTGGAACAGCTCCGAGCTCTCCGGCGACGTGCAGAGCGCAAAGCTAGGCGGACTGGCGACATTCATGACATCCAGGAAGCACGACGCGCCAGCAAACAGGTACAGAAGGCACTCCGGGACATTGACCGTCAGCGTTGGCGCCAATTTTGCATGACACTGTCCCCATTTGCAAGCCCTGCCCGGACCTGGAGAATTGCACGTAGCCTGAAGGAAACTCATCCAGTTAGAAATCCTTTAGGGTCCTTGGCCCTATCCACGTCCTCGTCGGAGAAGCTGGTTGCCTCGGAATTTTGTCGTCTCATTACGAGAGCTGCGCACGTGTGTCGTTGTGCTGAGTACCGGGCAGGCACAGTTTGCTTGAAGTCTACCCTTGAACAGGTGATTATGCCATCAATACCCCCTCTCGACATGGATTTCACCATGGAGGAACTCCTCACGGCGATATCATCTTCGAGTAGAAAGTCATCTCCTGGCCCGGACGGTATCACCTACGCTGCTATTAGGAACTTCGATACTCTGTTCCTCAAGGCTGTGTTAGCCATGTACAACCATTCGTGGAGAAGCGGACAGGTCCCTTTGGAGTGGAAAGTAGGTCAGGTGGTGCCGCTCTTGAAACCAGGAAAGCACCCGTCTCAGCTGTCTTCATTTCGCCCAGTCACCCTCACTAGTTGTTTGGGCAAAGTCATGGAACGAATGGTCCTACGGAGGCTTGAGTGGTGGCTTGAGAGCCATGGATTCTTTCCCCAGGAGCAGAGCGGCTTTCGCCGTTACCGTAACTCAATGAACTCTGTAGTTGATCTCGTCACAGCTGTGCAAGTTGGTAAACAGCGCAGGAAGATTTCCGTCACCGTTTTTCTTGATGTCAAAAGGGCGTATGACACGGTCAGTCACGTATCCATCTTGCATGATCTGTACCAAGCTGGTCTCTCGCATCGTACACTATGTTGGCTTCAGGACTTTCTCCAACAACGGTCCGTCTTCGTCCGCTCATCACAAGGCGACACCGACTTGTTCCCGGTCCCTCAGGGTGTCCCACAAGGAAGCGTCCTGAGCCCGCTCTAATTTAATGTTGTAATGGCGGGCATTAAGAGTTGCATTCGAAGGAAGGTCAACTTGTCCCTTTACGCCGACGACATATGCATCTGGTCAACTGGTACATCTCGCCCTGCCATTCGACAACGCCTCCAGGCTAAATTGGACGACATTCACACTTACCTGCTCCGAGCAGGGATGGAAATATCAGCGGAGAAAAGTGCGGCACTCGCCTTCTCCCGCAAATCCATGCAACGATGCCGTCTGCACATTGGGGACAGGCCACTTATAAATGTCCAGCACCACAAATTCCTCGGCGTAACTCTAACCACTAGCCTCTCTTGGAAACGTCACATCGATGGCATGGAGAAGAAAGTTCAGCGCTGGACCGCTGTCATCCGTCACTTCGCTGGAATGAGGTGGGGACGCGATGAGAAGGACCTCCTGATGCTGCATAACGCCTTGATTCGTGCCACAGTCGCCTACAGTCTGCCTGTGCTTCACAATCTCCCCAGCACCTTAGCACAGAGGATCCGCGCTATGCTGGCACGGAGCCTACGGGTTTGCCTCGGTGTCCCCCGCGGGGCCGAGACAAGGCTAGTGGTTGCGGAAGCCCGCGACACCCCTTTTGAAGTTCTCCGAAACACAGAAACTGTGCGCCAGTATCTCCGCCTGATTGCACACCATCGCCACCACCCGCTCATCCGGAAACTTCGGGCAAGGCGCAGCACGCCGATCCACGGATGTATAATGTCATTCAAATCCCGCGTTCCGAAATTCGTGATCAGACCCGCCGCTGAAAGCACGGCCTCGTGGACACTTCCGTCGCCAAGCGTCACCGCCTCTGTCCCAGGGATCACGGACAACAAAAGGAGCTACCCCGACCTCGTACTACAGCAACTGACTATGGATTTCATCGGCACCGCATGTGATGGGTTCTGCACGGTCTTCACGGATGGCTCCTCAACGAAAACTTCGTCATCCCCATCTTTTGTGGTACCCTCGATACCGCTCACCCGGGGTTGCCGGTTGTCCCATCGCACCTCTTCGACCTCAGCCGAGCTGTACGGAATCCTGCTGTTCTTACAATATGCGGCCACCTGCGATCCACGGCGATGGGTAGTCTGTACGGACTCCAAGTCAGCCCTTCGATGCCTGAAAACCTCAGGTCTCCGCGGCTCACTGGCCACACTTGTGATAAACATTCTACGCCTACTGAAGTCCATAACTGCCCACGGCCACACCATCGCTTTTCAATGGATTCCGGGTCATTGCGGAATCTCTGGCAATCACGTTGCCGACGCTGCCGCAGCGGCCGCTCACCACCAGGGCAAGTGTGTCCCGATTGTTCTCCCAAGGGGGGACAGACGGTCCATTCTTCGTGACTGGGCTGCCTCCTCATCCGTCGAACAATGGCGTCGGGATGTCCCGGCCAGTACCATACTGGGTATTGTAGACCCAACATTCTCGTGTCGCTTACCGACATCTCTACCGCGCGTCATTAAGTCCCTCCTACATCGCTTAAGGCTGAATGTTGCCTTTTCGCCGTACTACCGTTACCAGATAGGGTGTACCAGTAGTCCCTTGTGCCCGGAGTGTGGTGTGCCAGCGACCGCGGACCATGTGATCATCGCATGTGCCACTTATAGGAGGGAGCGTCACTTGTTGGCAAACGACCTTGTGCGGATTGACAGCCGACCCCTTGACCTCAGACTCATTTTGGGACCATGGGACACACGAAATCAGATGTCCGTCTTACGACCCTTCATCAAATTCCTGCAAACTACCGACCTGATCGACTCTCTCTAAAACCCTGTCAGCGTCGTCAGCATCATCCTCATCACCATCCTCTCATTTTCCCCCAATAGCAATGGGGTAGCATTCTGCTCAATGAGCGGAAGTCATCCCCATATCATCGTCATCATGTATTTCTCTCTCTCTGCCCTCACATGAGCAGTACAAATAATGAAAGAACGTGACAAGGTGCTATATCCAGATCATTCCCGTTCATACAGATCGTGATCACAATATCGCCAAGTTATGTAAACAAGAAAAATAAGCATAACTAGATGGCATCTTGTATGGAATCGACGCAACTGTATCCTCACGCTCCCTCACGTCTTATGAATGGCTACCAGTCTCTTTATATTGTTCCTTTCTGTGTCTTCTGGCCTCTGGAATTCACTGGCCAAGTTCTGCCGCCGAGGCACACCGATAAAAACGACAGACATAATACAGGCATCATCGGTCTCTGCCTATGGCACATACGGATACCAGCGTTTGGCCATACTTACCGTTTACCTAGCATTCTTACCTGTAACGCATAAGACAGTAAGTAATTTCAAGACTGCTCATAGAGAAAACATCCCACACTCTCTGGGAGACGCTGAAACGCATACAGCAATGAATGGCCGATGCTGAGCGGTATAGCCGTTTATGCCTGAAAGAACATCAAGAACACAGTGAGTGGACAAGAAAATAAAAGTAGCACACACGTGCTAATATGCCTATATTACAAGCTCAGCCAGGATCGATGGCATTTTTTTTCACTAGCCAGTGGGCTACAGCGACTTGAAGAACAAAGGAGTCTAAAACGCGAGCGCTTACAAACAAAGGCACCACGGCCGTTTACCTGTATTTCGGTCATAGGTAGTGGCCCCCGACGGAGAATCCGTTGCCTACAAGGCATATGCACCTAACTCTTCGCAAAAATCAAGCTTTATTGGTGCTGTTCGCGTTGACAATTACCGTATTACTCCAAGTCTTTGCTGACGCCGCCATGTTTCTCCAGCCTCTCCAGCGGCGTTTGAAATCTTCCGCACAACGGAGTAACGGGCTATGGCATCACGTGACTCTCTCTTTTGCGCATTGCGAAAAAACAAGCCTTCTGCGCAGATTTCTCCTTTGGCGGCGACGCAGTCAGGCGACAGAGCGGGAGAGAAGAAGGAGGCGGAGGGTCAAGAGCGAAAAGGAGTGCTCAAACGGCTCTTTGTGGACACAGTGCGGATGGGGTGCGCACGGTGTCCACAGGGTGATATATGTGGGACGTCTGCTGCTGTATACTCATTGGAGCATCCCAACTAACGCGTCCAGGAGGCGTTCAATGGATGTTCACTTTAGGCTGCGGATGCTCGGACCCTTGTCGGCTGTCCAGGGGCGGTAACTGGTTCTGTGGGCTCACGCTAAATGGTCACGAGCGTGCTTTTGAAAACTACAGAGGCACATAGGGAAACCGACGTTGCATTTGTACCAACATTCTATTTCCAATAATTAAACGAGACCTAATTAGTACATCCACTTCGGATGTAGAACATGTTGTCATTCCTTATAACTGCAAAAATATGATTTCTCTAAGAATAAAAAAATCAGTCCATGGACACGCTACATGCACCGCACCTACTAGAAATTAACCAGTGATTGCTGAAAATATACTGGTATTTGTGTTTTATGTGATGTATGGCCCACATTTTCTTTTTGACCAGTTATGCCAGTGTGAGAGCTCCTATGCCAGACTAGCTAATTCCTCCTCTTTGTCCCCCATGCAGTCACATATATGTTACACTACAAGGAAGCTAGCTGGTACCACAGTACCAAACAGGTGAATTAACATGAACACAATCACATAGCAGAGTGAATAACAACCACCATTATTGACTTAGTTTGCTTGGTCGATGGAAACTGAAGGTGGCATATTTCTTTCCTCAGAATTTTTTATTGGTTTGTTCCAGCTAAAAACAGAAGCCGTACACTGAGCAGCAGGGCATAATAAAACCCTCCATAAGCATCACTTTGCCTCTTCGGCTTTGGCAAGCCTGGCTTTGCCTCCACAAGCATGACTTTGACATAATTGTTTTGTGCCGTGATAAAGGGTACTATGACTGTGTTTGCAGTACCATTTAAAACGTTGGCACATATAGGGCTAGATTGCAGCCCCCTATTGTGTGCAGATATTCTGATGCCTGCAGAGCTGTAAGCTGTTCTTCCAGGTGAAAGAAAGCTTGAAGACTGCATACATTGTGGCTCACTGCCAATGAGATACGGTTGGAGAAGAAATTACTGGACATAAAGCACAGTGAGGCATGCTCCACCCAGGCCACAATGAGGTACAATTAATTTGAGCCACCTTCTGTTAATGCAGCAAAAACACATATTTCTACTGAAAGAAAGGCTGTGGGCTTTTTTTCTGTTGTGGTTGAAGGGCACACGAGATCATAATAAATTGTTTCCAAAAGCTGTTACGTCACATTCTGACATGATCTGAGCCAATATGGTCAGCTGATGCTATAAGATCTACAGAAAACACATGCCAGCAGATTCTGAACATGCTATAGGAGAGGGTATGCCCTTGAAATGATGAGAATTGTTCACTTTCCAGATGACTTCAGATATGTGAAAACAATCATAAATGTTGACAAAGCTGTTGTGAAGCAGGGACTGCAACTAATCTGTAGAACTGGGCAGAATAGTTGAATGTAAAATTTGTTCAAAGTGTGCTATAGCGTCATACAGGTGGGATATGAATGAGCTGACGAAACATTTTTCTTGCATAAGAACATAGGTTCTCGAAATGGAAAAGCAGAGTGTCGATTTTGGCAGGAGAAAGCCACAAAGGCATCTTTTATTTTTTTGTTTCCTAGATGGCCTCAACTGACGAACAAGCTGCAGCACATTATGGTGACAATTTTTTTTTTAAAGAAAAATAAACCTGTAGATATTCAATATGTTGCAGGAGAGGACTAGGTATACAAATAAGGGAAGATTTCTTTTAGACGACCTATATGTGAATATACTATGTGAAAAAAAAAGTAAATTTTTGCAAGTGCTTGATATTCTCAAACACATGGTTAAACAATGAATATAGATCAGCTTGATATTTTTATGTGAAGCTAATCACAAGCAATCAGTTACAAGCATAAATAATCTGGGGCTCCTTCAAGAATGCCAATTTGGCAGAAATTTATTGTAAACTTGACCCCAAATGGGCTCCGTTCTTGAGTTCTCACCACGTCACCAGATTTATTCTCGTTCTACATACCCTTTGGGATGGCAGACGCGTGCTTCCCCTCTAACACCAGGCAAGGAAAGCGCACAAATGATGTATATGTAGATGTCAGAAGGAGGCTCGTAAGGGACAACTTCATATTTCGGCACAGTTTAATGTGCCCCCATTGTTCAAGAAAACGAAATGGTGATTTACATTCGATATACGCATCGTCTAAAAAATGCGCAAAATTTTTTTCAGTGATATTTAAGAGAGTCAAGCTACATCTCTGGCTGGTTTTGGTTTGGTTTGACAGTTACACAGGCTGATATATGCCAGCATTGAAAATATAAAGGAAAAAAGGCAATTTAAAATGCCTCACTCAATTTACTACGTTTCATAGCTTACACCTTGACAGGTGTTTTTTATGCTAAAATGGTTTCATTGCCAAAATCAACGAGAATGACCGTCATCACATTAACAAGTTTCAACTAACTGTATAACAAGTAATAACAAACATGTGCTTACTTTTTCTGCAATCAAGATGTGAATTAGATCGTTGAGTTGCAGGCTTCAGTGAAAAATCACTGCTTGTGACGCAACATGTGATTCCAGTGTCTTTCACCCCACCCCATGTTATTTCATGAGCAATTAGCATCAGAATCAATGAGCTTGCATGATGCACTTATGAAGGGTAATTTCATGTGTGCCGATAAACATACTGCAGTGCTAATTTACAATGTAGTTTGTGGCTGTGGAGCACACTCATATTGAGTATGCATTGTGAACTAGAGGAGCATTTTCTGCCATAAACATTAGATGAGCGAAGACCCCAAAAAATGTAAGCACTGTTTATGTGCATTTGACAACCTGCGTTTTTATTACTGAGAGGCTCTCTTCGTAGCTAGAGGGAAAGGGTGCTGGCGAAGTGGCACATGTTCATAAGATGTAGAACCAGAGACACAGAAAAAAATTGACAGCATATCATGATCTCAATCATGTCATTGTGTCCGTGTTTCTGTCTCCTGTTCTGCATTTGTTAATCTTTTTGTGTAGTTGCTGGATTTTAGCCCAACAGCAGGGGTCAGCAATTAAAGAACATCCAGAACATGCAAGGCATATATTTCCTCATTCACCACATTCCTCATTCAAGTAACGTTGAAGAAGTAACCATGCGAAGAAACAATACAACAGTGAAGCTGGCTTCACTACACTAGAACAGTTCACATGTAACAATATACAGTATGCCTCAGTGTTTCCCAAACCATGTGTCAGGACCCCCATTGAGGCCGCGATAGCCCAAATGGGGCCCAAGAGAAAGCAGATGAAGTAAGCGCAATATGCCACAAAACCAAGGAAACTATCTCTCTACGACTGCATTATATTGAAGTTGTTTCACAAAAATGGAAGTTGAATTCAACGCACAATCAGTCGGGAAACAAGCTAACTCGCAGCAATGCTTTCAATCAAGTGTGTCGCAGTATTCCTCACTGTATCATGACGAGACTCTGGACCTACATCAGACGCTACTTGCACGCACTAGTATAACATTCATATTTATTTATTTATTTATTTCGAGAACCCCAAGGGTCCGGAGGATATTACATGTGGGGTGGGAACTGGAGCGTAAGATACATTTACAGCAACTTGATAGAAACAAACAAGCAAGCAAAAAAGAACAACACAATTAGCAGTAAGTAAACAGGAAAATAAAGAAACGACGACAGTACAAACTTATATGAAAACAAGTATTAAAGCGTGAAACAGGGGGTTCGTTCACATAAGTACAGATAATTAACAAATATGATAAGGGGGAGGAGAAAAATTTCATAGCAACTGACATACAAACGTGGTGGTCTTGTGGGTGGAGTGAACGGGAGAGGGTGTTACAAAATACTGTATGCTCGATAGTAGTTGTGAGAGGTGATGGGAGGTTGTTCCATTCGATGGCAGTTGAACGAAAGAATGATCTGGATAATGCATTGGTATTACAATGAAAGCGTGTGACCTTAGTGTGGTCGATGCGAGGAAAAATGACACTCGGGCGGGTGATGAGCGATTGGTGCGGTGGCAAGATGAAAAAGAACCTATGGAAAAGGGCTAACTTGGCAAGACGGCGACGATGTTCGAGTGAGTCGAGATTAAGATTTGATTTTAATGCGGTTACAGAGGTATCGAATTAGTAGTCGTTGGAAATGAAACGGGCAGCCCGATTCTGGATGGCTTCTATGGCGTCGCAGAGATACTTTTGGGGAGAGTCCCAAATAGGTGATGCATATTCCAGCTTGCTTCGTACAAGAGCCGTAAAGGTTAGGAGCTTAAGATGGAGGCCGCCAACCTGAGGGTGCGTCTAACAAAGCCTAGGGAGCGAGAAGCGTTAGTTATTATGTGGTTGATGTGCTCGTTCCAAGTTAGGTTGGAGGAAAGGTGGATTCCAAGATATTTGTAAGAATCTGCTCGGGTTAATGTGATATCACTTAGAGTGTAGGGGAAGGGAGGAAGACAGGAGACCCGTCTTCGAGAAAATGACAAAATGCGACACTTTGCAATGTTCAGAGGCATTTGCCACTCATTGCACCAACGCCGGATTAGTGAAAGGTCGCTTTGTAAGGTTAGTTGGTCAGAAGGAGAGAGGACTTGCCTGTACACTACACAGTCGTCAGCAAAGAGACGAATCGTGGAAGATATGCCTGAAGGAAGGTCATTTATACAGATAAGGAAAAGGAGAGGGCCGAGGACTGAACCCTGGGCGACACCAGAAAGCACAGGTACATTTGGGGATAGGTGGTTGTTGCAAATAACAAATAACGTACGATTAGTCAGAAATTGAGCTATCCAATGGACGACATACTGGTCGAGGTTAAGCAGGTAGAGTTTGTATAGAAGCTTAGAGTGCGGCACCATATCGAAGGCCTTGCGAAAGTCTAAGAAAGCGGCGTCAGTCTGATGATTATTGTCCGCGTGGAGAAAGATGTCGTTAACAAAACTGGCTACTTGAGTTTCACACGAAAAGAGCTTTCGAAACCCGTGCTGCAAGGGATAGAAGAAGCATTTTTCTTCAAGGTACTTAACTACGTTGGAGTATGTGTTCAAGAATTTTACATACTATAGAAGTGAGTGAAATGGGGCGGTAGTTATTAACGATGTGGCAGCTGCCTGATTTATGAATAGGGACAATCTTCGCAGTCTTCCAGTCCTGCGGTAAAGCAGAATCTTGGAGTGACTGAGTAAATATGCAACATAGAATCTTGCTGGAAATAGATCTCGTGTTGTATAGAACCTTCGGGTTGATAGAGTCCGGAGCAGCACTTGACGACAGCTTCAGTGACCCAATGATTTTACAAATGCCATGAGTGCTGATATGAATGGGGACCACAGGTGAGGAGGCGATTAGCGATAATGGAGTTTGGGTGTACCCGTTATCGGTGTTGAAAACGGATGAAAACAAGGAAGCGAAAGCGTTGGCGCAGTCGTTGTCAGCGGGTGTCAGACTGATAAGGTGGGATTTTGGCGGAGATAAAATTTTCCAAAATTATTTTGGTTTATTCGTCAAGAGAGACGGGAGGTCGATGGTAAAGAACTTATGTTTCACTTCCTTGATCGATCACCTGTATTCCCATTCACAGTAGTGAAATTTAGCCCATGATACGTCGTCGCCAAGACAGTTTGCCTTCCTGAATAAACGCTTTTTCTTGGTTAGCAAGATTTTAAGGCTTTTCATGAACCAAGGATTGTGATCATAAGATTTCACTCTTATCTTTGGAATGTGGTACTCGGTAAGGTAGTTTATGTTGTCACGAAAGAGGGACCAGTTATCCTCAATGGAGTGAGGCAAGGTGCCATGAAATGAATTTTCATACAGAGCTTCAAGACCCTCGTTGATGGCTTGGAAGTTAGCGTAGTAGAGCGAAGTAGAGCGAAGTCGTATATGGTTTTATCGTTGAATTTACGAACATTTGGACTACTTGAAGAGATATCTTAGAAAATGGCCTTGTGGTCACTGAGACCATCAGTGACATGCAAAGAAGTGATGTGCTCAGGATGGGAGGTTAAAACCAAGTCAAGGGCTGACTGCGTGGCATGAGTTATTCGGGTAGGATGTGGAACGACATGCGACAGATTAAATGTAAGGCATAAATCCACAAACAGTGTCTTTTGTGAACTCCGGGAAAGATTGCTGTGGAGCAAGTCCCAATTTATTGACCGTATATGTATCAGCGTATATTGAAGGTATATATTACTGTATATGTATCAGGGCAGATTTCAAGCTTCCTGAGCGCGCACAGACGGTGATCTCAGTTGTCTCGCGACGTAACAGACGGAGAAAGACACCGGCTGTCACACACACAGGCAATCCGAAGGCTAGCCCATCTTTGTTGATGCACCCACGAATCCACAGGAAGACTGCCGAAGCTCTCCCACTCGTATTAAGTACCTGTAGCTTGAACTACAAACAGTTTGGTGCACACTCCACAAAACGAGAACAGCTGATTGCTGCTTCCATGGGCACGGCCATGCGAGCCGAGAAGGACAGTTCTACAGAGGAGCAATTTTAGGTAAGTTCGAACGTGGCGCCAGTCGTCGGTGCAACAATTTCCAGAGTGAACCGAGCTCGATCAGCTCAGATAACGCTTTTTTCATTCGTTTTCTTTTTAGTATTATCTATCATTATTTTTTATTCATTTCCAATTCTAATTCCAATTCCAGCTCAACCGCTCAGCGCGCTGACACCAGTGCAACGTAGAGTCAATAAATCTTTCGCTTCCTCGCTTCCCTAAGGAGAAGAGTACTTGAAGTATATTCGTGTTGTGTGATTCCTTTTTCCCTCTCTACGTTCCAGAAACATACGGTTTCTGAGCCAAGACAATATAGTTTCGAGCGCAATTGACATACAAAAGTATCCCGTACCGTGAAGACCACCACCCCAAATGTGGTTGTCACGGTTTCGGTTTTGGCCCATTTGCATGTCAAAATTCAGGGATTGATATTTTAATACACGTACGCGTTTCAAAATTTTTAAACGTGGATTTTAACTAGGACAGTCTTTCATATCGGTATCTGGCTTTTGTTCAAGACGTCCTTATTAGAGTTAATTAATGAATTTAATTGATTAGTCATCCTTATTAGTCATTACAGTCTCTCTTGGGAAAGATACGCGCCCGTAGAACTCAACTGTGAAAATGACGTGCTCTCCTGACTTTTTTTATAAAAGTTTGTCCAAGCTGAAACACACACACACACTCACAAAATAAACGGGCTGCCACAAACGCATACTTCGTGGTCGTAGCCATTTTTAATAGAGATTTTTTAAAATAAAACAACTAGGACTATGTGTACATTAGTTTCGCACTTACGCGTACGCGAGTGGAGGAAAACCTTATCTGCAAGGTATTTTGGCATTATAATTTGCATAATTCACTAACATGTATTTTTTTGTGTGAAGCTGTTTTTCTTTCTTTCGAGAAACAGAAAGAGCAGAATTGCTGGCAATCGGTTTAGATATGAGATGAATCCTTCATCTATATGCTTCAAATTATTATCCACAGAGGTGACATTTGTTTTTAGTGCACCGTTTCAGATTTTCCATTATGGAGATACCTCGCTCGCACTAACTCGGAAGTCGGCAAGGGGGAGCGAGCCCTAACCTATCCTAACCCAACCTAACCTAACCTGAAGGAGAGGACTGCGGGACATGGAGTTCGAGATTGAGAAGTACGGCATTTTCAAAGAGGTCCTCCGAGGGAAAATTCGGCGGGGGGGGGGGGGGGGGGGGCAGAGCCGGCACCGTGCAAACTCGAGGAGCGGTGGACTGTTCCCCCTGCCCCCACATTCCGATTTATACCGAAACTAAACAGGAGCAGCTTTCCAAGCTAGGGCTCCGGAACGAACCGACAACAGTAAAAAACAATAAAAGAAAACACAAGAAAGAAAAAAAGAGGAAGGAGGCACAAAAAAGGCATATTCGCTTGAACCGCAACGGGTCAAAAAACATCGCAAACTCGTTTTTCTTGTGCCGGTCATCAGCATTTTTAGCAGCTTTTCTGAACCGTGATGTGGATTACAGGCCCAAATAATAACAAATGAGCAAGCACGCATCCTCGCCATCCTCGCTGCTCATTTTTGGTCACTTTACGTCGTTTGAAGTGGTTGCGCCTACCACTAGCGCCACATTCGCGTTCAAATTGCTCCTCTGTTGAACTGTCCTTGTCGGCTCACATGGCCGCGCCCATGAAATCGGCCATCAGCTGTTCTCGTTTTCTGGAGTGTACACCAAACTGTTCACAGTTCAAGGTACAGATACTTAATCCGAGTGGGAAAGCCTCGGCGGTCTTCCTGTGGATTCGTGGGTGCATCAACGAAGATGGGCATAGTTTTCGGGATGGCTGTGTGTTCGACAGCTGATATCTGTGCGCTGAACTAACTTCAATTTTTTAAAAACAACTTTAATATATTGCAGTTGTAGCGTGGTAGTTTCCTTGGTTTTGTTGCATATTGCGTTCACTTCATCTGCTTTTTCTTTTCGCCAAGTGGTGTAACCCCCTTTGACTATTGCGGCCTCCCTAAGGTTTATGTGTCAGTTTTGGAAACACTGATATTGTATAATGTAAAAACCCCGAGACTAGGGAACACGAAGGGACAGACACAACACGAAGTCTCAAAGTCTGAGACTTCGTGTTGTGTCTGTCCCTTCGTGTTCCCTAGTCTCAGAGTTTTTACATTATGCATCATCTTCACCAGCTCGCTTGCTTCCCAGCCATTTTTTCACTGATATTGTTACATGTGACGCATTGTAGTGTACTGCAGCCAGCTTCACTGTTTGACTGATAATTTGCACGGTTACTTCTTTAATATTATTTGGATTACTTTCATCTGATACTGTACCATTAAATAGGATAGGAATCCATTATGGTTTAGAATTATTTTTCCTTTGCAATGTTCCCACACTGATCTTGATGACAAGTTGCCTCTCATTAAATTCCTTTTGGGTTGTATTTCACACTGCTTAGAGCATAATGTGAGAATGAGAAAATGTATGCTTCACATGTTCTCAGTATCCTCTAAAGCAGCTGCTCCTGGGCTAAAAATCCAGAAACTACACACACACACACACACACACACACAAACTGTAGAACAGACGACACATCAAAAAGGACACGACAAAATGATTGGGACTGTGTTATGCTATACTTTTTTTGTGTGTGTGTCTCTCTGGTTCTGCATTTTTGTGAACATGTGCCATGTTGCCGGCACCCTTGCCCTCTTGTCACAGAAACAGCCTCGGACATAAAAATGCAGACAAAAAAGTAGAAAACACCAACTTAACATAACAAGAGAGAATAAAGATGGGGACACAGGAAGCTGCTAGAGTCTTGGCACATATGCAGTGACCCCTCGGTTTATAACAAAAACCGTGGCCCCTCCCCGAACAATACTCCCATCTCCTTGAATAGTGACCGGTTGTGCAATCGCTCATTCAGTTTGGCACTGATGATGTCCGTCGCATGACGGATGAAACGTCTGAGTAAACCTTGTTATTTTGTTATGTGAAGTTGGAGTTCTCTACTTCATTGTCTAGTTGTCGTCTCCCGGCTTTTGGAGTATTTTTGCATAAAGCTGCAGGTTGTGAGAGGCACATAAACACTGCTTACATTGCTAACCTGTCTATCACAAGACATGGGAAAGGATTGCCAAATTAAAATTCAGTAATACAAAAATGATTCTGAAATATATAATTCCAATAGACGGGTGAGTAAACATTGGAATAACAGGTAAAGGTAAAGCACTGAAGTGTTGGCATTCTTCTGATGTGTATGATATACTGCTCTATTTAACCCATGGCATGTGTTGTCAAACATTAACTTCTTGCATTCAACATCAAGATGCTATACCTATTCCATCTAAGCGACTCGTCTCTACACGGACACGTGGCACACCATTTTGGCACAAAGATTTGATATCTCTGCTTGTTGGGCATATAAAGCAAATACTGTGCCAAAATTGTGTTACCTACATGACATACTGCATCTGCTGAGATATGCTACAAGAGAAATACTCGTGAAGCAATTAAAGGAAGTGCATACGAGTACATATGCTTTGCAAAGTTGTTCCAAAGTTCCAAGTAGTTGTTACAAAGTATGTTCGTGTTGAATTGGCAAAGCATTAGTCATCTCATAAAAGAAACTAGCGAGAAATGCGAAGCCGCAAGCATTGTTGCATGGCCATGTTCACAATGGGCAATGACGCTTTTCACTTTGCGTACCGCGGACTGACTATGCTCAATGAGTGGTTTGCAGTGTCTATGATTGATGTAGGCCATGGCAACTACCGATGAACTTTGCAGAGTGTGCAATGATATCTTTTGTGAACAAGACAAACCTCAATATATTCCCACGTAATTTTGATCCTACAATTAATTGAGTTGAGGGTTTCAGGTATTTAGGTGCACACCTCTCTTGGGATATTCAGTGGAAATCACACAGTAGTTACGCATCCTCTAAGCCTCTTAAAAAATTGTCTTCTTGAAGTGGACACGAAAAATACCTTTCGCAGACAGCACGCTGCTGGCATACAAAACCCATGTACAAAGTGCCTTAGAAACGGTACAAATGACATCATACTGTTCATCATAAAAACAAATGACATCGCACTGTTCAACAGAGCCACCAATTTGGTACAGCTGAGCTACGCTCAAAGCTAGGGGGGACGAGTTCGCGTCTAAAAGGCACGTTCTTGAGGGGATTATGGTGGTCTCTGAGAGAGCACGTGACTTTCAGTCCTACTTTTCTTTCAAGTGGAGGCAGCGAACAAGTGCCCATTCGTGGATCCCAGCCCTCCCCTTCCGATTTGTTTCGGTATCAGTCTGTCTACCAATGTCATGATGACATTTATATTATGTTGTGTTTCTTACGTGCTGTTCGGGACATGAATGTAGGTAGGTATGCCAATAAATTTTTTTATTATTAACCTTTTTTGTAGTTTGAATCCCTCGAAAAACCATTGCGCAGCACCAGAACACAAAGGCTACATAATGACCCAGTTTCACCAACCTTTTCAGCATCTGAACTAAGATGAACGGTCATTAAACTATCTGCTTCACTAAATGAGTTATTACTGAAATATTCCCCTCATCACCGATGGAAAAAAAAAAGTGTCTGTTAAGTTCAAGAATTGGCAACCCTTGATATTGGTTCAGTTAACCAGAGTTGGTGAAACCGGCCTATGGAAGTCACCGAAACATTCATCACATCACAAACCAAAGTTTGTAAAAAGAATGGAGTGCTAGCATGAAGTTTTGGCAATTGTGAGTAGCATTTGAACTGCTACCTATGTAGCTGCAGCATAATTACGAGTAATTCAGAAAAAGTAGTACAAAATTTGAGGGTACTCTACTCTATCTTCCTCTGCATGGTACTAAAAGCTGTGATGATTCCAAGTGTTCATCGTCTTGGCCCACATTTTGCAGCAGATTTATCAGCCATTTGTGTTCCTATTTGTGGTACTGTGGCAAACTAGCCGCTCCAGCCACATACCAGCATTCCTAGGTTACACATAACATGTAGTTAAAGTGTATACGAAGAGTTGAGACAAGTCCTGTAGATCACATAAACAAAATACAGAAACCGACACTGAAGATTATTGTTTAAGTTTAATTTGTACAAGCTTCCGCGTGGAGGTCCACTCTTTTTCAGGTAGGACCTGAGGAAGTGTGGTCCTCCACGCGAAAGCTTCTACAAATTAAACTTAAACAAAAATCTTCAGTGTCGGTTTCTGTCCTTTGTTTATATAACATGTAGTTATAAGAGTGGTTTAAACCACCTCGCAGAAGTTGCAGATGTTGTTCATCAACTTTATTTTGAGATGGACAGGGAGTTTCATTGCCTGGGGCGATACTCTACCCCATAGCTGCTTCTGATGTGAGGAAGGAAATAATGTCCCATGGACTCCAAAATTGCAAAAAGAGCTTTGAGAGCAGGCATTCGTGGGCTCAATTTAGCCATAAGCCAAGCAATTTTATCTGAAAATGGCAGTCTTGAAAGCTTGGTAGCAGAGGCGGGGAGTTTTCATTTTCACGGGGGGGGGGGGATATTAAGAAAACAAAATAAAGGAAAGGTGAGCCAGATGGATGTCTGCTTGTTATTAAAAAAAAGTGAAAGGGGGAAGACAAAAAGGCAAAGAAAAGCAGAACACAAAAGAAAACAAAAAGAAGGAAAGAAAAGGAAAAGAAAAATGAAGAACACAAAACTAATGCTGAAGAATCACACACTCTGGCGGGATCCTATGATGTATGCAGAACTGGTATATAAATAAGAGAAAGGAAGAACAGAAAAAAAAAAACAAAAAAAAACAGAGAACGTAAACAGTGAACATGTGCACAACTGAAGGCATTACGCCTTTGAAAACTGAGTGCAAAAGGAACAAAATGCATTGAATCCTCGGTGTTTGACCCGAAATGCGCGCAATATAATGAATATGGTGAATGAAATGGAGCAGCGGGAGTTGAACCCGCTCCCAACGGATATGCGTTCCGAAGATCCTACCGTTACACCTCACTGGCAGCTGCTGGTACCTTTTCGACTGCTTTATTTCATTGATCTGATCGCTCTGGGCGGAATTTAGGCAATGTGTTGTGTCATCCCCTGTGTTTCTTCGCCTCACCTTCTACTGTGATAATGAGTATGGTGGGCGGATACATATTTTACAAATTGCAAGATGCATTTTTGGGGTTGGTGCCTCTTTGCTCCTTTGACCCGGGCGCGCCCTGAGCCCCAAAGGTTGGTGTTAGTCTCTTAGCGGGACTTTCCGGCGACCCCCCCCCCCCCAGTTCATGTTCCGGGGGGGGGGGGCATGGGCCCCTGTGCCCCCCGCAGTTGACGCCTATGCTTAGTAGTGTGGGCAATGACACAGAATATACTCCGGGTCTTCTACAGCACTGCAGTGACAGTATCTGAGAGAGTCAACTTGCCTCAGATGGTAATGACACTGAGCTGTAAATGCCCCATTGAGTCACAGTCCATGAGTCACAGTGCACCATCTTGGCGAGAAGTGTTTTGTCGCATCCAAAAACCAAGATCTGGGTCAACATTGCTCGGTATAGACGGGAGGAAGACTATTTATACAATCCATTGATATGTTGGTGAACGGGATGTGCTGTCTACATGACCAGTAACAGTCCTTTGCTATCTTTCACTGTGATTTAATTAAACACCTCCCTCATGTGACGGTTCCCAGCACAGTTTTACCTTGCTGAACCACGTTTCGCGGCTCTTATCAAGCATAACATTAGCGGTTCTTCGTAGGCTGAGGCCGCGGAACGCAAGAGACGTTTACATGATGTTTACGTGATTACCGTCATGACAAATGGTCGACACAGCAGTTTTGCGGTAAGTTTTATATGTTGCTCATCCTGGACATTTTTCGCTACCCGATTTCCTGTCCAAAACAGCTACGACTGCATCGATGTCACTTCACCCATGAATTCCTTCATGAGTTGCACGCGCGTGTTAGCACACCAAGTCGTTACACGTATGAAAAATAAATACCAGACGAAATCGGCAGAAGAAACATATGCTTTATTAGAGCTTGCAGTGATTATCCTTTTTATGCAGCACATCCCGCAACACCATACGGCTCCGTCGACACTCCATTTTCTCAAATAGCCTCGTCCTCAATGGTAGCCGAACCGCTGAAGCGGCTGAAGCGTTGTTTTCCTAGTATTCATACGCGTAGTTATTTACGCCTGTAACTTAATTAAATTAATGAATAATTGAGAGATACATGCTGAATACGACACATAATTGCATAAAGACTCGTTATTGTGGAGTGTGACCCTCTTAAACACTGATTCTCTCACGTGAAACCATGCTTAACACTGGACTGCATAGACCCATTGTGATTTATTTTGACAGCTTGGATTTCAAAGGATTGGAATTTGAAGGGTGGATTTCTTAGCGTGGATTTCAAAAGTTTTATTATTAAGAGTGGGTAACAGGGTACACCCGACTGCCGGGTAGTGGCTCCTACTCTAGGGTCGTCTGCTGTTACTTTTCTTGGTGTTCTTCTGACAAATGTGGACACCAAGGTCGGCCCAGGACGCACTATCCCCCTATGGCGTGACGAGGCCCACTAACGTGAGATGAAGATTGTAACAACTACCTCAGCTCCTCCCGCTTTCAGGCGTACTGCATGCGACAACTTGTCTGAAATCGCAATCTCGCAGTTTCTGATTTATGAAATCATCAGTTGAGGCAATATCGCGTACCTTGAGTGGTATAGTGGCATACAGCCTAGCATTTTTCAAAATAATCTTGGTACAACACTTTGGATGGCCACAATTCAGACACGGGCTGAAGAACCACGAACCGACGATTTCAGACAAGTATGTCACATGCAAAATCTGGCACGCACTGATAATCGCACAAATTACAAGAAATTTGGCAACACCCCGTTCTTATTTTTGCTTTACGTACATGTCCGTTTTCGGTATTCTAAATTTATTTTCGCGATATTTATTTAAAACCCAAATTCCATTCCAATTATTTAAAATGAATTCAGGGTACCTGCCGTCGAGCTAGACTGGGTCAACACAAAGCATTTTCTCAGGGAGCTTGTCAAAGCAAGGCCAGAAAAGCAAGTTTGGGGGCCGGTGTACCTTGGACGCCCAGCTGGTTGAACTTTTCCAAGCGAAATAATTTTGGTTTCCAGGTCTCCTGTTCCATTCCTACTAACATGGCTCTATCTGCTTAGGGCACACTTCTCTCGACAGACACTATTTTCACGTGATGCCACTCTAGGGAAAACGACAAGCACTTCCGGGTGTACCTCATCGATACTTCCTGTCGGTAAATTTAAGCTGCGATTCTGCCGCATTAAATCCACGAATTTCCTGCATAATCTCATGACCAGGGATCGGAACCCGAACTGAACCTGAACGGAAAACCGGGAGAAACCGTTATTTTCTGACGAACCAGAACCGAACCGAACCCGAACAATTTTTTTTTGCATGTCCTGAACCGAACCGGAACTGAACCAAAAAAAATCATACGGTTACCGGTTCGGGAATTGGTTCAGAGGTGAAATAATTGTACTAGTGACCGACCTTTTTTTGATTGTTTATTAATTTTTTTGTACGATGCCAGATGCGAGTAAAAGTTTGTGACTGAACTGCCAGTTTTTTACCGCAGCAAAATAGGGCGCTGACCGGGTTCTGCCAAAAAGATTCCAGCACTTCGCTTTTCGTTTTCAGGAGACGGCCACGAGAGTACAATACAGTAAAATATCAGGTAAATAATAAATGCGTTTATTACTTGTCTTGTGTTTTCACATGCTTTCCTGAAAGCTTTTTCACCTGAAACAGTTATCTCACACCTTTGTCTTACAACCGTGTCGGTGAGCGTAAGCTCGCTTTCATGTAGCAAAATATACTGCCCATGAAACGATTAAACCGGGACCGAAAAAGTAACGGTTCGAATCCCTGTAAATGTCCCGACCGCTGACCGATTTTTGTTTGTCTGTGTGTGTGTGTGTGTTGGGGGGGGGGGGGTCTCCCTAAGCCGAACCCGAACCGAACCGAGATACCTGAACCGGCTCAAACTGATAATTTCGGTTCAGCGGAGCTAAACCCGAACCGAACCAATATATGCCTTAACCCGAACCCGGACCGGACCGAAAACAATACCGGCTCTGACCCCTGCTCATAACAAGGACCTCTGTGCCTGCCTAAGCCCTCCAGGGCTGTACTGCAATACTCTTCCAGAACTAACATTACCATACTGACCAAAACTAACCTTGTTTAGGTTGCGCTGGCATGTCCGCTTTGCTAGGCCTAACCACCAACAAATACGCGACATTCATTCAATCAAAATCACTGTTGCTTGAGTGTACAGAGTACGAACAAGACAACATGGTATTATCAGGAACGTTGCAATTAATAACCATTGCCCTCTGTGCAAAGTGGTTTCGTATCTCGCACACTGAGTAAACAGAGGATTTACAGGGGATTTTCGGCTGGCAAATTGTCTTCAGGAACTCAATGAAAAGTCATATAATTTGCACTAGAGCAGTCTGTTCATGCGCGCGGAAACACGTAAAAATGACGATTCGTCTACGCGGTTTTTTTCTCACAATATTTTTCGCTGAAGGTCCCGATGCGTAAAACAGAGGTCCCGCACGCGTGCGAAGTAAAATTTAAAAGTATGTTTACCGAATTAGTGAGTGTATGCAAATGAGTCGCTCTCTACTCAGATCATGGCCGATGTCCCAAGGATCTTTACCAAACAGATATTTCTTCGATGACGCCACCTCTTCATGAATTATTCATCTGAAGGGTTTTCGTGAGCTACAGCATACGGGGTGTCCCAGGAAACGTGCCATTTAACTATAATTAAAAAACTGCGCCACCTAGAATCATGCGGTCAAGGGACTTTGTTGTTACTAGGTTTTTGCCACCTCCTGATGTGCATGTTATGTAACCCAAGCTTAATTATGTAAATTTTTGCGAACTCAACTCTGAAATTTGCCAAGTAAAGGTTACTTTTTTACCCCATCAATGTGAAGAGCATGCCAAATTTACTCAAATTAATGATAATTGACAGGAATATTGAGGAGCTATAGTACCGGAAGAAATAGCCGAAAATCATGCTCTACGGATCTCGCACAGGATAGCGCGCGACAAAGTTTTCAGCGAATTCATTGTCAGCACGAGGAAAGGAGGTTGGAAACCCAGCCCACACCGGCACGGCAGAGAGAGATAACACAGACAGCTTGTTGCGTCCGACCTCAGATGGGACCATACATTCCGTTTTCCAATTTCAAGAGCTGTCACTTTTTCTACTGTCGCTCTGTGGGCTGGGTTTTCAACCTCCTTTTGTCGCACTGACAGCGATTGCGCTCGAAAAGTTCTCGCGCGTTATGCTGAAGTGCCCCGAGAAGCCTGTTCGGCAATTTTTTTCCGATAGGATAGATCCTGAATATCACTGTCAATTATTATGAATTAGAGTAAATTCGGCATGCTCTTCGTGTTGGAGAGGTGCAAAAGTGACCTTTACTTAGCAAATTTCCGAGTTCACTTCGCAAAAAAATTACATAATTAAATTTAGGTTACATGACATGCAATTCAGGAGGTGGCAAACACCTAACAAATCTCGTTGACCGCATGAATCTAGGTGGCGTAGTTTTTTAATTATAATTAAATGACACGTTTTCTGGGAGAGGAGTTTTGCGAGAATATGTCACAATATTTTTTATATTTTTTATGTCCGGCATAGTATAATATTGAAACCACTGTCGTGGCTCTTATCAACGTGGCAGCTATGTTTACGATATTCATTTTTGCTCCGAAGGATGTGGCACAAAAATACACCTTAGCAATTAGAATGGAAATAAATTCAGATACAAAAATAACAGAATGTATAGCGAAATGAAATATAGGAACCAGTGCATTATTTGTTATCTCATACAGTACAGATTTGTATAGATTTGTACGCTTGCCCATGGCACTGCTATTTCTTGTCATAAAGCGGTTTGCTGAAGACGCTCTCTTGTCCGCAGGCCCCCCCAAAAGAGCTCTTTTACTGCGAGAGCACCATATCCAACCGAGTTTTTACGATACTCGGACATTGCAACCAGCCGCCAGGGAACACGATACAGTTTTCCCTTGATGCTGCGGGGTACAGCTCTGTCTGAGACCACATTTTCATTTTTTTTTTTCGGAACTGCTATACGACTTTGGCAAACACAATGCAGTATTCTGCTGGCAATGGCAGACCGTTTCTTTAGTGTGAACGAGCGCTGCTCGTTCACACTAGATTAGGTTTTCGAAGAAACCTAATCTGCCAGTGTCGCGCCATTTCAGTAAACCAGGACACTCAATCACCAATATATCTATTTTCATCCTGCAGTCAGGCTTTCTTTCCCAGCGGCTCAGGGAACAGCGCGAGTCTTATCTCATTCATAAATTCCAGTGTCAGATAAACGAATAATCCTTTCTACTATTCGCAACCTGCATTCCTAATCCAGCACAATACATACGCTCTTTTGTCTCTTTTTCAGGCTCACGGGTATTTCCTCAAGGTCCTGCTGCACAGACCCGGTCATTCCCTTTTCACTTAGTCTCCAACCTATGTTAGTCATGACAAAAGCGCATGCGCTGCTCTCTTTCCCTTGTACATAACCCTCTCCCATATATAAAACTTGTTCTTGTCACCAAACCCCAGTCCCGTCGAAGGCAGCGCTGACTGCCGAAACGTCGACCCCTATCCCTATATGTGTTAATAAACTCCCCTTTGTGTTTTCCTGTAAGCTCTTTGTCGTTTTCTGATTTTTCCTGCTTATATATATATATATATATATAAAGCTAATCAGAGCAGTTCAGTAAGAAAGCGACGACCTGAAACCTGGGGCTATCTTCGTGGTACTTGTTACAAACCGCCGCTACTTTTGACATAGCGTCATTTGTAACAAGTAGCACAAAGCTAGTCTGAGATGTCCAGTTGTCGCTTCTTTGTGAACCGCTTTGTTCCGCTCTTCTTGGGGTAGTCTGGTGTGCTTTGTGTGCAAAAACAGAATTTATATTCAGGATATACTTGTAACGCTCCAAAACCGGTTCTGAATAAACGAAAACAATTTGCAAAGAAAGTGTCTTTTATGCTTTTTTTTTTCATTTGCTTTGGCATATACGGAAGGACGGACATCCAGCACATAATATTGCTCCCCCGCCTTCATGTAATTAACAATAATTCGTTGCTAAACCTTGTAATTGGCAGCTTTTCAAAAGATCTGAAACAGCAGAAACCCTCACTTATTGCGCTCAAAATGGCAACTTAAATGCGCACACGCTCCAGTATGGCCGTATAAGGCGCATCGTTGGCCCGCATAGAGCACTGCAAGGGCCGAATTTTCGGGCCCGTGCCCGGCGCAGTCCCAGCTGCTACGGCCCGTACTCGGCCCGAGCCTGACGTCTTCTATATATTTTCAGCCCGGGCCCTGCCGAGCCCGACTCTGCCGCCCCGGTTGTTTTCATGCTCAGGTCCGATTCCAGCCCGCCTCTGCTCTATCTGTTCTGGAGATTCGGAGGCGTACTAGATTTACTAAAGAGCACAGCGCAGCAAGGAAAAGGACGTAGCTAATTGGTGGAGAGCCAGGAGGTACACTCGAACGCAGCAGCGGCTGTGTTTCTCTGCCGGCAAGCCGCTCTGTGCTTGGTGCTTGCTTGCTTGGAAACGCAGCACGCAGCGTACGCGCGTGGGCGTAAGTACATTGCGGTTCAAAAGATACTCTATGGCACATGCTTCGGTGTTAGTTCCTGTTTCTTGAACTCTCACGGCAACGAAATATATGTCAGAACACCTAACCTATCCGACCCTCGTGCCGGACCCTCACGAGAACGAAATATATCTCAACACCTAACCTAACTGACGATCGTGCAGGACCCCACACCAATCGCCCCCAAATGTGTGTGAGTGCACGCATGAAATCAACAACAATTCACGAAATCAGCATGATCACATGTAAGAAAGTGATAGTTCTCAGATGCGAATACCTGATATCCTATACCCAATGGGGAAAAAAAGTAATGTCAAACTTCAGGTGTCCAGTCTCGTGAAATAAGTTCGCGTACACGTCCGACCATGTCTGGCGTTGTCAAGCCCGTACCCGGCCCGGACCCGGTGGCTGGAGCCCGAGCTCGGCCCAGGCCCGCCTAAAAAACACCAAGCGCGGACCGGACCGCCCCACGGGCCGGGCCGAGCCAGGCTTTCGGGTAAGCCTGGGCCCGTGCAGTGCTCTAGACCCGCACCGGATCATCTTACACTATAATCAAGTTCAGAAACCGACACTGAAGATTTTTGTTTAAGTTTAATTTGTACAAGCTTTCGCGTGGAGGTCCACGCTTCCTCAGGTACAAAGTGAAGTGGTGACATACATAAGTATATATAGTATAGCCATATACACGACTAAACATACTGCTGTACAAAGAAAGGGAAGGGGAAGGAGATATGGTGCCACATGTCTGTGTACAATGAATAGCTGGGCAGACCGATAAGTGACCTCTAACCGTTTAAGAACAGTAAAAGGTGTTATTGTTCACAAAAAGGCTCGCCAACCCAGTTTCGCGAAACTGGGTTGGCGAGCCAACCCAGGGAGGTCAATTTATGATTATCCCAGAGATGTCCGATGGACATTCATTTTCGGATACGTTGGGGTCTATTTCGGACATCCATAGGATAAAGTGTTCTGGCTTCTGACGTCTTCTGACATCTGAGTGAGTGAAGAGTTACTTTAGGTGTTTGCACAGTTACTGATGCAACAGTTCCAGTGTGGCAAAAAAACAAGAAAAAGACGCTCGCACTTCACATCTAAACAAAGCTGGCTACCCGACGGCTGCCACGCAAGGTACTTTCTTCGGAGGCCGCATCGCGACGCCATGTCGAACAGTACCTGTAGGATATACAACACTTGAATCACTTTAAAGATATGAAAACAGGATAATCTTTCTGGCGTCTTTTTCAGGTGGGAAACATTCATGCTTCGAGTGTTGTGATGTACATGTACGTGGCCCAGTTCGTCAATCAATTCGACCGTGTCCAACACCAGCGGCTCCCACCCCGGTTATGACTTTCACCGCAAATCGATAGCAATTGCCTTATGCAAGGTGAATGAGGTCTTGTAAGGCCGTGCGTCTCGCTTGGCTGCATCTGCGGGTCGGACCGTGATATTTTGCTTTGTTCGACACGACCCGGTCGCAAACGGCAGACGTGATGACCCTTCATTAATAGTGGAATGGATAGGCAGTGTGGGAAAAGTAACAACGCACAATGCCTATAGTCCGCTATAAAATTTGGCTACCCATTGAAAACATACCGGGAAGTAATTGGTGGCCACGAATAATTTGCCCAAACGCTCTTAAAATAGGGAAGACGAGAAGCCACAATGATAGGGGTAGGCGTGAGGAAGAAATGCAATGATATTGCATACCTAGCCACATGGCTTTTTTGCCCAGATTTCCAATAACTTGAGTGTGAAATCCCAAGCAGCACAATGCACTGAAAGTCGAGTGCAATAGGGGTGGACGGTATGTGTCTTATCAATGTTCTTTAGTCTCACGAGCCTGTTCAAGGCCTTCCACCTACCCGTCCACCCCCATTGCACTGGACTTTCGGTACATTGTGCTGCTTGGGATAAAATTACCTATCTATCTATCTACCTCATGGGCCGTGTTTCAGATATACGTACTGATATCCTTGTTTGCAAAACACAGGTTTTGTGAAGATAAACATCGGTGTTCGTAACGAAAGTAACACAAATAGAAGCAGTGTCGGGAAGATAAAGTAGATGTTAGAGGACGTATTACGCCCCAAAATTGTATGTTGATACTGCCACCTGATCCGTTTCTCCGCGACAAATCGTGAAAATTAATAAACCGCCGCTGCCTAACATTCCCAATCAGCTATAACTCTGTTTCAGCTCCTTGCGCCAGACGGCGACAAGGTCGAATGCGGCGTTGCCGAATACTTCGCACCATGGAGGAAGGAAACACAAGGAGCGGCTCTTTCCGCAAGACAAGCGTAGCCACCCTCTGGCTGTCGCTCGAGTCAAAACCGCCATTACGTCCTGTCCATCTCCTCTCTAAGGTTTCAGTTTTGCAAGGCTTTGTTTCGCGCCCTGCTCTCCGTACGTTTTTGCGCTTCCAAAGTCAATCATAGTTAAAATGTGAGCACAATCACAGAAACGACGTAACTAGAGGTGTGCACCGATGCCGTTTTTGTAGTCGGCGGCGTTGGGTCCATTTTGGGCCGGTGGCGGCGGCGTGAATCGGCGAGCCGGCGACATCATTTGCGGCGGCGGCGTGCTCATCCGTGCGCTAACCTTACCCCCACGGCGTTTACGAACGACATTTTAGCGACACGCGTTTACCTCACGATGGTTTCACTTTGTTCCTTTCCTCTGTAACAGTGCATTTGAGACTACGCATTAGTAACATAACGCTTAAAAAGCAAGCGAGCCAGTGTCATACACCCAATGGTTCGTAATTCAACGCGAACACTGATCAGGAAGATCACCCAACTGCAACTAGTTCACTGTCTTCATATTTAACGAACTGTATTATGAAATGCAGCCTCGTTTTGAATTTCCAATACACGACGTACATTGTCATGAAGTTCTACGCCCCGTTGGATTGTTAGAGTCTGAATAAATGCGTTTCTGAGGACATGTTTACCTTTAGTTTCAAAACTTAATTCCGTCCACTCGGACGTCTCCCCTCCTAGATAGCTTCTGCGTGAAGATACGAACCCTAAATCCTACACATTTGATGTCAGCGCTTCAATGTAGCAATCTCTCCAGAATTATATATTGAAAGAACACAACAAATTGGTGCAACTCAGATTTATTGAATGTAGAATGGCAGGTTGCGAGCAATTCCAACAGTAAATGCAAAACGCACCTAAAACACATTATGCAGAACTCATGCTCCATACCACCTGAGAGTGTACACAAAAGACAGGAGGCCCATTGAGCCATACTATATAATTCTACATAACTTTATGACATGCAAAAAAAAAAACACCATGACCAATACATACACTGCTGACCTGACTCCCCCAACAATCATGAAGTCAGGAAGCAGTCACGAAGTCGCATTAAAGCTCCAGCGCGAAACATGCTCTAGATCCAAGAGTGTAGAGACGCAACAAAAACGCAATTGTCAAAATCTCCAAAATCACTGGAGTCTGTCCGTCTGTGGCTATTGCCTTGCCGAGGCATCCTTGCAGAAGTACTGGTTATTCACGGACCGCCGTTTGCAGTCTCCGCTGTAGATGATGAAATAACACGGTTGGCCAGCAGTGTATAGTGTCCGTCACCCTAATAGATTTCGACGAACTTGGAGGAAAATGCAAGAGTATAACTAAACGCAGTTGCAATGCGCACGAGAAACTTACCTATTTCCATCAGTCGACACCCACGCGCCCGAGAACCAGGAGTCCGAGCAAGAGGGTGCCCCCGTCCGAAACTTGTTGTCCCCAGCACTGTTTCAATCTGGTGGGTTGCTTGGATTGGTCGACCAAACCATTGCGCGCATTGCGCGACCAAACCATTGCGCGATCGCTCAGATTCACCAATGGTGTTTCTTTCTCGTCCCTATTACTGTTTTTGCATGTATTTGCTTATGAGTTCGTACCTTCCTCCCCTCGTCCTCCTTTCTGGAATAGCCGTTCTCTATACTGAAAACTGGTCCAAACTGGTTAAACCATGCGGTTTTGGAAATTCGCGACATACTGGAATCTTCGAGACGCCTCTCCCTTTGTGCGTTGGCAGTTATGGTTATGGGGCGAATTTTCTGTTTTTCTGGGAGGCACGATGCCGGTGCAGTTGATCACGATGTGCATTGTGCCGGAGACCTCCGGTGCTCGTCAAAGGTACCCCAGGTGGCCGAAATTATCTGCAGTCCTACCCTGCGCCACGTACAACGTGTCGCCACACTCAGCAGACAAACATTACGTGTAACATCACGGCACCATTATTATTATCGCAGTTTGAGTCGAAAGGTAACATACGTGGTCGTTTCCCACTGTCTTCGTTGTTTTCGTTCAAGTATGGTGCTGCTGCAATGTTGCCGTCATGGTGTGTACCAGCCGCCGCGGAAGCTCCCATTGCCACAATGGTCCAGAGAAAATGGCGGGCTCCCGCATGCTGGAACGAAAGACACGAAAATGAAACATCTCAGAGAATGCTCTGCGCCACTGGGTGTGTTCAGTAGGCGCGCCTGAGCGCGAGTCTTTCAGGTTCCACTCATTCAGCTAAGCAAGCGCCTCTCTTGCACGCGAGAGTGTGAGACTCCGTGCCGCTTTTCCAGCTTCCATTTCAAATAAGTGCATGGAGGCAGACCACAAGCGCCGGTGTGCTCGAGATTTTCCGTGACGTACTTACTGTTCAGCGGCGGCGGGAAGACCTTCGAAGTGTGGGTTCGGAAGCAAAATACATACTTTCTATGTTACCCAATTGCTCTGATTTCAGTAAACTGTGATATTTTTATAACTGTTATCACCCTTTTGCATTAGTGGACGACTTCGACACGGATATCTTCGGTTATACGCGGAAGATGCGGTGGTTTAATAGATATTTATGGATTTAATCTTCGCGTCATGCAGCCGTCTTCACAGTAAACAGCTCTATGGCGTCTGTTACAAATCCCCATCTTTTCCATTTCATTCACTGCTAGAAGGAGAAGTCTTCACAACCGCAGTTGTCTCTTCCAACGTTACTATAGGTTCAAACCAAGCCAACGTGAGTAGTATATGATCAGCCCAAGTATCCGGAAACTCACACGGAGGCCTGGACGCCATTAATTAGCAATTAGAGTAATTTGGAAACCCCCACAGTAATTCAGCATCCCCCAGGATCATTCAGGGAGTCATTACACTAATTGGGGAGCATCTAAGATGTGTCCAGACCACTGTGTGAGTTGCCGGCTACTTGAGCTGATAAAAAAAATAAGAGATAGAAAATAAAATAAACAGATAGAAATAGAGTGGAGAGAAGGATTTTAGTTGAAGATCAACGACGCCATCCTGAAGAAAGTGGTCCGGAACGGCCACTGACTATCGCTGGGCGACGAAGCACAGAGGCAGGTCCATCACCGTCCTTCTTATGACCACTAGTTCTGAACATCCTGCGATGTCATCATGCATGTCTGGGCAGGTTAAGACAGCTCTGGACATGCAAGGAGAAAACCACTCATAATACAGAGGAATGCAAACTGCTGTGAAAGCAAGAGTAAATATGCTAACCATCAATAGCTCTCAACAAAACGAATCAGGCACAGAAGCAAAACAGCAAAATCACAACAGCATTCACAGGAGCGCGGAACAATGCGACTGCTCCATCCAACAGCCAGGCACAGAACTGACTCGTAATGTTTTTTTCTCATCTATAAAGGTATGCATCAGCAGCCTCTCTAGCGGTTACTTTCTCAACTAATTTCATGGCAAAATTATTAAGAATCACGCCAGCGTTACTCTCGTTCACAAGGCAGCTTTTGCGGTAGATAGAAAATGGCGAGGATGCCCTTACAGGTACAACAGCCACCAGCGCACGACATCCATGGGCATGAAAATCACAAACAAAGCAGGGACAAAGTTATCACGTGCGAAAGAATTAGTTACACAACAAATCAGGCCACCGCAGCGGCTGTCACGAGGAGAGCATAATGATACGTCCATTCCATCTGACAGTCAGGCGCAGAACTGAATCGTAATGCTTTTTTCTCCTCTATAAAGTCTTACATCTGTCCCTCTTGTGGTTGCTTTCTGAACTAATTTAATCGAAAAATTATTAAGAATCGTTCTAGCACTATTCCCATTTAATTCAAGGGTGCAGGAGCACTAGCGTCATCATCAAGACAAGAATGATCAACATGAATCTTTCTCGTCCAGAAAAGAAAAAAATACAAAGCTAGATGCGTCAACAAAGGGAAGCATGCAGGTCGGGGCATGTCAGGATATTTCTCAACAAGCACTGTTAGACGAGGGAAATCGCATGACTGCTGGGCAACAGAGGAAAGCAAACACAGAGAAACACCTGAACAGAGTGAAAAAGACACTCTCCATCATCGGACACGTACACAGCATTCCCCCACTGCAAACCCGCTTGACACAAAATCCACCATTCACCAGCGACGAACCACACATCCATACCCCGTCAGAGGCAAACTGAATCCCACCAAAGCTAAGTTTTTCCACTAACGGCCAACACAATTGCTAGAAACGGAATTAGCGCGTCCACACCCGCCAATGTCGAAGAGAGAAGTGAATCCTTGTGCCCCCTGCAGGCCTTGCTCATTGGTCGTCACGTCATCCTATTGTCTCAGGGCTACACTGTTTTTTTCCACTAATGCCCAGCCCAACTGCCCTGAACACCTGAAACAATAGAGCCACAGCATGACGTCATCGCTGAGGCATGGTTCAAGGATGCGTACGCTCTAGACAGGGGACCTGTTATTATTGAATCACCATCCCAAGATTATTTCCTTTATTCTACTACAATGATTGCACAGGAAACAGGAAAACTACTGTGGAAAAGCACCACGCATGAAAGCTGATGTTAGGAATTAAGCATTTCAATCCCAAAGTCTTCCTAAACGAGACTTATGAATACAGGAAAGAGCAAAATATTCTAACAAGTAACGCCATCAATGGCCAAATACGATGAGCTTAGCGAGGCATGTCCGTCTCATCCGATAGCCAGACAGGTAACTGAATAATGACACTTTGTTCCTCTTGAATAAAGTCACGCACCTGTCCCCCTTGCGGTTACTCTCTGAACTAAATGCATCGCAAAATTATTAAGAATCATTCTAGCACTCAGCAGCACTATCGACATGACAATGCTTCAACACGAATGTTTCTCGTCGAAAAGAAAAAAAGAACTACATGCAGAAGGAAAGCATGACAGAACAGGTCTGGGCATGTCAGGAGATTTCTCAACGAGCACTGTCACACCAGGAAAAATCGAATGTTTGTCAGACAACAAGGGAAAAAAAAGCACAGAGAAAGCACTTGAACAAAGTGGAAAAGACACTCTCCAGCATCCAACTATTCTAAACACCACACACACACTCCTCTTATTCAAAAACAATGCTCATCATAAATCGGTCCAAGACTACGCACACCGTCGACCAACGTCCCATTTTTGATGCGGCACTTTTTCCCTGGGTGGCAAAGTTTCATTCGCGCACGACGGAGCAGCAGACAGAACACCTTTATGGGAGCAGATATATGATATGATTCCATTCCTACTATATTAATGATTTTCATTCTTGCATTGCAGTTTAGAAGAACTATCACGAAAAGCCCATCCTACTCTCAACTATAATTTTATGGGCCTTAAATTCTACTCTATATGGAAACTATAATTGTGCTGTTACTTGGATTATTATCAATCAAGCGCTCCAAGTTTTTCTCTTTTGCCATTTCAGCCTACCGGATCCTGTCATGCAGTGAAGGAGACTCACATCCAAAATAATTAATTTACATTGAGGGTGGTGTGCTTCATAGGAATTTCTACCCTGTGCTCAAATGCAAGCATTTCTACACAAATACCTATAACTGCAAACAGCTTACTTCAGTATACCAAGCTCCTAACAACATCTAACAAACCCACTTCTCATGAATTCAGCTTTGCAAAGTAGCTTTCTACTGCGTAAAAGCAGTGAAAAATTGCACGCACCTGTGCTGGAATCACTATGACTTCAAAAACCGAAGCATACGCTTATAAACTGAGAAAAAGACACCCATTTCTGCCATCAGATAATTTTTGCATATTGCTACATACAGATTCACATTGTCCGTGCGTAAAGAGAGCACAGGACAAGCGTACACAAATTCCCTTAAGCGAGCAGGGAAAAGGCTTAAGACGGAGCGCTGGAAAATAATCGCTGAGTCACCGCACATCGCTACGAAAATCTACGGATAACATAAGCTGACAACAACAGATACCAGTGGCGGGTAAAATTGCAACAAGAAAGACACTGCTAAACAAGTCCAGACATGCCATGATGACTTCACAAATCAGGAAAAAGCACACACACACACACAGACAGCAGCTCAGGAATGCAGAAGGAGACGTGCTTCATAGGAATTTCTACTCTACGCTCAGACACCAGCATTTCTGCACAAATACAGTGTCTATAACTGCAAACAGTTTACTCCATCAACATATCGAGCAGAGTGAATACTGACACTCAACAACCCATCTTACTAAAAACAAACAACCCACTTCCACTGATAGAACACTAATTCAGCCTTACCAAGCGGCTTGCTTCTGCGTAAAAGCAGTGGAAGAAGTAAAAGTATGCGCACTTTTGCTCGTATAGCTATGGCTGCATAAACCGGAGCTTGCGCTGATATACTGTAAAATGCTCATCCATTTCTGCTATCAGAAAATTATTGCACGATGTAACATACACAAAACTGCATTGTCTCTGCGTAAAGAAAGCACAGAACACAGGTACACAAATCAAACAGGGAAAATCACTTCTTCTGGGGCAGCAGAATACGACATACGGTGAATTTTTATGGGTGAAAATTGCAAGGCACTGCTAAGCAATCCCACACATACGACAGCGCATGCCACATACGACGGGGAAAAGGCTTAAGACAGAGTGCTCAGGAATGATCGCAGTGTTACCGCACATCGCTACGAAGCTCAACGACCTAACACAGGATGACAACAGCAAGATATTAGCGAAGGGTAAAAATTGCAGCAAGAAAGACACTACTGAACAAGTCTAGACATGCTACATCGCATGCGAAACACTGGTCGCCAGGGAAAAGGCCTAAACCTGCGACAGAAAATCATAGAGCATACACAAGTTCATTTTTCTATTTTGCGTAAACTAAACGCGGTCTGCTATTCCCTTCTTGGAAAACGACGCACAGATTTTCTTAGGGAGCAGAGAAATATAGGAATTTCTACTCCGTGCTCAAATACCAGCGTTTCTGCTCTAATACCCTATAACTGCAAAATTAAGCTCTGCTTACTTCATCGACATATCGACCACCCAACAAAATCTAACAAACAAACCCACTTCCACTGATAGAACACTATGCAGCTTTACCGAGCGACTTTCTTCTGCATATAAGCAGAGAGAGAAGAAAAGAGCAGTGAAAAATTACACGCACTTTTGCTCGCAGAGGTATAACTGAAAAAAAAAAAAAAACGTGGCACACGCTAATGAACTGAGACAAAGACACCCATTTCTGCTATCAGAGAATTCTTTCATAACGCTACATGCACAGTCGCGTTATCCCTGCATAAAGAAAGCACAGAAGAAGGGTACACAAATTCGATCCCTGATGCGACAAGGGAAAGTCACGTCTGCTCGGACAGCATAATACGATAAAGCCCGAATTTTTACCAATAAAACTAAGCTTCAACACCGCTACGAGCGTGACAGACACATACTAACGATCGAACAAACACTCCTATTCACTTCTACTGATAGAATTGGAGCTACAGGCTTGAACCACACGATAAGAACAAAGCACACCCCTTCAGGAAGGCATATGAAATGGAGCGCAACAGAATCCACGTCAAGAACTCATAAAATAGCCTGCCCAAAACAAGGACTTCGAACGCGAAACAATAGGTTATGCGAACGCGAAACAATAGGTCTTCATTCCGGATGTAATAGGATATCGCCAGTCGACCGTCGCGAATTAAAAAAAAGAAAGGAACGCATGTTCGCTATACATCCAAGAGAAAACGGTGCCGTGTTTTTGCGCAGCGATTATGATACAGAAGGGAATTCACTTCTTTTTGCTTTTATGTCCTTGCACCCGTATATCTTGCAAGAATATTTTAGAGTGGAACGGGTAAATGTGAACACCATTCACTACACGCTGTAGCTCTTATCAGTTTTAAACCAAACCAGTTGACATGTGTTCATAAGCATACGACCCTTCACTAAATAGGTAAGTCGCCAATGACTCACATAAAATAAAATAAAATCGCCATTCCAACGTCATTGACTGCAAGCTTCAGTGTCCAACAGAGCAATGCGCGCCCATCAGCAGGCCTTGGGCTCACTTCGCACACACACGATACCTTTCTGGATATATCCTACTGCCACCGAAATCAAAGGTTTATCGCAAGGATAATCATCTGCTTCGCGCCGTATTTTTTCTGTTTTTTTAAGAGACGCCAAAAAACGCTCATGTGGGTCGTTAGCGACTTACCTATTTAGTGAAGGGTCGTATGCTTATGAACACATGTCAACTGGTTTAGTTTAAAAAGATCAGAGCTACAGCGTATAGCGAATGCTGTTCACATTTACCCGTTCCACTCTATAATATTCTTGCAAGATATATCCCACACAACCATCGATGTCCAGAAGTCGTCCTGAAATGGTCAAAATGTTTGTTGGAAACTGACATAAATAGGATATCTTCTGGATATCTATTAGCGATGTCCCTTGGGACAATAAAGCCATACGTCCTGCAGATATTCTGCAGTCATCCTGTGGCTGATGTCTCATGTCATATCCGAATTTCCCATTGAACTCGTATGGTATGAATTCCCTAAGCACGTGGCAGGTGTATTTCTCTTCCGACATTCATGCCACATAAATATACAATGTACGTAATATATAGCAAAAAGACAAAATCGCTTGAATAAATGGAATCGATCCAGAAACAAAATTGTATGTGTCACATAATGGCTAAGCTCTATTAACATGCTAAAGAAATATTTTAATAATTAGCCCAAGACTCATTTTATTTCCGATTACTTGATTTTACGTTTTTACGTAGTCTTACATTGGATGATTCATTCTTTCTGGCATCGAGCACGGTGTCTTGCCTGAATCGGATCGTACTGATCAATGATTTCACACTAATTGTGTGTCGTTCCAGACAGCACAACACACGTACAACAGCGTATTAAAATGGTTAATGTCAAGTGCATCGTCGTATGAACTGCGGTTGTACAGTTCATTGACAAATTTTACTGCAAGTTTTCTGCAGTAACATCTCAATAGACTAGTCGAAGTTACACTGTGATTGAAGCGTTCCTCGTGTCTCATTGTTGGCCGGCGTATTGTGTGAGATGAGACAAATAAAAGGCTGTCAAACACTCTTCAGCATAGTCAGACAGCTCAGATATCAAGTGACTTCAGTTTTCCACAGCCTTAGGGGAATACCAATACTGCAGTGATTTCGCTTTATTAGGTTTCTGTGTACTCAACACACTATTTTCGAAACTATCTAAATTGCGCAAACGTGTGCAAATAATTCATACACATAAAAATAAATAAATAAATAATATAATAAAACAAATACAATAATAAAATAAATATACAACCAAAAGTTCACGAAGTTGTGCATGCAACTCCACGTACCTTAGTAGGTTGCAACAAAATGATTATGCAATAGCTCCTGCGAGTCGTGAGCTTTCCAGGTCTTTCAAACCGAAACTAAACATAGCCACAGAGCTCTCGTAGTTATATGCGACCAAGTACCATCGGCATCAACACGCAGTCTGTTTTCAACTTGAAAACGTCTGTTAGCGTGTTGTGAATTGTGTTTCCTTCTGTATTGCAACTCCGCAGACCCACGTGCTCTGACCGCATAAGAATGTGAACGGCTTTCTATTTCTGTGGTGAGATGCTCCATTATTCCTTTTGTTCCTGAAGACTTGCACGAGCTATGTTACGACAATGGGCAAGCTGTGTGTGTAGGACAGTTGATCTTCATGTCGCAAGTCTGAACCAGCAGGTGTAGTAATCACCAGATATTTATCTATAGTTGTATGAACTGCATTCATGATGTGTAGCCGTGCACCGCTCAGAGCTCTTAAAACCTGTGGAACTTCAATATTATCTTGTCATGTTTATCTGATGCCATTTGCATTAACTGCCAATGTTCCGTGTACACACTTAGGAAATACTGATTTGCATCGCATAGTTTTACTCCAACCCGTAATCTCTGGAACAGGAGCATTGTGGTACTGGTCAGTTATTTCTATTAAGACATTTTTGCTATGGAGAAACTGCTCGAACTATAGGTGTCATATGATTACATGAGCTCAAGTCCAGAGCCAAAAGTTTCTGATTTGTTTTCTTTTCAAATTAAGGGGTAAAACTATTGGTGTAATTAAATTACATGAGCTCATGATGCCTAATACAATATATGCAGGAAACATCATCAGACCGCGAGGACACCATCAGTCGTCCGCATAGAACAGGAAAAGTCTCAATTTTGTGTTGCGTGAATTCAGTGGCAATCTTCTTGGTTAGTGTGATGTGCTTTTGGAACATATCCAGCTTTCAGGTTCAAGAGCTTGCTCGGCTTAGGCACAGTGAAGTAAAGCAATCTGCACGAAAAATACTTGAGCACCTTCTGACGGACTCCGTTGCTGCAGGGTTCAGCTGGGTTGGTCAAAAAGGCAAGAGGTACAGTGTTTCAGTACAATTGCCTACTTCAACTGTGCCTCCAACATTCCTTGGTAGCAGTTGCTGTTTATACTACATGTCAGCTCTACCCACACAACCAAGCCACGTCCCGAGGACGTCCATGTGATGCCACCAACGGGACAATCAGATGACCATAAGATATCCTGGATTGTCCGAACGGCATACTATGGTACATCATTCGTACCGCCATTGCCAGCATTGCAACAGCCGGGGACTTCATTTGGGCAATCCTTGCGGCGTCCATTGTGACATTTTCAGGATGTTTTTCTGGGCATTCCAGGACGTTAATGCAGTATGCGTCCTCCACCCGTATGCTATACTGAGTGTCCCAGAAAAAGTGTAATTGAATTCTAATAAAAAAAGCTACGCCACCCAGAATCATGCGGTCAACAGAATTTGTTCTTACTAGGTTTCTGCCACTTCGTGATGTGCATGTCACGTAACCTAAGTTTAATTACGTAAATTTTTGCGAATCGAACTCAGAACTTTGCCAAGTAAAGGTAACTTTTTTACCCCACCATGAATAGCGTGCCGAATCTATTCAAAATCATGATAGTTGACAGTGCTATTCAGTATCTATCCTGTCGGGAGGCCGAACATCATGCTTCTCGGGCACTGGAGTATAACGCGCAAGGACTGTTTGAACGCAATCGCTGTCAGTCCGACGGAAGGAGGTTGGAAACCCAACCCAACCCAATCCACAGAGTGATAGTAGTAGAAAAAGTGACAATTGGGAGAGGGAAGGTATGTTCACAGCCGAGGCTGGACGAGATAAGCTATACGATAAATAAGCTATAAGATAAGCTATGTCTACTGTGCCAGTGTGGGCTGGGTTTCCAAACTCCTTTCGTGGGACTGACAATGATTCCGTGACAATGATTCGTGGCGCGCTATCCTCCGCGACCTCCATAGAGCATGATTTTCGGCTATTGTTTCCAATACGATAGCTCCTGAATATTACCTTTCTGAAACGTACACCCTGAAAAGTTACCTTTACTTGGCAAATTTCCGAGCTCAGTTCGCAAAAATTGACATAATTACTTAGGTTACATGACATGCACATCAGGAGGTGGCAAAAACCTAGTAAGAACAAATGCCGTTGACCGCATGATTTTATGTGGCGTAGTTTGTCTTCTAATTAAAATTCAATGACACGTTTTCTGGGCACCCTGTATACACATCCTATAATGCAAACTACTCCATCACACAAGCCTGTTAACAGTGCATAGTAATTTTATTGAATATTCTGCATTCCCACACATGAACCTCATGGGTATACGAGGGTTGTTCCATCAGTTTCTGGCTCGAGGTAGAAAATGCGCGCGAATTTGAAAATGCGATTAAGGACGCGTGGTGCCATCTGTTGGAGGGCCGCAGCACGGTTGGAGAGCGGCATTTCAAACAGCCAGGGTGCACTCCTCAGTTAAAATGGAAAAAATCGAGTACCGCGCTGTGATAAAATTCTTGACAAAAGAGGGACTTTCGCCTAAATAAATTAAAGCGCGGCTGGACAACGTGTGCAGGGAAGCCTCTCCGTCGTACACAACGGTAAAAGACTGGGCTAAGCAGTTTCGACTGGGGCGAGAGTCCATTGAAGATGATACACGCTATGGTTGTCCAGTGGAAGTGGTGACACAAGAAAATTTGTCTCTTGTCAAAGAGGAAGTGCTGAGCGACAGGCGTCTGAAGGTGAAGGAAATCTCAGAAAGGCTGGGGCTTTCCAAAACAACCGTTTTTCGCATCATCGGCGAGGGCCTTCACATGAAAAAGGTCAGTGCGAGATGGGTGCCACGACTTCTCTCGTCAGTTCAAAAGCAACAGCGCGTCGTCTGTGCCAAAGAGTTTTTGGAGCTCTGTCAAGAGAATGAAGAAGAAATATTGAAGTCAGTTGTCACAATGGATGAGACTATGGTGCTCTACTATGATCCCCTTTCGAAAAAGGAGTCGATGCAATGGCGCAAACCAGGAGAAGCACCCCCAAGAAAAGCCAAGGTCACACAATCCACAAAGAAGATCATGAAAACAATATTTTGGGATTGTCACGGGATCCTCCTCATCAACTCAAGAGAGGAACACCACAATGAATACGACTTATTATGCTTCACTCCTGCACCGACTGCAGGACGCCATCAAGGAAAAGAGGCGCGGCAGGTTGAGTCGAGATGTCCGGTTGCTCCAGGACAATGTCCCTGTCCACACGGCTTTTGTTGCCAAGGCTGCACTGAAGGAGTGCGGCTTCGAAGATATTCACCACCCACCCTACAGTCGAGACTTGGCACCGAGTGACTACTTCCTGTTCTCAAACTTGAAGAGGGATCTCAGAGGAAGGAGATTTCAGAACGATAGTGACGTGCAAGAGGCAGTTTTCCAGCATTTTATGGACAAAACTTCGGACTATTTTTTCAAGGGTATAAGAATGCTGGTTGAAAGGTGTCAAAAGTGCATCAAAGTAAAGGGTGACTATGTCGAAAAGTGATACACTTGTTTCGTCTCTATGACTGTTAAAAGTTGGTCGGGCCGCAAACTTATGGAACCACCTTCGTATCACCTGGCAATGAGCAGGCTATGTACCGTGTAAACATCAATTCGTTGAATGAGCAACTAGATCTACGAGACAAATGGGTGAGTACGCTGAGAAACGCAGGAGGTTAATTAAGTTACAAGCATCAAAACGGGAATATCGAAGCAAGCTAGCCCAGACACTTCGGTGCGCCAAAAAATATGATAATTGCTCCCACCCTAATATGAAGATATTACAGTGTAGAACTGACATGTAGTTTAAACAGCAACTGCCACCAAGGAATGTTGGAGGCAAAGTTTAAGTAGGCAATTGTACTGAAACAAATTTGCACACAAACTTCCGCTTGCCCTTTCGAGCAACCCAGCTGAACTCTGCAGCAACGCAGTCCATCAGAGGGTGCTCAAGTATTTTTCGTGCAGATTGCTTTACTTCACTGCGCCCAAGCCGAGCAAGCTCTTGAACGTGAAAGTTGGAAATGTTCCGAAAGCTCATCGCACTAACCAAAAAAGATTGCCACTGACTTCACGCAACACAAAATTGAGACTTTTCCTGTTCTATGCGAACGACTGATGGTGGCCTCGCGGTCTGATGATGTTTCCTGCATCTATTGTATTAGGCATCATGAGCTCATGTTATTTAATGACACCAATAGTTTTACCCCCGAATTTAAAAAGAAAAAAAAATCAGAAAGCTTTTGACTCTGGACTTGAGCTCATGTAATCATATGACACCTATAGTTCGAGCAGTTTCTTCATAGCAAAAATGTCTGAATATAAATAACTGACCAGACCACAATGCTCCTGTTCCAGAGATTACGAGTTGGACTAAAACTATGCGATGCAAATCAGTATTTCCTAAGTGTGTACACGGAACATGGGCATTTAATGCAAATGGCATCATATAAACATGGCAAGATAATGTTGGAAGTTCAACAGATTATAAGAGCTCTGGGCGGTGCACGACTACACATCATGAATGCAGTTCATACAACTATAGATAAATATCTGGTGATTACTGCTCCTGCTGGTTCAGACTTGCGACTTGAAGATCAACTGTCCTACACACACCGCATGCCCATTGTCATAACATAGCTCGTGCAAGTCTTCAGGAGCAAAATGCATAATGGAGCATCTCACTACAGAAATAAAAAGCCGTTCACATTTTATGCGGTCAGAGCACGTGGGTCTGCGGAGTTGCAGTACAGAAGGAAACACAATTCAACAGGCTGCGTAGACGCCAACACGCCAACAGACATTTTCAAGTTGAAAAGAGACTCCGAGTTGATGCCGATACTACTCGGTCGTATTTAACTCTGAGAGCACTGTGGCTATGTTTAGTTTCGGTTTGAAAGACCGCGAAAGGACACAACTCGCGGGAACTATTGCATAATCATTTTTTGCAACCTACTAAAGTACGTGGAGTTGCGTGCACAACTTCGTGAAGGTTTGCTTGGATATTTGTTTTATTATTGTATTTGTTTTATTATGTTATTTATTTCTTAATTTATATGTGCATGAATTATTTGCACACGTTTGCGAAACTTAGATTGTTTCGAAAATAGTGTGTTGAGTACACAGGAGCCTAATAAAGCGAAATCACTGCAGTATTTGAATTCCCCTAAGGCTGTGGAAAACTGAAGTCACTTGATATCTGAGCTGTCTAACTGTGATGAAGAGTGTTTGACATCCTTTTATTTGTCATATCTCACAATACACCGGCCAACAATGAGACACGAGGAACGCTTCGATCCCCGTGTAACTTAGACTTGTCTGCTTAGATGTTACTGCAGAAATCTTGCAGTGAAGTTTACCAATGAACTGTACAACGGCAGTTCATACGACGATGCACTTGACATTAACCATTTTAATATGCTGTTGTACGTGTGTTGTGCGGTCTGGAACGACAATACAAATAGAGTGAAATCATCGATCAGTGCGATCCGATTCAGACAAGACACCGTGTTCTATGCCAGAAAGAATGAATCATCCAAGATATCCATATGCAAGACTACGTAAAGACATAAAATCAAGTAATCAGAAATAAAATGAGTCTTGGCTAATTATTAAAATATTTCTGTAGCATGTCAATAGAGCTTAGCCATTATGTGACACATACCATTTTGTTTCCGGATCGATTTCATTTATTCAAGCGATTGTGTCTTTTTGCTATATATTACGTACATTGTATTTTAATGTGGCATGAAAGTCAGAAGAGAAATACACCTACCACGTGCTTAGGGAATTCATACCACACGATTTGAATGGGAAATTCGGATATGACATGAGACATCAGCCACAGGATGACTGTGGGGTATCTGCAGGATGTATGGTTTTATTGTCCCAATTGACATCTCTAATAGACATCCAGAAGATAACCTGTTTATGTCAGTTTCCGACAAAGACATTTTGACCATTTCAGGACGTCTTCTGAACATCGATGGTTGGGTGGGTACACTGTAATATCTTCATATTAGGGTGGGAGCATATGTTTTTGCGTACCGAAGTGCCTGGGCTAGCTTGCTTCTATATTCCCGTTTTGGTGCTTGTAACTTAATTAACCTCCTGCGTTTCTCAGGGTACTCACCCATTTGTCTCGTAGATCTAGTTCCTCATTCAAGGAACTGATGTTGACATGGTACATAGCTAGCTCGTTGCCAGGCTATATACAGATGAGGTTCTTGTGTGGGAATACAGAATATTCAATAAAATTACTATATCATATGGACGTCCTCAGGACGTGCCTCGGTTGTGTGGGATGGGTGTACGGAAGTAAAAGCAAAAAGAAGTGAATTCCCACTTGCTGCACAAAAACACAACACCGTTTTCTCTTGGATGTATAGCGAACATGCATTCTTTTCTTTTTTGGTTCGCGACGGTCGACTGGCGATATGTTATTACATCCGGAACGAAGACCTGTTGTTTCGCGTTCGCATATATGTGTGTACCGCCTTTTGACGACGGTAGGATAATTATTGTCCTGAAGAATAATGTAGATTTATGTGATGTGAAATAGAGTTTGTCTTTGCGCTCGTCGTGGCTACAAAAAATGTGTGTGTGTGTGCGCGCTTGCATCTGTGAAGCTGGGACCCCACTTGACAAGTAAGTGCTCTGTGTTTGCCTTTTCGTGTGACACGAGTGATAAATTTATGTACTATTCCGTGAAATAGTGGTTTTAAAACATAATTGTTATCGCATATGAACTGTAATCTGTAGGACTGAACGAGTGTTTTTAATGGAATTGCCACGCGAACATGGTGAAGTCCTTGTTTTGGGCAGGCTATTTTATGAGTGCTTGACGCGGATCTTGTTGCGCTGCACTTGATGCGCACTGCTGCACTTGCGCTGCCTTCCTGAAGCGGTGTGCTTTGTTCTTATCGTGTGGTTCAAGCCTGCAGCTCCAATTCTATCAGTAGAAGTGAATAGGAGTGTTTGTTTGTTTGTTAGTATGTGTCTGTCACGCTCGTAGCGGTGTTCAAGCTTAGTTTTATTGATAAAAATTCAGGCTTTATCGTATTCTGCTGTCCGAGCAGAAGTGGCTTTCCCTTCTCACTTCAGGGATCGAATTTGTGTACCCTCCTTCGGTGCTTTCTTTACGCAGGCATAACGCGACTGTGCATGTAGCATTATGCAAGAATTATCTGATAGCAGAAATTGGTGTCTTTGTCTCAGTTCATTAGCGTGTGCCACGTTTTTTTGATTTTTTTTCAGTTATAGCTCTGCGAGCAAAAGTGCGTGTAATTTGTCACTGCTCTTTTCTTCTGTCTGTGCTTATACGCAGAAGAAACTCGCTCGGTAAAGCTGCATAGTGTTGATCAGTGGAAGCGGGTTTGTTTGTTAAATTTTGTTGGGTACTCGATATGTCGATGAAGTAAGCAGTGCTTAATTTTGAAGTTATGGGTATTTGAGCAGAAACGCTGGTATCTGAGCAGGGAGTAGAAATTCCTATATTTCTCTGCTCCCTAAGAAAATCTGTGCGTCGTTTTCCAAGCAGGGAATAGCAGACCGCGTTTAGTTTACGTGAAATAGAAAGATGAACTTGTGTATGCTCTATGATTTTCTGTCGCCTGTTAGGCCTTTTCCCCGATGACCAGTGTTTTGCATGCGATGTAGCATGTCTAGACTTGTTCAGTAGTGTCTTTCTTGCTGCAATTTTTACCCTTCGCTAATATCTTGCTGTTGTCATCCTGTGTTAGGGCGTTGAGCTTCGTAGCGATGTGCGGTAGCACTGCGATCATTCCTGCGCGCTCTGTCTTAAGCCTTTTCCCCGTCGTATATGGTATGCGCTGTCGTATGTGTGGGATTGCTTAGCAGTGCCTTGCAATTTTCACCCGTAAAAATTCAGCGTATATCGTATTCTGCTGCCCCAGAAGAAGTGATTTTTCCTGTCGATTTGTGTACCCGTATTCTGTGCTTTCTTCACGCAGAGACAATGCTGTTGTGTTTAGGTTACATCATGCAATAATTTTCTGATAGGAGAAATGGATCAGCATTTCACAGGATATCAGCGTAAGCTCCGGTTTATGCAGCCATAGCTATTCGAGCAAAAGTGCGCCTACTTTAGCTTCATCCACTGCTTTTATGCAGAAGCAAGCCGCTTGGTAAGGCTGAATTAGTGTTCTATCAGTGGAAGTGGGTTGTTTGTTTGTTTCTGGCAAGACGTTGTTGAGTGTCAGTATTCACTCTGCTCGATACGTTGATGGAGTAAGCTGTTTGCAGTTATAAGTATTTGTGCAGAAATGCTAGTATCAGAGCGTGGGGTAGAAATTCCTATAAAGCACGTCTCCTTGTGCTTTCCTGAGCTGCTGTGTGTGTGTGTGTGTATGTGCTTTTTCCTGATTTGTGACGTCATCATGGCATGTCTGGACTTGTTTAGCAGTGTCTTTCTTGTTGCAATTTTACCCGCCACCAGTATCTTGTTGTTGTCATCTTATCTTAGCTGTTGAGTTTCGTAGCGATGTGCGATGACTCTGCGATTATTTCCCAGCGCTCCGTCTTAAGCCTTTTTCCTGCTCGCTTAAGGGAATTGGTGTACGCTTGTCATGTGCTTTCTTTACGCATGGACAATGTGACTCTGTATGTAGCAATATGCAAAAATTATCTGATGGGAGAAATGGGTGTCTTTTTCTCAGTTTATGAGCGTACGCTTCGCTTTTTGAAGTCATAGCAATTCCAGCAGAAGTGCGTGCAATTTTTCACCGCTTTTACGGAGAAGAAAGCCGCTTTGTAAAGCTGAATTCATGAGAAGTGGGTTTGTTGTTAGGAGCTCGGTATGTTGAAGTAAGCTGTTTGCAGTTATAGGTATTTGTGTAGAAATGCTTGCATCTGAGCGCAGGGTAGAAATTCCTATGAAGAACGCCACCCTCAGTGTAAATTAATTATTTTGGACGTGAGTCTGCTTCACTGCATGACAGCATCCGGTAGGCTGAAATGGCAAGAGAGAAAAACTTGGAGCGCTTGATTGACAATAATTCAAGTAACAGCACAGTTATAGTTTCCTATTAAGTAGAATTTAAGGCTCCTAAAATTATAGTTGAGAGTAGTATGGGCTTTTTGTGATAGTTTTTCTAAATTGCAATGCAAGAATGAAAATCATTAATATAGTAGGAATGCAATCATGTAAAGGCGTAAAGGCGTTCTGTCTCGTGCTCCGTCGTGAGCGAATGGAACTTTGACCATAGGGTTTCGCGCCTTTTCGCACGCAGGTGTAGCGTCAGACAACGAGTATATCAGCATAGAAAAGGTTGTGCGCCATGTATTACATAAGCCTGGTGATGATGTTGAGTGTTCCAGAGTCACAATTATTATTTTAAAGAGCAGTGGTAGTTTACTGCTGTTGTGATTCTAATGATTGAAAGTACCATGATCAGCATTCATGCACTGTGCTTTTTTTAAATTTTAATGGAAGAGTGAATATCATTAAGAGTACGACAAAAGCAATAATCTTGTGATCCAATAAATAATAAGAGGATTTCTCTTTGCCGCTGCCTTCTTCAGACAGGATGTGATGACGTCATGCAGTGTCTCTATGTTTCAGGTGTGTGTAGCTATGCATTGACCGTTACTGGAGAAAAAGTGCAGCATCAAAAATGGGGGGTTGGTCGATGGTGTGCATTGTCCTGAACCGATTTATGATAAGCATTGTTTTTAATAAGAGGAGTGTGTGTGTGTTTAGAATAGTTGGATGCTGGAGAGTTTCTTTTTCACTTTGTTCAAGTGCTTTCTCTGCGCTTTTTTTCGCTTGTTGTCTGACAAACATGCGATTTTTCCTGGTGTGACAGTGCTCGTTGAGAAATCTCCTGACATGCCCAGACCTGCTCTGTCATACTTTCCTTCTGCATGTACCTCTTTTTTTTCTTTTTGACAAGAAACATTCTTGTTGAAGCACTGTCATGTCGATAGTGCTGCCCTGAATGGGAGTAGTGCTAGAATGATTCTTAATAATTTTGCGATTCATGTAGTTGAGACAGTGACCGCAAGGGGGACAGGTGCATGACTGCATTCAGGAGGAACAAAGCATCATTATTCAGTTATCTGTCTGGCTATCGGATGAGACGGACATGTCTCGCTAAGCTCGTCGTATTTAGGCGTTGATGGTGTTACTTGTTAGGATATTTTGTTCTTTCCTGTATTCATAAGTCTCGTTTAGGAAGACTTTGGGATTGAAATGCTTAATTCATAAGATCAGCTTTCATGCGTGGTGCTTTTCTGCAGTAGTTTTTCTGTTTCCTATGCAATCATTACAGCAGAATAAAGGAAATAATCTTGTGATGGTGATTCAATAAATAACAGGTCCCCTGTCTAGAGCGTACGTGTCCTTGAACAATGCCGCTGCATGCCTGGGTGATGACGTCATGCCGCGGCTCTATTGTTTCAGGTGTTCAGGGCAGTTGGGCTGGGCATTAGTGGAAAAAACAGTGTAGCCCTGAGACAATAGGATGATGTCAGGACCAATGAGCAAGGCCTGCAGGGGCACAAGGGTTCACTTCTCTCTTGGACATTGGCGAGTGTAGACACGCTAATTCTTTTCCTAACAATTGTGTTGGCCGTTAGTGGAAAAGTGTAGCTTCGGTGGGATTCAGTTTGCCTCTGACGGGGTACGGATGTGTGGTTTGTCGCTGGTGAATGGTGGATTTCGTGTCAAGCGGGTTTGCAATGAAGGAATGCAGTGTACGTGTCCGATGATGGAGAGTGTCTTTTTCACTCTGTTCAAGAGTTTCTCTGTGTTTGCTTTCCCCTGTTGCCCAGCAGTCATGCAATTTTTCCTCGTCTAACAGCCCCCATTGGACAATGTCCTGACATGCCCCGACCTGCATGCTTTCTTTTGTTGACGCATATAGCTTTGTATTTTATTTTTTAGACGAGAAGGATTTGTGTTGATCATTCTTGTCTTGATGATGATGCTAGTGCTGCCGCACCCTTGAATTAAATGGGAATAGTGCTAGAACGATTCTTAATAATTTTGCGATTAAATTAGTTCAGAAAGCTACAGCAAGAGGGAAAGATGTAAGACTTCATAGAGGAGAAAAAAGCATTCTGATTCAGTTCTGCGCCTGGCTGTCGGATGAAATGGATGTATCGTTCTGCGCTCCTTGTGATTGCCGCTGCGGTGGGCTGAATTGTTGTGGAACTAATTCTTTCACACGTGATAACTTTCTCCCTGCTTTCTTTGCGATTTTCATGCCCGCTGGTTGCTGTTATACCTGTAAGGGCATCCCCACCATTTTCTATCTTGCGCAAAAGCTGCCTTGGGAACAAGAGTAGCACTGGCGTGATTCTGAACAATTTTGCCATGAAATTAGTTGAGAAAGTAACTGCTAGGGAGGCTGCTGATGTGTAACTTTATAGAGGAGAAAAAAGCATACGAGTCAGTTCTGTGCCTGGCTGTCGGATGGAGCAGTCACATCGTTCTGCAATCCCCGTGAATGCTGTTGTGGTGGGCTGTTTTACTTCTGTGCCTGATTCTTTTTGTTGATAGCTATTGATGGTTAGCATATTTACTGTTACTTTCAGAGCACTTTGCACTCCTCTGTATTATGAGTGTTTTTCTCCTTGCATGTCCAAAGCTGTCCTAACATGCCCAGACATGCATGATGACATCACAGCTGACGTCACAGGATATTCAGAACTAGTGGTCATAAGAAGGACGGTGACGGACCTGCCTCTGTGCTTCGTCGCCCAGCGATGGTCAGTGGCCGTTCCGGACCGCTTTCTTCAAGATGGCGTCGTTGATCTTCAACTAAACTCCTTCTCTCCACTCTATTTTTATCTATTTTTTATTTTCTATCTCTTTTATTTTTTTATCAGCTCAAGTAGCCGGTAACTCACACAGTGGTATGAACACATCTTAGATGCTCCCCAATTAGTGTAATGACTCACTGAATGATCCTAATTACTGTGGGGGTTCCCAAATTACTCTAATTGCTAATTAAACGTGTCCAGGCCTCTGTGTGAGTTTCCGGATCCTTGAGCTGATCATATACTACTAACGTGTACTCCGTCTGTGCATTGCATGAGCAGGCATCAGGAAGCAGCATCAGCAGTGTAGCGCTCCAGATGTGCTTTTCGCTGTTTAGTGGCCGCTCCGGGTGCGTCATACCCCTATTTAAGTGCTCCAAAAGAGGGGCGATTACTTAACGCACCCACTAGTGTTGAGGAGAAGAAGGTGCTTCTAGTGCTGCTTGAACGTAGTATGGTGGAATAGAATAACCATAAGCGTAGTACATACAGCGTAGCTGCAGTGTGACAGCATATAGGTCACGGTGCAGTATTACTTGCAGTACTGCTCTATTAAAATACTTTTCTAAATATTTGTAGCTGAAACTTCTACCAATTTATCAATTTTGAAAGTAATCACGTCGATGTTTTCTTTCAGCATGGCGTTTACTGCACTCGCTGTTACGGAAGCCCTCCCAGAACCCTCCAACTAAGCGACACAACTATCTTCGTATCTCATGTGGCATTCACTGATGAACTGAGATGCGGCGAAGCGGAATGCGGGTCGTCTGGCGTTGCTTTCGGATGGCGAAAGTACCTCAGGGAGGTATCCTCGTAGTCCTTTGCATTATGGTGGCCACCTGGATCCTACTTTTACATCAATCCTTAAAGCGAGTCACGCTCGTCGAGCATCGAGCACAGGATGGCCAGATACGAGAAACAATGTATGTATCACGCGGTCATGTCTCGCTTATCTGGATCTCTGTTGGAGATCGCATCATTTAAAATCTTATTAAAATCTCATTGAACCTAATTGGATATCATATAGACAAATCTCATTCAGTGGCCACGAAAATCCTCATACCCAATAGATTATTTGGGACAAAGATTATGTTGTGAATAGTGGAATACCCAATGGGTCTCAATGATAAATCACAGTAAATGTCAGATGCAATCAGAAGCTGTGACTTTAAAACACATTGAATTGCCCTTGCGTATCTCATTCAACATATGAGCCAGAGCAACATATTTGTCATTGGAGTGGTGCTCTATTTCTGCTTATATATATATATATATATATATATATATATACAGGGTGCATCAAGTGACAGCAGGGAAGTGACAACTCATGTCACTTCCCTGCGCCGGGCTGACGAGCTCCACGTAGAGCGAAACAGCTGTCCTCGGCTGGGTGTGCACGATCAAATTGTAAACATATGCTCGACGTGCAGCCACAGAGCCTGGGCTATTTTTCGTTTGTATATATATATATGCAGGAAAAAAAGCCATTAAAAAACAAGTAGATGATACTAGAAAAATAGCCGCGAAGCAACTGTTGCTATGAGTGGAGTACAGATGTGGACAGATTGAGAGAGGACAACAGGAAGGAGTGGGGGACAGGGGGTTAGTATGCGTCCTGGGCCGACTTCAGGAGGAACTGTGCCGACATTCGTCTGGAAAGTCTTCAGAAAACACAAGGAAAACCTCAGACAGCACAGCCGGTGACAGGATTCGAACCCGTGTCGCCTCCCAGTCTCGGCGTGGAAAGCGATCATCCTAACCACTATGCCACACGATCAAATTACAAGTATATATAATAATCACATAATGTGCACAGTTTCACAATTGCTGTAAATTAAGATTTTCTGCACAAAATAATTAGACCAAATGTGACTTCTCCATAGAAATTTATTGGATAGCACTACAGGTTTTCCCACCCATTTTAGTCCAAGCGCCATCTGAATTAGTCCAGGTGCCATCTGAAGTAATCCAAGCGCCATACAATTTAATCCGGGCGCCATCTGAAAAAATCCAGATGCCATTGAATTTAGTCCGGGTGCCATCTGAATTAAGCCATGGTGTTTTTAAGCACTATAACTGTGTATTCACACGAGGGTCATACCCGTAGAGTATTCTAGTAGAAAGAAAAGAAAAAAAAGAAAACTGCTAATGGGACTGAAATTGTGCCATGTCTTATGTTGAACATTCTCACGACGCTGAGATATTGGGAGTTGGAGCGGGGTTATCGCAAATGACACCACTGGTGCTGTCGTCTGCTACAAAACATCTTCTGACTGAACTGCAGGATATTCCACGCGGTTAGAAGAGCACGAAATGCGTGGCTCATATAGCAGGCGACACCATTGCTCCAGTCGTCTGCTACGGAATTTCTTGTGACTAAGCTGCAGGGTGTGCGTGATTTCTTTCCGTGGTCTTAAAACCGCAGGGAATATCCTGCGGCAGAGTCACAAGATATTCCTTTGCAGACGACGGGACCACTGGTGACGCCTGCCATGCTTCCGCTCCAACTCCCGATATCTCGGCACCGTACGAATGCTTAACGTGAGACGCAGCAGAACTTAACTCCTCTCAGCCGCTTTCTACTTTTGCTTCCACTACATGTCTGTAGAATATTCTGCGGGGATGACCCTCGTGTGAATAAACGGTTATACTGCTTAAAAAGATCATAGATTAATTCAGATGGCGCCGGGATTAAATTGAATGGCGCTTGGATTATTTCAGATCGCACCTGGTCTAATTCAGATGGCACTTGGACTAAAATAGACGGGAAAACCTGTAGATACATAGACGGGTAGAATGCAGAATGCCAGCTTATATTTACGGGAAAAAGTTATTTCCGATGACTTGCAGAAGTATGACTATTGAGCATATAGTTGAGGATCGCTCGCAAGAAACCACACGAAACAGTAAATACCAGCAACAAAAACTACAGGTTTTCCCACTCATATTAACCCAAACGCAAAAGGTTTAATCCAGGCGCCATCTATTTTAGTCCCATCGCCAAAACATTAATCCAAGTGCCATCAGGTTTAATCCAGACGCAAAAACTTTAATCTGATCGCCATTTGAATTAATCCGATTGCAAAAAAATTAATCTGGGCGCTATCTAAAATAATCCGGGTGTCATTTCATTTAATCCGACCATTTCTTAGCTTTGCTCACGAATATTTAAGAGGAGAAACATCAAGAAAAATCAGTGATAGAAATTATTAGTTCGTCGTATGACATGGCAGTGTTATAGGTACAGATTATAGGTATACAGGGGATTCAAAATTAAGCTTTCACTATCACTTTATAAATAGGCGAACAAAAGCAAAACTGGTGCTATTTTTCTGTTCCTTGAGTAAGAAACAAGTGCTACATAATTAGCAGCATGTTTCTTACACAAGTAGCGTAAAGTTATCATCCGGTTTCCTGTCATCGCTGTGTTTGCGTAGCGCTCGCGAAAGCTTAATTTTGAACACCCTGTATATTAGCATACCGTGGTAGACTATCGTGTTTTATGGCATATAATGGTACGCTTGGTACATTACCGTGTTTTACGGTATACAATGCTACACTTTGTACATCGCCGTGCTCAACGGCATATAGTGGTATATGTGGTACATTGCCGTGTTTTATGGCATATACGTGTATATTTAATACATTATCGTATTTTACGGTACGTAGTGGCATAGTGTGAGAGATTATCGTGTTTTATGGAATATCGTGGTGCACTGCGGCCCACTGTCGTTTTGCGGTACGCGGCGGTATATTCGGTACATTGCCGTGTTTTAAGCCATGTAGTAGTATATTTGGTGCATTATCGTGTTTTACGGTATATAGCGGTATACCGTCGTACATTATCGTGGTTTATGCTGTATATCAGCGTACATGGTACATTATCGCGTTCTACAGCATATAATGGTATATTTGGTACACTGCAGTGTTTTACGTCATATAGTAGTACGTTGGCTATGTTACCGTGGTTTACGGCATATAGCGGTATCTTTGGTACATTACTGTGTTTTACGGCATATGGCGGTGTGGTTGGTACATTATCGTGTTTTACGGCATGTAGCGGTATGTTTGGTACATTGCCGTGTTTTAACGCATTGAATAGTAATGGTAATGCACCAAACAATACCACTATATGCTGTAAAACACTGCAATGTACCAGATACACCACTATATGCCGTTAAACACAGTAGTGTACCAAGTGCACCACTCTACACCGTGAAACATCATAATCTACCCCGCTATCCGCCACAGACCGTAAAACACGATAATGCACCAAATATACTACTATACGCCTTGAAAGACGTCAATGTACGAAAAACACCGCTATATGCCGTAACACACGGTAATGTACCAAACATACTTCTATATGCCGTAAAACACGATTATTTGCCATGGTATACCGCAATAGACAGCAAAACACGATAACGCACCAAATATACTATTATATGCGTTAAAACACGGCAATGTACAAAACACCGCTATATGCCGTAAAACACGGTAATGTACCAAACAAACCGCTATATGCCGTAAAACAGGTTAATGTACCAAACGTACCGCTATATACCGTAAAACACTGTAATGTACCAACCACACCGCTATGGGCCTGTTGGTCTGGGCCAGGTGGCGCGAGTGAGCAGCAACGTCAGCGCCCCAAATCATGCAACACTCCCCAGTTTAGCAGACGACGCGGCACTTTCAAATACACGGTTTCGAGTTCGCGCTTTTCAAGAAGCACCGCTTTTTCTGTTGATTTCCTACAGGTTTTGTAGCTTCCTTGGCACCATACCGTTTGACACACCATGCAAAACCCGCTGATGGAAATCCTTACTGTTGGGATCCGCGGCCGTTTGGGCCCGAAATGGCGCTGTGCAAACTTCACTGCAACAGCCCTATATGCTGTAAAACACGGTAATGTACCACACATACCGCTATATGCCGTAAAACACAGTAATGTACCAAACATACCGCTATATACCGTAAAACACAGTAATGTAGCCAACGTACTACTATATGACGTAAAACACTGCAGTGTACCAAATATACCATTATATGCTGTAGAACGCGATAATGTACCATGTACGCTGCTATACAGCGTAAAACACGATAATGTACCAAATATACTACTACATGGCTTAAAAACACGGCAATGTACGGAATATACCGCCGCGTACCGCAAAACGACAGTGGGCCGCAGTGCACCACGATATTCCATAAAACACGATAATCTCTCACACTATGCCACTACATACCGTAAAATACGATAATGTATTAAATATACACGCATATGCCATAAAACACGGCAATGTACCACATATTACAGTCAACCCTCGATTTATGAACACCCTCGGTTCCCCGAAAAATCGTTCATAAATCGAGGGATTCATAAATCGAAAATTCAGTTAACTGTGTACTATCGAGCAAATGCAACGGTATTTCCGAGTTGTGATTGTGTTTATAATGCCATATATTGTGTAATTTCGCTTTTGACCATGCCTTCTGCTGTACCAATCTCACAAAGAACAGACGCTAGCGCATTCACACTCTGTTTACTATGCAATACTAAATTGTTTAATTTTGCTTTGGACCATGCCTTCCGCTGTGTCAATCTTGGAAATAAGAGATGTCACCACATTCGCACTGGACTGGTCTCGGATTTCCTCCGGGATTTTTAACCCCCGTTTATTAATCTCTGGGTGACCTTATTCATCAACTGAGGTCAGGAACACTTGGTCGCACCTTGTGCGACCCCGGAAAACCCGTTTGTTATTCGGATTTCGAGGGGTTAAGAACCGAAGGTGCAATACCTGGAAAACGTTTTGTCCGTTCAGGCGTCATTCATAAGACCACGGAATTATCCCTTTGAAGATTTCTGTTGACCTCGGAACGATCCGTTCATAAATTGAGGGCAAAAACGCTGGGCAACTCCTAGTTGGTTCCCAGAAATTCCGTTCATTATTCGAATATCGAGGTTCATAAAACGAGGGAAAAATGAATGGAAAAAGTTTGGTTCCCCGTGCTCGTGTTCATAAAACGAGGGAATTCATAAATCGAGGGTTGACTGTATATATATATATGTACCACTATATGCCGTTGAGCACGGCGATGTACAAAGTGTAGCATTGTATACCGTAAAACACGGTAATGTACCAAGCGTACCATTATATGCCGTAAAACACGATAGTCTACCATGGTATGCCACTATATACCTATAATGTGTATCTATAGCACCACCATGTCATATGGCGAACTAATCATTTCTATCACTAACTGATTTTCTTGATGTTTCTCCTCTTAAATATTCGTGAGCAAAGCTAAGAAATGGTCGGATTAAATGAAACGGCACCCGGATTATTTTAGATAGCGCCCAGATTCATTTTTTTTTCAATCGGATTAATTCAAATGGCGATCAGGTTAAAGTTTTTTCGTCTGGATTAAATGTGATGGCACTTGGATTAATGTTTTGGAGATGGGACTAAAATAGATGGCGCCTGGATTAAACTTTTTGCGTTTGCATTAATATGACCGCGAAAACCTGTAGATTCAGCACTTAAATGTTTTTGAAAACGTACCGCCACGTACCGTAATTCACAAAGAGTAAACTCATGCGGCACCTATCTGCAATGTCCGAACCACGAACATCGATGACGAAAAACATTTTTTTTAATCACTCAGCTCCTCAGCGACCATGTGCTTCTGTGTTTTGTACACCTGTGACTCGCAGTTTCCCGTCCAGTTTGCTGTTCTTGCGTAAAAATTAATGCCATCAAACTCCGGCGAGATTGCATTTCACCATCTCGTGACGAATGCCTTAGGCTCCCATGCTTGCCGCCTCGTACAAGCTTAACCTGCAAGAAGAAGATTATCATTTCAAAAGACAGTACTACAACATCATATCAGTGCTAAGCAGGCGTGAAAATAGTGAGTTTTAGTGCATCGTACTCTGTCACCTTTGTGCACGTGAGGAATAGCGTTGGTGGTTCTGCGCACGGCGCAAATAATAAAGGGAGAGCATCGCGTATTGCGCAGAGCCTCTACGCTTCTACCTTACGTACGCAAAGGCGATAGCGTACGATGCACTAAAACTATCTAATATATAACATACCGTTGCGCTCAGCGCGGCTGGTAACGGCCTCGCTGCACTTAAAGGTGCACTAAAATGCAAAAACAAGTTCACTCCAAATTACATTACACGTTATGTTAGTTTCGTACTTGTCATCATAATTCAAAACTTTGATTCCGTTACGAAGCTACAATCAAAATTATACCGGACTCTTTTGTGGTTCGGCGCTGTGCCACGCCATGGAGCAGTCCCGGTAAAAAACATAGTGCGCGTTACAAAGCGCACTGGCGTCGCTGTCAGAAGAACGTGAAGATCGATGTTGTTAGCGGACCATGTGTGGGCTACAATTCAGTGAATCGCTATTGGAAAATGCAGCAGTGCGCATCATGCCGCGCATATATGGAACACTACGATCGGACCCGTTCCAATCCACACACGAACGATAGGTATACGCGCCCTTTTCCTGCTGTCTCATGCCGCCAAACTTTGCCTCCTGGGGATCCCATTCGTTACCGCCAAAGACGGCTCTGTTTTCATTGCGTTTTTCTTCTAAACGGTAGCGTTGTGTGAACAATTTTGCTTGAACTGCACTAATTGAAACATGGACTTTCATTTGAGAGCAAGTTGTTTACGCATTTTAGTTCCCCTTTAATCTTGCTATAATGCGCTTATACACGGCGCTCATGCATAGCGTCAAATCTTAAAAAGAACGGGAATGCTGACACATCAACTACGTACTTTAAGAATGGCTAAAATCCTAAAAACGGAGCGCATTCCCTTCAGATGCGCGGCTGGCGTCGTTGCACTCTTCGACGTTTCATCACAGATTGATCAATCCGCTCTCGCCCGGTGGCAACACTTCCACGTACGTGTGCTGCGCATGGATTGCAAAAACAATAGCCTCAAGTAGGAAGGACAATACGATACGAATACCATGAAGTTACCACGGCACCTGTACCTTTGAGGAATTATTCGCGAACATTTGAAATCACGCAAACTACGTACTTTGCAACGCGCGGAAAACACGTAACAACGCGCTTTTCTTGTCGATGTCGGCGTGCTCCCACTGCACGTGTCCCGTTGTTTTATTGGAGATCTACAATTAGGAGGCGCCGAGTGCCCTTTTGTTTTGGGCACGGAATTTTCTTGAACTAGTCAGTGAAAAACCTGGAAAAGTCAGTGAATCTGAAGGCTACAATTTGGTAAGCACCCTGCTATACCGTTGCTAGTTGATTTTTTTTTTGCGTTACTTGATACACTTTTGGAATAACTTGGAATCATCAGGTTGGAAATATAATGAATGGAAATATATAAATAATGATTTCCATATATAATGCGCATTATGGATTCTTGTTTGTTCCAATTGGACCAATCCTTTGAATTGGTTCCGCATTTTCTGCAGCGACGTACAGTGGGTTTCCCACACTATGCTGCATCTCATTACTTGTGTTGGGAATGAACTTGTCTCATTGGTTCCGATTAGAACAATTCTCTCATTTGTCTTCTCACTTCATGTATTGGTGGCCACAAAACATGTTGGATCTCATTAAATCAATTGGAAATCAACGTTTCTCAGTGATGCCCATTATACAAATTCCTTGAATTGGCTCCTTATTCCTTGGGTGCGGTCTTCGCCACAGAACATGGCTGAGCACCATGTCGCGAAGGAAGCTTCCCTGCAAAACTATAAATTCCCTCAATGAGAAATACTCGGCTTGTAGTACACATTAAACGAATTGGCAGTCTGATTTCTCATTGAATCTTATTGGAAATGCAGGGATAATTCAATGAGATCATGCCTTATATTTCCAACAGGGAATTTAGGTATCTGAAAACTCCTTATCCGGACTACATTACCGTATATGAACCTGCTACCATTGGCTTTTGTCTCGGTAATCCGGAATTCGTTATCCATATCCGGACAGCAAGTGCGGTGACCAATATTCCAGAACCCACGTCATCCTGGTTCGTTTATCCGGAAATGTGTGAACTGTCTCTGCCGTTGGCATGTGCTGTGGAAATAGTTACATCTCACGGGGCCTTCTGTACTGGGCCATCTCTGGTCCTTACAGGGTCTTCTGTACTCTTTGGCTCCCTTTCCTCAGAGGTCATTCCCTTTTGACTTGTGCAGGTACACAGTAGAGATGGTAGGCAAGAAGTGGAACAGGTATCCTGTATCCACCAGGCACAAGAAATCCATATGTGAACCCCCAACGTTCAGGCCGTCCGAAAGCACCTCCCCTCTCGTGGCATGGGTCACAGGGGCCCTGGACATTGATTTGGACACTGAACATACGCCGGAGCTCATATAAAAAACGGACCATCTTTCAAAGACGTTACTCTTTTTGAGCTGCAGGGTGAAGCAGCAGGCACCGCGGCGGTGAGCAAACTTCTCTCACACGTGTCAAAGACCCTTACTAATTTCAAGCAGCCCACTTCTTCGAATGACTTTTGGAGGTTTCCAATAGCAGGGGCGACCTTTTCCTTGCTTTTTTATTCTGCAGCAATATAGAGGTATCCTAAATTTTCAGGATTTCCTGGAAGTTTGCTTGTTTCGCTTATCTGGAAATTCGTTATCCGGACGAAAAGGGACGACTCCCGAGGTGTCCGGATAGGCGATACGTGACTGTATCTCATCACTTGGAAAACTACTAGGTTGTCTGCAGAACATACATAATTCGATGTAACTTTCCTAAGAATTAACTTCGCGAGGCGTTTCAATTCGTATGACAATTCTGTTGTCACACGAGAGCTCTGTTCACAAAACTTCACAGGAATGAACTAGCATGATTCTGGGTGTTTGTTGTAGTCGACTTTGTTTCGTTTTTCTTATTCTTGCTTAACAATTGATGAACGGATAACACGCGTTCAGAATGAATGTTAAAGGTTAATGTTCGAAGAGATAACAAATGCGTCATGCATGATTCTATCCATCCATTTTTATTTCATGCTTAATCTTTAGGCACGCGGGCGCGATCACACGTGCTATTTTTATTTTTCGCAGGCTTTCTTGAAAACATTGAAAAAAAGCCGCACAAACGTACCGCAGCTTGTTCGAAATACCTCGGCCGTGTGTTTCTCAAGTGGCTCTACAACTATTCAATGAACACCACTGTCCTTAAGGATATATTTTAAAAGTTACCTAATCAGTCTCGTTTAATTAACACAGATTTGGTGCAAAACGGGGTGTAAACTTTTACTGTGTGATCAGAACTGCTCCTAAAACGGAAAACACTTGGCTGGGAAAGTCGTTACCCAGTTTAGCACCAATAGAAGATACAGTGGCCGGGCATCGGTAAAACTGTCTGCACAATATTGGTTCTCAATATTGGCCCAATATGGGTCCAACACTGGTGTGCTACTTGGAAATAGAAGCTATGCCTGCATTTCCTCCTGTCTCCAACGGCTCGCTGCACATTGCCAAGCTATGCGGGCATGAAATGGCTGACATGAATGCGGCCTAGAAGGCGCTAAAACTAGAGAAAATGCGTTCAAGACGTTTCATTTTTATTTGCATTTATCCACTGATGCGCCTTTCGCGATTCGGATGTGGGTTGAAATGTTGAACATTAAACATTACATTACATTGCATTAAACATATTACACAAATTTTACATTCAACGAAGCGTTAAACATATTTTCGGTTTGAGAATGATGTATCAACTGCTCAAACTGTCGCGTTTGCTGGGCGTGCATAACATGGCATGCATATATGGGCGTGCAGAGTCTTTTTACTTGTATTATTAGTTACTATTCGTATTGATTTCTAGGGATGTCGCGGACATTCTTCAAACCGCAAAGTTCGAGGTCGAAACTCGGGGCTCGAATGTTCGATGAACCTTCGAATTTTTCGAGAGGTTCGAGCAGGTGGGCATGGTTTGATGTCAATTTCCGAGCACAATGATGAAAGACGTGCAGAGCTCAACGACGTAGTGAGTTTTATGGTCCATGTAAGGCAGAAGTACTGTTCTATGTATTTCTAAATGTCATTACCTTGTTACGAATTCTGATAGTGCAGCGTGTGATTAAAAAATTCAGTAAATGCGAGAGAAATGTGTTGGCATTAAGCGCCTTTTCCGGTCTAAGCCCGACTTTCGGGTGTTCACTGACGGTCTAAATCCGACTTCCGGTTGTCCACGTCCGGACTAACTTGACTTCTGGTTGTCCAGTTTCCGTCTATACTTGACTTCCAGTCCAACTCAACGTTCGGTTGTCCACTTCATGTCTCACCTGACTTCCGGATGTCCGCTTCCCGTCGATACTTGACGTCCAGTATCCCCTTCCGGTCCAACTCGACTTCCGGTTGTCCTCTTCCAGTCTAACCTGACTTCTGGTTGTCGACTTCCCATCTATATATAACTTACAGTATCCACTTCCGGCCCAACTCGACTTTCGGTTATCCACTTCATGTCTATACTTGACTTCCGGTATCCACTTCCGGTGTTCCGTAATGGTCTAAACCCGACTTTCGGTTGTCCACTTCCGGTCTAACCTGACTTCCTGTTGTCTACCTCCGGTCTATACTTGACTTCCGGTTCGACACTTTCAATTACTATATGTAAGTCCATTTAATGAACCCTTAATTAGCCTCAACTACTTTCAGTTATGCTGTAATTACCCTTTGGTTACTGAAGGTATGTGCAGCTTTTCTGAGATAATTTTGAATTTCATTTAATTGCCTTTAATTGCATTTACTTGCTTAATTACTCTCAATTCCCCTCTAACTGATGTTAATTACCTTTAATTACATTTAATCTTTCTCCTAATTACATATATATTACGTTCATTGCCTTCAAACTAAACTTTCTTGCTTTAATTGCCTTTAATTACCTCTATTTACCTTCAATTACTATTACCTCTTACTCTTAATTACCTTCGACTACTTCAATTTCAAATCATTTACCTCCATTTAGATTTACCCTCTTGGTCCTACGACGATTTCATCCTTAGGGAAAAGGTAGAAGAACGCAAAAATACAGCTGCAGTATGTCAGGACATCAGAGAATACAGCGGGTGTATCCCGTTTGAAACCATTAAAAATAACTTTTCAAAAATAAACGCGTAAGTACCCACTGTTCAAAATTTATCTCCCAGAATATACGCCTAAAAATCAATGCATAAAAATAATCGCCAGAATACCCCCTTTAAATAAAAATGCTGAGAAATCCACAGTTAAGAATATATTGTTAAAAATAAATCGTTTCAGGATCCCCCAAATCCACCAAACAGTTGCTACTATCACGTGGTATAGCCCAGATCGGGTGTATCCCGTTTGAAACTCTTAAAAATAACCTTTCAAAAATAAACCCATAAGTAGCCACGGTTAATAATAAATCTCCCAGAATATATGCTTAAAGATCAACGCACAAAAATAATAGCTCAAATATCTCCGTGTAAATAAAACCGCTAACGAATGCCCGGTTAAGAATATGTAGTTAAAAATAAATCGTTTCAGAATCCCCCCAAAATCAACCATACGTTGCTACTGTCACGTGGTATGGCCGCGAGTGAAGTAGACAATCCGTTTCGACAAATCCTCCCAAAGTCGGCGAATTTAATTGGACTCCTGCCATGAGTATACTTCGTACATCCGATTTCCATACTTCGTATGCGAAGCAAGCGTACTTCACTTGACCGTCAGTGTAAAGCGAACTGTCAAGCGCTCAGCACTGCCACAGTTCCCGTCGATGCTAGTAGTATATTATCAGCTCAACTGGCCCACAACTCACACAGTGGCCTGGACGCCATTAATGAGCAATTAGAGCAATTTGGGACCCCCACAGTAATTAGGATCATTCAGTGAGTCATTACACTAATTGGGGAGCATCTAAGACGTGCCCAGACCACTGTGTGAGTTGTGGGCCAGTTAAGCTGATAAAAAAATAAAGACATAAAAAGTAGGCAGAAAAGAAAGAAAATAGATAGAAATAGAGTGGAGAGAAACAATTTATTCGAAAATCAACGAGGCCGTGGCGAAGAAACCGCTCCAAAACGTCCGAGTGACGAGCGCCCGCCATGTTGGTAGTTGGCGACGGGCAGCTGCAGAGATCGACAACAGGCGGCCACTTAGTTGCAAGGCATCACACCAGATGGTGCCACCATCATGGCTCTATGCGAGAAAGACAGAGAACAACAAGATACTAGCGGCAGGTAAAAATGGCAACACTGTTCAACAAGTCTAGGCATGCAAGAGAAAAGGCCTAGCCGCTACTGCTAAACAGCACGGAGAAAACAGTACACATCGGAGAAAAGGCTTAGGGGGCGACCGGTGAGGCCTAACCACAGTGTCTCAACACTACGCAGCTAACACAAGGCGGGAACCGCAAAACGCTAAACAGGCGTCAACATGACCAAAAGGCTTGCTCACTGTTAAACAAGCCTAAACATGCGCGTACGGCGAGAAAAGGCTTAACACGAGCGCGGTCAAACCGTTGGTCACCGCTAAACAAGTCTAAAACATGCGCGTACAGCAAACCTGTGAGAAAAAGAGTGCGGTAAAACAATGTGGCAAATCACGCACCTTTCCCCCGCGGCGACTGCTCCATCGGAGAGGCAGGCAGAAACTGAGCGGGCGCGGGGACTGCGGAGCAACCGAGCGCACGTCTGCTGTCCGCGACAGCCAGCTAGCAACTGACTGGGGCGCCGCGCCGCGGCAGCTCCTAGCGGCCTCTGCGCCGCCCGACCGCGGGTTGTTTCAGTTTCGACTCTCCACTCCTCCCGCCACGCGCGCTCTTAGCGGCAACGGGTGGCTTCTTCGTTTCGGTTTCGCTCTCATTTCTTTGCGCGCGTTTATTTGTATAAAGGCAGCCCGCATTGCGCTCGCGTCATCATTCCGACCGATACGTGGAAAACGCCATGTGTGGTTTATTCTCCTGCGTTTCTCGTCGGCGAGGAAAGTGAAAAAACGAAGAACTTCACGAATTTATTCGCGGCATTGTGGAGGAAGCACATCAAGAAATCTGTCAGGGCAAGATGAAGACGTTCGACCGCATCTTAGCGGCGGACAGGCTGACGAAAAAGAAGTCCAACTTTAGCTTGGATAATCTGTATTGGGAACGCAGTTCCGATGTAGAGGACGACGACGACGTGTAAATAAAAGCGATGCATTTCTCTTCGAGTCTCAGCCTATTGTTTTTCATCGTGCAAAGTGTAGGCATGCAACATGTCTTCCCCTGAACCTTTTCAGTTCCGTCATCCTTTTCGCTGTATCTTAAGCGTCCCCTCCATGTGCAGCAAATCAACGTTCGTTGCGAACGTGCTGAGGAACTTGAACGACGTGGTGGACAGGCCTCTGTCATAAATATTCTCCGTACAGAAATATGCTTTGCCGAGCATGCAGGACGAATTTGGGGACTCCGTAAAATTTACCAAGAAGCTACCGCGAGAGTGGGACACTTCGCGCGCTACGCTAATCGTCGTCGACGATCGCATGACCGGCGCCGGTTCCCTGAAGAAGGTGACTGATGTTTTCATTCGGGGTTCTCACCACGCCAACGTGTCAATCTTCTTACTTGTTCAAAACATCTTTTTCGACAGTAGCCATTTTATAACTATTTATTTATTTATGGTTAGTAACCCAAATCCAGAAGGCATTACATGGGTGAAGGGAATACGAAGAAAATTATAACAATCACGATAACAACAGTAACAATAATGAATAAACAATGTGACTGGGTGGCCAAACAGCCCAGACAAGTGCAAAATTTAAAGTACTAAATAAGATGATTATTTTCGCTGCGAGGAAAGGTGATGCGCTGCTGCAGATTTGAAGGATGAATGATCATGGATGGATGCGGTTCCCTCGGGCAATGAATTCCAAAGTTTGATGGTGCGCGGGTAGAAAGAGCGAAAGAATGCGTTTGTGTGACAGAAAAATGGCTCGCACTTGTGGGAATGGTTGACATGCCTGCTCGTATAATGAGCTTGGCGAATGTAAGAGGTTAGGGGCACAGAAGAATGGAAAAGGTTATGAAATAAATCTAGAGTTTGAATAGCTCGGCGGTGCTCTAAAGGGTCGAGGTCAAAAGTGCATTTCAGACCGGTGACGCTAGTGGAAGAGGAGTAGTCACTGGCGATGAATCAAACGGCACAATTTTTGACGGATTCGATGGATCGAGACAGGAAGGATTGGTGAGGATGCCAGATACATGAGACGAATTCCAGTTTTGGACGAATGAGCGTTGTATACGCCAAACGCTTCACTTGGGGAGGTGCATAACGGAGATTGCGTCTGAGGTACCCTAGACATCGGTTCGAATCATTGATAACATGGTTAATGTGAGCATGCCATTGGAGGGTTGACGTAATGTGTAGACCGAGATACTTATGACATGAACTGTTGGGGATAGGTGTGCCGCTCAGTGTGTATGGGTAGACATCTTGATGTTTCTCAACGTGAAGGTATGTGCATTTAGACAGATTAACTAGCATCAGCCATGTGGAGCACCAGTACTTCACAGCTTGAAGATCATTCTGTAGAAGTGTTCGATCAGCTGGATTATTGATGTGTCTGTAAATTACGCAGTCGTCGGCAAAAAGGCGAACTGTGGAGCTGAGGCTATGTGAAATGTCATTAATGTATATGAGAAATAGTTGAGGCCCCTGGACAGAGCCTTGAGGAACTCCTGACTTAACAGGAGATAAAGAGGAAGAATAATTGTTAATTGCTGTGCGGAACTTTATCGAATGCTTTTTAAAGTCCAGGAAGATAACGTCACTGCTTATACCCTTATCAAGATGAAAATGAAGGTCGTGTATGAACGATGCAAGTTGAGTGGTACACGAATAGCCGCGACGGAAACCGTGTTGGAAAGGGAAGAAAAAAGAGCGGGATTCTAGGAAATCCGTAAGGTTCGAAAAGATCACGTGTTCCAATAGTTTGCATGGGGTACTTATGTGTGATATAGGGCGGACTAGTTCTAGAACCACCTTTATGCAGAGGAATAAGTTTACTAATTCTCCAGTCTCTAGGTACCTCCCCACTTGAGAGAGATTGGTTGAAAATATCTGTAAGGAAGTAACATGATGTGAACTTCGTACGTTTTGGTATTTTTGCGTTCACACCATCGAAGCCGGATGATGCTGATATCTTGAGGGAATCAATTAGCTTACAGATGCCGTTGCAAGAAACAGTGAAATCCGGCGGGCGATCTAAATAAAGCAGTAGAAGAGTAGGAATATTAGCAGGTTCGTTATGAAGAAAGACGCCAGCAAATGCATCGTTAAAGATATCAGGGCACTGGTGATCGGGAACAGGTGAGCTATCTACATCACAAAGCCTGATGTCGTTGTGTTCCTTAGGTTTTACAAGACGCCAGAATTTACTTGGATTGGATGTAAGAATGGCTTGAAGTTCCTTGGAAAAGAACTCGTCTTTACGCAGAGAAAGTGCGCGCCTGTAGTTTACAGCTTGAAGATTGTATCTCGCCCAGTCTTCAGCATTGTTCGATGATTTAGCTTTCCTGTATAGTCGTTTGTTTTTGTTCAGAAGTGATTTGAGGTGTCAGTTAAACCAGGGCGCGTTATCGTTAGCACTGATTTGAATCGTTGGAATAAAGTGTACCGCTAACTCTAAGAGCTTATCTTTGAAGAGCAACCAGTTTTCTTCTGTGCGCTAGAATGAAAGTTAGTAGAGAATGATGGATAGAATAGTTCGAGCTCGGTATTGATTGCTTAAAAATTGGCATTATTATCAAGCCTGATCGTTTTCCGTGTGGTGACTCTGCAAGGCTTTTCGGTATGAATATTGAACGTAATGCACTTGTGGTCACTAAGACCGTCGGAAATGTCTGGAGAAGAAAATAACGAAGGGTCAGAAACGAGAACTGGATCTAGTATAGATGACGTTTCTGAAGTGACTCTAGTGGGTGTAGTGATCAGTTGACTATATCCTACAACGCCAGTTACGTCGTCCTGTGGCGCAGCGTGCACCAGATGGAACATTTCGGGCAACAGCTATTTGGCAGAAAAAGATTGGAGTATTTTCTGGACGCATATAACCAAGCGATGTCATCGCCCCACGTTTATTTACTCGTGGATCTTCACAACTATGCGGACGAGGATCACAGGTTGCGTAGCAATATCTTTCCGGGAGAACGTCAATATATCTACGCTCCGAAATGAAACTCCGCCCTCACGTCACTTTAGTCAAAGTACTCTCCACTCTACCCCGTCCGCGCCGTCGCGACGTCTTGAGACGTTCTTCTTCGTCCGACATGAAACACCTCTCCGAAATTTGCCTCAATGTATTGAACAGAAAGGTGGCTCTAGCTCCAGACACGTTCGCGCATTTGAAGGAGCACAAACGCTTCTTACGACGGCTCACCTAGAAAAATATTCACAAAAATCCGCAACGTTTGAAGTGCTATCTGTCTCAGCAGCGAGGACAGGGCGTTCTTTCGTCGGTGGTTCCTCTCCTGCTTTCCGCCGTGTTGAACCTTTTCGCCAATGGCCAAGAGAATTGAAGTGACCACCTCCTTCTCCTCTATCGGAAACATTCTTTCCTCGAAGGAGGGTGACGACGTCAAAGTGAAACCCATACTGCAAGCACTGTATCGCATACTCAAGCAGTACGGATTTGACGCCTACGACAATAAAAACAAGGCGTTCGACGCTACAAATGACTTTGACTACTCGCTCCTCGCTCGAGAGGTGGACGAAGAGGAAGCGGAAAGGGTCGTCTCGGAATTAAAGAAGGTTCTTTCCTGGGGTCACAAGGGTTGTGTCTCCGTCCCGGGCAAGCCCATCAGGCACTCCTCCGTTTACGAACTCCTCAATTATTTGTTGCAACGTAAGACGGGAAAGAAACCTTCCTGGTTCCCGAAAGTCTCGAAACTATTGCGCCTGATTTCTCTGCCCAAATCTCGCGAGCCTCAACACCAGCAGCAGCAAGCCTTCATTGCGTGGACGACTTATGGAGGGATATGAGAAACCAGCAGGAGGTTTGGGGTGTGTGGACCGCTATAGAAAAGTGCATCACTCGAGCAAAAAGAAGGCTCTCGACATTCTCAGAAAGCTGGATGCCTACACGTTACACCATCCGATCAGAAGACAGTTTAATAGGAGACGCATCATCGCGCTCAAGATCAACGACATGTGGCAAATGGACCTCGCCGACTTTTCAAAATACAAGAGATTCAACGGCGGTACCGCTACATTCTCGTGGCAATCGATTCCCTCTTTCCCCTCAAGAGGTAACGCACCTACACGCATCTTTTGCGACAGAGGAGGGGAATTCTACAACGAGACCGTCAACGAGTACCTGTCATGAAAGAAGGTCCACATGTATTCCACCTTCTCTCCAGTAATCAAGGCATCACAGGCAGAATGGGTGATACGCACTTTACACGACGGAATATTCCGCTATTTTAGAGTAACCGGGAAATACCACTTCGTTTCCGTCCTTCCCAAGACCGTGCGCGACTACAACAACACCAAACACAGGACTTTGGGCATCAGCCCGTCCGAAGTCACACCCAAAAATGAATTGGAGCTGTTCAATAAGATAAATGGGAAGCCCGTATTACCTCCCGTGAGAAAGAAGCTCAATGTGGGGGATAAAGTGAGGGTCCTACTACACAGAAAAGGTTTTCATAAGAGCCCAGAAGGGAGTTGGTCGCCTCTCAGATTTGCACCGTCTCCCGCCTGAGAGACACCTCCCTTCCCGTCGTGCATCTAGAAGATTACCGGGGTAAGGAAGTGGACGGATCTTTCTACCCGGAGAAGGTACTTGTCGTAACCCGAGACGCCAATCAGCCTTGGCCAGTAACGAAAGTGCTGCGAAAGAAGCACGTGAACGGTCAGAGCTTCTCCTTGGTTCGCTGGTTCGGTTACGACAAAGAACACGACAGTTGGGTTCCGAGCAGCGACGTGGTCAAGATTGGGAAATCACATCAGACATCTACGTCCACCTGCTCTCGAACGCCAGCATGGGTAAGTTTCCTCTCGAGTAAACTCAACGCCTTCACGGTAGCTTTCGATAGTCTGCTTCAGCTCTCGAATCGCTATAAACTCGGTCTGATGGACCTCAGCATAAGCAACGATTTTTTAAATATCGGGTACTAAAGGCAAGATGCGAAAATCGAGGTTTCTTTCGAGGACACGGTCGAAGCCGGGAGAACTTTTCGTGTAACCTCGGATCTCGAGAGGGATTTGGGAAAATCCCTTTCGGAATTTAATGTTTCTTTCGCGTACAATAAATCGCAATACGCTTCATCTTACCCGTGGACGTGAAAACCGTAGAATTGAACCCTCGGCTCGCACAGGCACTCGACGCCTCGCTAACGTCCCGCGAAGCAGGTCGTGTGGTGAAACCTCCCAAATTGAGCGATCGCGGAGCCACCTTCATCTGATTGGAGCACGCCGTACCCGTCGCTTTGAATTCGGAAACTCCATCTCTACCTAACACACTCAACAAGTATTTCAAGACGCACAAGCTGGACCTCTCGCTAGCATTCGCGGATAACGTCTATTCTCTGAAAACGCCGAAAGGGTTGCACGTACCGGAACCCTTTGTCAAGCTGCTACATCTCACACCCGTCGAGGGACACAGAGAAACGCTACGCATCTCTCTCTTCGTAGCGCGCCAATTTTCTTTCACGATCAAGACGAAAATTCCCCGATCTTTGCAAGTACATATGCCTCCAGGCTATGCGACGCCGCAAGCACTTCTGGATGCGATTAACCAGCGCGTAGGCGAACGCGCGCGCTTCAGCTTCGATGGAACCGAACGGATATGGTAAACTTCGGCTTTCCGAGGGAACCTCCACCTTAAGACTTTCCAAGTACCTGGCCATGCTTTTGGGCTTCGAATCGCGTACCGTTCACGGGAGAGGAGGATGCCACGAGCTCCGTCGAGGTACTCCTGGAACCCCCGTTTCACAACATAATCGTCTATACGGATATCGTGGAACCCACGTACGTGGGGAGCGGTAAAAAAACGATATTAAACATACTGCCCTTTTATTACAAGAAACACTAGCACGTCGTCACCTACACATTAGATAACATCCAGCTTTTTAACCTGTCTCAATTCGAAATTTCCTCAGTGACGATCGTTCTCGCGAACGGGAAGACGTTGCATTTCAAATATGTACCGTAATACCCCCAAAATAATTCCCGTGTACACGGGGCCCGTTTTCCAACGAGTGGTCGGTGTGTTCAGCAACATATCCAGGTTTGTCGTTCCCATGTGGCAGCAAATAAAACCGATCGCCAAGAGAACGTTGAAGCGCTTGGCGCGGAATTTGTCCGATGGCGAAGGAATATCGCGCGCAGTAAAAAAGACGGCCATAGCAACGGGGAGAGACGTGCTGGATTTCATGGAGGGCTCTCGGAACAACAACCATGGAAAGAAACGTTGCAAAAGACAACAAAAGGTGCCGACACACGACGCACCTGCAGATATCTTTGGTACGCAGGAAGGTCACACATCCGCTGCGCGCTCCGTCCATCATGACGTCAACGAAAGGAAAAATACAGATGCAACGGTCACTGCATTGTCTTACGAGTGACGTGATGATATTCGAACCCCCTTCCATTGAATACGGCGTGGAAGATACTTCGTACCAACTCTTTTATCCGGTCAACGGGGTAAATAATTCCGTGATCGAATTTTCGATTCAAACAAATTTACAAAGGGCACACTTGGATCTCTACGGTAGCTTCGTGTCTTTGACCGCGCGCATTGTTCGCGACGACGGGGAAGAAACTGACGAGAAAGATGTCGTTTTCCCAATAAACCATCTGTTGAGCGGCATGTTTAAGATGGTCACTGTTTATGCGAACAACAAGCTCGTCAGTTCGAACGAGTTGTATGCCTACAGGATTAGTTTGGACGTCGTGCTTCATTCCACGCCCCTGGCTCAAGAAACCGTGCACGTGGCTGGACTCTTTGTCGAGGACGACGAACATTTAAAGAACGATTACGACGTCTCGTCCCGCGGTCCGAAACAACGTTACGAAGCGCCGAAGGGTGGAAAATACTTTAACCTGGGCGGACAGATCAATACCGATCTGTTTCAACAGCCGCGCCTTATGGTACCTGCCGTCGAAATTCGCGTCGTTTTCCTGTTAAACAACGACAAATTTAAACTCATATCGGTCACCAATTACAAGAAAACGTACAATTACTAGGGTGACGCTGGCACCTTTCCTGTTTTTGGAACACGAGCGGCGGCTTCAGACTACGCCGGCCATCTACGTGTTACGCGGATTGGAAGCCAAAGTGCGGAGTTTGACTGCCGGGAGAAAATGTTTACTTTGAAAATGTTTACTCCGAAAGGGTGTCTTCCGAATTATGCGTGGCCCTGCTCGCACGCCCGACTTTCTCGGCGATATCCAATCGAACCCCTACAAATTCCGCCATTACGACCTGTCTCATTCGAAGCTCTCCATGGACGGCTGGCAAGTGCAAGCCGAGTACGACTTTAAGAACGACCTCGTCAAAATTCCCTACTTTAACTTCTTGCAAGAATTGGGTGAAAAACATTTCAAGTACAGCTACGAGCGATTTAAAACGAACGGGTTCCTTCTCTACTTCAACTTGGATGTGGACAAGTGTTCTTCTCCTTCGCATTTGAACGAGTGGTGAAAAGGAAACGTTCTCCTGGAAAATACTCTTCGTTAAAGCCCTTCCACACGCGGTCACCGTCCCCTTGATTTTCGAGTGTCCCAAGCTCATGTGCGTCGACAAGGACTGTACGGTCACCTTCCCATAGAAAAGATGTACGAGAGCGACATCTTGGAACTCGTGTCGCTGAACCCACTCGCTTCCACCATGCTGAGAGGCATTTGCGCTTCCGACGAAGCCTTCGTTTTACGCAAGCCCGGCTATTTAATCATCAATATGGAACAGCAAAGAAAGCACGGGCAGCACTGGGTGCTCTACCTGAAAAACTACGACGGGTCTACCGTGTTTTTCAACAGTTACGGACTTCCCCCCATCGAAGCAAACCTTCGAAAGACTTTACTAGTGGACGAGTATAACGACCAGTGTATTCAATCGCCTCTTTCGCCTTACTGCGGGCTTTTTTCTATCTACGTAGCCACGCGCATGTCGAAATGCTACAACTTGAAAAATTGTGTATCCATGTTTTCCTGTAACCTCGAAGAGAATGATGAAACAATAAAACGTCTCCTCGTGAGCGAACTCATTTCGTAAAATAGTCTATTTACTTTTTCACGGCATACACAAGACGCTTGTGAGACGATCTTCCAACGTGCTGACACCACGCTCGTCACCGGTCACCGTGACGTCGAGGGATGTGTGGAAAAGCCAGTAGTGACGGACGATAGGTGGGTTCAAGCCCGCGTTGATGAGACACGCGTTGACTGCCTCTGCTCGTCTGTACTTTTCCAACAGCTCGAGCTTGTAATCTACGAAACGCTTCGGTTAGGTTAGGACCAGGTTAGAACCAGGGGTAGATCTCCCGTCAGTAGCCATTCGTAATCTGCACGAAAGGAGCGTGAGAAACACGTGTTTTTTTATCTTGAACACACATACGACCTTCTTCAGTCACAGAGTGACACTGATGGTCCATCTTCTCCATCTTCCTTCAATAGTCGAAGTCCTTCACAACGTACGTCGAACGGTACCGTCCGACAGCCGAGAAACGCGCTTATCAATCGGTCTGTCCATTGCTTTTGCTTTGAAAAAAATGTGACGGGTTATAGAACGTATTAAAAATAACGAGGAAGCGTACCTTTCGACCACAATCCACCGCAGTTGGTGCAAAAGAAGTGGGCGCTACCAATAACCCGAAATATGTGAGGCGGGAAAAAACCGACTTCACGCGAAGCAAAAGTGTTGTAAACTGGAAACGAAACCCTTGAAACATTTCGACGATGATGACGACATGGGTATTACTTACGAGGATCTACCAAGCTGATCATGATGGCACGAGAATGACGATCGAACGTTCGCTTCGACATTTATAGTAAAGCTTTTCTTCTCCCTCTCTATGACGTCATTGAACGTGTTTGAACATGTTTTGATATGTTCAGACACGGGCGGTGAACCGTCAAAGTCGTCCCTGGACACACTAGTTCCTCTCTCTCTCCCTTTCTATGACGTCATTGAACGTGTTTGAACATGTTTGGACGTGTGTAGACACGAGCCCTGCGATAAGAAAAACGTCACACAGCACGAATTAGACTAGTGGTTAGTGTGTCAGGTCCAGTGTAGGAGGTTCCTGGTTTCGAATCCCACACTGGATCTTCTCGTCGTCATATAGAAGTCGGCCCAGAGTGTTAGCTAGACATTAGTGTAATGTTTTATTCAATGTCGATGGTATCATTGTCATATGTGACATCGCTAAGAAAAAAGGTGCGAAAGACGGCAGGCCGAGTGGTCAAAGTACAAATAGCACCGTCGCAATGCGAGGAGGAGGAGAGCGATGTAGCGACTATAAAAGGTGCTCTGGTTCTACGACGATAGATAGGAAGCCCACGAGGGGCATTCATCCACGACGTGAGACGTTTCGTGGAGCAAAATGTAAGTTGACCGGTTCTGCTGCGTGAGTGTATTTTATGTATGGCATTGTTTTCAGGAAGCGATAGCCGCTGTCTCCACATGACACTGAACACACAGGGACTCATCCCAACTTCTCTCATCATCATCAATCTCAAGCGTTCCTCAACTGAAAGGAAAAGCGAGCATTTTTACTGATTTTGTTCTACCGCAGTGCCACGCTGTCTCGTATGTCAGTACGACCCCATCGATGTCATGCTCGTGGCCGTAGAAAGAGAGCACAAATCTAGAATAGAGCATCTCTGTAGCAGCCCAGTCGTCCTTTCAGATGACGACGACGACGACAGAGTTAGTAGTCCGCCTTTCGTAATAAGTGAAACGGACGACGACGAACCCCTTGATGGGCATGACAATGCAGACGAATTGCTCATGTGGGAATGGGATCAGGCGTAGGCAGATTTCATTCCTCTGTCTGGTAGGGTTAGAGATGAATCACTAGATGCAAGCCCAGAATTTCGAAACGACGCTGAGCCTGTCCATGGTCGTAGAATCGTTGAATTGCGAGAACATGTCGTAGAGAATCATCTCTCCATCACGGAGAGACAATTCCTTCCTTTTCTTGTCACAGATGAGGCATTCGACGGAACGGCTACTAGGTACACGCTTCTCTGTTCCCCGCACGACGACAATGTCGACGATTTGCGGCTCTATCTACCGAGCAGAGCTCCAGTAATCACGCGCGTCCTCGAAGCTTATTCCATGCCTTTCAAATTTTGTCTGTGCTCGAAGGCGCTCATGGTTAAGGACGGAGCCGACGGGTGGACTTCTCATCTCCTTCACGTGAACCTTCACATGAGAGTGGTTCATAATCGCCAAGAAATGGAAGGCGCGATAAATGCTGCCATCGCAGAGTCCTCGCAACGCGTAGAAAACTATGCGAAAGAAGGATCTGGTTTCACCTCAAACGACGTCCAATGTTTGGACTTAAGGCTAACGCGCTTAAAACCGAAGCAGATTGGGTGCACGATCGACCTTCCCGAAATGTTGAAGAGAAAAGCAAAAACTCTCACAAACGTCAAACTTCCACCGAGTCATGATAACGAGTGTTTCAAGTATAGCGTGCTGGCACTCTTGCATCCTTTGAGGAACAACCCAAACGATTATGTCAGATACCACAAATACATGAATCCTTCGAATCAGGAGACGCGTGTAACGTACTGGCCGCCCTGCTTCCCAGTCACTTACGAAGACATTTCCCTGTGGGAGAGAAAAAACAAAATCTCCGTGTACATCTACGTGTTCGACGAGCAGACGAGTTTGATATCTACAGGGCGGATTCCCTGCACGCTCTATCAGGATAAAGTCCATCTGCTTGAGGTTAGGGAGCATTTCTATGGAATCAGAAAATTTAGCACTTTCATGTGACGAGGTGACTATTTTTATTGTGAGAAATGCACGAGAGGTTATAGGACGAGAGGGGCGTTGGAGCAGCACGAACGTCTGTGTCGACACGTAAACGAAGTAATTCTCGAAATGCCAAAAGCGGGGGGGAGCGTCTCGTTCACCAAGATACAGTACATGCATCCCTACCCCTATTTCGCAGTGTTGGACACAGAAAGCATACTGGAAAAGGAAGCACTCGTTAAAGGGGGGGTCCGCAACGGTTGTGCCCAAAATTAAGTGAAAGTTGATTTCAGCAGAGACCACCCCCCAGATGCTGACAACAGCCTCCGTTTCGTATAAACGTGCGCGTATCATTTATAAACAGCGAAAACGATAAAGCGAAACCGAAACTATGAGAGCAGGCGGTAGCATCGGAATCGAGGAGCGCCACGCCGTGACGTCAGTCGCGAGATTCGTCTGCCGTGATTCCCATGTGTTGTATTGCATTGAAGACGCCAGGAAGCAAGTTACGCTCAACGTGCAGTCATGGAAACCGACTCCGCATCAGAATAGAACTCCACGGGACTTCATCCCGATTCAGACGTGTATTCTAATGAGGAGAATGACTTGACCGCCACCATAAACCACAACGACTCGCCGTATTCGACGGACCCTGTACCAGTGCGCGCGTCGCTTGAAACCGAGGCCTCGGACCCATACACTGAAGACTGTCGAACTCGGAGTAACTAATGATGAGTTTCTAATAGGTTGTCGCACATTCTTATACAGGGTGTCCCAGAAAACGTGTCATTGAATTATAATAAAAAAACTACACCAACTAGAGTCATGCGGTCAATGGCATTTGTTCTTACTGGGTTTTTGCCACCTCCTCATGTGAATGTCGTGTAACGTAAGTTTAATTATGTAAATTTTTTGCGAGCTTAAGTCGGAAATTTGCCTAGTAAAGGTAACTTTGTAACCCCGCCAATGTGAAGAGCGTGTCTAATTAGTCAAATTAATGATAATTGACAGGGATATTCAGGAGCTATCCCATCGGAGAAAATAGCCGAACATCATACTCTACGGAGGTCGCACAGAATAGCGCACGATGAATTTTTCAGCGCAATCTTTGTCAGTCCGACAAAAGGAGGTTGGTAACCCAGCCCTCCCCGACATCGCAGAAAGAGATAAAACAGGCACGGCTTATCATGTCCGACTTTCGCTGGGTTTTTGCTTTCCCTCTCCCAATTTTAGGAACTGTTACTTTTTCTACTATCACTCTGTGGGCTGGCTTCGGAACCTCCTTTCGTCGCACTGAGAGCGATTGCGCTCAAAACGTCATCGCGCGCTATTGTCCGGTGCTCCGAAAAGCATGATATTCGGCTATTTTTTCCGATGGAATAGCTCGTGAATATCACTGTGAATTATCATGAATTTGAGTGTATTCGGCACGCTCTTCATATTGGTGGGGTAAAAAAGTGACCTTTACTTGGCAAATTTCCGAGTTCAGTTCGCAAATATTTACATAATTAAACTTGGAGTAATGACATTCACATTAAGAGGTGGCAAAAACTAATAAGAACAAACGCTGTTGACCGCATAATTCTAGGTGGCGTAGTTTTTTTATTATAATTCAATGACACGTTTTCTGGGACACCCTGTATAAGTGCCACGGGTGCACGCGTAATATGAAACATGTTGCAGGTGCACATGCGGTCGGTGCCTCCCGCAGGTGCCACTCCGAGTTCCCGCATGAGCCGTCTTTTCGTGTCGAACATTCCTGGCTCAAAATGATGAGAACATATCGTTCTCGAGCTGGTCTTCCTCCACTTGATTTTGCGAAGCGCCATTTCCCACTCCAAACGACGTTGTTTGGCCGTCGGAAACTGGAAATATGCTACGTCTGTTGTTGTATCCGACCTGTTGCCACAACTGATTATACAGCATGTCTTACCGGCCATCGTGGTGGGTGTAAGATCAGTGTGCGACGTAACGAACACAATTGCTACGGAAAATTTCCTTCGTCAAAACTGCCAAAACACACAGCAAAGCAAGGCGGACGGCGCGGGATATCTCGCGACTTACATCACGCTCGGTGTTGCTTGCAGAAAAGCGCTCGTGGCTCGCACTACCCTGTCACCGAGCGCGTCATAGAAGAAAATCATTTTTATCAAGTTTGACTCAGTTTTCGAAGGAGATATTTTACAGGCATGGTCGTTGATGGCTAAAGGTGACGAAAATCTCGGAAGGGACCTTATGCGGATTCTCCCTTTAACGACGCCTCGAGTGTGCACAGGATGAGCTCGTATAGCATCGTGCTAGTGAGAAGTTGTGATGGGAAAATAATGGCCGTAGATGGCTATTTTGCACCTAACACAGAAGAAAAATGCTTGCTCGCGCTAAAGAGATTTAGCGAATAAATCTATAGGCTGAACCGTCTTCCGTAACCGTTGGTCACGAGTGTAGTAGACCTTGTTCGACACGAGTGCGCGACGCACTCCGAATTTTGCGGGTGCGAATTTAACCAACATACGCGGAAGGTGTCGCATCACGACCACACCCGTTTTGTAGACCCTGGTTCCTCGAATTTTGTTGCAACGCTGTGTGATAAAAGGAACCTTATGTGTCGTAACAACAAAGAACTCGTCGTGTGCGTGCACAACCTTCAATACAATTTGACCCCCTTCTCCGCCACATGCACGTTCTAAATATGGGAGAACCGTGGATCTTAGCGTCTACCACAGAAAAACTATGAGACTTCAATATGGGCGGGCTACATTTCCACGATACCACGCAGTTTTTCAACCTCTCGTTGTCTAGCCTGGTAGAAACGCTCCTCTCTAGCGGTGGCGAGAGTGCGTTTCATTGCACCCATCAAATGTTTGGTGACCGTTTCCGTCGCCTTCTCAGGAAGGGAATTTACCCGTACACCTTCATGGACAGTTTGGAAGCCTACAATTCGCCCACGCTACCACCAAAAGAAGCTTTCAAAAGTGACCTGAACGACTAAGAGATCACGAACGAGGACTATCAGTACGCCCTCGAGATTCTCGAATTGTTCAAATGTAAGGACCTAGGAGATTACACGTGTCTTCACGTCGCGCTCGACACATGTCAGCTGTGCGACATCGTGCTGTATTTCAGAAAGATAGCGCTAGAGAGCTCACCAAAGTCAAACTCGAGCCCATAAGCGACCAAGAGATGTACGAAACGATCGATAAGGGAATCAGGGGAGGCATTTGTATCAGCTTCCACAGGTACTGTCGGGCTAATCACGAGGGGTGCGACGATTACGACCCCCAGTAAGAAAAGACAAACTCGAGTATCTCGACATCAACAGTTTGTACCCGTACGCGATGACTTTCCATCTCCCGAGAGGTGCTTTTGAATGGGTCGATCCTTCGAGGTGGAGCGAGATCGATTTTCTCAACATTCCTCAGGATTCTTAAGTGGGTTACGTCTACGTGGTAGACTTGTCGTATCCCGAAGAACTGCACGCGCTCACCAGGGATTTTCCCCTGACACCCGAACACAAGTGCGTGGACGAGAACGAACTGCCCCCCTACCAGCAGCACTTGAAAGATGCGTTGGTGCTGAACACGCCTCCCACGAAAAAACTCTTGCTCACGTGTTACGACAAAGAACGCTACGTCATTCATTATGCATTTCTCGCACTGTACGTGAGGTTGGGCATGAAAATAAAACGTGTTCACAGCATCATCTCGTTCTGGCAAGACAACTTTTTGCGAACCTTCATCCAGAGGAACGTGGCATTGAGGAATGCCGCGTCCACGAAATTCGAGCGACTTCTGTACAAAACCACGTCGAACAGTACGTTGGGGAAGACGATACAAAATGTGAGACGCATGAAAAAGTATGCCCTAGCCTACGACACAGAAACCGCGCTCCAAAAAGCTAGCTCAGTCGACTGCTAGCATTTTCTCATTGACAAATGCATCTTATACAAGATGAAACAGCATCGCATCAAATACACGCACCCCCTTTATGTGGGCTTTGCCATTCTACAAATATCCAAAGTCCGAATGTACAGCTTCATCTACGCGTCTCTCTTTTCTCGCTTGACGTGTCCAGTGCAATTGATCTACAGCGATACGGAAAGCATAATTTTTTCTCTCACGTGTGAAAGCCTTGAAGAGCAGCTGATGAAAATTTAGAGTGAGCTAGATCTGTCCTCCTATCCACCGGACCACCCGCTTTACAATGACGAGCATGCGAACCAGACGGGGTACTTCAAAGACGAGATGGGAGGTGGTGTTATTCAGGAAGTCGTAGCCATCCAAGCGAAAATGTACAGCATTCTCTTGGCTGGGTCACACAAACAGATCGCAAGAGTGAAAGGAGTTAAGAAAGACGTGGTAAGGAAACATTTATTGCACGAAATGTACCGAGATTCTGTGTTCAAGGAAAAGACAGTCTCTCAGAAGCAGTGCACCATCCAGAGTATAAAGCAAACAATAAACACCATTTCGAGTCTCAAGAAGAGCTTGGTCCCCTACAAGCGCTATCTCGTGGATGCCGTACACTCCTTCCCTTACGGAAGCTGCGAATACGGTATGCTGTGATTGGGATTTAACGCGTATAGGATTACCATAGTACTCTCTCTTTGTGCAGCATCGCAAAACCCGGAAGAGAGCCTGAGAGCGTCGTCGTCAGGGATCGAGTGACACTGGAACAAAGAGCTGCACACGCGTATAATCGACAATAAACGTTGTAGTCGAGATATGCTTCTCTCTCTCTCTCTCTCGCAAACAGGAGAAGCACGGGTCACCGTGGCAGTGTGGTAGCGGAATGAGTATATAAAAAGAATGACAATTCCGTCATCGTGCTGGTACCGTGACTCACGCAATGACGACGCTACGATGACACAGCTCACAAATTCGCTCATCAGTCCCAGGGGTCCGTCTGGAACCGTTATGCAGACGATCTTGTAACGGGCGTAGATCCGACGCACCATCTCCAATAGCGGCCCCGGCGAGATCTCTCCTATATTGCCAAACCCTACCATGTCTATCACGTAGCGAATAGCAGTGATGACGAGCTCGTTGCGGGGGCTTTCGTTGTTGAAACATTCCGTCTCCACTTCTTCCCAAGAAGCGTGGGTGCGGGAACAATTTTGTAACGAGTGGTAGCTGAACATCTTCCCGTATTGATGACGTGAGAGCAGTGCGCGCTGCCGTTTTAGAGATAAACGCGCGCAAAGAAATGAGAACGAAACCGAAACGAAGAAGCCACCCGCTGCCGCTAGGAGTGCGCGCGCAGCGGGAGGAGCGGAGAGTCGAAACGAAAAAGAACCTACGGTCAGGTGGCGCATAGGGTGCTAGGAGCGCGCGCACATGCGTAGCTGCCGCGGCGCGTCGCCCCAGTCAGTTGCTCGCTGGCTGTCGCGGAGAAGAGACGTGCGCTCGGTTGCTCCGCAGTCCCCGCGCCCGCTCAGTTTCTGCCTGCCTGGTTGCCTGCCTCTCAGATGGAGCAGTCGCCATAGGGGAAAGGTGAGTGATTTGCTGCGTTGTTTTACCGCGCTCCTTTTTTCGCATGTTTGCTTTACGCGCATGTTTAGACTTGTTTAGCGGTGACCAACGAGTGATTTGCCGATGTTTGACCGCGCTCGTCTTAAGCCTTTTGCGCCGTATGCACATGTTTAGACTTGTTTAGCAGTGAGCAAGCCTTCTGTTCGTGTTGACGCCTGTTTAGCGTTTTGCGGTTCCCGCCTTGTGTTAGCGGCGTAGTGCTGTGGTTAGGCCTCACCGGTCGCCCCCCTAAGCCCTTTCCCCGATGTGTACTGTTTCCTCTGTGCTGTTTAGCAGTAGCGGTTAGGCCTTTTCTCTCGCATGCCTATACTTGTTGAGCAGTGTTGCCATTTTTACCTGTAGTATCTTGTTGTTCTCTGTCTTTCTCACATAGAGCTATGATAGTAACGCCATCTGGTGTGACGTCTTGCAACTAAGTGGCCACCTGTCATCGATCTCTGCAACTATCTGACGCCAACAAGCGCTGGTCACTCCCGAGCGGTTTCTTCGCCATGGCGTCGTTGATTTTCGAATAAATTGTTTCTCTCCACTCTATTTCTATCTCTTTTTTTTCTATTCTGCCTACTTTTTTATTTCTTTATTGTTTTTTATCAGCTCAACTAGCCCACAACTCACACAGTGGTCTGGACACGTCTTGGATGCTCCCCAATTAGTGTAGTGACTCACTGAATGATTCTAATTACTGTGAGGGTCCCAAATTGCTCTAATTGCTCATTAATGGCGTACAGGCCACTGTGTGAGTTGTGGGCCAGTTGAGCTGATAATATACTACTGATGCTTTGTCACGCGATAAAACGCGGGACATGCATATAATGCATAGGCTTTTCTACACTACAAAGAAACATCACTACAACACGCACAGAACAAATATGGCAGCCATGACAGACCACTAGGTAGAGGGTGAGTGCTAACAAGGGCAAAAACCACCAATATAAGCTATGTCTTACTGCTATCCCCTGCGTAGAGATACACATCACTCCGCTGTCGTTTTGGACTACAGGATATATTTTTAACAATATATTTTTAAAGAGTTTATTTGTGACGATATATTTTGCAACGATATATTTTCATGGTGGATTCTTGAGCGATGGTTTTTTGGGCGGGTATTTTTGCGCGGTTGATTCCTTATGCGGGAATTTTATGCGGTTTATTGTGAAACAGTATATTTTGAAAGAGTTTTTGTTAAAGGATTTATTCTTGTGTAACCCCCAAATCAAGGTGAACTGCAAGCAACGGGCTTAAACTAGCCTCACACGACCAAACTAGCCGAAAGCAAACTAAACTAACCTAATATAACCTGATCTCCACCTGGCGCAAATTGCAATCAATCCGCTTGCGTGGTAGATGGTGAGGGGATTTTGAAACAGTTTATTTTTAATGGTGGATTATTAAACGGTGATCTATAAGCGGGGATAGTAAGTGGTTTATTTTAGGAGATATATTTTTAACCGTGTATTTTTTGGGCGTTTATTCTTGAACATTTTATTCTTACGCAGTTTATTATTAATGGTGGATTTCGGGTACCCCCAAATATGCAGATATTCTGACGAAGGCTTTAAACGGGGAGAGGACTTGTGGACTATGCGACTCCCTGGGCCTTCGGAAAGGCGTCTAGACGACATCACGAGGGGGAGTGTTAAAGGGGGACAATATGTCGTCTACTTTCAGTTTAGTTTTCTGTGTTCATGCGCTTCTAGCGCATGTCTCCGCGGGTCTCGTGTTCACCTTCTATCATTATTAAAAACCTCGGCAGCCGTTACCGTCAGCTTCGACTTGCCTGCTCCCCTTTTTTTGCTGAGCCCTGGGGCTACAGTGTAACATATATCCCTTTACATGTCCACTTATAATTTCGTCTCGCTAATTCCAGCTCTACACATCACCACTCACTTCACAGATCACAAGGCAGTTCTCGTCACTCTAAAGTAGTTTTGTGTACAGGGTGTTCAAGCTAAGTGTGAACATATTTTTTTAAAAAATATCAATCACTTTATCCGAGATGAAATCAATTACAATATAGCATATGCTGAAGGGCACTCCCTAGGGGGGCATTAACAGACTCCTAAGGCAATGTCTTAATTAACTTTCAATAATTAACTTTTTAATTATAAAAGCTACGAAGTTGCTCCAATGAGAACATCTGATCTCTTCGGTCACCAGATACCAAAACCGTTTTCAGAACAAAAATCCCTTCGGTAGATCGTCCGCAAAAAATCCGTGAAGGAACGCCATTTTTTTCTTTATTTGGTTTATTGCGCATCTTCAAAAAAGCGGCTTTCCTTTACCCCCAGTGTGAGAGAGTGAAAGAGCACAGTGCCGCCTCATGCGTCGAAGATTAGCTTTAACTTGCGGAAACAAAACAAAAACACAAATCTATCGGGTGACTCTATCGCGACTGCCCTTATCTTGGGCTGCATTTTCTGTTTTCCTTTAATCTTTTTCCAGGACGCAAGAGGCGATAGTGTGCTCTTTCATCCTCTCGTATTGGGGGCGAAGGAAAGACGCGCCTCTAGAGATGCGCAATGAATAAAATAAAGAAAAAAATGGCGTTCGAACACTATGACGAACACTATGACGTCATTTACTTACAAACAGGGAGAGGTCTATACACACGGCGATAGTGAGCAGTGGCCAGCATGGGCGGTGCAGCCCGTGCGAATCACCAGCTGCGCGTACGTCGCCAGAACCAGACGGTGCGAGCTCGCCGCAGCGAGTTGAAAAGACGCCGCGAGACCACGGAAGGGAACATGCTGGCTCCACAAGATGTTTCAACAAAGGTTTCTCGACAACGCGTTCGTTGGATGCATGTGGTACAGGTACAAACCAGCTTGAAACGTATTCAAAATTGTTTCCATTGCCTTTAATAAGCCTTCTCCAAACATATTCCAAATATTTCAAAGACAAATTTGCAGACTGTCACTGAAAGTGTTTTATACGCGCTTGCCAGTGACCTGCATATTATGGAAAAGTACGAATTTATTCCTAGCGTGATTGCATGGCTGGAAACAGCATGTCTTCAGGGTGAGAGGCACTTCGAAATATTGGACTCCGCGGCTTATAAGTTGGACGGTCCAGTGAAAGACAAGCTTCGTAAGTCGCTTGACAAAAACCCTTACATCGAGTGGGTACGTTCACCAAGAACTCTAGATAGCGATTATAACTTGGATGCAAAACGAGCACTCAGTTTTTTTGCCTCTCGCCTCTGTTAAAGTGGAGCGGTCGTTGTTCAACATCAAGGATATGTTAACGGAGGAAAGGCACGCACATCCTGAGCAAAAAAAAAAAAAAAAACACTTGAAATGTTCTTGATCTCCTTCACCGCACAAGAATAGACTGTCGGTGTCGGTGATGCGAAACACGTTAAAATAATCTAAAGCCATTGTCATGATATTAGTAATTTTTTATCTCGCTAATTCCAGCTCTACACGTCACCACTCACTTCACAGATCACAAGGGAGTTCTCGTCACTCTAAAGTAGTTTTCTGTACAGGGTGTTCAAGCTACGTGTGAACATATTTTTTAACTCAATATATACATATAATCACTTTTTCCGAGATGAAATCAATTGCAATATAGCATATGCTGAAGGGCACTCCTTAGGAGGGCATTAACAAACTCCTAAGACAATGTCTTAATTAACTTTCAATAACTAACTTTTTAATTATAAAAGCCATGAAGTTGTCCCAATGAAAACATCTGTTCCTTTCGGTCACCTGATGTCGTAATCGTTTTCAGAACAAAAATCCGTTCGGTGGATCGTCCGCAAAAACAAAATCGTGAAGGAACACCGTTTTTGTCTTTATTTTGGTCGTTGCGTATCTCGGAGACGCGTATTTCCGTCATCCCCAATGTGAGAAGGGGAAAGAGCACACTAACGCCTCTTGCGTCCTGGAAAAAGGTTAAAAGAAAACAAAAAAATTAACACAAGACAAGGGCAGCTCCGATAGAGTCACCCGATACATTTGCTATTGTTTTGTTTCCGCAAGTTAATTAAGTTAAGTTAAAGCTCATCTTCGACGCATGAAGCGGCACTGTGCTCCTTCACCCTCTCACACTGGGGATGAAGGAAATACACGCCTCCGAAGATGCGCAATGAACAAAATAAAGAAAAAAACCTGCGTTCTTTTACGAAATTTTCGCGGACGATCTACCGAATGGATTTTTGTTCTGCAAACGGCTACGATATCAGGTAACCTAAAGGAACAATGTTTTCATTGGGACAACTTCGTAGCTGTTATAAGTAAAAAGTTAATTATTGAAAGTTAATGAAGACATTGTCTTAGGAGTTTGCTAATGCCCTCCTAAGGAGTGGCCTTCAGCATATGCTATATTCCAATTGATTTCATCTCGGAAAAAATGATAAACATATTTATTTAAGAAATATGTTCACACTTAGCGTGGACACCCTGTATATCAGCTATAAAAGTGTCAATATCCGCGCACGACAGCTACCCCTGAAATTCGCGTTACACAAACGTAACCGTCCTGTGATTTTTTTGTTGCAGTCGTTGCGCGGCTGTTCCGTCTCAGCCAAATTCTCCACTGCAAACTTTAGAGTGGGCGCTTGTTTAGCTTTTTTCAAGGGAGTGGACTTCATCAATGATCGCTTCCAATGTTGCTATTGAAATGCTAACTAAATAAACAAGCCACACTCGTAATTGAAGAGTAATTAACAAATTTTTACTAATCTCTCATCTGGCAGTTATACACAACATTGAGCAAAATGTCCGCTTGGCCATGGCGCGTGGCGGCGTATACAACAGAGTTTTTGCGTGTCCCAATTAAATGGGCGCAAGGACTTTAAAAGGGACGGAGAACTCGTATGGCCACCCACTACTGAACCTTGTTGAGAGCCGTCCCAGGTGGAAAATTTTCAAAAGTGGATCCACTTGCAAGTGGATTATAGAACCACAAATGGATTTCCACTTTTGGAAGAGGATCCATTTGAAAGTGGGAATTGATTCCTAGCTGGAAATCCATTTCCGATTCCATAATCTACTTGCAAGTGGATTGTAGAGCCAGAAATAGACTTCCAGCTGGCTCAGAACCCACTTTGAAGTGAATTCAAACTCGGAAGCAGTTTACAGCTTTGACTACTGACAGCACTACAATCTCAATGAAGGCACAAAATGTAGAAAATATGATAATCTCACTTTACTGCAAACAACAACAATGGATACAGGAAAATGCACTCCAGTGAGTGGCAGCGTTCTGTCGATGGGGTCTTCTCACTCTGAGAATATTTCAGAAGTAACTCAAAGGGCAATAATTATATTACTTGAAGCTGAAGCATGCATGTCTTGAGTTGGACGAACAGCTTCCAACTGGGTTCACCTTGTTATTGTCAGTAGTCTGACTTGTATTGTGCTTGTAGTGCAAATGTGCTATCATCGACGACCCTATTTGTTATCTGTGACCCTTATTGCAGCGGCGCCGCCTCCAGTGATTCAATATTACTAGAAAATGTGATCAAGTACACCATCAATAGAAAACAATCATTTTTATCCAGCCAACTGTAGTAGGATGGGACAAGCGCAATACTTGCCCACATCATATAATTTGCCTAATGTATATGCTTTTGAAGCTAAACTGGAAGTTAAATGTCTGAAATAATATCATGAAGAGGCTTACCGGTAAGTTACTCAAACATGCTTGTGCCTTTGGAATATGAGGCGTTGTATCATAGCAAGGATGCTGGGTGGTGTTTCTGTGATGGTGAACTGGGCATTGCTCATATATGAATGACAGTGACATCACAGGCACTGGGAATGCACATTGCACTCAACAAACATTTCCTCGGCATCACTGAGAAATACCTGTCACGTCACATCTCATATGACACTTTAAAGGAGCAGTCTAGAGGCACACAACTTTGTTTCTGTTTTTGGTCAGTATGGAATGTTAGGCGGCCGAAAACAGTTTTCCCACAATTAGTGCAACCGTAGCGAAATTGAGACGCCCGCAATAACTCTCCGAACCTCCCGTGCGCGAAACACCCTCCTTCGCCTTCACGATAGGCACGTGATGAGCGCCACCACGCGCGTCACTATGTGACGCAAGTGGTGAGGACGCTCCTCATTGGACCTGGGATCACATGATCGAAGTGAGCAACATCGCGCAGGCCAGAGCGTCTGCTACCGCTTCGGAGACGCCATGCGTTCTCCGGCTACGTGATGTCTGAAACGGAGGGTTTGAAGGCTGTCCACGACACAACCACGATTTTTTGGGACCGCAGACACCACGGGAAGAACGAGTGACGCAGCCCGAAATTAACTGCGCTTGTACAGCGAAAACCCCGTGCTTCTCGACAGTGTGCAGCCTGTCCGATCGTTTTCACCGCGCAGTTGGTTCAGTGGCTACCAGGTGCCGCCACAATACCGCCGCCATCGCTTGCTTTCTGCTACGGTGAATTCTGAGATTGCACAGAAGCCACGGATATATTACTCTTGTGATCGTAATCTTATTTTATCAGGCTGCATATATGCGTTGTTTTTTTTAGAAAACGTGATATAAATCATGTAAAGAATAGAAGTCAACAGGAAACACCTCGCAATGTTTGTAGCAGACGGTTTTTCCTACGAACGAATGAGGGGCTCTCTACCACCAACGTCACAGTATAGTGGGTGTGGTCTGCAGTTGGAGCGCTCCGGCCTGTCACCGCGGCAGCGATTTTCCAAATTAATTGCACCGTGGTGAAACAACTTTGGACAGAAATATTTTGTGGGAATGCTTTTCACATACTGCTTTACAAGATGACAGCAGTTTTTGGCCATGTTAGATACCACTTTAATGCTCCTCTAAAGGGTCTCTGACCAGAAGCTGGAGAGCCTTTTCCGCAGTGACTACCGATAGAATACACAAAAGCAACTTCACATTCGAAAATCCATGCCTCAACACCTCGTAGTTTTCGTAAACTCGAATTTTGAACATCGCGGTTCACGCCGACGCTGGCACACCTAGCGTCAAACCAATAAAACGTACGCATATATAGAAAACTCATCTGGTCATCCCACTGGGATGACGTCAATCGCCCATGCAATCAGCGCGCAGAATGCCGTCACGTGATCGAGCACTACAACAATAACTTTCAGCAAAAACCAACATTTTTACGCCGATATAGTGTTGTCACAATGTCAGGAAATAAAAAGTATGTATATACTTCGAAATCTACGACCTGTTTTATAACTGCGATAATCCAATTAGCGACTTCCGTGGAAAGAGGAGCTACGAGGCTACGAGCTACGACGACTTTCGGGATCCGGCGCGCTATTAGCGCGCGTTAGCGTAGTGTGTGCATTTTCCAAGTTTTCTTTATTTATCTTTTGGAACAACGACCAATTTATCGAGGTACACAGACTTCATTTGACATGCCTCGGTTGTGCCGTCAAAGCGAGCTTCTCGGCGGGCATTCAGTTCCGTACGATACTGCGCGTTCAACTGCAGCGGCAGGTATGGTTGGCAGCGGATTTTGAGTACAAAGAACCTCCGCCTACAGCAATCCGCAGTGCTTTCCTTGAATCTATCTTCCAAGACTGTTGCATCTGGACGTGACGAGGTTAGTGTCTTCTGTATAATTTATACAGTGATTACTCTCCTTGTGAGAATTATGTTGTGGCATGCAGATGTTAGGAGACCATTTACGCAACAAAGAAAAATACGGATTATAGAAAATTGAAGTTTACGCACTAAATCAAAAGATTACTGTACAATTCCGAGTGTTGTTGAATGCAGCCATGCCAATGCAGTAAGCAACATCCACAGTACGTAAAATGAAGCTGTGTATTCCGCATCTAGGTGTAACATTATAATTGTCACAGCAGTGTGCACCAGTGTAGTTCATGGCTTCCTTGGACAAGATGTGGAACCAAATGTTGGAAATACAAGGCAGGGATCAGGTACAAGTTTTCTTCTATTTGTTTTCCTTATAATATGCAGCATATTGCACATAGTAAAGAAGGGCTCTGGATTCTAAACTAACGCAGCTGAAACCCTTAGTTTACCCCAAGCTGTACTATTGTTGTCTAATCTGGGGAAACACCACAGAGGGCAACTACGATAAAATTGCAGTGCACAAAAAAAAGAAAGAAAGCCTCGTGTACGACAACCATGTCTACAGGTGCAATGTACTGGACCCTCGTTGCAAAGAGGCCCACCAGGGGTGCCACTACAATCCATCCATCCAGCCCCTCAGCTCCTTCAAGACATGCAAAATACAGTAGACAAAGTGTTCACTTGGAAATCAGACATTTACACAAAATTGCCTTGCAAATTCAGGATCTTTTAGCGCCATCCCAAACACTTGCCATTACGGTATGTAATCCATCACTGTACCACCTTACAAGGTTCCACTGCTACGGACTAACTACAGAAATCAGCAGAAACCGTTCCCCTTCTGAACATTTTTTTTCAGCTGATTGGAAATGGCCTTCCTGTGTCGAGTTTCAAAACAGAGTTACAGAAACTTGTTGAAGTGTTATTAGAGACAGGCCACTCTGTTATGTATTTGTGTGTGTGTGCGTGAAAATGTGCACAACACGGTGCAATTGTGTATTTTATTTATGTGGTTGTGATTTGCTGTATGCTCGTAGTAGTAATATCTCAGTTATCGCATTTATATGGCTTTTTTTAACAATGTTAGGGCGATGACTTCATGGAAGTGGAAGGAACAGGAGAGGAAGACATCTGGCAATGGTCATGACAGTTGTCCCTCAGGTACAGGGCCAATTTCTTTTATAAATGTGGTATATAGCGTGAAGTTGGTACTAACAAATAGTTTTTGTTCCCTTTAAAGGAATCTACAGGTGGTGAGCACGCGTAAGGAATTGACATATCTCAATACAACTTAGACCTGCTAGGTGCATATGAGATGTGCGACTCTACTTACACACACAAGCTTCTGCAGGTTCGATGCATGTATATTTTGAAACATGAAAGACAGAGTGCTAAAAATATATCTGAGGTGAAAAATTGAGCAGTTCACTGCAGTAATTCTATCGATTTATTTTCAGCATTTTGGGAAAAATATAGTGATGGCAAGATTACCTGTGTTGTACTGCCAGACCATCTGCTATTGGAGTTCCATGTCCTAGTTATTATATATAATAGCTGTTTGAGGTTATTACATATTTATTATGTAAGTTTTGTGCCTGTGAGTTCCTGTAAATGTGCTCTGCGGTGATCATACTGGACAGAGAGCTATGCCTGTATAATAACAGTGACTAATGTTCTCCTGCCCATAAACCTATTCCTAGGGTACATCTGCACCCTTGGAAGTCACTGGAGAGGCGTGTTAGCTTAGTTCAATTGGTAAGGACCCTGGATCGGTAATACAGAAGATGTGGGTTCAAGTCTTACTACTGGCTAACCTTTTCAGTGACTGCCTTCCTTCATCATTCATTTCTTAGGCACTTGATGCTTTATATGCATTTGTCTTTTCTATGTTTTCCAGTCTCAGAACACCAACTGCCATGTTCAAAAGAACTGGAATATGCCTCTGCAATCTGGGACCTATCCCAACATCTCTTAATCGACAATGTAGAATTTGTACAGAACCACACGGTTTGTTGCTCGTGATTATCATCCTTTTTCCAGCGTCTCAGCCTTTAAAGCCAAACTCTTTCTTACTCCTTTGATTACCAGATGAAAGGTATCAGGCATGGCATTCTTTCATAAGTTATATTACGGTCACTCCTCCCCACCCCACTTACTGTCAATCCCCTCACAAGTTACTTCCAAGACTTGATGACCCACACAAAGTACTTGCTCCACCTACACAAACAAAAAAATTCCTCTACTCTCCGCACCAGCTGATGGTGTCAAACTGGAATGACCTTCCTGCCCACATAGCATCAGAACAAAATGTGTCATTATTTATTTCCAAGTGCTATGATCGTTTTCAGATCGAATGAATTTCTTTGTCGTGAGTGAACGAATTTTGTGTACATCATTTTGGTATTTGTCTTTTTTTGGATAAAAAACCTCCCCTTTATGTAAATCCCTTCACAATGGTTTCAAGTAAACAAATGAAATGAAGAACTTCGTGATACTTTCATAGTTGGAGCATTTTTAATGCATATTTTAAAACTGTGGCTGCTAAAAATGTGTCTGACACCGTTACAAAGGCTGCCGTCTGTATCAGGTGAATCATGATTTTTCCCAGAAGCCCAATAATGTATGACGCTGCATCACATATGCTATTTTGGAGCAATCTCTGCAGACATATTATGAAGATATTATCTGAGTGCCACAATAAACTATATGAACCACATTTCATGTTGCATCATCTTTGACTACAACATCCCTATTTGAGCAAACAACAACAACAGCCCAAGATACAAAGCTTGGTTCCTCAAGATTTTAAAAGAACACTCTAAAAAGATCTACATCCTACTCGAACTGGATGTGCACCTTGCACACAAAAGGAGGATTGAGAATGAACTGGGGTTTTACACTATGGAGGACTGAGAGCTGGAACCGGATGTCACACACAGGGTAACCTGCATAACAGTCTGATTTGCTTCCACATACCGATCATTAAAATACTTGAGGTGCTTAAACAATACTATTTGGGTGCTATCAGACAGTAAAGCGTGAACCGCATGGCCCGAAAAGCGTCTGAATTCTTTCCGAACCGATTACAGGACCAAACTTTTTTCGGAGAACAGAATTCCGTGCCGAATTCGGCCCGATCTGGCCAAGCCAGATTTCTCCTTCGAAATGGGAAGTGACGCCAACCGAAAAAGTAGAAGCATCCAATGGCTATCCAGCCGGAAGGAGAACCATAGCAACGATGACGTAGCAATCGGGTTGACTGTTGCCGTGTGTGGGACTTCTACCCCTACGAATACAGGGATTATCTCATTGACCTGGATGGTTGAAAGGCGGTGTTCCCCAAGGCCAGAAGTCTTCGGCCGAAATTCGGGGTGCATCTCGGTAGCATGCGGTGATGCACAGAAAAAAGTTGGGTCCCGATTTCGGTTCGGCCAGTTTTCGGACAGTTTTTTGTGCCATGCGGTTCAGCCTTAAGAGTTCGAACAGCACTTACGACATATTGACTGAATGGGTGGACAAAAAAATGCATCAGAACAGGATTGGATTTGTGTCTGCGGTGGAATTGAGAGCCCAATGTAGTTCTTACCAGGCGGAGCAGGCTGATGAGATGGTGCTTTGTGTCAGGGGTCAGCACAGTGGTTTATCCAGAATCCCAAGCACGGAGGAGTGTTGAAAAAAGTTCGGGGGCAGGGGGGTCATTATTATAGTTACATCATTACCGACATGTGTCTACATCTGAAATTGCAAGGGCACCCCCTGTACGCGTTACTTCCGCAGGTCTAGTATTTTGGGTATTTAAGGCATGTAGTAGTTACTATGGGAAAGGCTTTGCGTATCCTGTTCATCGCGCAGACTGGTGAAACGATTCTTTTTTTTTCAAGTTTGTGCAACACCCATCTCACGAACTGTTGGTATGTAGTGTATTTCCCGTATGAGACATGCTTGAGATGAGCTTTGAACAAGGCTAAAGCTAGTAGGACGCCGAGTATTAATTCAGCTGCACTCTTTCTGAAAAAGTGACGAACAATAACGAAAAGTTCAGAAAAACTATTTTTGTATTGAAACCAACCAGCATGATTGTGCATGAGACACGTACGCTTCTTACTTGTGAATATGAGCGCTAGGTTCGTGCTGCCCTTGAAGTTCTAAATATGCTACTTTAAGAGCGGCTCCTTGCAACATAAGCACTCGACTTCTTTCGGCATTATTATACATGAACCACTCCGGCCCCTTTACACGGCGCCGTCAAACATGAAATTTACACAAACTGTTCATGTGCTTCATCGTAATGGATGCTGAAAGCTCATCTAACAGTCTGTCGTTGGAACTTCCTCTTCATGCTGAAGTCGATTCGCGGCTCAACATTTCAAAAGCAAGGCCTTCAAAATCTGCTGCACGTACCTGGTGCCTCTCAGCTGCTGAAAGGTAGCTGAAAAGCTGACTTGTCGACTCCGCTGTGCTTCCGCGTCCATATTGAAAAAGCACCCAGCAATACGGAAGTTGTGGAAACCACCCGAACTTTCGGTGTGGACTTTCCACCAATAAACGTCGCGGGCGTTTGACGTCATACACATGGGAAAACACAATAGCTAGAGTTTTGCGCTGATCGCACGAGTTGAGGGCAGAAATCGAAACCGCTTTTCGGCTGCTTGTTTGAAATAGTTGGCTGCTCCGCAGAGACGAAGCGTTTCAGTTGTAACTTGGAGGCACCATGTAGGTTCGTTATCCATACAAACAAAGACATTGACCAGGTCCTGGTCAGAGACCATTTAAAGGGTCTCTGCTTATATGAAGGGTCTCTGCTTAAGATGAACATATATAAGGGGAAGGTGGTGATGGAACTGCTTGCCGTAGTCAGCCACGCTCAGGCGGACAACGTCACGACTATCAAGGGGGATCGTGCGTCCTGGGAACTGTCCTGACATTTGCCTTAAAGCGTCTTAGGAAGCACAGGGCAGACAGCACAGCCGGCACTCGGATTCGAACCCGGGTCACCTCCCCGTCCCCACGTTGAATGCTATCATCATAGCCACTAGTTCTTGAGGCAGGAATTGGTACCAGTGGACATCAATGCTGCTTCACTTGAAGATGACTGGGATTTACCAACCATCTGCAATTCTGTTTCCTGTAAAAAGTACAGTTCACAATATTTATATCAGCCTCATAGACAGCAAGAAGGGCTGCTGTCCATACCTGAGTAGTCAACTGTAGCTGTCAGTGACTCCTTGTTGCGGACACGGCTGTATCTATCCTTGCCTCATCTGAGGACAAAATTATACAGTGTTTTTTTTTTATTCGGTACAGATTTTTTTTTGAAAACTAGCAGAGCAAAATAGATGCCGCTTTATCAGGTAGGTTATGCGGCCAGTCGAACATCCAGTTGTCACGGGCTCCCGGGTTCTGATGGGCAGCACCCCGGATGCATGAGCAATATGAAGATTCGGACTCAGCGAATAGCACGAAGGGTGGCGGTTGACGAAAAGGTGAACGAGAACACTTGTTTCAATAAACAAGAAATAAAAAAATTACTCTTAGGTACAAGATCTCAATCAGGTACAAGACTAACTACACGCGTCACGGGCTGCTATACTTTTCGCTCAATACATCCGAAATATATCACACAGGCGACCAAAGACAAAATAATGCAATAATGCCCGTTAATACAAAACAGTGAAATCCTTAACACACTAGAAACTTAGCTCGCAGCGGCGGGAAGTCCTCAGAGGTGGCCAATCGCAGTTCTTGTCCGGAAGGAGTCCTCGGCGATTACCCTTGAAGTCGTCACACTTCACCACACACAACACTTGTTAACTCAATTCAACCTCACTTGCAGTACTTGCACTAACTTGCTGATCCCCAACTTGGGAAAAACACTTACGTTCGAAGAACGAAGTACAAAGACGTACGAAGAACAACCCGGCCTACGCTCCTTGGACCTTCCCTTGGGCGAGAAAGCCGCCACTACCGCTTCCGAAACAACTTTCACTTTTCTTCCGACGCTGACCACAAGACGAGTGACCTTATTTCCCTTTGTTTCCCTTTTTAACCCCTCGGGTCACGGGGCTTTTTACAATGCCCGCAAGACGTGGCCCATTTTCCCTAGTCAATAATGGGTCGCGGCTTGCGTCAAATTCTCGGAATGGAAATTCGCCAACTCTTTTACACAATACGGCAACACCTGCCTTCCCACGGTCGAACGGCTACTCGGGCAACCATATCCAAGATGGAGATTTCCATTACACGTGGTCTGCCGCGAGGCTTACATGACAAATGTTGAAAACTCTATTGAAAACACTTTCTCTTAGATATACCGTAAATTAAATTTGTCGTACTGTGAGATCTGTAGGATAACAGACGCAACCACTGGACGACTAGTTAGCTAGAATGCATTAATTAACCTATTAATTAGATGTTTTCTGGGAAATGCGAGATAGCAGAATTGGAGCCAGGCATTATTCAAAACCATTGTCCTTATTAAACACCCTGTGAAGCGAACGTACTTTGAGATATAAATTGTCAAATTTCGCTATGCAAATGAACCGAAACTATAGCTACACGCTTTTCGAGCGCAAAAGCGACGGCACCTTCGCCTTATCTGACTCGGATAGCGGTCTACCTGGCCAACAGATTAGAGCCTACCCCAATCAGCTCCATCGCTCCAAAGCACGTGGCCGTCTCACATGAGCTGCCTGTCGCACTTTCTGCGCTCGAGTGTTGCGTAGTTCTCGTTTCGGCTCAGTTGCATAGTGAAATCTGGCAATTTATACTCGAAGTATGTTCGCTTCACAGGGTGTTTAATAAGGACGATGTATTTCAATAATGACTGGCTCCAACTCGGCTATCTCACATTTCGCAGAAAACATTAAATTAATGCGTTAGTTAATTAATTTCAGCTAATTAGTCGTCCAGCAGTTTCATACGCTGTCCTACAGGATGTTCGCCTGGCCGCATAACCTATCTGCTAAAACGGCATCTATTTTGCTCCGTTAGTTTTTTAAATGAAAAATTTTGGGAATTCTGGTAAATTGGGAATTCAGTTTCGTTGACAAAACCTGTCACGCAGTCCCACGCAGTTTGGCCTCAAATTTCGTGACAGATGTTTTGTTGCGAAAGTGCATGTAGTGCCATCCCAGGAGAAAAATGCTTGCAATTGGAATTGGTTTATGAAACAATTTGTACTTAAAACCACTTTGAACCTTTTTGTACGTAAATGGTTTGCAAGTGGAAATCGTTTCATAAACGATTTGGCGTTGCAGACATTTTTCACTTGGGATGTGCGAAATTATATATGTTTTTCTACAACCATCATGTAACATACTTCATTTCAGTCGCTGACCCCTATTGTGCATGATTCATAAGTATCTCGTAAGTCCCCTTCATTTGTGTGACAAACTGCCAACTGCAAGACAAGATACGTAACACTGCCCGTTTATGCACTGCATGCTTTACGAATTCGAGTTCAGATAAATAATAACAACAACAGATGAACAGATTTACGCATGAACAGATGAGCAGATTTACGCATTCAGATGAACATATATAAATATCAAATCACTACTACTCGCCTGGATGATAATTGCAGTCCTATGTCCGTCGCTTGTAGTTTCCCACAATTTAGCTGGTGCAGAGGTTGTAAGACAAGATAGTCCCCACAGATCCAGTCATTATCCCGTCAACGTCCCGCGTGCGAACCGGTGCGGATTTGCGTACGTCCACGGGAAATACGCACTCTCTTCAAGTGACGTTTGTTGTACGTCCGGACAACCCTGCTAATCAAGCCAAATATATGCGAATTGGACGTCCCACGACGACCACTTTCAATCCCTATGGGCCTAGTTTCGGATCTACTTTGTCTCTTCATATACAGGGCGCGTCACGTAAAACTGACCAGAATTTTTATGAAAACTCTATGAGAGCAGCATAGATGTTGTTTTTGCAGTTGAGTTCTACAGACATGCGAACATCCTCTCGAAGAAAGTCTGCAACTACAAGATGACTAATTACCTAAAATTCATTAACTAACTTTTTAAATAGGGGATTTCGGGCAAAAGTGAGATAGCAGATTGATAGACTATCCTCGTTGAACACCATTCCACGTTTAAAAAATCCTGTAACACGCACGTGCGCTAAAATATCCATCCCCGAATTTCGGTATGCAAATGAGCCGAAACCGAAATCGCGGCGACCGGGAACGCGGGGAGTAGAGCGCTCATTTCACGTCAGAGGGCCACGTGATTTGGAGCGGTGACGATAATAAACCTCTACCCGAGAACCGTCGTCATGACGTTGGTAGACATACTGAAACCAAAACAGATACGAAGGGGAGAGCTGGGTTCCACGAATGGGCATTTGTTCGCTGCCTCCTATTGAAAGAAAAGTAGGACCGAAGGTCGCGTCCCTTTCAGAGGCCATCGTAATCGCCCCAAGACCGTGGCTTTCGGGTGAGACCTTGTTTGCCACTAGCTTTGAACGTAGTTCAACTCTACCCAGTTCGTGGCGCTGTCGAACACAATGACGTCATTTGTTTACAAACAGGTAGAGGTCTATTGGAGTAGGTTCCGCTCAGCTGGCCAGATAAGGGCGTGGGCGCTATCGGTGCCGTCGGCGTGGGCGCTATTTCGGTTTCGGCTGATTTGCATACCAAAATTCGGGGATGAACATTTTAGCGCACGTGCGTGTCTAAGGATTTTCGAAACGTGGAATGGTGTTCAACGAGGATAGTCTATCAATCTGCTATCTTGCTTTTGCCTGAAGTCCCCTAATTAAAAAGTTAATTAATGAATTTTATGTAAGTAGTTATCTTGGGTAGTTGCACACTTTCTTCGAGAGGATGTCCGACTGGCCGTAGAACTCAACTGCAAAAACAATATCTATGCTGCTCTCATAGGGTTTCCATAAAACTTCTGGTCAGTTTTACGTGACGTAACCTGTATATCATGCGTACTCAATGGAAGCAATGATTTCTACGACCAGCGCCCTTATCCTTGAGCTAGAGCAATGCATTTTCTTGTAAGCTTTAGCTCTAGATCAGAGATAATGACACTGGTTGCCGCAAGTACACTCATTGCTTCCAATAATAATGATCTCTCACAATGCAGTCACCAAAAGAGTCAGAGTGCACGTCAGAGTCTTTTGAGCTCCTATAGACGTTTTGCAGCTATACTTGACAGTACGTAGTTTAAAAGAACATGTGACAAAAGAGCTATACTAGCAATATGTAAAATATCATAAGAGTATCTATGGCACATACACATGTGGGAAATGAAATATTGGAGGACGAGGAAGAAGAGGAACTTGTAGTAGAACTTTTTCTGTTTGTTTGTTGTTGGTTTCTTGGTTTGACAATGTGTCAGCTGCTCTGGACTGAACATGTGGCAGATAAAACTATGTTGTTCGTTTGACTTTCAATTATCGGTCATCTCCGATGCTTAACGAAGCTTAACCACAACGAGAGGTGCCAACACCATATCAACGTTTAACAGTACTTCCCATTTCAAACCCAAATTTCGCGGAACCACCCCCCCCCCCCCAACTGGCGCGCTCCGCCACTATGCGGGAAGCGACCTTACAGGATATGAATTCAATGGGAGACGGCGTTTTTAGGCCAATTAACAGCAAAACAGAATAAAAATATCAAGATGTCATCGTCTAATACAGAAGAATACCATGCAGAGAACCCCTGAAGACATAAAAGGCACTAGCAGAATATAAACCTAGTGCACCCTGGCCAGATGAATTTTAATGCATTGCGCCTATGAGGATTCCGTCGATTCTTCCGCAGAGTTCATGTTTAGACTACGATTTTTCGACAAAGACAGTCAAATTCTGGAAATGTCATCGCCTATTTTTAGTCAGTACGTCCTCCAGGCCACATATACCAACCACGGCACGAGGTGTGAGTGTTAACCCTGATGCACCCAGGGCCTTCAAAGTTGCGACTCAGGCAGGGTTCCCCTCGTAGGTGCTCGACGGATAAAGTCCCAATATTACCGCAATGCGCATGCGTTGAGACTGTACGACCGGTCTTAAGGACTTCGAAAGGCGAACGGTCATTTTTTTCCGGAACTCAAAAGGGCTAACAGAATGGACAACTTTGCGTTGAGGGAGTAATATACAAATCATAGCGTTTTGTGTTTTATATCGCTGTTATATTAAACTATACAACTTGATAAAATTGTCTATTTCGAGTGCCGTTTTCGAAGCGATTTTGTCAAACGCGACCTCTCAGGGTGCAACAGGGGAACAAGGTACGGGGTTTAACCCCGCTATCTTACTTTTACACATACGTATTACAAAATCAGCTTTGGACATTTTCAATAGTATTGTTATATCACATGATATTAAGCCCCAAAGTTGATGAAATTGGCATTTGGACATTTCGAGTGCCGTTTTGAAGGCGATTTTGTCAAATGCGACATCTCAGGGTGCAACAGGGGAAAAAGGTACGGGGTTCAAACCCCGTGATTTTCCTTTTACATATACATATTACAAAAGCAACTTAGGACATCTTTAATGTTATTGTTATATCAAATTATATTAAGCCCCAAAGTTGATGAAATTGGCCATTTGGAGTGCCGTTTTGGAGGCGATTTTGTCGAACGCGACCTCTCAGGGCGCAACACGGGAAAATGGTACGGGGCTCAAACTCCGAAATCTGGATTTCACGAATGCATTCTGTAAAACCAGCTTGAGACATAGATGGGTAGAAATCCAGCGACCCGGTAGAGATGTAGGAAGGGAGTTGCCTCAGGACAGAAGTCGCCGATATTTCGAACAGAGACTGTTCTTCTTCTGGGCGGACTGTTCTTTGCATTTCTACCGGTTCGCTGGATTTCTACCCATCTAAAATCTGACGTGGTACTTTGAGTTAGAAACTGCAACATCTGTTGTAATTGTCTGTTCTTGTGTTGTTGAAATTGCCCTGCGACTATACCCACAAGTATGGGTAAACAGTATTGTAAATACACTAAAATAAAATTCACTCAGTGTTCTCTACTTCTTCACCGCCTCGTGTGTCAGCGACCTTCTGTATTGCTAGCCACTACAGGGATTTGGGAATATACATGCCTTCGATTCTGAATGTATTTAAATATGCACGAAAATTTCTGGTCCGACGAAGTCGCGTTTGATCAAATCAATGCCAAGATAGCGCTCGCAGATGCCAAATTGTCCATATCTCCCATTTCCTTTCGTAATAAGTCTTGATATAAACGTGATATCGAAGATGTTATCATTTAATTACGTTGTTGTATATCCATGCTTAATAGCTATGAGTTGGCGGCCCATACCTCTTTCATTTTCATGCATTTCTCTTGCATTTTCATTTTCAAGTCATACTTCGTTCATTTTCAAGCGACCAGAGAACAAACAGGAGACAAGATCACAAACAAGTCGCTCTGTTGTTGCTTCGTGTTTGTTCTTTGGTCGCTTGTGGATTTACACCAACCAGCCCAGGGTGTCCCAGCTAACTGTGAACATATTTTTGTGAATAATGACATGTGAATGTATACTATAACACTTTTTCCAAGATGAAATCAAGTGCAATATAGCATATCCTGAAGGGCACTCCCTAGGAGGGCATTAGCAAAGTCCAAAGGCAATGTCTTAATTAACGTTCATTAATTAACTTTTTAATTATAAAAGCTACAAAGTTGTCCGAATGAGAACATCTGTTCCTTTCGGTCAGCTGATATCGTAGCCGTTTTCAGAACAAAAATCCGTTCGATAGATCGCCCGCAAAAAAATAGTGAAGGAACGCTATCTTTTTCTGTATTTTGTTCATTGCGCATCTTCGCAGACGCGTATTTCCTTCATCCCCAACGTGAGAGGGGAAAGGAGTACGGTGCCGCCTCAGGCTTCGAAGATGAGCTTTAACTTGCGGAAACAAAACAAAAACAAATGTAGCGGGTGACTCTATCGGAACTGGCCTTATCTTGGGTTGCATTTTCTGTTGCTTTTAATGTTTTTCCAGGACGCGAGAGGCGATAGTGTGCTCTTTCTCCCTCTCACATTGGGGGTGAAGGAAAGACGCGTCTTCTAAGAAGCGCAATGAACAAAATAAAGAAAAAAATGGCGTTCCTTCACGAATTTTTTGCGGGCGATCTATCGAACGGATTTTTGTTCTGAAAACGGCGACAATATCAGGTGACCGAAAGGAACAGGTGTTCTCATTGGGACAACTTTGTAGCTTTTATAATTAAAAAGTTAATTAATGAAAGTTAATTAAGACATTGCTTTGGACTAAAGCCCTCCATATGCTATACTGCAATTGATTTCATCCTGGAAAAAGTGTTATATATATTTTTAAAAAATATGTTCACAGTTAGCTGGGACACCTTGTATATACTTCAGACATTTTGTCAAATTGTCGCCCAAGTGGAACTCGCTGGAGCCAAATTGTCACTTTCCTCTATTTCAGGTCGTAATAACTCTTGATACGAACTTGATATTGAAGGTATCATCATGTAATTACGTAGTATGTATATTGTCTGCCGGCCGTAGCTGTTGCCGTTGCTGCACCCTAAGAACTCGCATTTAGTCAGTTTGTCGTCCAGAAGTCTATCACAGGTGCCAATCTGCCAATTTCATCTGGCAGTCTCCCGATATTTGGAAAGTTTCATGCTCGTTCTCATAGTTATACGAGGGGCGTTCAAGTCAAACCGGCACTTTTCATTTTTCGCAAAAGTAAAATGAACTTACAGGCGAGAAATTAGTTTTATTTTTCAACGTAATCTCCAGCTGCACTAATGCACTTGTCCCAGCGTTTCACGAGGACTTGGATGCCAGCAGCGTAGAAATCCTTACCGGCGCGTAGCAGCCATGATCGGGCCGCATTCTTCACCTGGTCGTCGCAGCTGAAATGGCGGCCCCCAAGGAGCGTCTTCAGTGGCCAGAAGGGATGAAAATGGCTGGGGGCGAGGTCTAGACTGTAAGGGGGATGAGGCAGCAACTCCCAACCAAGTTCCTGTACTGTGCGTCTCGTGAGATGTGCGGTATGCGGGCGTGCATTGTCCTGTAGGAGGACTCCTCCTTTGGCGATGAGGTCCAGCTTTCCGAAACTGGATGTGTTCATGAATGATAGTGTTCAACGTTCCCACAGAAAGGTCCGTCTTTCGAGCCAGTTCGAGACATGTTATCCGTCGGTCCTTGAGGATCAGGCGCGCCACAAGTTGGATGTTCTCAGGAACTCTGACACTCAGCTCTGAGCCGCCCCGGCCGGGATCGTCCTGCACAGATGTACGGCCGTCTCGGAACCGTTTGCACCACTCAAACGCTTTGCTGCGGCTCAGTGTATCGTGGCCATACTGAGCCTGAAGTCTTCTGTGAATTTCAGGTGACTTTACGCCTTCCTTCACGAGAAACTTCATGACAATTCGCTGTTCGATGTGCGCGCTCACCTCGTTGTCGGCCGTTGTCCAGCACGTGTCTTCTGTTTTCTACAAACTTTGAACCACCACGTGGTGAACGCGGAGGCCTGTCGCGTGTGAAAATGACGAAAAAGAAGTAGCGCGAGCCATTTGTACACTCAGGAGACAGAAAGTCCCGGTTTGACTTGAACACCCCTCGTACATCACGTCTTAGTGTTATCGGTTTTGTTATCCGGTCGAGGCGCGAGAATTGCTCACCTCAGATATGTCCTCCACCCCTGCCCAAATCTGTTCTTCCTCACGTACTCACGCACCACCCTGTAAGCTTAGCTTCCTTGCGTAGTCCTAGCTATCAGGTCAAGCCAGGTTTCAGAGGGGTGTCCCAGAATGCTGCACTTGATCTAGCATTCTTACCTGCAACGCATTAATATACGGTAATACGGTAATATACGGTTATAATAATTAATAATACGGTAAATAATTCCAACCATGCTGAAAATAGAAAACATCGCAAACTTTCTGAGACACGCTGTGAGGGTATTAGCTGTTTTCATTTTCATTAAATTAGTGAGCTGAAGCAGCGACTTGAAGAACAATAGAGTCTGAAACAAACGCTAATAAACAAAGGCGCCACGGCCACTTGCCTGTATTTCGGTCATGTGGGCACCAGCGGAAACGAGGACGCAGGTGGAACAGCACCAGACGCGCACCAGTACACCCGGCATGGGCGTCGGAAGATGGGGGCAGGGGGCGGCCGCCCCCTGACTCAAAGACTGGCGGGCGACGCCCCCCCCCCCCCCCACAAGGATCGCGTGCAAACCAGTGATAACCAGTGCAAACCAGCGTGACGACCCAGAAATGAGCCGAGAGCTTACATAATTCACAGTTGCGGTTATCGCATTACCTATACTTGAACCTATACAACCTATATAAGTTCTCTGGGATATGTAGCAGTCAAATTGCACTTTTACAAGTGCACAAAAGAAGAAAAAATCTTTGTTATATAGCGCCTCTGCTGGCAGTGGTATTCCTTTTTCACAATTTTCGTCGAGGTTACCACTACCGACTGATATTGAGTGTACGCTATCTTAAAGAAGATGGGGCTGCAAAAGTCGTCAGAACCAGATCTTGAAAGCAAATACACGTGTGTGATTTGGATCGTGCATCCCTGGGGGACCAGGTACCAAGCACTTCGAAACGAACCGCCCTCGATAGCTGCCTTCAAGGCACCATCTCTAAAGTCAGTCGTGCGGAGTCCGAAACTTTACATAACCCACGTGAAGTCGTAAGGTTTTTACTTCTACTTGGCTAATTTCCGAACATTTTATGTTCGGATTACACCTTCACCATGACACCGACCGCAAAACTTCAATTTCCGAGCTGTTTGGGTGAAATACAGGCAGGTGGCAACCCTATGCTCCACGACAGAGCAGGTCTGGCCATTTGGAGGAGTCCCAAAAACAGGCTCGACCTGTAAATCACAGTTCCTCGACTCTGACTGGTTTGCTTTTTATCACGGGGGTCGCCATGACACCTTACTACCACCCAAAAACAAACACGGTGAAGGGCGACCAAACCAAACACGGTGAAGCGGAAATTTTGGTGACAAAAAATTTTCACAGACAACTCAGATCTGATCTGCAGCAGATCTACATCCTCATATAAGTTTCTCGAAAATCAGTTTCAACTGATGCTGCGTTATCAATGTCTAACCGAAAGTAACACGATTTGTCGTCGGTGTTAGGTCTAGTGAACCATACAGATAAGAAACAAATAACACGGCGATCACACCGAAATCATAACAAGAACGGCACTGGCTGTACAAAGTGGCTGTACAATTAATTACTGAATCTTATGGATATAAACATTCTTGCTTTTTTTATTCCAGCTAGTCATGTAGATAAGTTAAACAAATCGTAACGACGACAAGATGAGCGCGTTAATGGCTCCCATTTTGGTATTTGCCACACTTCTCAACCTATGTATAACTACATGTACCGTAGTGCTCTCCTCTAGGTTAGGTTAGGTTGGGCTGGGTTGGGTTAGGTTAGAGCTCGCCCCCTCTGCCGCGAAGAACTTCCGATGCCTCTGACACCCGGCGTGTCCCGATCATCTTGTCTCCGGGGGTTCGCCGTTACCATGTCTCAAGCCTCACTGGCCCCATGATGCAGTCTCAATGGCAACGTGACCTCACCACGCACTCTCTGCTTTACTCCATTGACCCCACATAGTCCCTTACTCTCCCCCGCCGAATGCCGCGTTTCTTTACCACAGTCTCCACCACATGAAACTTAATGTGGCTTTTACACCGGCTTTCAAATACCTCCTCCGCGCGTCCAGCCTCTGTTCCACGTGTGGTGTGCGCGGCGACCTCCATCACGTCCTCCTGGTCTGCGGACAGTACGATCGCGAGCGCGCCCTCATGGAAACTGCTCTCCAACGCGTCGATCAACGCCAGTTCGACTTAACCAAAATTCTCGAGCCATGGTCGGACCCCTCACATCTGATGCTACGAGCTGTTGCTGAGTTGCTCTCCAGCACTGGACTAATGGACGACACCTTTCCTTCATCAGCACACCTTTCCATCATCATCACTTTCTCATCCCTTCTACAAGCGCAGTGGGGCAGTGTACCGCCATGACGGCGGAGAATGATTCACCACATCATCATCCCATTTATGTGTGTGTGTGTGTGTGTGTGCCTGTATTTCAGTATGAACGCCTGCGGTGTATGTGTTACCTACAAGACATAATCAGTTGAAGCTTCACAAGCTTCAAGCTGTGCTGGTGCTGTTCGCGTTGCAAATTACTGCATTGTTGCAAGACACCGAAGACGCTGTCATGTTTGTCAACTCCAGCCTCTCCCGCCCCGCGGCGTTTGAAATTATCCGCTGCAACGGCCATAGCATCACGTGACTCTGTCTTCTGCGCCTGGCGAAAAAAATACGTCTCCTGCGCAGATTTCTCCTGTGGTGACAACGGAGTCAGACGACAAAGGGGGAGAGAATTAGGCAGGCGGAGGGTCGACGGCGAAAAGGGACCTCAAACGCTCCTCAAACAGATGGGGTGCGCACAGCTCCATTATGTAAAAGCCTCAGTCTGGGCACGAGGGACGACACGAACCAGACTCGGACACACGACTCAAACCAGCAAAGTTTACTAATCAACAGAGCACTAAGTACATACACTCTAAATCGTTTTACACCTTAAAGGGTGCAAATCAAAATGTTCATGGCGCACACCTTTTAAGGTGTATTTTAACACCCTCGTGGCAGTTGGGGTGTAATGGTTGTAAGGCCGAATAGAACTGCTGGGTTCGTGGCAATATGCTGGTAACTGTGTATTCACACTTACCAGCATATTGCATATAATCACATTGAGGTCCATATATGTATGTACATCAAGGTGATTAAATATGTGTGTAATCATGCACAGTCGACATACAGAAAATCATGTATATGGCGTGGCAGCTGTGCATGGCAATGAAGCATGGCAGCTGTGTATAGCTTTTCGTGAAATTGTAGACCTTCCCATGAGCAGGCACCTCCCCCATATGCATGTTCATTACTTAGAACGTTGCATTTATTCGTTTCTCCAAGGCTTTTCAGTGTTGTTCCCACAAATATCTAACCCCTGTAAAATGTATTACATTGTTCATTATCCGCGACTCATCAGGATGTTTGGTCCTCTCCTAGCTGTATGGTGTATGCGTTTCGAGGGAAACACCAGCATTTTAAAAATGTTGCTAGAAAAAGTCGACATTTTAAGAACGTAACCCTTTCATTAGCAAGAAGACATCAATTTTATCAAATGTGTGTGTGGTCGCAGCCCTTCATCAGAAATGTCACATCTACTGATGGTTCCAAGCAGATACTGCTTCAACATGCCCCAGAAGCAATTCAGAGTTACATTCATGACCGTGATATTCACGCAGAATCTATAGTCTATGTGAAAAGTGCAGTTGATAATGATAACACATTTGCTGGTGGCTGTGTTGTTGCCAAAGAATCTTCCGAGGAGGACTTACCCGTGTTCGTTGAGATTACAGGCATATATGTTATTAACTCTGATACCATTTTTCTCATACAAACATTAACTACAGTTGGGAATGATGAGCACTGTCGTGTATTTGTTCTGTCTTGCAATGAGGAGCAACGTGTTTTAAGAAATTTAAGCACTATCTCAACAGATCTTCTAAATCTGCATACATTACTAGGTGGTAGACGTGTTGTAAATCCCCGCCATGCACTTTTGTAATGTAACTTCCCGTTCCTTGTTGTTGTATATATTTACTTTTGTTCATGTGAACGAAAATAAACATACTCCCTTCCTACACCCAGGCGATACACTTATCACCATACACTCTAAATAGTTTTACACCTTAAAGGGTGTAAATCAAAATGTTCATGGCGCACACTTTTTAAGGTGTATTTTAACACCCTCATGGTAATTGGGGTGTAAAGGCTGTAACGCTGAATAAAACTGCTGGGTTCGTGGCAATATGCTGGTAACTGTGTATTCACAATTACCAGCATATTGCATGTAATCACATTGAGGTCCATATATGTATGCACGTCAAGGTGATTAAATGTGTGTTAACATGCACAGCCGACAAACAGACAATCATGTATGGCATGGCAGCTGTGTATGGCAATGAAACATGGCAGCTAAACATAGCCTTTCGTGAAATTGTAGACCTCATGAGCAGGCACCTCCCCCATGTGCATGTTAATTACTTAGAACGTTGCATTTATTCATTTCTTCAAGGATTTGCAGTGTGGTACCCACAAATATCTAACCCCTGTAAAATGCATTACATTGTTCATTAACCGCGACTCATCAGGATGTTTGGTCCTCTCCTAGCTCTATGGTGTATGCGTTTCGAAGGGAAACACTAGCATTTTAAAGATGTTGCTAGAAAAACTCGAAATTTTAAGAACGTAACCCTTTCATTAGCAAGAAGATATACTTTTTATCAAATGTATGTGTGGTCGCAACCCTTCATCAGAAATGCCACATCTACTGATGGTTCCAAGGAGATACTACTTCAACATGCCCCAGAAGCAATTCAGAGTTACATTCATGACCGTGATATTCACGCAGAATCTATAGTCTATGTGAAAAGTGCAGTTGGTAATGATAACGTATTTGCTGTTGGCTGTGTTGTTGCAAAAGAACCTTCCGAGGAGGACTTACCCGTGTTCGTTGAGATTGCAGGCATATATGTTATTAACTCTGATACCACTTTTCTCATACAAACATTAACTGCAGTTGAGTATCTGATGAGCACTGTCATGTATTTGTTCTGTCTTGAAATGTGGAGCAACGTGTTCTAAGAAATTTAAGCACTATCTCAACAGATCTTCTAAATCTGCATATATCATCTGATGGTAGACGTGTTTTAAATCCACGCCATGCACTTTTGTAATGTAATTTCCCGTTCCCTGTTGTTGTATATATTTACTTTTGTTCATGTGATCAAAAATAAACATACTCCCTTTATACACCCAGGCGACACACTAATGACCATATTTCACCTGAGGGTGTAGTACACCATTGTTACACCCTTAGGAACTTCCAAAACAAAGTTGTAGGGTGTGAAAGGGGTGTGATCTTTGTTAATACACCTATTTTACACCTTTAAAGGTGTGAAACGATTTAGAGTGTATTTCACCTGAGGGTGTAGTACACCATTGTTACACCCTCAGAAACTTCCAAAACAAAGTTTTAGGGTGTGAAAGAGGTGTGATCTTTGTTAATACACCTATTTCACACCTTTAAAGGTGTGAAACCATTTGGAGTGTATAGTGAACACAGCATGAGAAAAGGAGGAAAAGGAAAATAACAAGGAAGGTCATATACCATGCAGAAGGTCAAGCAAACGCATGGGGGGGATATACGTATTTATTAGACGAAAAGGAAAAACGGGCACCAACCGAACGCACGGGTTACAAAAGGCGTCGGTACGCCGGATGAATAGCCGCAGAAGCGACACTGACACAATTTCCGGCATTGCGGTTCGCCAAAGCCTCTCTCAGAAGTCGCCTTCGTGTGTCTGGTTCCCACATTATGACTGACGTCTCAGCCCAGAGAGGTTGGCAATTATTGCATGACTCTAAGTTGTTACACAGTTTTGAATCAGGACTTTTTCTATGCTGACCCAACCTCTGATTTAGGCACTGCGACGTTTGGCCGATATAAGCAAACCCACAGGCCAATGGGATGCAGTAAACGACATTCTTAGCACAAGGCACAACATTTAATGAACTGTGAATAACTCCACACACTGAAACGGACTTTGAAAATGTGGGTGAGACGAAAATGATTTCTGAAGAAAAGGCATACATCATAAGTTTGCGAAATAGATTTAAGATTATGAGACACTTTGTGAAAATATGGGACCACAACACATTTGCTATCGCGACACTGTTTTGGGCCTCTCCAAAAACAAGCCGAGAAGTTTTCGTTCGATTAGAATACGGTTGTAACCCGCAACTGTGCGTCTTTCAACATGCCTGGTAGATGCGAACATGATCTCACAAGGGTGTCTTCTAGTAACGAACATACCACACCACTTTTAACTAGCTTCGAGTGACAACTGTTAACAGCGAGAATAGGTTTCGCGTTCAGCTTCCCGTACTCCCACCGTGTGCGCACCGGGAGCGCACAGTGTCCAGAGGGTGACGTATGTGGGACATCCGCTGCTGTATACCCATTGGAGCATCCCGACTATCGCGTCCCGGAGGCGTTCGATGGATGTTCACACTAGGCTGGGGATGCTCGGACCCGGTGTCCCGTCAAATTCGCGAATCAAAAATCGCGACCGTCAAAACTGCGAGTCAAAAATAGCGACACGTCAATATCGCGACAAGTCAATACGTATCGCGACACGTCAAAATCGCGATACATGAATATCGCGACACGTCAAAACCGCGACTAAGCCATATGCAGGGTGTCCCAGTGAAAATAGGCCATAGGTTAAAATAAACACTGAGAGACTCACCGAGGTTAGGCCAGGAGAGCCTTTTTACGTATTTCACACGTTGGGGAGTGAGTCAGTTCATATAGAGTATGCACTCGTCGAGACTGACCAAGGTTAGGTCAGGAGAGCCTTTTACGTATTTCACACGTTGTACATGAAATATATCTGCCGGCCAACTGGAGCGTGTTTACAACAAGTTGGCAATCACTTGCCAGTCAAGTGGAAACACTTGACGCTGAAATGGTCCGCTTAAAATCATTTTGTTTCTCAAGTAGATCGACTTGGAATTCCAGCTCCAATTTCTACCTGGGGTGCGTTTCCATGACTTGTACTGTTTTCGTGCAGTGTGACGGGTGTCCATTCACGGCGGTTCTTCGGGCTCGGGTGTGTCGTTTAAATATCATGTATGCGTCAGGGACTGCCGTAATTATGAGATCACAAAACAGGCGTAATTCAACAGCTAACCTGATACATTTTGTTGAACCTACTGCAACGACCACGAGGAACACCTTGTGTCACTCACTTTTCAGTTCCGTTCATATATAGTGTCATTCCTTGAAGCTGGTGCGACTCAGGCCAGCACTGAGCACACAGTGCAGATCGGGTTCGCACAGTGTCCAGAGGGTGATGTATGTGAGTCATCTACTGCCGTATATCCATAGGAGCACCCAAAGAAACGCGTCCCTGAGGCATTGGCTAGATGTTCACATTTGCCTTCCGATGCTCTAACCCAGCAGTCCGCGGGCGGTTGGTGGTTGTGTGGGTAGTGTGTCATGATACCATGGCTGTAGCTTTAATGACGGCTGAGTGATGCTTTCCTGTATTGCCAAGACATCAAAGTCCTCCTTCTGCAAGAGAATAACTTAAAATAGAACTTCACCGCGTGCCCAACCATAATCCTGAAGCGGGAGCACACGCGTTACCATAAGGAGTGGCAAAGTGGAAAAAGCTGTATGTATGTCTGTGTGTTTGTGTGTGTGTGATGGCGAAGACTCACCGAGGCAGATGTATAAGTGGAGATGTAAAGAGAGATAAGAGGGCAAATTTAAATTAAGGTAAATGATATGAAATTGACGTAGTTGAAGGCAATTAAGAGTAAAAGGAAAGAGTAATTAAAGGTAATTAAAGCAAGACAGTTGGGTTTAAAGGTAATGAATGTAATATATATGTGTAATTAGAAGAGAGATTAAATGAAATTCAAGATAACCTCAGACGATCTGCGGTTACCTTCGGTAATTAAAAAGTAGTTGAAAGTAATTGAGGCTAATTAAAGGTTAAATAAATGGACTTACACATAGTAATTGAAGGTGTCGAACCGGAAGTCAAGTATTGATCGAAGGTGGACAACCGGAAGTCAGGTTTAGTCCGGACGTGGATAACCGAAAGTCAAGTATACACCGGAAAAGGCGCTTAATGCATTTCTCTCGCATTTAAAGCTAAATCTCCACTGAATTTTTTGTTACACTTATGCGACTATGCTAGTTGTCAGAAGAAAGTGCACACCTCGTGCTTTCTACAAATCACCAGTGATGCAATAGTTGGCCTTCAGCGTGTTTTGTGGTGGAGCACCCAGAAGCACAATGTAAAGTACACTGGCTTGCTGCTCACTTGCATATTATGGCCGATACTGTTACTTTCTCAAGAGGCTGCCTACCGAAAACAACGAAAAGCACAGAGGCAAAGCAATTTCCAGAAAGAAGATTGACGTGAGGTGAGGGAAATTTTCAGAAAAAGATTGAGGTGAGGAAACTCTCGAAAAAAGGGATTGTGAGGTGAGGGGAAAACTTACAGAAAAAAATGAGGTGACGTGAGGTGAGGAAAATTTTCAAGAGAAAGAGGAAAAAACTTGCTGACAAATATTGAGCAGAGGGCAAATATCGTGAGGGGATTTGCCCACCTCTGCTGGCTACAGATATGCACAGCACGGTGGGGTCTCTCTGAAGTAACACATTCCCGTTACCTCCGCAGGCCTGCCTTGCATCTACAGGATGGATCCCCGCATTTTCGGCCGAACAGACCATCCGTCCAGGAAGAGCGCAATCCTCCCAGTCATTACGACGACCAGACACCGGCTTTGTGCAATGCAGACTGGGTCTACTCTGCCATTCACACTTCTACTAAGCTACAGATATTTCTGTACTCAGCCTATCAGGAAACACGTCTGCAGCAGCAAGTAATCCGAGTTATAGGTGTTTACGGCTCAGTGTCTCAAGAGCAGATCACGTGTCGCCTTGAATATGACGACGGTTCGTACACGGTTGTGCCAGCGGAGAAGAAAACGATAAACGAACATTGGAAGCTAAAGTACGCTGCAGTATTTTTCCTGTGCCCGTGCCGCAAGAGGTTACCTGCACCGACATCCATAAGGCTTAAAGAAACTCGCAGTTCTCATTGGTCGCCTCCAGTTCATGTCCGCCCGAAAGGTCTTCAAAGCAATCATCCTACTGGACGATTTGCAGTGTGTGTCAAACCACTGCACTACAATTACAATAGAGCTTCGTGGATGGTGGAATTCATCGAATTTCACAGTATGATAGGTGCTGACCACTTTTTCTTTTACAACCATTCAACAGGTCCCGACGTTGACAGGGTCCTGAATACTCTTAGAGACAGCGTTACAGTGTTGCCTTGGACTTTACCAGTCAAATCTCAAAAAGAGATCCGAACTGAAGGTTTGTTCGCGGCATTGAACGACTGCTTATACAGGACGATGTACCACTTTGACTATACAGCTATGTTAGATTTGGATGAATTCATCGTTCCTCGAAAAGACGACACTCTGAACGACTTGATCTCCAGGGTGAAAACGTCGTCAAAGCTAACTGGGTTTGTGTTAAGGAATGTCTTCTTTTATTTGTACTGGGATAATGATACTACTGCATTTGGTGTCGCACCAGAAACTGAACCGATGGACGTTCCGTTCTTGTTATCTCAGTACAAGACACGAAGATCCAAGACTGTTTTTCGTATCGGTTCCCGCTCAAAATACATCGTGCAGCCGTTGAGTGCCATCGAAGTCGGGAACCATCTTGTCTGGAAGTACACAGGTAAGACTTTACAAGCAGGGCTAAATGAAGTGGTACTATACAAGTAGAAAGGTTCCTATTACTACGGTCTAAAGTAGTAGTGAGAGGGTGTCTAGTACGACCCAGTGCTAGCAGGATCATAACAGGTGTTCACCGCGATTGGGATCACCCCCCGCAATGGCCACCTCCCACAGAACCATTAACCGCCCACCAACATCCAGCGAACGTCGGGTTGTGGATGCTTGGTACGTCTCCCGAACGTACACATTTGCTCCCGGCTACGTTTTAACTACGCCCGTACTACCGTGCTAATCAAGAGAAAATTATGCGAAATGGGCGTCGCAGGACCGCCGATGCGGATCTTTGAGGGACCTGTGGAGGATCTCTATTCCGGCCCAATAGGTGTCGCGCGCCTATGGAAATATCGTAATTTTAATCATATGAGATAAACACAAGGACGCAAGTGTACACCCAAAATACTTTATTTCTATGTGGACTTTATTTACATGTGCATTCGTACATGCCTGCCGGCACATAAGCAGTATAAATAATGAAAGAACGTGACAAGGTGCCATATCCAGATCATTCCCGTTCATGCAGATCGTGATTACAATTATCGCCACGTTATGTAAACAAGAAAAAAAAACATCCATGTTGCTCGCCGTATCGTTAGTTGGAATCTTGCATGGAATCGACGCAACTGCATCCTCACGCTCCTTCGTGGCTTATGAATGGCTACCGGTCTCTTTATATTGTTCCTTTCTGCGTCTTCCGGCCTCTGGAACTCACTGGCCAAGTTCTGCCGCTGAGGCACACTGATAAAAATGACAGAAATAATACAGGCATCATCGGTCTCTGCCTTTGGCACGTACGCATTCGAGCGTTTACTTAGCATTCTTACCTGTAACGTATAAGACAGTAAACAATTCCAAAACTGCTCACAGAAAAAACATCCCACACTCTCTGGGAGACCCTGAGACGCACACAGCAATGAATGGCCGATGCTGAGCGGTATAGCCGTTTAAGCCTGAAAGAACATCAAGAACACAGTGAGTGGATCACAAAATAAAACTAGCACACACGCGCTAATATTCCTACATTACAAGCTCAGCTAGGATCGATTGATTTTCTTTCACTAGGCAGTGGGCTAAAGCAACTTGAAGAACAAATGAGTCTAAAACGCGAGCGCTAAAAAACAAAGGCGCTACGGCCGTTTACCTGTTTCGGAGATGGATGGTGGCCCCCGATGGAGAATCCGCTACCTACAAGGCATATTCACCTAACTCTTCACAAAATTCAAGTTGTGCTGGTGCCATTCGCGTTGAAAATTGCCGTGTTACTCCAAGCCATTGCAGAGCCGCCATGTTTCTCCAGCAGCGTTTCAAATTATCCGCACAACGGGCTATGGCATCACGTGACTCTCTCTTCTGCGCGTTGCGAAACAACAAGCCTTCTGCGCAGATTTCTCCTTTGGCGGCGACGCAGTCAGACGGCAGAGCGGGAGAGAAGGAGGAGGCGGAGGTTGAAGAGGGAAAAGGGGTGCTCAAACGGCTCTTTGGAGACACAGTGCGGATGGGGTGCGCATGGTGTCCACAGGGTAATATATGTGGGACGTCTGCTGCGTATACTCGTTGGAGCATCCCAACTAACGTGTCCAGGAGGCGTCCAATGGATGTTCACGTTAGGCTGCGGATGCTCGGACCCATGTCGGATGTCCAGGGGCGGTTACTGGTTCTGTGGGCTCCGATCCCACGCTCGCCATCAATCACCTCGCGATGACCCCGCGCGCACTGACAATCACTGCGAGCCGTCGCGTTTCCCCAGACAGATGTGCACTTTATCATTTGGAACGAATTATTCCCAACAGACACATCAAAAGAATAGATATGCCTCGTTATATCTTCGATATCTTTTATTATTCTAATTCAACAACGTGCAATCGTCAACACATATGTGTAGCCACATGTTGGAACACATAGATAGCAAGCATTCAGTATTCTATATCACAACACTCACCGCGATGTTAAAGGGTTTGGAACACTTTCATAGATCTGGCTCAGTACATCATGGACGCCATTGTAGTGCGTGAGGAAAAAATAATTATTCTTCTACATGTCGTACTTAACGAGATACAAGCCCTCGAACACACTCCCGAGAAAAAGTGCAGACGTCAGAGCAGGGCTGCGTCCATTTCGATTGGCAGACCTGTCACAACCCCTTTAATATCTGAGTAATATAATCAAAGCTAGCATTAAGTGTTCTTTATCGGAGCGACAGGATCAAACAGCCATGTGTAACCCGTCCCCACCGGTTGAGCTCCCCGTGTGCATCGACAATCACCGTGAGCTGTTGCATTTGCCCAGATAGATGTTTTTTTTTTCTAAGGAACGAATTATTTAATAAACTTCCAGTTGGCACATGCAAATAATATACCTTCGATATTTTTATTATCCCAATTAAACCAATATGCGACCAACACAGATAGGTGTAAGGAACAAATAAAGTTAGTGGATTCTAGTCAACACAGATAGCTGTGGCAACAAGTAATAGCAATAATGAATTATTACATACCACCATGCTCGTATTATTCCAAACCATGCGAGCAATATCAAAGCCTATAATGCTACCAATACGTTTCCATCGACGGAAGACAGAATCGGAGTGAGCAATTCTCTCACCAGATATTACACTATCAGAGGAATAGAAATCGAAGCAACATAAAAAAATCAATAGAGAGATAGCACTAAAGCACACAGGGGTCGAGGAACAGAATCAAAGAAAGCGATATTCAGTTGCAACCAATCTATCAATACCATGCATAGCAAATCCAGTATCAAAGTGACCCATTAATTAAAACTAGCTGTAGCCTTCACGTAAACGCTGCAAATTTTATACTATCAGAAGAACAGAATGAAATCGAGCGATATCAATTAAGGAATTGATAAATGGATGGGCAAGCAATTATTATTTTACATCTACCATCATAGTCATTTCTTGCCACACTATGTTCATATCATTGACCACGTCCCACAGAAAACATTCCGCTATCATTCATTGGGAACACAAATTTTAATTAAAGAAGAGATTCATAATACAATGAAAAATTAATATTTTTATAATAATACTGCTAAGCTTGCTGTATGTGACCACCATCCTCGTGACAGAAATTGCTACATGCAGGATACACCAACAGCGAAGACATACAGCACATTGAAATACACAACCATATGTTGCCTCCCAATTGGTTAGCGTCTTCTGAATAGGAACAATTTGTTACTCAGCGCAGAATAGTTTCACACTTTTTTTTCACATATTTCCACACGAGTTTTGTAACAGCACTAGTGAGCTAGCTGTACACAAATCGGGGCGCAATGCGGAATACAATACCATGACAATTTCGATTGTTACAGACGCATGTGAAGTGAAAATATCGAAACATTTTCATTCTAAACTGCCAATCTGAAAAAAAAAAAGCGTAATTCGCTTTTAAAGAAACTGCAAAAAAATGTCAGTGGCGACATCACGTGGCCACGCCACCCTCATGGTCTTTCTTCGTTCTCCTCATTGTTTGCTTGGCCCAAGCAAGCGACGACGATGGTACATACATAACAGCGCTTCCCCCGCTTGAAGACAGTCTTTGATGTGGAGGATCCAAAGATGCTCTATGGAGAAGACGTTCGGATTGTTGTCCGAGAAGTAGTCTGCTTGAAAGTCGTCCATGGCTGAGTCGTCCAAGAAAGCCGTCGTTGATGCTCCGCAGGGAAAATGTCTTCCCATGAAGAAGTAGGCCAAGAGGAATCCGTGACTAAGACTGAGGCTGATGACTCAAGTGATGATCTAACACATGCGTTCAGTAAATCGAGAACTGCCTAAAGATGCTGGTGTGACAGAAACAAGGAAAATCTCCACGAACCCAAACAATGTGTGGAAACACCCAGTTGACCCTGTCAAAATTCACCAGAAACACAAAGACAAAATGTCTATACCTGACTACATTAAACCCCTGAATGCTATTTACACATAAACAGAACAACCTTCCGAAATTCGACGTCTGAGTCCGACCAGGTCGTATAACCAGATTTAGTCACTCGTGTTAGCAATAGGACCCAGAACGCACCACTGATGAAAACACCACCTAAAATAAAGTTAAGACCCTACGGGCTACGTCTGATCCCATCTACGTTCCCATTCTCTTTGCCCTTGCTATACACTCAAATAAAACTCATTTTTAGATGTAATTGGGGTGTATTTGGGGTGTATCAATTGTTTTACTCCCTTATTACACCCTCAAGAAAAAGAATACACCCTATTTTTGGTCTGAAATGGGTGTAATATGTGTATGTCCACTCTGCAGGGTGTAATCTCGAGAATTGGTGTGAAAAAGGTGTAGTGGCCATGAAATTTCTAATGCTTCGCTGCAACAGGTCTGGCAACAGTGTGCTGTTCATTCTGTGTTCTCCTGCTATGGCGGTTGGAGCTAGTTGTGGTAGTTTTCGTGTTCTTTGGGGAGGTCGTTTGGTGAACTACAGGTCATTTGACCATCTGAGTTTAGTATGCACTGCAAGGATTATGGTTCCGGGTCTGGAACTGATGCAAGCAACAGATGCGTCGTGCCCATCGGATCGAGTAGCTTGTCCGAGCGTCTCGCTGCAGCGTGCTGTTTGGTAAGTGTTGTCGCTGTATTTTGTCTTGTCTGCTTGTTTGGTTGATTGAGGTGCCTTTGAAGCGGGTATTTTGAGATTGTGTTTGACCCTTAAGTGGAATGCACGGATTAGATCAGAGAACAGTGTGCGTCGCATTGTAGCGGTCACATGTGGCCGTAAGGCAGTCAATGGGTATACGTAACAAACGAAGTTGGTGCAATATGTGGTAGCAACTAAAGCAGCTGGCAAGAGTCAACAACTGAAGAGGCAAGAAGTAGCGGCCAATGAAACCACAAGGCCACAAGCCTCTGATTTCCGGTCAGAAGTGCTGAGTCAATGGCTGTGCGCGTCTTCTGAACGGGGCCCTGGCAAGTTTGTGTGTTGGCGATGTCAGCGTGGTGTAATTGTTAATACACTTGACCAGAAATCAGAGAGGTATGGGCTCGGGTCTCGCTACCGACACTTCGCTGACCCTTTACCTATTGCAACTTTGTAGAGACATTGGTCTTTTAACTACACTATGATTGTGTGCTTCTTAACTTCTACGTTATTTTAGTATAATCGTTAGATTTTTAACTAGTCACAATATTACCATGGATTTGGCGTATTACAACTTGAGTTGCTTTTGCGCCAATAAAATTCGATGATCGTTTATCGATTGCTTTACTTTCTGGCTTGAGCTGCTTGCATGTTGACGAGGGCTGTGTTTGTGCATAATCTTAATTCTTCTTTGGCCTTAGCCATCTGCGTAACTGTCACGTAATTTGTGGTTCGCCCTTAATTTGATTAAGGCATTTCACTGTTCATTTTTTTCTTTCACTACAGAGGCAGGACTTCTCTTGGCCTCATCGTAATACCTTCATCTTGGTCGACACGTTGGTGGACACTTTTATGTTTTGTATTGTGTGGTGACTGTGTAATTCTTATTGCAGTGCATGCAGTGTATTATAGGTAATCGAAATAAAGAATATGCCTGTTATTTTAACCGCTGTTTTTCTGTTGCCCTCGGTGTAACACTAACACCCTTACTGAAGGGTGTTGTCTTGCCTGGGGGTGTAGACATACACCAAAAAGGGAGTCAGTTAGGGTACCGCTAGATTACACCAAAAGAGGTGTTCAGACAACACCCTTTCTGAGGGGTGTAGTTTTGCCAGAGGGTGTATATATACACCAAAAAGGGAGTCAGTTAGGGTATCGTCAAATTACACCCAAAAACGAGTTATATTTTTTAGAGTGTACTGCACATCAAAGTTATACTGCTGTAAAGCGATGCTCCACCGTAGTAATCTAGCATTCCTACCTGACATCTGCTATAGCCAAGTCAGAGGACAGTGGTCAGTCCGTATTGTGAACCTCGTGCCCCAAACACAGCACGCCAATTTTTGTACGGCCCACACAAAACATGCACATTCTTTCACTGACACGCAGTAAGCCTGATCGCGCGATGTCAACTTTCGACTTAAAGGTCAACTATGCCGATATCCCAAATAGTCCAAACGGTTGTGATATCCTAAAAGCCCACATCCAACTCTCCCCAAAATGCACCTTCATTCTCCCAGTCCGGTACAGTACCGTGTAAAAAAAAACAGATAATGCATTCCGAAACCCACATGGGCGCAGCCGTGTTTACGACGTAGTTGCACCCGAACGCGCACTATGACGTGTACGCGCCTTCGTACTTGTCAGTGGATTCCAGCTACGGCTTTTCGTGGCTTCAAGTATCTGTGCTTGAAGGTGGCGGAAAGCCGGGATATGGTGGGCTAGAGGGACTGGTGTGTTTACCGCCATATTTAATACATGAAATGCGCGGTGCCCCTCTTTTGAAGCCAAGCTCCTGAGCTCCGGCGCTATGCGCATGCTGTGAACCAAGCGGGTTCTCGTTGAACTATAGTCCAACATGTCCCGTGTGTGACGGTGTATGCAAGGGGATGAAACTCGCGAGTTCCTTTGCGGACTAAAGTGAGGCGCTGCGAGCCTTTCGCGTCATCAAACGTCATGAAACGTCAAAACTTTTACGTCGAAGCGCGAGTTCTCTACCGAGAGCATCCCATTGGCTCCTGAGGCCGCTCACCTGGTATGCGAGCGCTCATTGGTCGGTTTGAAATTTTAACCTTTTCGTGGCGCGCTTAAGCCGGCACCGCCGTGTCTGGGGTGCCGGAGAAGCTCGCCGTAAAGTTTCGAAATATGGTGCAGCGGAACGCACGCAAAGCATCTTTGCCGGTACCGCTTTGGATGGTTTTTAGTTCCCGTCGATACCGACTCTGTAAAACTCGAATCCTCTTGGATACTTCTGCAAGTAAATTCAGTGATAGATAAGTGGAAGGCAGGTCTGCTTCGCTTGCTTGGAGCGACAACGATTCAAGAAGGATCAATACTGTGTTTTTCCACTCGATGGCAGGTAAGTCAGTTCCTATTCCATTCTGCCGCTTAGCGTAGCATAGCATAGCACCGTACCTGTGGCGTATACGCAACATTTCGGCCGGTAGAATTTTTAGTTTTCACGTTTTCTGATCCTTGTTCTGGTCTTTCTTGCTCAGGTACCAGGTACTGCTCAACTCATATCTCCTTCAGAAATGCATCCGCATGGACGCAATCGAATGGATATACCACTCTGAGTGGTTGGAACATCATCTTTCGGCTTAGCAGCTGCACAGGTTCCTTTGTGATGGGTCAGCCTTGACATGTGACACTACACAAGCAGCAAAGGGATATGGACATGTTTTCTGTCATGCTGGATTTGTGAATGTGTGTGCCTGTGCAGTGAATTTACTGATCTACTGTAAAATCTTCCACGTGAGACATATCAGTTAACAGTGTATGCGAAGTTGCTTCGGCATATTACTCGAACTTCAGAAACAATGTTCATGTGAAGTTTGTGTTTGGCGCAGATACAGAAGACTGCATATGTGTGATTTGGAAATACCAATCCCGAAAAATAAAGCACCTTGTGCAACAGAAAGAGCCAACGCTTCCGCGTTTTATTTATTTCACTGGATGCGAAGGAAAATCCAGAACCGCCAAAGCGGGGGAGAGAACAGAGGGGAAAGGGAAAAAGAACGCCTCGGCAGCGTCGCTTTACGTCACCCGTCACCCAGGGAGACAAAATAAAACAAAGCAAAAAACTACTCTACCGAGGTCTAACGATTGGCCCGACGTCAGAGGTCACGTGAGTTTTTCCAACAATAGAAATATACTACACGTTCATTCCCCTGGTGTATGTGTGCTTGATTTTTTTTTATTGAATATATTTGGACCAGCACTACGTTGGTTTGCGTTCTGACTGTTTGCTGGCATCAGCAGTTCTTTGTAACGAAACCACTTGACATTTGCTACCGTCACGATTGCCAAGCCGATGATCCCTGCAAGCGAAAGATATCGGGATGTTGCGAAGCACGTGGCCGCATGTCTTATCTTCGTTGGGTGATAACAGACGGGGTAAAAACAAAATAAAGAGTGATTACTGCGTCCGAGAGCTCGTCTCCTTGATGGTTTCTTTCTCTTCACTCTGTTCTCAACCTAGATTATCGAGTTGCTGGGCGTAGGAAGCTGGAAACATTTTGTCAGGGAACATAAACCGATGGTAGACTGTTCTACTAAATTGTCATTTAGCTAAACTATGGCGCATTCTGTACAGTGTACCTCGCCGCACATCTTATTGGTTATGTAATTATTTTGCTCCTTATGTAGCTATAATGGAACGTGGTATCGGCGATAAAACAGGAAATTGTACACTGGCGTTGTAGCGACATTCGCGTGTACAGCAAATTCGTGGACCCACAAGAGTCTTCCCTCTACATGTAGCACCGCAGTAGTATTCTCTCTGCACGCACGGTTTCACTGTTGATCGATAGAACAAAACAAGATAGATAGATAGATAGATAGATAAAACAAGAAAAAAAGTGTCACATTTGTATTAAAATATTAAAATAAGAATGAATGTAAAAACAAGAATGAAGGAGCATAAATATGATATAGAAAGAAACGCGAACAAACGAACAGAGTTATGCGAGCATGTTGAAAAGACCGGTTATGCGGTTAACCTAGATACCACCGATAATCTAGCTCGTGAAGGTCGCTGAGGAGTAAGGAAAAAATCTAGAATCCTGGCACATCAAAACAAGTCCAAATTGCATCAACAAACATCCGGGTCCTTCCCGATAGGTACGCCCCCCTGTTTAAATAGCTGACGCGTGACGGATGAACCTCATTCTGATGATGATGCCTGGATAGGCCCCAAAACGTTAACACTTACTGTATATTTTAAGTCTTGTTTTTATCCTGTTGTGCTGCCGGTGTGGCCTACGTATTTTAATAAATGTCTACCCCCGGTACTTGGACTGTTTTTAGTTACTTGTATTATTAACCGAAAATGAGTGAATGGAATTCATGCGAAACAAGGGTTCCTAGAACATCATCTTAAATTCATTTTATCCTCCGTTTGAGCGGCCTAAGAGCGCTGTTAGCGTGACACTATACAACAACAACAAATACACTGATGACGAAAAATGGAGAAATTCGCCAGCTGGGTTGTGGCCCACTAACGGCAACTACAAAGCCGCAATTATAGTTTATACAGTTTCAAGTTGAAAAACCTAATATAGGTGCGCCCTATGGCCTGCTAAGTGTGTGCTTGGTCCTCCCCCCCCCCCCCCCTTTATATTACTTCTATCATACTACACTCGTTCGTTCTGAAACCTTTGTCCTGCACTTTGCACGTTAACCCGTTCACCGTATGTGCACCTGTTTGCATTTCCGCCACTTGTAGGCGTCTTGTGGTAGCCAGTCCGACTGTGTCGCGGCTCACATCCACATCTTCTTCTCTTGCCTCATCCGCACCATCATCAGGTTATATTAAAAAGGGTATAACATGGTTAGAAATGGAACCTATAGACATTGAATACGGTTAAGGATGTAATGTCAGGGTTGTTGAATATATATAGTCCCACGTTGCGATAGGCCGACGTTGCCTCACGTTGCTCACCTAAGCGTGGCCGACTACGGCAACGGTTGCATGCCTTCTTTCTTGAACACATTATATGGTTACATGATTTCGAACAGTAACACATCATCAAAAAGTTATCCTTGCGTGTGATTGCGGGTGTAAATTAGAAAACCTTAACCGGAGTTGGGGACTTCAGGAATGGAAATGCACTACTGGATATTGCCTTTTGCTATGATCTATCCCTGATCGTCAAGAGCTATACTAGAATTCAAGAATCTTCTGCTTCAATACTTGATCTGTTTCTGGTGGCTAACACCTTTGACTGGAAATGGGACCACCAAGTACTTGGTGGACTTTCTCATCACAAGATGGTTCTGTGAGGCAAATTAAGTGAGGCAATTAAGTTAGGCAAAAAAGAAATATGATAGCCACGTGTTTACTGCGTACCCCCAGAAAATTTGGTGTATGATTACTCTAAGTATCGAGCAAAACAGGACCATAATGGCGCACAGCAGAGAATAGATCTGGTCGGTAAAGGAAAGAAAAGTGGATATGCTACTCCCAAAAGACTCAGGACTGGCTACTCCAGGACGCGTTTTTGAGGTCTTCTGGGCAAGACAATATTCCGAATGAATTTCTTAGAAGGTACGCCGAGTGGGTTGCGCAATTCCTCATAATTATTTTCCAGATGTCGCTGAACGAAGGTGAAAAACTGATACGTAAAGCAGAAGCCTCGTCTTTGGTTAGGAAATTTTATTTGCTTTCCAGCTGTTGTGAATTGTAAGAGCACATCTTTTCCAAACAAGGGACATCATGATCAAGTAACATCATTCCTGGAAGAGAACGCATTACTAACCCCCTTGCAGCATCGATTTCGTGGGGATTACTCCGCTGTTACAGCCCGGTCTATTTCATCCACGACTTGGCATTAGCTTTAGATAATAACCTACAAATGACGTTTTTACATCTCTCCAAGGCATTTGTCCGTGTACACACCCTATAGTACGTGTATATACGTGCACACCTAATACCAACCCTTATGAAAATGGATTTTTTCTTTCTGCGGACTTCTTGTGGACTTCTTGTTTCCTGTCTTGACAGTGTGTTTACTTTAACTTCTTGTTGATCAAGTCAACAGGAATTGCTATTGACATCATTTTTACAATCTCTTGAACTACGTTATGTGTACCTTCTGTGGACAAGGTATATAGATGTCGCTGTTGAGAGTTTGTGGACTTTGTATGCGCCTATGTAGCAAGTACTTATTTCAACCGTTTTTTTTTTACATAGATGAATTCCGTATTATTAATTACTGCATTATCGGACAGTAATGTTCACAGAGGTCGACCTCAAAGGGGCACCGAGCATCCCATAGGGAGGGGGGGGGGTATATGTATATAGAGGCATACTGCTCTATTCATTGGGAGACAAGCTGGGTAATATCAGCAATTTCTGGGCGTGTTGTGAAAAACCATGTGGGGTGTACACCACTCCTGGGAGGTGGAGAGGTCCGTGTTATCGGCTCTCTAAACAAAACGGTATTTGGGTCTGACCTCATACTTAAATGTAGCAGCTTGAACGCAACTTTGCCACCTTTTAACTACATATCAAAAACACAAAATACATTTTCGATGACTTTGAAAAGACGGTTCCTCGTATTACTTTACTTCAGTTCACTACACAATATATTTCCAACTTATACGACCACATGAGGATCATGCGCATGCGACAGGTTTGCTGCACATTTTGATTCTGCGCCTCAGTGCCTCGCCCTCGCCTCATCACGAAGGAGTCATCGCCATTAGCATCATCGGAATGTCGTTGGGACGGTTGCAACATGTTTCAATTGTCTCAGGCTTTCAGCGTTCGCTCGTCAATTACAGAACAAAGGAGGATATGATTTGCGTCGTAAGAGGTAAGCTGTGTGATAGAAGTGTGTGATCAAGCATCACTTGTATTCATACCATGACTGTTGTGCTGTAGGGTTTTGTATGTTTCGAGCGGCGGCAGCAGTTTCCCGTCCCGTCAGGTGAGTGTACAAGTATCAGTTCGTGGCCGGTGTTGATTGTGAACCAAATTTGTTGTTGCTATGACCATTCTACTCGGTTTTACTCACTTGTGTTTGAACATTACTAATTTGCGATTGAACGCCCTATTCAGACACATTTCTCTCCAGCGCTTCAGAGACATCGCTTTCGCCGAAATTCAGTGAATTTTGAAGTCCACCGTTATCGTGGGTCACCAGAAGAACTCAGACCGCAACCCGTCATTGACTGTCTATTGTGCCACGCGACATTGTGTGGCATAAAGCATGTGTACGTGTGGAATACTTCGCTACTGTGTGCGCGGGATGTTTTGTATGATTGTGTCGACACTGGATACCACTTTCAAGGTATGTATTTTCGGAATAAAATAGATACACATATAGTTTTGCAGTACTTCATTTCGTGTGCCAGTTGCGATTGAGTGAACAATAGAACGGAGAAATTCAACTTCGCTCAAGTCACAGAAAGTCCACAAAAAGTCTTCACATCATCCGGGGATGGCGTTAATCTTGCTTCGGTAAATCATGTATCTTCCTCGATTAAGAATATACTGAGTGCCTCACGTAACGGTTGCCAAGCCTTTTAAAAAAGAACGAAAGTAGTTCCGTGGGTGACGCCGACTCATTGATAGCTGAGTCACAACAAAGTCAACAGAGAAATTGAGATCACATATAACAAGACTTACACATGAAGGTCACACGAAATTTGTGTAAAGTGTATGGAGAGTCTACAGAAAGACCTGTTACCTTCCTGTGTAATTGTCAACAAGACTTAAAGTTCCATAAGTCAACATAAAATCAATATCTCAGGTAAACACAAGGCTAATAGAAAATCTACTGAATGTCTGTGCTTTCTGTTGACTAAGTTCTTTAGAATGGAAACAAATGGTCAACAGCCATTTTTGTAAGGGAAGATCATGTCTTGGTTCCGGGACTCCCTGTATGATCGAACGGGTTGCCCCTGTAACCTCATCGGTGACGTCGCATAAGACTTCCTTCCTTATCCTTCTCGTTATACTCGGAGTGGCGAGTTAAGGGTGAACGCGCGAAACCATGTTTATGTGAGTTTTTTTTCTGGGAAACAAATTGCACGCATCAAAACCTTTCACGCTAGTCGGTAAAATGACACACGCACTTTCATCAGACGTCTTAATCTGAATTTTTTTTAGATGGCCCTCTGTACTCCTTTAAGTCATCCTACGAAGACTGGGCACCACATCTGGGGTATACCACAGGAGTCAGTCTTGAGGCTTTTGCTGTTTCTTGTTTGTATAAATGATATGCTAAGTAAAATTAATTGTAAAGCATGTTTACTCGCTAATGACCGCATAATATGCCGCGCGATATATTCCGAAAAACATAGGGATATCTAAACGTGCGTCCTCAATATGCCGATCTTTTTGTTTTTCGGTGTGCTTTGCTTATAGCTCACCTTGCTCGTCTCATGGCGCTCGTATTGCGCACCTTTGCAAATCAGTTTAGAACACATCAACGAGGGTATTACAGATTACAAATGATGTTAAATATCGGTATTTCGAACACTCGTGTTACCAATCGTCACGAACGCAAAGGTAACTTGGGGTCCCTTTACGGCGACTCATTTGCGAGTTTCTTTCGAATTGTCACCACTATACGAGTGTATGTGTACATGTATAATTAATGTACCTTCCCTACTCCTTCCACGGTCTCTTCTGGGACCAGCAGTATTTTGAAACTAACAAATAAATAGTTATATCTTCATTTCATTTCATTTATTGTGAATTGTAACACAGAAAAGAAAAGAACAAGGGGAAGTTGGCCACAAAGCGGCTAAAAAGCCGCTCCTCGTGTCGTCCTTTTTGTCTTCCGGATTTCTTCCTTCGACAGACTGCTCATATGCAGAATGTAATCAGAAATTCCTTCGCTTTCCGTTGGTTAGCTGCAATTACCATACGTATATCACGCTCATAGCCCATTTCTATCATGATTCCCCGTTACCGCACCTCGCAACCTACAAGGTAAAGGTCGCTCAAATGAAGGGAAGGATGAGCACATATCACCAATATCACTACACAGCTGCTCGAACACGTCTTTATCGTTATCACTGTAGAGATGTCCCAGGTGCGAGGGCTGATCGAGACACGCCGACGAATATCACGCAGTAAACCATTGATGTCCAAGGAATGTCCAATGGATATTAGATTCTGGATATCTGGATATCCACTGGAGTTTCGTGAGCATCCATCCGACGTCTAATGAATATCCATAGGCGATGAACTTTAACCCTGTTTTTGTATCCAAGAGATGTCCATACGATTTATATCTTGGATATGTGGATATACCCTGGAGGTTAAAATACTGCATGGCTGGTGCTGCTTTGAAATACTGTGGTGCATATTTGGTCTCTACCATGAGACTGTACACTGTTTGTGCTCTAAAAATGTATTTTAAATTCAATTAGAAATGTAGAAAAAGAGTACAAGTATATATGAAAGATGACTAGCTGGTCCACATGGGTTGCAAGGCCTCTTGAATGAGGCGTGGGTCCTCTTGCATGGGCTCTTTGTTGCTGGAATATGTATTTTAAAATGCAATCACTTGGAGTGCAGGACACTCAGTGTCTGTCAGTTCCTGTTGCTCTAGGACCACTTGAACCAATCAAAGTATCGTAACATCGGTACAAAGGAAAGGTGCATGGCCTTTGCTGTGTGAACAGTCGTAAATGAGAAGTCATTGGGCTCCTCCCCCTTTGTACAACAAGAGCAATAAATGAACCAGCACCCCACACGTAGAGCAGAAGGAAAACCAAGAAATGGGAGGAAGACGCAACTACGATGCTGCTGAATGACCAACGAATAGCTCATGTATATGAAATGCCAAAAAATCGTCACATCAAGCTCGAAATATGTCTTCATCAAGTAATGAAATATTTGAAAAACCCTCCTCCCTATATATTCTGCCATTTTTTAATACCTTTTGGCTGTCATTCTTATGTTGTAATTAGTGAAATTGTGCATATTTACTAGAACTGCAACATCTATGCTGCTCTGAGTTGCTTCAAGATCTTCAATATGGACAGCACAACAAAGTTTACAGTGCTACGAAACTATGCAAACTGAGTGACAGATAGGGCTGGGGAGACGACACAGACCACTAGGAATGTTAAACATGCCAGGATACACAGCAAGGAAATGAAGGTGGTGGTGCTAGTGAAAGAGTTCACCGTTGGAGGAGAGTAATGCAGATTTTTCGACTTATTCATACAACATATTGAAGAAACAAACCGTGTGCGAAGAAACGTGACACAGATGGAGCAGACAGGGCAAGCACTCCTTCGAACAAAGGGAGACATCCAGATTTTTGCACATATGCTCCTGAATATAGGAACGGGCACAGTTTCCTATAAAGGGGTTAAAAATTGGGCGGTTCTGTAGTGAATTGTTAGATCTCTATCTAAGGTCCACTGTGACCAGTATTGAATATGTGCTTTTTTTTCTCTCAGCGTAGTGAATCTTCATAGGCTCGTCTGTTGCTCCATTATTATCTGAGGTTTACCTGAGCTCCATGGACTCATGTGTTGTGTCGTACCTAAAGTCTCGTGCTCCAGATTCAGTTGTTATAGCCCAATATATGTGGATGATTTAATCTTTGCCTCCCGCAATATCACTCTGCACTCACTGCATGTGATTCGTAATGCTGGACTTAAGTTATGTTTCAGTGAAGAGTGGCCAACAGCTAGGAAGCTCAAGTTTTTAGATTTGACTGTACGCAAATGATGGTCTATATGCTGCTATGCTAAATTCGAGGAAGAATCGGGTAAAACCTAAAAACCTCAGACCCTATATGGATATGAACCTTGTGTTTCGTGAAGTAAATGTTGTTGCTGGTTTTGAGTCCCTCTGTTTCAGGGATTCCTTTTTGCCAAACTCTGTTTTTTTACAGTATCGAGTCCTCGATCAGCTCGCCTGCATTAGCGCTGATTTTTCAGTGCCGTTTCTTCACATTCTGTTTCTTCAATAGGAAGAGAATGTAGGGCTCGCACACATTACGAGACAGGGATATGATTTGAAGGAAGGGTACCTGCATTACTTGTTCTTTTTCCCATCCCGGTCCTTTGCATGTCGGAGCCACTCCTTCACTTCTTTTTCCACATCGAAGTTTGTAGCTTCTGAAAATTTACTGTGTGAGCGTACAGCAGCTGAATATGTCACAAACTCAGTCAAACTGTGCAAATGGTAAACAATTAAGCAAGCACGATGATCAAGAGGCTGACAAAAATCGGTGTTACAGAGCAGATGAGTTCAGGAACACAAGTTGAACACAATGCTAGCCATTTCTGGTAAGCTGGGTAGGGTGAACACACAGGTTAACCAGTACATATTTTAAACGGTAAAAGCTAGGCATTTCACTATATTTCTATGCGTTATTGAACCTGACCCTGTTACTGTGTTCTCTGCCTCAGATGCTTTGCTGATGGGGCATCAATTTTCCAGTACCAACCAACGGGCAACCGGATTTGCAGGTATTGCAAGACAAAATGTGTAGCTCATGGAAAACAGTGCAGATGAACGTGAACACGCGCCCAACCCGCAAAGTGTGCATTTTGATGCAATATAAAATTGGTATTATAAATTGCCTCGGGACAATTTGTATCGGTGATAACACTCCTGCCTGACTCATGTGAATGCTGCTGTTAGAGGATTTTGTCAGTTTTAATTTAGCTAGCGCAGCAACATGAATGCTTTATGCTCTTCCCGCAGTATGCGTAATGACAATTTTTTTCTAATAAAGGGCACAAGGAGGGTTCTACTGTACAATGTTTATATGTTTTCCTTGGCATGTTCTTGTCAACATGTCCTTAGTTACTGATACGCAAGTTTTCCACAGCTATATGGCTTTAACTCACTTTTCGTAAATGCTGTGGTGGCTGCATCATCACCATATCATGTTCCTCAGCACAGAAGCTATACCCATCACATAGGCAATCTTCAATAAACATCAAAACCAATGGCCACTGAAAAGTGCCAGCAAGCGAGCAACTTTTCAAATTCATTGGGTGCAATATGATCCCCCCATGTAGACATACCACACGCTTGGTGGTGCACATTCAATGCCTATTGGTTTAGATGTTTACTGAAGATTGCCTGTGTGACAGGGGTATCCTGATGTTGATATTCCCGCAGCTATAAACCTGCTAGAGTCAACATAATTTTCCACTGGGCAACGTGCAGCGGAACAACGGCTCATCAGTCCTGCAAAATCTTTCTACTCTAATCTGAACAGAAACAGAACATATTTTGTTCACAAATAATTCACCAAACTGCCAACAGGTGCCAGGGGTTGAACCTGGACCTTCCTGATTACTGATCAAGGATGCTAACCTTACATACATTGTTTATGAATTACTTGTTGACATTGCCCCTTAGGCACGTGGAGGCTCTATGTGTTGTGAATGTCCCTAAATGGAGCTCACCTCAGCTCTTTTGCTTATCTGTTCACGTTTCTTGTTTGTTCCTCATCCAGTTAGATAGAATGATTTTGCACCACTCGACTGGTATCAATCAATGAAGCACATATAGAGTATACTCTTCAAAAATGCACCAGAATAGGTCAAGGCCTATGAATGGGCTCATTACTTCTTGCATGTACGTACCGGAGAGTATGTCTGCGAGTCTTAATTCCACAAATCGGAGTTTTCCTTTGCGTCCTTCCCAACTATAGGCTTTCGCTACCTTGTCCGTCATGATGTAAGATAGAATGCGTTTGATGCATATCTTGAGTGTGTTTCCGCCCAGAACAGAAAGCTCTTGAACAGGTACATTTGCAGTTAATTTCTCTCTTGCTCACCTGAATATTAAACAATGGTTAACCAACGCACAATTTTCACACATATCTCTGCAGATGGGTCAGTAACTTCTGTTACCAGCTGACAGAAATTTGTACTTCTTTTTCGCGGCAACCAGGAATCCGATAGAAAGAGCATATTATTGGCATACATTTGATATGAGACTTGATTGGCGCATGAGAAAAAGCTTTTTCCCAGCCATAGAATAGATACCCAAACTAATGTGCAAATTACTTACTAATAAATAATTAAATATGCCCATGTGCTGGAAGATGCATAGCAGCGTGCCTACCAAATTGTAGCATTCAAATTCCCCGACTTTTGTAGGTTTTCACTGACTATTACAAGCGAATTGCCTGACCAAAAGAAAAGGGAACTTATCTGCTGCTATACATTTTGATGAAGATCACTCATAATAAACAGATAATTTATTGAGGCCGCCCTGCTTTTATGTCTCTGAGCTTGTCGTATTGGCGATCTGCTACTTGCGGCAACGTTGCTGTGGCGTGGCCGCTGCACCACTTATCAGCACTTGTGATTTGCTGCGTATTGACTGGCACTTGTCTGCGATTTTCCCTGACTCCAGCTGCTTTTCGGCAAATTCCTTGACTTTTACAGTCGCATCAGCATTTCCCTGATAATTCTCGGTTTTCTAGAATACTGCATATATTGTTACTCCTTGCTGTTGAATAGAGCATAAAGTCATGAAAAACAAGAGAGTTCTTGTTCTTGTTGACGCACCCCTCCAGAACATAATTACGAAGGTGTCCTGATCATGGCACAGAAATACATAGTGAATGCTCAATAATCAGCTCCTACTCTACTTCGGGTCAACAATACGATATCGTCAATCAAGCCCCAAGACCAACTGTGTCGATTAAGAAAATGACTTGTACAACTAATGAAACTGCAGGCCCACACGGAATGTCTCGTTCACCACATGGAATGATCATGTTATCGCCATAGTTGATTTCTGTTGATGACATTGATGAGAATGAAAAAAAAGTTACACGCACATCTGCTATGTGGAGCTCCACATGTCACACTCTGATATTACACAGTGCCCCTACTGGCCATAGAATTGAATAGGATGTTCAATCAGTTTCTGTTGTTCTCTTTTTTTTGTATGCATATGCATAAGTTGTTGTAGTACAAAGCCATTTACTTTTACTGTACCAGAATGATGGAATTCATTCACTATGCACACAACATACCCCGGTTTCACTGACCAAAATTTTTACGACAAAAATGCCATGTTTCAAGGTATTCATTGTAAAATGTTAAATCCCATCCCATTAAATCTTGATCAGGCAAACAAACGGGGTACAGTTTGGGCTGCCGAAGTGTTGAGGTATGGATAGTCCACTCACAAGCTGTTTGTCAGTGTCCTTTGTTAACTTGCTTTCAAAAGCTCCCAGTGCTTCTACTGTGTCAAATGGCTCTTGTACAAGGAGTGGAACATCAGGTACAGTTGAGCCTAGTGGTAGCTTTGATAAAATATCGTTTTGCTGTTGCAGAGCCAGGCGCAGGATGAGTAGATTTTTCAGAACCTGGCGCTGAAATTCTGTGGAGTGTTCTCTAAATTAAAATTAAATTGACCATGGTCAATGAATGTAGTCATGGCAATAATTACCGTCTTGCTGCATACAACCATGTTGCGGTTTCAGTGACTGCAGCTGGTAAGGCTTGTCCAGTGCTGTACCACGTAAAAATTATGTAATACAGACAACATAAAAAAAACTCTTTCATATGCCTTACCAGCTTCCTCTTGAGGTTGTGATGCACATGCAGTGTACGTAGCTGCTTCAATCTCAAAGGCATCTATAAGGATAAATTGGCAATGGTAAAAACAGGAGTGGGGTCTTTCACTCATACTCAAACCATTGGGGCCATCAAGCTCACTCATGCCAGAATGTGACGATGAAAGATCTGTAATTCCAACAGTACTGTAATTTGGCATCTTGGAAATCAAAACACTGGGAGCTATTACAGAGTGAACAAAGTTGAATTGTGTGCTTTGTTCAGAGCCTATGGTGTCTCCGGAAGCATCTACTGATTTGCGTGGATCTCTTCATTAAGCACATATAACTCTTGTGGACTCGCACAAACGTAGGATATGTGAAAGCCCAAGAAGTAACGTACAGCAATCAGCTGTAGATAAACTGAAACAACGGCTAGGGCTGCCAATGCTTTGTATGTGGCTGAACCTCCTCTGCGGTAAATGTACTAAAGACCAGCTGTCTGCAACATGCGAACAATAAAGCTACAGTATGCTACAAGTAAAAACATATGATGAAAGTAAAATGCAGGCGAGTTTGTGTATAGCTTGCACCAAGCATGCTATGCACATGAAGTGCACTCAATATGTCCCTGAGTTTGGGGAAAACAGGAAAGATAACACAAAACAAACCACACAATCATTGGAATGTTAAAGACCCTACGGTTATGAGACTGCTTATATAGAGCTGGCATCGGCTTCGACCGATTAGCTAGTAAGTCGCTGCGACAGCTCCCTCTCACGTTTAAATTCTGTGAAACGCCGGTGCATCTCATTCACTTCGGGTTTTGCGTTATTGTGACACGCTCGATCTTCGTGGACTGTGAAGTATGTAGTCGCCTACTCCGCGTTTTGGCGCACATTCAGCAAAAACACCCTCTACCCTCTACGGCACAGGATGACACAGCACCCCTTGCTTGGCGCACTTTGGAGTAAATGGCGCAGCACTTCCATCACTGCATTGTTTCGTGTTAAAGCTCAGCTACGCCGATTTTCGAGTGTTACAGAATGGAATGGTACTCACACGATGCGTTCATAAGGGAACACTGATTATGTATGCAAAATAGTTATCCCGAACTCCTCGCGGTTTTTCGAAAATGTGAATTTTTAGTTTCACTGACATCCCTTCTTGTGGCCCGCAAACCCTGTGTCGACGTCACATTCGTGGTCTGCCCGCGCTCCGGCTTGGCATGACTTTTGGCTTGGCTTCTTCCGCCAAGCCGGCCAGTTTCTTCTGCCGAGCCGTCTGCTGCGCAGATTCACATTGGGGAAGTGGTAAACAGTTCGCTATTAGGGAGCTAGTATATTTCTGGACCCACGAGGAACGTGAGTTTTGCTTCCTTCGACTGCAAAGCATTTGCTAGGCCAGTACAGACTTCCTGGTGTGATTCGTGTTCTGTGCTGCGTGCCGAGAATGCGTGAGCGTTTTGCTCCCGTCTGCAAGAACACTTCAGCATGCAGTTCCAATGTTTCAAACCACAATTTTCCGAAAGGCGAAAGAGAAATCTATTGACTGCAACAATCGGTTACAACTCCGACTGGGTGCCACATTCGAAAGCAGCGATTTGATCTGTTCATCTGGCTCATACGAATGTTACGGGAGCAATACGCAACTTGTTTCACAAGAAGCCGAAGATGTCTCGTCCGGGATGCTGTGCCAACCTTATCTGCAGCAGGAGATTGCAGGGGCAGGACTAGGCAGCAGATAAAGCAGATAAACGTAAGACGCCTAATGTTAGACAAGTCAGTCATGCAGTGCAAATTGCATCACGTAGAAGAGAAAAATACGCTATCTGTCAGTTACTGCTTCATCCTTTAGAGATTACGCCCCAGCGGGTGTATTCTCAGTACAGATTTGGAATTGCCTTATTTGTTAAATGATTTCGCAGGCATTCTGGCACCACCGAAAAGCTTGCACTCCACGTCTCTATCACCGTCTGGGTTTCAAGCTGAAGGCTGTCACCAGTGCCAACCAGACGCCCCTTCAAAGTTCATCTGTTTTTGTTGACGGAACAGTGACACCTGGTACTGAGACATTTCATTTTCTGATTAATCAAGTGCATTCCATCACTTGTGCTCGACTTCTTGTGTTCGTATACCCTTGCTGTTGCTCGCTAGCTTAGAGCAACCATGCCTGAGGTGCCAGCGCTTTCAGAGTACATTTAAGCAGTATCATCGTATCATATGCACGGCAGCACATCTTGTGTATTTTGAGTAAGGTATAAATTCAATGTTGGCTCAGCTGTTGTATTTTGGTCACAAATAAGGTGTTCTTGCAGAGCGCTCAAAGGCAGTTCAAGCAGTTTCATGTGTGCAACAGCACATAGTTTTTCTCAGTTTTGACTAAAGTAAATCGAAATCTTCCAGTTGATGTCTTTCGGTCATAAATTATGTTTTTCGAGACATTCAAACAGGATCATGTGTGCAACAGTACGTACTTTTTCTCAGGTGAAGTAAGGTAAATCTGTCCGCCGTGGTGTTCTGGCAGTGCAGCAGAAGCTTTTGTTGCATTCAAGTGGTATCATGTATACAAAAACTTGTTTTATGCGATGAAAGATGAAAGTCACTGAAAAGGTTAGCCAGCTGTAGGGATCGAACCCACACCTTCTGGATTGCCGGTCCAGGGCTCTACCAACCAACTCTTGTTCCAGCCTCAGAACATCAGTTTATCTCTTGTTTTATGCCTTTCTGTAGCTGCTGTACTAATATTGTGAGTACAGAGACATTCCTGCAGAACATATCGGAGCATCTTGTGTGCTATTGTTTGTATCATCTACAGCAGTATACTGTATGGATAATGTTAATTATTCAATGACTTCAGCTAACATTTACATTCTTACTTCCAGGTAAACCTGTCACGCAGGTGCACTACCCCTTGGTATGCATAGCTCAAGATTTTACCGAAACAATCCACCTGGAGCATTATTCTTCAATTGGCAGTGGCATTACTATCACAACACACCACATACTGCATGTCTATGGTGCGTGTACAATGTATCAAACCTATTCTCAGGTACAGGCCAGCTGGTACGCAATTACAACATGAAACAACTGACACAGAGACCGTAAAGTCATGCCTTTTCCTCCGCGGCTCGGGTTTCATGTTATTATCCTCACATGCAGCTCAATTCGCCTTGCTGTGCAGCATGAGCAAAAGCATATATTGTTTGTGGTCACATGACACGGAACATAAATACAGTGAAACCTTCCTATGTTGGTGCGGCCGCGGTGCAGCCGAAGCATCTCCTACTTATAGAGGTGTCCGAGTTACAGAATATGACGGCAACAAAAAATGGAAGAGATCACAGCTGTGAGAAATGTCCCACTTCTTCAATTTAAGGTCCTTAGTGGGACCTGGTGGTGGTGCCTGGTAGTGGTACCTCTACCCACTCTTCACTGATAATTATTACTGATTTTAGTATATTCAATTCTATTCGGATTCTACTCAATGGCATTACCTCTGGAGCTTTTCGAGCAGCAAGGACTTGTCTCTGAAGCGTCAGCCCACTTCTCATAGCTTTGGTGCAGTGCTCGTTCAAAGGCTCTAGACAAACTGAAGACAAGTGCTCACATAAAGAATTACAACGTAGACTGACAGCACTTGTTTTTGGACTCTAAAAACTAAAGCAACAAAATGCTGAGACCAGTATAGGGGAAAAAAGGGGCAAAAGTCAAGGCCACTGGCTCATTTTGGGTCTTTTTGGTGCAAAGATGGGCCGATATTGAGGTTATTTGGTCAGGGTTTTGTCCGACTTTGCAGGGAAAACCCTATCCTACTTCCAAGATAGGGAGGTGTCCGACATAGAGAATTTCGTCCCCATGTAGTTTCAATAGGGACTGTGCGATAAACTGGTGGCGCCGCGATGCGGCCTAAAGTACCTTGCGTGATAGCCGCCGGGTAGCCAGCTTTGTTTACATGTGAAGTGCGGGTATCTTTTTTTGCCACAGCATCGCTAACTGTGCCAGCACATACAAGAACTCTTCATTAGGGACCAGATGCTTCATTTCTCGTGATATGTACGCTTCCAATACCACCGAGGTCACTAGACTCGCAGCGAATAGCGTTTGTGACGCGCGTTCGGCCATTGCATGAGGTGTGCATAACATGAGCGAATATATTCTGTTTCTTTTGTTCTAGTTTCAATGAAACTGAATGAGGACCTGCAAAATGATCAATGACTTACAGTTGCCACTTTCCTGACGGTGAAACGCCGCTGGATACTGTATCACCGGCAAATGCACCGACCAAACGGCAACCTATTTCGAGATAATGATTGAGGTGTTTCATCGCCGGTGCCCAGAGCCGATATTGCTCCCGGTATGACGAGTGTCACAGTGAGAACAGAAGTTCTACGTTGTCCAAAAGGTTTAGTATTTACTCACCGACCATTTCACAGCTGTCGTCCCGCAAGCTTACGGCGGTAGCCGAGGTAAAAACTCATATATTTTCTTCTTTGAGGATCTCTTTAGAGTTATTGTATCTGAAGATACTGGAAAAACTGCAGTACAAGTTCAGGCAATAAGTTGTGACCCCACGTGTTTATTTGTATGTATAAAACGGACGCACGATGTAAATTTCAGTGACGAAGCTATGTGTGTGCAAAGACTACGAAAGGAATACAAGACTCAGTCAAAAACATGATATTACAAATGGCTGGAGTCAGAGGAATACACGTATATAGCCATCGCTAGCAAGCCATTTTGTGAGGAGTCAAATAACCATCCTCTCGACGTATCACTTACAGGTGTTTTGACCGGGCAGAGGCGAGTGGCTGTTCTCCTTCCGTACTGTTAGATGCATTATAAATACGGTGGTTGCTTCTGTGCAGTTTGTCTCCATTCTCTTCGTTCGCGCCCCAGAAAGGTTCCACATTATTTGCACTTCGAAACTTAGCCCTTCTAATTACTGAGGTCGCCATGCAAGCTACGGTTCCACTTGAGAATGCATAGAATGGGCGGCGTGGTATCACGTCGGATACGTTCAAGACCGCCACTGGCGGCGCTGTCGCGACGGAGAAGCGCGCCCCCTTTAGGTGCGCACGGTCCCTATAGGAGCCTGCCCGTGCAACGAAATCATGGGGAGTTGTCCGAGGTAGGGGGGTGTCCGACTTTGGAGGTTTTACTGTACTATAGAGCATTCTACATCATGTAATCTAACAGTTGTTCACGTCCCTATTGGAAATTCCTACTTGACTCCATATGGTATTATGACACCAGGTCCTACATGATGAAGGAACCTACTTAAAATAGGATCCTGTTTAATTGTGGGTCCTACATGCAAATGCGATCCTACATATAAACAGGATCCTATTTGGTTGTGGGACCTACATGCAAATGCGACCCTACATAAAAACAGGATCCTATTTGATTGTGGGACCTACGTTGGGTCCTACATGCAAATAGGTCCAAGTCTCTCGTGGTGATCCTGTATAATTTTTGCACCCTATTGTGTTGTGTATATTAGGAAATAACAAATCATGCAGCTTCTATTTTTTTTTTATTGATATCGTTCATCATCCCTCTGACATGTCTGTTGAACAATAACACTCTTCACTGATGTACAGCGTCTTCAACACCTTTACAGATCATGCTAGATGATAGCTCTAAGATATATTTCTTGCAGGCATCTGAAACAAAGTGAGTTACGAAGCTAGATTTAACAAGGGATAATACATTATGTGTCACATAAAATATGCCAAAAGTCGTGCAAAATTTAACCAGACTTCCCACATATGCTGTTACTTGAGGTCCAAAGACAATGGTTTTGTTTGTTAGCAGTAAGATCAGTTAAGATCAATTAACTATGACAACGGGGGCTACAGCAAGGGTGTCAGTAAGGCATTACCTGAACAGGGTGAAAACAATGCACGTTGAGTTATAATATCCGCAATTATTTACATTCTGTACATATTCCTTCCACACTCGGGGAAAATATGCATGACCCAAGCTGAGTTATTATGAATTAATAATCAAAAAAGGAAGATCTGTATCTTTAGAGCAGCGGTACCCTGTAGCAGGGCCGCTGAAGCATCACACATGATATCAACCTGATGTTAAGTGATGATACAGGTTAACCAACAGGGTAAGAGCACAAGATTACAGATGGAGGATAAGGAAATAGGTAACAATAGGGGTTTAATCGCACTGAGCGGATAAAGTTATAGGAACCCACACGCTAGGAAGAATACAAATCAAAAGGTGCACCAAACATGGCATTACATGCACACAACTAACCTTCAATTCACGAAATCCAACAGCTTTCGGTCTGCCAAGGTACACACACAGAAACAGGTCCAGATACCACTAGTAAGGCATGAAATCCAGTCACAGCACTGCGGGGCACCAAAACCACCAAAACTACGACGAAAGACGCTTCCCGAACGAGAGCTCTCTCGTCCGAACGCTTCTAAGATTTCCCATCCGCCGGAAGCTGCCGTTTACGCAATGGTCCAGGGAAAATGGCGGGCGCCCAAACCACGTGATCTCGAGGAGCCACTCACAGCGTCCCCGAGCTGCTGCGCGGGAAAAAAGCTGGGGCCCAGTGCGCATGCGCAGACCGACCTCCTTTCCCAACCTCCTTCCCCTTCTCTCCTCGGGTTTTTTGTCTCTCCTCTCGTCCCCCCCTACCCCCCCAGACTCGTCCGTTTGTCTTCGGCGCTTGTTGTCTTGCTGTAGAGCAACGATCATGCTGTCCCGAAGCAGACAATCAAAAAGCAATAGTGTATGACAAATCAACTTTATTTGTCCTCGGGAACTGCCTCGAAAAAGCTACAGTACATATCTTTTTACGTCTTGTAACAGGCTTCACTGGAGCTTTAAGTACTTCGACATCCAAGGGCCGTTCAAAAGCCAATGCTGAGCTATGTGCGTCGTTGTTGCCGATGGTTGCGGGAGAACTAAAACAAAACAAAAAATACATTGATGATCAGTAACTCTGCACGAAAATCACTGCTATGATAGGCAATCTATCTTGATTTCGTATTTGAACACCAAGGCATTTGTCACGAATGTTTGTAGATCACAGTGAATGAACGGCTGAGACGCGCATGAGGGGCAACTAGCATAACCACACATATTTTGATTAACGGCATATCAGAAACGTACAAGTTACGGCAATGCACTGCACAATGAAACGCCGCTAACGTACCGAGTGACTCGTAAATGCTGTACGTAATACACTTAACGTGATAAACCTGCATTACTTCCTTCAGTCACAAAAAAGTAATCAAACTTGTCTTACCGTTCACCTGCAGTACGTCGGAAAGAGTGCAGACTTCCTCTCCGACGATTTCGGCGTCCTTTGGAGGTGCAGGCGGATTCCATGTCATGTTCGTCTTCCCGCTGTTGTGATCATGGGGTGGATGTGCCATTCCGTTCTCACATTAGCAGTTCGCCACAATCTAAATCTAAAGCATTCAAAGCCCTCAAACTACCCCGTAGCGTCTGCGTGCACAACGGTTGCAGTCCAAGAGAACACGCATGGCCGGACAGACGCGATGTCTTCTCTGTCGTTCTTCTTTCTCCTCCGTTCGACTGCTTCCGTTGAGCGGTTCGCGCGTTCGGATGCTCGCTCCTCACTCAAATGACTCTCGCCCAATCAGCGCGAAGGAAACTGACGCCAGTTTTTTAGACCAATGAGCATCCAAATATTTATACATATAATGCGCAGCCAATGAGAGGTCTTCCGAGCTGGCACGCCGGTGGCGACAATATTTTCGAGGCGGTGCGTTTCGCTTTAGAGCCGGCGGCTGGATTTCCCTTCCAAATGAGCAGGAGGGATTCCAAGCTCCAAGGGCGCCGCCTTGCTGAAACGGCTCTCCACCATGCTCTCCTCGCGCTACATCCAGAAAGCAGAAAGTCGCGCGTACGGGTGACCAGTGCCATTGGAAAGAGAACGTTTTTCCCGTCAAAATAAGTCTTCAATCACATTTCTACGCCAACAAACAACCGACATCGAACAAAAATGCCCCCAGCCCCATGTATAACGAGCCGCTTTTGCCATGTTGTCCTCACTCGAGAATGGAGAGAGATAAAAAGATCCCGCAAGTTTCTAGCCGTTCGGTGTTCGGAGTGCACGAATCCGTTAATAGGTGATTCAGATCTCCCACAGGGTTCAAACCTAAAAACAGGGACGAAGGTTGCAGAAGGAGAGTCAGCCTAAGGAATTTCGGGAATAACGCGATAACCTGTAGTAAATAGACGGAAGGTGCGAATTGAAAAGTTGTAGAGCAAAGAACGAAGAACACGCATCCAAAATTTCCAGTAAATTGGACGTTAGGTAAGCGAGATTACGGCACTAAAGGAACGGCACCCACGGAAGCGTCTCCGAGCGGCGTCAGCCAGACTTGCTGGCGCCAGTGCCATGACCTTCCACTCCAAAGCCCATATCTGGGCAACGGAGAGTCGCGCGCTTACGGAATTAAAGCGGTTGGGAAGAGGACGTCAAGAGCTTCAAAACTATGTCAAACACGACTCTGCAGGTGCGATGGAAACGGTTTTAGGGAAAAAACAGCCGGCAGTCCCATGTATTGGGAGGAGTGTAAACACGGAAACCGGTAGCTCGAGAACCAGAAGACTTTGACAGCTGTAGTAAATTTTGCCACGTTCACCGAGTTGAGGCGAGTACACTCTAGAAAGATGAAAACTGTCCGACGCGGGCTTCCGTCCGAAAAAGGGCATCAAAGCTTAGAAAAACAGAGTTACGAACGCATCTCTGCCCACAACCCCCGAACCGCTAAAGACCGACCCATGGTTCCATTTGACCGATCGTAGAGCGACTCAAGTCCTACTAGGACGGAAATTCTGGCGTCGACATGACCAGCGGGGCGGATGTTACGGAGCTCCGAATGTATCGGAAGTGCGGACGGAGGCCTGGAATTTTCAAGTTTCTCGACTACTCTTAGGATTTCCTGCGAGCCGTGAGCGTGTACGTGAAGGCGAAGAATTGGGGAATCCGCCACAACTAACCGCGTCCTGAGAGAACCGGTTTAGTCCTAGAAATTAGACCGAGAACCCCATCGACACCGCAATGTCGCTCGATGGGGTTCAACCGCCACCTCGACCTGTTACGCACTGCTGTCGAAGTTTGTGCTTAAATAGTACTCAAAGGAATGCACGCATCATTGTATGCTTGATGTTTCGTCGACTAGTAATGGACATACTCTATGCACGTTCCATAAATGAATGCAACCAGTCCGTTCAGTTGTTTTTGAACCTAAAAAATATATTCATTTGCAGTGGTTCTAATAGAATTCGCACTTGATAACCTGCCGTATGTGTGCTCGTTGGCAAACATGATTGAATATGACTAGTGTGTTCTGGGCCCCAGTTTTGAAGGATATATATATATATATATGCAATCAGATAATGTTTGTTGCTGTGTTAATATATCACTTCCATATCTCAAAATAATTCCTCACGTCCTCCCCACGTGAAACCAAACAGGTCACGTAAGATCTCCCATAGCGCCTTTTTGATGCCTTGTAGGATCCTACAAGTCTGCTACGTAGCCGGATATAGGCAATGTAGTGTCCTACAACTCTCCTATATTGCCGAATATGGGACAAGTAGGACACCACAACTCTCCTACATAGCGTAATATGAGACATGTAGGATCCTATGACTCACCTATATGTGAATGAATATAGGACATGTAGGTTCCCACAACCTTCCCACATAATACAAAATAGGACATAAAGGATCCTACATCAATTTGTATAGGATAAATAGGATCGCATACAACCTATTTGGCTTTTTTTCAACAGGGGTTTGGATATTTTAACCATGGAATTTACCCTGCATGCACCATACCATGTCCAAACACGTACTGTTGCCGTATAGCACTTATGGCTTGCGTCCTGTGATCGGAAACAGTGGTATCTTTTTCTGCTACAATCGGTAAACTACAGTAAAGATTTAGAAATGCTGTGTCATACCATAGAGCACTATGGGAAATGGCAGCTTGAAAAACTGGAGAAGACTGTCATTAGAATGGGGGACATAAATTTTTTGCAGTATGTGCTGTACCACGTAATGCACTGCAGGCCCACCACAGTATGGTAACGCTCTGAATACTGATTTGCTCAAAAAAGGAACGTGTGCGTTTCTTGTACTAACTTCCCCTTATGCAAAGTAAAAGAAAAATGTTTTCAGCCAATGGGGAGGGAGAGGACATCATTCTGGAGTCTCATTGACCTACACTGTGTCGTGAGTGAAGGTCATTTTGAAGAGTGTAGGTTGTACAAGACTGTGTTCCCACATTCTTGGCAGTGTTGACTAATAACCATAATAAAGTAGAGGGTACATTTGTTGCTTCATATATTTGTGTCATGGCAAAGTATGTAGAGATACATCTGTCTCAACATGCAGGTGCCAAAACTGCTTTTTGTGCCTAAAATATGACAAATCGTTGTCTGCTCAACACCACTAATCATGTGCCGGCCTCCATGACATGTCTGTGACATTCCAAAGGGATTAACATGTACCATAGATGTGTGCAATGCTGAAGATGACTGTGCACCTTCTATGGATTCTTGTTTCAAGAAAAGTACTGTGTGATTTGTACCTTCACAATTGTACATAAAAATAAAAAGTTTCCGGAAGGAAACATCATGAAGGTCCATAGCGAAAAACCCTGAGACGAGGGATAGGAAGGGACATACACAATGTCTCAACATAGCGTGTTTATGTCCCTTCTTGTATCTCCTCTTCAGGTCTCGCCATCATGGACACTATACTAGCTCGCTTGCTGTTGAACCGTTCTTTGAACGCTAAGGGTCACTTTCATGGACTGGATGGCAGCCAACATGCTGTCAATAAAAAGAATAATGGAAGGAGCTCAATATGATCCTTAGGTTGTGTGTGGTCATTGCTTTCTGACAAATGGTGACTTAGAATTTCAGGACAGTGCCTGCAGTGGTAGTATTCTTGTGTTCTCACCCTTGACGCCCATTGTGTGTCATCGGTCACCTGTAATCTGCTAATATGCACATAGCTAAAACAAAGTATATCTGTATTTCTTTGAATACAGTTGGTACAGCACATTGTTTTTTACATGTTCTTTGGAAAATATAAATAAAAAAATTATCTACTCTGCAAGTCTCCTGTCAGCTCTACTGAGCAGTTTCGAATTTCACTAGAAGCCACGTGTGAAACCAAACTAGTGGTGAAAGTCCATATAGGTCATAGATAGATACTATTATTATTATTAGATCATAGGTCAGGCTTAGGTCCTGGTTGGTAGCAACGCATTTGAATCTTATTAAAAATTGGTGCAGGAGGTGACCAACATAACTAAATACACCAACTGACCCTCACAAATTTTGTGGTGTTATACTTTTGAAACAACATTAATACGCTGCAGTGGTCTTTTCTCCTTTGTTCCTTTTAACCTAGAAATATTAGGTCTTCGGCATCACCAGCCTTAGTTGCTGAGCATGCAGTTATTTACGCTGAGCACTGCAGTTTCATATTTGTTTCTCTCGACAAGCATTTTGATAAGAGTCTTTCAGCTTTGACAGGGCATTTGTGAACAAGGAAAACATTTGGACTATTGCGTATTTTGCTATGAAGTGCACCGTACAAGGCAGAGGACACCATCAACCATTTCCACCAAGGTTATTAAATTTGTGATAAAGTACATATACCTTTTGTCACTGACTAATTTGGTGGCAAAGTTACTTGAGTGACAGTTGTGCAATTTTAAGCACATGTTTAAAAAAAAAGGGAAGTCCTGACTGGTTGAACATGTGGAGTACCCAATATAATAATTGGGGGTTTACGTCGCGAGACACGTCCTACGTCGTTCATTGCAGTCGCGCTATGATGCTGCACAATATATGTATCTCGTGTAACAAGCCTGGCAATCGCACGATGTGCATGGGCAGAAATACGGCCTTCTTTCTTTGAAGACCAGTCCTCTGCAGGTATATGCTCAAACAATCACCAAGTCTCACGTTGTTGCTCAATCGCTCCCATTCCTGCACTTGTAGTAAAGGCAGCAAACGGGTTGACGTGAATGGCAGCTGAACGGTTGAACTGCTAAGTTCACGAGCACATAATCACAATTTCACGCCGAAAATGGTGTTGAGGTGAGTTCGCGGTTGTTGTTTCCATCGTTCAATAGTTCTCGGGATTACCTCGGACGAAACGTTCATCGTAGCCGGCGGCCATAACTGGATTTCCTCGGAAACGGGAGAAGACGCCAGGGAAGTCAGAGAAAGCATCAGCTTTCATCCAATCAGACGCACGATTCTCTATCTACGTAGATGGAGCAGGTTTATCCCATCTACGTCACAAAAATGGCTGCGCCCATGGCTTGTTTTGGTTTCTTTGATTAATTAATTTTCGTAATAGGAAGACAAAATTGACAAACGAAGGTGCGTTTCGGGAGCAGTTGGATGTGCTCATTCTGAATATCACAACCGTTTCAACACATCGGGAAATCGGCGTAGCTGACCTTTAAAGACCCTCGCTAAACGCAAAAGAATTTTATATTTGGATATCGTGAGCTACGTTCTTTCATTGAGCATAATAATTAGAGAACGTTCGTCGACCTGTTTCTTGCCCCTGTAATGTCCCAGTTTTCCACACAAATCTGGTGGACATAAATCCATAATTTTTAAATCTGACATTCGAGGTGAAATTGAATGTTACTGCTACATTGGGCATTTATTTATTTTTTTTGCATCGAGCTCACTGACCTGCAGTAAAAGCTGCATATCAAGGAAACAGTGACAGATATAAGATGTTCAACTATACAGGGCGTTTTTTTATCCGTTACATACATTTTATAAAAAGCCATGAGAGCAGCATAGATGTCGTTTCTGCAGTTGAATGCTACGGCCAGGCTGACATCCTCTCGAAGAAAGTATGCAACTACAAGATGACTAATTACCTATAATTCATTAATGAACTCTTTGATTAGGGGATATCAGGCAAAAGCCAGATAGGAGAATGAGAGACTATCCTAGTTCAAAGCCATTCCATGTTTAAAAATTCCTGAAACACACACCTGCGTTGAGACATCCATCCCCGAATTTTGATATGCAAATGAGCCGAAACTGAAAAGCGCACCTGAGAAGCACATCACCTTCGCCAACGGAGGCCTATCTGGGCAGGAAAGCGGTTTATCTAGACCACAGGCCGGCACCTACTCAAATCATGTCCATCGCTCCAAATCATGTGGCCCTCTGAAGTGAAATGAGGGCTGTACTACCTCCGTTACAGGTCACTGCGGTTTCAGCTAATTTGCATATCAAAATTCGAGGGTAGATGTCTTCACGCACGTGTGGGTTGCAACTAGGATGGTCTCTCATTCTGATCTCCCGCTTCTGCCCGAAAGCCGCTTCTGCTCCCGCTTACCCCTAATTAAAGAGTTCAGAGTGCTTGCAGCACGTCGTAAGGTATCTAGATTAGTATTAATGTTTAATCTTTATCACCCAGTATGTAACTCCGGCCCATTTCTTTTCAAGCCGTGTCTATCACTCTTGCAAGCTTTTACTGAAAATCAGCCACACCGATGCCGACAAATTCTCTACCCTACAGCTTGGTGTCTCAGAATGGAATTCGCTTCCCGCCGAAGTGGTTTCAATTACTGATGTTGTGGAATTCACATTTGCATGCGAACAGCTGTTCTTTTGAAAGTTGAGTGTATATTATTGGTATGCAGTTTTTGTGTGTACACTCTGTATATACGAATGTTTCATAATTGTTATTGGATATTTCAGTTTTGCTCTTTGCAATATCCCCTTATGTAATGCCCTTTGTAAGGGCCCTTAAGGTTTAATAAATGAAATGGCATGAAATTAATTTTAGGTAATTAGTGATCTTGTAGTTGCATACTTTGTTCGAGAGGATGTCAGCCTGGCCATAGAACTCAACTGCAAAAACCGCATCTATGCTGCTCTCATGGCTTTTTTATAAAAATTCTGTAACGGATAAAAAACAAAAAAGAACACCTTATATATGCTTCGAAAAGGTTATTAATGCATGAGAGTCATGTGGATCTCTATTGAATAATGTACATCTAAACTATTTCTTTACTGATATGACAGTGAAATTCCTCCCCTCAGATCCAGGTTTGACCCAAATTGGGGCAATATGGATCTGGAAAAGAATTCGTATCATCCACATTTAATCCGAATAGGTCATAACCTACAGCAATGTTGAAAATTGTACTGCACGCAGGCAGGTGTGACCATGAGCGCTTTTGGATGAGTAGCACAAGGTTGTGCTGCACATTTTGAAGTGCTACAATGCACACCTTCCTTAAAGGAGCACAGAAAGCGCTTCAGTCATGACAATTTTTTCAAACCAAGCCGTTAACCTGACTCATGGAGGAAAGAAGAAAACGAGGCGCCCCAATGGCTTTTCGACAGAAGAGAGAAACATGAAGCAAGTGACGTGAGGATAGGAGGTGAGCTGTAGCTTCTTTGGAGCCATGCGAGGGTCATGTTACCTGAATAGCCCAATGAGGTCGCTTTGCACCGCCACTTTGGGGGCCACTTCGGCGCGCTACCACCACACCTCTCCAAGTATTCCGAAACTATGCGTTGGGGGCACCCATAGAGATGTATGTATCCGAAACTGGAAGGCGAGCGGTGGTGTCACTGGAGTGGCCCCTAATCTCGGCTTCACGTCTCAGAGCAATAGGGCTCCTCCTCTCTTTCCTTCCTCCATGACCTGACTGCTAACACGCACCATGCGAAGTGATTCACTCGACAGATGCATACATACTGCGGAATTGAATTCTGAAAATCGCGACCGCACGCAACCATGGCGATGCCCGCAACTAGCCGCCGGAGTCGTTTTGACATCATCGCGGTGCAACCCGCTTTCTAGTTTGCTTGTTTGGGGACAGGTCACCGGAGCTCATCCAAAACTGCCGTCAAACTAAGGAAGCCGCCATTAGGCGTCCCCGTGTTGCCAGGCCAGAACTGGCGGAGCCCGCTAGTTTTGACGGAGGAAATCTGAACAATTGTTTTGGTTCATGTTTGTCGTTTTGTCACTGTGTGTACCAAACAAAAACGTGTGAAACGTGATAAAAAAGCGATTAAATCTAGAGTGGGGTCATATGTTGTGTGTTTTATTGTTCCGATGTATTCTTTTAGACTGGCCTCCACCTCTGAGCTTTCTAACTCGAGCCTACTTAGATTTCGGTTTCTATTTCGTGGTTGTCAAACCTGTCAAGCCGTAAAACGCGTGAACGTGTCTTTAATTAGTACGTTTATTGGCGATTTCAAAGATATCGTGGTTACCGATGCCTTTAAATGGAGCCGAAATCCGAGAACTTCGACGCTCTGTTTCGGAAGTCAGCAACATAAACATGAAACTGCCCATTGGCCTCTGGCGATGGAATTCCCCATTCATAATCTTAAAATAAAGTTGTTATTATTGTTGCCCAATAAATGCATAAAAGAGAACTGCAAGCAGTGCAGAGAGGGTGGATCAGGAGCATCTTTCCTAAAGTAAGTAGCCTGCTTTTCCCACTTTCATGTGTGTGAAATTCTTCCACTATGTTTTTGAGTAAATTAAGTTTGTCTTTCCCTGGCCGTGCAGCTTTGTACATCATAGTGCCAATATGTACAAACATAGCTTTATATCTGTAACATTCACCCAAACCTTTTAATTTCAACATCAGAAATGTTTTACTAACACAGCATTGACAAGAGGGCACATGCCGCTTAGCACCCACCTTATCCCAGTTACTTATATTTGTTTGATCCCATCTGCATTGTCTTTGTTCAACCATCTGACAAAAGGTACCAAAAGAAGCAGTGCAAGTTGCTAAGAAAATAACTGCATTTCAGATACACACATATAGGAGCACCTTGTATTTTCCTCAAGATAATACAAGCACTAAGATATTTTCACTCTGGGAATACGACAAGCAGATGCTGCACCATCCCATTAACAGCTCCACTCGGGAAGGCTCTGGGGAAACATTGTTAATGAAAATTTGTCGCCCTCACAGGCTCCCACGACAACATACGGAACGATATTCGATATGGGTTCAGCGACTTGAGGAAGTGAATGTGAAATCCTACACTGACTGCAAACACGACCTCATGTGCTCCACTCATTTTCAGCAATGCTTCTTTTATGGCGGACACAGTCGAGCTGCACTGACGCCTGGTGCATGCCCTAGCGTTCCGGCACCAGGTCAACAAAGTATATGTGTTCAGGTGATGGAGCTTACACTGTTTCATTCCTTTTAGTGTCAGTGTGTCTCTGTAGTTCTCTGTGAATTTTCTCAATTTTATCCTGCTTGTGGTTGTGTGCAGGTCATGCAAGAGTATACCAACAGCAAAGTGTGTCTCAGATGCAAACCTCTTCAAGCATTTGCCATGAAGCCGTGACACAGGAACGGCTCCACTTGGGCCATTCAGTTTAAAGTCTGCTTGCAGCGTACTTTTTGCTTGAGCAAGGGTTTTCAAATCCTTTAAAAAGTAAAGTACTAATTAAAAGTACACGTTTGCTGCATAAATGTAATTTTAAAAGCCAAAAAAGGGTGGCCAGATAGTTTGTGTGAGGCATATTCATCTAGCACGTGTTACATCACTAAAATTCATATACTAACCACAAAACTATGGCTTAAATCTTTGAGCAATTATATCAAAACCAAGGAAGAATCCCCAGCAAAGTGCGCGGGCACTACGACTGTCTACATCAAGCAGCTATGTGCTGCAACATGTTCTACATCGTGTCTGCTCAGTCGATAATCTCTTTTATATGGGGAGTACCGACACTGCAGCGTGGCGTCGTGAATGCTCCTGTGTAATACAGTCAAAGCTTGTTGCAGAGAAAGTCAATGCAATTGTATTTTCACTGAAACAAGATAGAATCATCTCTTGATTGATTGAAGTTCACAAATTCCTTTATTTTACTAACAGTGCCCTCTCAAACAAAACCCATTTCCTTATTTATTGCAAAATTATAATCCTCGCTTTATGAATCTCAAATAATTGTAATATTTTGCAGGAATATGGACCATTCATAAATTGTGTGTTAATTCTATTCGATACAATAAAGTAGACCACTCATGATCACCATCCATTCTTTTAATATAGAGGTGTACCTGTGTCGAACAGCCTGTGTACTTACACCATTATATTTACGGTCTGACTTTCTCAAGTTAAACTCATCTCCTACTGATTATTACCCCGAATCAGTTGAGCCCCAATTTTGGTCGAACATGATCTCTGTCTCAACTCCAATCGTGTATCATATCTGCTAATTAGTGGCAATATGAATGTGTATGGTGTAAAATTATTTTAGTGCAAAAATAAACTATGCAAGGCATGTTTGATATCACAACATTCAGCATTTGTGACCATTAATTATGACAACTGTATATTTGACTTCCTTTCAGTGGCACAGAGAAAAGAGAAAAATTACGAAGCTTATAACACCCAAATGCATCAGCAGCACCTGATGTCATCCTGATTTACAGATGGGAAACTGAAAGACTGTACATCCACATTTTTCTTCCCTTTTCTAGGGAGCATACTTTTAAAAAAAGACAGACGCAAGTATAGTTTGCTCAGACGTATAGCGCTGTAGAACAGCATCCCATCAACGACTACGTTTTTACATGCTCCTTGGCAGCAGCAGCTACATGTCTGTTGACTACCCCGTGAAACAGCTTAATTTTACTGTACTGTTCTCTAATGAAATCGTGACTCGCATTAATAAACAGACTTTCTTTGTTGCAACAAAGTTGTGTGTTGCTCTCTCATTCACCTACACGTTTCCCTCTACTTCGTGCATTCGAATAGCTATTCTGCCTGAATCACGGCAGACTGTGATATCGTACATCGACCTACAGAGCTCTGTGCCGAGTACCGTCAATATGCGCAGTTCATTCGATGCAAACAATTTGATGCATCTGTTAATAGTTCAATTGCATGATGCAGATAGCACGATGATCCATATGTTGCGTACCTCACTTCGCTAAACTTGAAATGAATTCACAAAAACGAACGCAGGTCATCGTTCATGGTAGAAGTGCTAAATGGCACGCAAATGGCCACAGCACCGACAACACTACTCCAACGATGAAACATCAGTTCTTTCATGTATTACTCCAACACAAACGCTACGACGTAAACAAGGCTTGAAGCCCGGAAGCCACAAATCACCAATTTCACAAAACTGTGCAGCATATTGTAGATCGAAAAATACGTTCCCTCAATACACAAACCGACGATTTCGCATCATCTTCGCCTTCGCAGTGGTTCTTGTTGACATTAGGAGCATTTAGGCTTGGCTTGGACAAGTTGCCAGTTGGATGGCTTGGATTGTGTCTGTAATCCACTTGAATCCAAACATTCATCCAACTTTAGGCACAGTGTGCCCAGACACTTTATACTTTGCGCCAAGTATGGGGAGAGATATTTATGTGCTAATAACTGTGGGACGTCTGATGGCTGCCGCCGCCGTTTGACGCGCTGAATAGGGAGAAATGCATGGGAAGATGGCGACTTACTCCCACCTGTTTGGGGAAGTGTCGCCTGCTACACAGAGAGAGAACTAGGAGTAGAAACGAAAAAGAAAAAGTGTGAAGAGCGCCGGCCCCAATTGGAGCGCGGTCGCTCTCGTAACCCTGATGACATCACATTCCTCCTCGTTTCAACCTGCAGGGCGAAGCGTGAACGCGCGTGTCAATGTTTGGGGGCGTTTTACTCCAAGAAAAATACTGCGTACAGAGATTTTTTTTGGTGCTAGTTGTCACGTCAAGTTACACCCTTTCGTGATTCGCCAGAAACAGAAAATCTTTTGGATGGCTTTCTGGCCTCCTTTAACCTAATAAGTTTTCATTCGACAGTGGGGATTGTAGACAAACCATGTTCTGGAGTATAGGTCAACATGTTATCTGAATAAGACTATGAAGAAAAAAAATACTATACCAGTCGTTTGCTCGCTGTCTGAAGTTCCAGGAGAGCAAGCACTTGGAGTTTGACCTTGAACCAAGCAAGCAGAAAATAAATTAAATTTAGACACATGACTGGAGTACAGCAACTGTACCATTCAGCATGTAAGATGGCGATGCAGTGGAAGTACTTGATCTTGGTTGCTTTTGTGGCTTGGTAACTGCATTAATAGAAAAATCTAAATAGTAATGTGCTTTGACGGCAAAGACAGTTCAAGACCATTTACCGTGCTCCACCAAAGGATGATCTGCTTGGGACGAAGGGGGCTCCTCAAGACTTGCATGTGTGTGCTGTGCTTTAGAGCAAGGTCAAAATTAGTACAAATTGTCTTACCACATGCTTTAATCTATCGTGTAGAGTGGGGTACCTGTACGTGTTTCTGCCGCGACGGACTGCTGAGAACATGACGGTCTGGTTTACAGATCATCTGTAAGTTTGGTTGAATTTTCGTAATCTTGCAAGTATAACCCGCAGGAAAGCAGCGAAGGAACAACTGGCACACCTGGAGTATGCTTGCTTCTCACAGGGAGTTTCATAAGGCTGTGGGGGACAGGAGGAAAAGTATCTTCGTCGCTGTCAATTATGCAGGCCCGCCTCACTCGTTTCGGAGGCAACTCCATCTCCGTATTAATGTCAGACGTGTATTCAGACGCCCTAAGCCGTACCCGTGCATCATTGTAGCAAGCTATGCAAAAGAAGAAAAACAAAGGAACAGCCTATTAACACATAAACACATGACATATTTGTTATGTACTTACAAAATATCCCCTTGCAGATGATATCGAACACCTCACACTTTTCTCCTGGAGGCAACCCCTTCTTGATTATTTGGTTGTGGGTAACTTTGGCCGTAAACATTTGTTACCGCATATCCAGCTGCATGGCACCACCTCCACTTCGTTGCGTGCCACAAAATGAGCAATAGTGTATGGTATCTGCACATTGCCCCAGCAGTAAATGAATGCATTACTTATATAGACTTCTTACGTCACATAAAATGATTACGTGAAGAGAAACCAAAAACAGCCCAATGGTGCATCATTGAATATAGTACACATCACCAAACAATCATATAGTGCTATCTTTGCACTGATACATTAAGGGCATAAATGATGTCATTCTACAGCTTCATGCACTAGTACTGCAGATGTTTAAAGGGCATCACAACCCACATTTCTTCATAGGGTAAGCAGACAATCTTGTGCACACCTCTAAGCGGCCATATCTTTAACTCATGCTGCTCTACTACCACAGACACACCAATCAGAGATGACTGGAATGGTTTCGCAAACAAGTCTCGTTCTGGCATGAGAGCATGGCCAACAATGCAAGGCTCCCCCGAAGACAGTAGAGTTGAGATGTTTATGACACGAATGGCTTGTCCATCAATAATGCAAAAGCAATCCGGAACTTTCGTTGTTAGTATAAAATCTGCAGTGCGGAATGTGCAGTATTGTTGTGCCGCGCACAGTGGGTGAAGGGGTCCTCGAGTATTAGGAGCACCCAGGCTAGGGTCCTTGGAGATTGGGGTTTTTTGCATGGTGCCCACGTTCCTGTTCTCATAGTACCGGTTGTACAGCTGTGCAAGAGTTGCCCCAGGCTTCTTTAACTGTTTTTTTTAGTGATTTCATGTTGTTCTCGAATGGGAATACACTAAATGCATCTAGTGGCCCATGATCGTGGACATCATCAGCTAAATGTAGCAAGCAGTGTACGTTATATGATACAAAATGATGCCCATATAATACAGCGAAGTTTTCAACAAAATGGGACAACAACGCTGACGCATATCCATGTTCTGTTTGGCACAATTCACTGTCAGTAAGTATGGAAATGGCACAGTGGAGTGTCAGGAAGTGAAGGAAAAGTGGCTGTGGCAGAACAGTTTCAAGAATGACAGGCCCAGTGCATAAAAGAAACATCCTGAACTCTGTCGCCTTCCATCGCTCAACTTCGTCAACACTTCGTGGGGTGCGTGCAAACTCCCGTGGGATACTGTGTTTCAGCGAGACGCTATTTTCATTTAGCCGATTCCTGCTCATAGGTCCTAACCTCACAGACAAGGGCCCAGACACCCAGAGTAGTAGCAGCTTCTTAACAACACCCAGGCAGACGAGGTGCATATAATCTAACGGAGCACCACGTACAATGTCAATTGGAAGTTCGGTGAGGATTGATACTCCCCGATGGTGGTCCGCATCATCCTGTGCACGAAAGGTTGCATCTGACCTCAAAGTGCCAGAGTCTGTGGAGAAAGACATTCGCTTCATATCGTATTCTCCCTCGTCTGTGCACTTTGGGCAAGTAGATTATCCTGTGTGATTTTTAATACAGAAAACAAATGCACGAGCAGGCGCATCACAAATCAGTGAATCGAACGATATTCTTACAGCTCTACCATTTACAGTGAGCCCTTCTTGAAGAAGCACGAGCAGTTCATCCACAAATTTTCTCAAATAATCATAGGGAGAGTGTGGTTTCCCTGCCCCGCAGTAAGCTCCAACTAGAAATGGTGACGTTTTACCAATCCCATTCACTTTACACTGAACTGGCCAGAGTTCTAACCTTGAACTCTTGGAGATTGGGAGGCCATCCACATTGAATGAAACTGACACACAATCTGGTATTTCGTTCGCATTTTTCAGGATATGCACCAGTCCGGTGGTCAAGCCGAAGTGGCAGTACTCGCCGGGTGGCATAGCGAAAATATTTTTGAAGTTATTTCTTGGGGTCTGCATCAGCGCACGAGCGTCGCTTGGAAGATTTTTGTGACAATCGTGTGCTCGTAGCACACGAAGAAGCGAAGTTATCGCAGCTCATGCTCTTAATTGAGCGGCGAAGTCTCGATCTGTGAACTCATTTTCAGCGTCCGGGCTGCTATCGGAATCGCCTGCAAGCGCGGGTGTTTGTCGTGGGGCGCTTTCCTCCTCTGTTATGACATCAGTCGCACTGCAGAATCCAGAAGAGCTACCAACACAATTTTGGGTATCAACGTTAGGCAGCGTTTCCGAAAGTGCTGCTGGCGATGCACGACTCTCAATGTCCGAAGCAAAAGGCGGCGACGCTTCATAAAGCGCTTCGGCGTCTGGTGTACTAGTGCTCGCATGTGGACGCGTTTCTGTTGCTGAATTTGTGCAGTCCACTTCATCACCACTGAACAAAGCTATCGTGGCACAAGCCGATGTGTATGCTTTGCGTACCACATACTTTTTTGTCTTGGCATTGTTATGCACAGAAACTATAGCACTGCACAGACTTAAGCCTACTTTCGAGTGACGAATGTCAATGTGGAAACTGAACAGATGATTATGATTATGAAAATGGCGTTACCATTTGGCGCATTCCGCTTCATTTTTCTCAAATGGAACCAGGCACGGTGCACAGACTTGACGTTGCAACAAAAATAAAGAATGTCACAGCGAAACGAACGTAGACGCGAGCACACAACTAAAACGCATCCCAAATAAACGCGCGCGCGTACATCGGCTGAAAGAGGATTGGCTTGGCTTGGCTTTTGGCGTTTGTCGAACTCTCGGAACTCTCGTGTTGCCATCTACAATTAGATTCAGAGACAGAAACGCGAAAACTCGATTTTGCGGTTTTCACGACGAGTTTATGCGCAGTTATTAGTACGGATAAAAAGTTGAAAACGTCATTACATGTCTTTATGAAGTTGGTCGTTATCGTCGAGGACTGTGTGGTCAAGGATCACTGATATATGTTGCAATGCCGTACCCCGTACCAAAGAAAATGGCGTATAAGCAGCGATGTTGTGCACACTACTTGTGGCAGTGGGCTTTGTTAGTGTGTAGACGTGTTACGTTACGTCCTATTGTTGGAATGCCCAAGCTCAGGCTCAGTCATCATGGCTCTACCATCTTACCATGTTCATCATGGATCTCGTCCGCTAGTTTTCCTGCGTGCACGCTATCTTATCCAACACATGTGCGCTCCAGCTGATGCTTGACGTTGGGATGTTGCCCACCCCAGCGTGGAAGGAAAAGTGTAAATGTGTCCGTGTGTGTAAACTAGGAAATGTCCAAACACACTTCTTATGCACAATAATGGATGTGTGACACGTCCGCGACTGCATTTCAATGTAGTGAGTGCGCGTCGATCGTCTGTGTTTAGGATGGGAGTGATACAAATGACGTCGCGTCACTTTCTTGTTACGCTTGAATGAGACTATTATGAGAGTATAACCGAGGATATAACGACAAAACCAAGCAGCCAAATGACGAGGACGATAGGAAGTATCAAAACCGAGGAATTCAGTCCCTTCTTGTGTTGTCTGTCTGTGTGTTTAAGGTGTCGGAAAACGGTAGGAAAACCATATTGGCCAATATTTTTTTTGCTATCTGGAAAGGAACGAAATTATTTGTATTTTTTTCTCTCCAGAGGGAGATTCGGTGTTTTTCGGTCCCAGTGAAGAACCTGGACACTTGGACATCGAAAGCACATACCTAACTGGTGCAAGATGTCTTAGAACTGGGTTTACATTTATTGCTCTAAAATGTGCATGTACCGTGAAGTCATTGATGTTTAGGACTAGGGGTTTCCATTGGCCTATCCGAACACTGACTGCAACTGACAGGCTCACCTTGTAATGTTTCATCTCTCAAATTTTCAATGTGGCGTGGGCGCCATGTACATCCGCTTCTCAAAGGGAGTAACAAGCACTTCCGCACTGAGCCCATCATCAAATCTGTCGTGAAAGTTTCCCCGAAATTATATGTTTAGAAATTGCTATGAGTGACCACTTTATTGGAAGCACATGCACCAAGCAAGGCGCAGACCAAACAGGCATGTATAATCACATCTGTATCACAACAGTGTCACGTGTGTCCATCGTGTGACAGGGACGGTACATTGACTCCGGAAAGGGTAGTAATACTCATACAGCAAGCGGCAATGTCGCGGAAAGCATGACTGTGTTAGCCCATGCCATCATTCGTTGGAACTGTTCATAAAAAACGATTGTTGTAACGATAAGTGGATCCGCTTCTCAAAGCGAGTAACGCTGCACAGATAACAGCAGTACTGCATGAAATGGAGAAACACAAGTGTGTTCCAGTGTGTGCGCACGTTGCAGTTCAGTGCCCCTACTAACAAGCTCCTATACCGTGACACCTTCACAGCTTTGACTTGTTGCAATGAGCATCTGAAATGCCAGTCTTTTGCAATCGCTTTTGAAATATGAGAGAGTGACACTGAGTATGCAGATTACCATGCTCGCTGAGTCTTTCAAAAATTTACAGGAAGGTGTTTGTCGGATAAAGCTGAAAAGTCTGTTTTAGATTTTAGCTAATGCAAAGTGCATGACTGAAACCAATTCCCTTTACACTTCTGGTAGATATCAAGCAAATAAATATGTGTTGATTTTGTTGCAGAATGAAATGTGCATGACCTTGTGGTACAATTATTAGAAATAAGTTATCATCAGTACGTTTTATTTCTTACTATATACATGCAAAAATGCATTATGTTATGCATTTTTGTATATCCACCATACTTTTGTTTCTCATTACTCTCATTGCATCACATGAAAGTTATGGGACCAAATTTTACCCTTGAGTTACATCAGCACTGTGATTTCCTCGTGCCTTTGGCAGTCTTTCACACAATAGTATGCTGAAAGTAAAGTCTGTAAGCTGATATGACGCTCTGCCTCCTCGTCCTAGGCTGCTGGGGCATATAGTTTAAACTTTAAAGAAATTTGGTAGAAGATGGGTATACACTGGAGATGATGCGTGACTTTAGCTTGAGTGCTTTGTGAAAACGCGTTTCGTGCATGTCGTTTACAGCACTTTCTCAACTGTTGGGCCGTTTCACTTTTGATAACCTTCGAATAGCTGTGGTGGCACACAACAGATGCTGACATTATAGTTGTTGAGTGCATGGCCATAGTTTTGATCGACAGGTACAGACGGCGCTGTTCTCTGTCTGTCTACATCAGTCTTGCATTTATTCATCGTGTTTCTAAACCAACACGCTTTCCATCTCCTTGCACAATTTTGAAGGTGCAATTAAATGCACTTTGACTATGAATTCTTTTATCTATTTATGTGCACGTTAGTTTGCTCAGCCATTCGTAAAGCATCTCAAGCAGACTTTGGGGCACCACAATTTCTGTACACTTGAATGTTTCTTGCTGCAAATTTGCATGCATACTTAGCATTTTTTTCTCTCTGTGAAGCCTTAGGCAACAGTGAATAATAGCATTTGCATTCATATAATTTTAATTTTACACAATTGCATAAGCTCATTGTGTGTTGTACATGAGACTTGCATTGAAATCACTTGCATTTGGATGCTATGCTTCCACCTCATAATAAGAATAACCGAATGCAAATATGGTTAAGTACCTAAGAAAGTACTTGCAAAAAAATTAAACGTTACTGAAAAAATAATTGACAATAACACAAGTACATGCGTGGAAATGTGTCCTATATCTTACTCAAGATACACAAATAGTAACTATAGATACACATACAGTTCTACTCATTTGCATAACGTTAGTTAGCAGTACCTGCAAACCCTCCGTATGAAACCAGAAAGTACAGAATGAGTTGTGTGTCATGAACCATGTTTTCTCATATGCAAACCAGTTCAAGTGCGGACGCAAACTGTGCGTCGCCCCCAAAACAGCACTAAAACACTTCAAGACTTCGCGTGTTATATGTGTTTGCCTGAAAGTAAACTAGAGAGCAGTTCAAACACGATCAGCTACAGATGAATAGCCTATGAAAATCCTGATACGACATCCTGTGGATGTATCTGCCTAGAGAAAGTGGAAAGTTAATTTGTGGATATCGTATAGACGTACATGGGACATATGTGACATCCAAGATATTCGCGACTTATTTTGGATATCCCTGGGAGATTAATGGTTTACTGGGCAGGACTGATATCTGGGTGTACCATTCGTTTGCCGCTGCAGGTGACACTCAAGAAGCATTTTGCATGCAGAGCAAAAAAAAAAAAAAAAAAGACACGCTCATGGGTTAACGGCAAGTGAGTAATCATGTGAGGAGTAGCACTGAAATCAGCCGCAAGAGGCGATTAGATCGCAATAGCGCCGGGATACGCTTGGCGCCATCTCTTGGCAGGAACATCGGCGGATACATATGACAACAGGCGAACAGCACACCAGGGGCCCTATCCTGGTCAAAGTAATCTACCTCGATTACTTGAAATTTCTTCTGTCATTGGTGCACAATCGAAACAGGCGGAATATTAAAAGTGGTTGACACCTTCTATCAACCAATCGCCCCACGTGTTATCTTGGAAAGCGACCCGCCTTATCGGTGTTTTTTCCTGAGAATCCGAAGGCCACACCTGTGATCTGCCCGCCCTGCATTGTTGCTTCGGTTCTTAGGTGTCGGAAACAGAAAACTCTACCGGCGAAAAACTGAATTGCGTGGAAAATACGCGGAAAAGCACGCTCGTAATTTCCTTTTCTGCTGTTTGTCATTTTTCTTGACGTACAGGTGTGCAAGACGGCAATGTTTGTGTGACACCGTGATTGTACTTTGCATTTATAATTCGGTATGTGCCCGTGAGATGGCGCTGATGGCAGGCAACAAAACGATGAAAGCGCGAAGGATCATTGCAAAGGGTAGAACAACGGTCCTTTGATACCGTGGTAGAACGGACAGTGTGGCGTGTGGCGGGAGCCGTAAACGCGTTTATGAGAAATCGGTTCGTGCTTTAAATCTTGGGCTTTATTTATGAGCTTTTCTTTATATTTTTCTGTGTGTTCGTGTGCTCGATATGCGAAATGATAATTCGCATTTCAATATGCTTCTTTTGCTCGTGAGCTGTGGGGTAATGATACCGCAAATGAGATAGTTTTACTCAACAAACAGTGAACTTTGTTCGATGAGTTTTTTGTGTCCACACCGCTACGTTGCAATAACATTGATTGTACGACGTACGGCTCGGACGACGCTTCGAAAAGCCCGCCACTTTCACGCATACGATGCCGCGATCGGCGCAGAGAAACGGTGTTAGCGGTGCTTTTCTATCATTATTAAACAAAAACGAAGAAAGATATGAATTTTTTGTTGTGACGAGCACATACAGACTTTATACAACACAATAAACGGAAATGCACATGCGGACCCATCACGAAACCCATCGCCGCTCAAAGTAATCGACCCTCATTCGCTACATTACTTTTCAGCTTTGAAACTAATCTTTTACGTCATTGTTACGTCAAAATGACGTAGGGTCACGGTCCGAGATTAGGGCCGAGAGGCTGCGAAGGAAAACTAGGTATTAATTTCAATTGAAACGGGCGGGATTTAAGGGCGGAGTATTTCGTGGCAGCCCCGCCCTACAGCTTGTGACGTAAAGTAATCGAGGTCGACTACTTTTGACAAGGATAGGGCCCCAGTCTTTCTAGCCCACCATACCCTTGGTTTTCCGAAGTCTTTCAAGACGAATGTCGGCACAGTTCCCACTGAAGTCGGCCCAGGACGCATCCTAACCCCCTGTCCCCCTTCCTTCCTGCTGTCCCCTCTCAATCTCTCCACATCTGTACGCCGCTCATAGCCACAGTTGCTTCGCGGCGCTAACACGGAATTTAAAAAAAATCATCGACGTTACCGTCTACTGATTACAGAAAATGAAAGGACCTCTGCTGACTTAAAGTGCCACTATGGACTAAATCTCGTGTCTTCAGAATCCTACCAAAGTTATGTTACTGAAATCTTCTCGTCTTGCTTTACATTCCTGCAAAATATATTGGCTCTGCGTGACGTGAAAGCTAGAGAAAATTAATTTTTATTTTTGAGAACTGTGACGTCATATTAGGCCCGACGGAGCGCCCGGCTGTCAACTGCCAATGTTGTTGCCCTTCGCGTTTTCCGGGGAGTCACTTTTAGCACTCGTTAGCGGAGTCCCACGCGGCATATCATCCGACCGCTCCGATCTTGGACAAAACACAATGGAGTGCGAAGACATCTCTCCCTTTCCCCCTCTTTCGATCAGCGTTTCCCGACTTCTCCACCACGTTACCCTCCCCGGACGCAGGCGTCGTTGCTAGGAGACGTGTACCCTCTCCAGAACATGACATCATTGCAATTTGTGGGCTTATGATTACGTCACCTGCTCCTCGCATCATCGAAACTTGTGGATGCTCAGCAGATCTTCAAAAATTTATAGAAATGCACAGCGTTCGTAAAGAGGATTGAAATTTCGCGTATAGAATCCTCGAGGCACCTTCTTTCTATGGGCTAAATGAAATAAACACTGTTTTCCGAGTCTGGAGTGTCAGTTTAAATTGTTTATCAGAAGGAAAATAGTTTTTTTTTCTTGCAAACAAACAAATAGTTTCTTCACGTCTTGCATCTTATTTGCAGAAAGGCATTTCGAAAGTCCAGTACCTGTTTCCTGCATTTATGAGCATGTAGACTCCCAAGGAAAACCACATGCAGGAAAGTACACACGCAGATTCCGATTTCGCGATTCTCCGGTTCTGAGGCTGGAACACACGCAGACGGACAAACACAACACATCCGCAAGATGCCGGTATCTAGCTTTTTCGTCGATCGTCATTTTTCAACTATCCGATTTCACAACTAAGGGAGCCCTGTAGGAGAATGGCGATGTGCCGTGCCATGACGGTAACACTGCGACAGTGTTAACAATATGACAGGTGTCCACCATAGCTAGAACCAACACCGGGAACTGATTTGGTGACTTACGATACGAATTCAAAGTTGGACATACTTAAATATATAGGCGAGCAGCAGAACAAAGCACTAACAGCAAAGTCAACAGAATCCTATAGCAAGCGATTCACTCAGAGTCGGTATTCTCATCCCCAGCCCACCACACCCTGCGGGGAACTATTTTCAGAAGCGGGAGCCAAAAGCCTTCGCTCCTCTGGGGGCTGCCGTGCCTGTCGACCAATCCGAGACGATCTATTTTCAAAGTTTGAATCTGAAGCGTTTATATTGCAAAACTTGATTTTTACGACTTCATCTTTACACCACGGATATTTTCGTGATTTATTTTGACGAGTTTATTCTCGAAGTTTATTTCGCCAAGTGTAAACAAGAGTGATCCCAACAAGAACGACACAACTGCGGGTACTTCTGTCGTTTCTAGAGATGCAAAATTTCCGGAAATTTTGAATTGCTCGAAAAAAAAGCGTCTGTTTCAGGGGAATTTCCTAAAAATTTGACAAAATGGAAACACACGTGGTTACTGCGTCTCTATTCGATTTAAAATGGAGTAGTACCATTGCCGGCCAAACCACAGCATCGAATGAGCTAGAAGCTTTAGTAGAGTATGTCCATCCTCTATAGGCAGAAATGCAGAGCAGAGCAGAGCATCCCGTGAGACTGCTGTCTACTCAGCGATAGGTAATTAGAACAACCCGTCCACTCCGACCAGAGCTCCGACTTTGTGTGAATGCGATGGCGATGGCGATCGCTTTGAGCGGCCAGACGGAGCTCTAAGTTGGTGGTTGTTGGCGGATTAGAGGCATCTAAGGCACTGTTGGCGGGTTAGAGCGCATCAAATGCGCGAAAATTTACATTTTTGAATTTTGACGCCTGGAAATTTTGGGCAATTTTTCCGGAGACGAGAAAAAAAACGATTTCCCCCCCAAAATTTCCGTTTCTTTTTGCCGGGGCTTCGCATCTCGTACCTGTTCTTACCATTCTCGTCGTTCTTTACAGCAGTTATTCTATTATGTCGACACATGAGTCGAACTGAGTAGTAATGACTGGACACAGACTGCCGCCAACGCACAACTAGCCTTAAACACGATTAATTACTGAATTAGAGCTAATTGGGACCCTCACATTAATCAGCACCATCCAATGAGTCATCACACTAATTGGGGAGCCTCTAACTCGTGTTCAGGCCAGCTGTGCGTTGGCGGCAACCTGTGTCCATAAAAAAGAAAAAAAAAATAGATAGAGATAGAGTGGAGAGAAGAAGTTTAGTTGAAGATCAACAACGCCATCTTGAAGAAAGCGGTACGGAACGGCCGCTGACCATCGCCGGGCGACGGAGCACAGAGGCAGGTTGCAAAGCATTGCAGCTATGAGCACAAGTTCCGGACAATCTGTGACGACAGCTGTGACATCATCATGAGATGTCTGAGCAGGTTAGGACAGCTTTGGGCAGGTTACGACAGCTCTAGACATGTGAGGAGAAAAACACTTGTAATACACAGGCTGGGAAAGCAAGAGTAAATATGCTAACCATCAATAGCTAACAACAAAAAGAATTAGGCACAGAAGCAAAACAGACTACCACAACAGCAGTCACGGGGAGCGCAGAACGATGCGACTGCTCCATCCGACAGCCAGGCAGAGAACTGACTCGTAATGTTTTTTCTCCTGTATAAAGTCTTGCAGCTGCACCCCCTAGCGGTTACTTTCTCAACTAATCTCATGACGAAATAATTAAGAATCACGCCAGCGCTACTCTCGTTCCCAAGGCAGAAGAAGATAGAAAATGGCGGGGATTCCCGGACAACAGCAACCAGCGCCCGACGTGCACAGGCATGAAAATCGCAAACAAAGCGGGGACAAAGTTGGCGAACAAATCAACCCACCACAACAGGAGCGCAGACCGATGCGACTGCGACTGATGATGATTCCTGTGCCCTTTTCTTGCCTGGCTCCTTGGTCGTGATGTCATCCCATTGGCCCAAGGCTACACCACTTTTTTTTTTCACACAGTCAACACAACTGGACAAGGTCAATCTGCAAGGAAGCCATGGCATAACGTCATCACCTAAGCATGCAGCTGGAGGATTCAAGGGCGCGTACGCTGTAGACAGGGGACCTATTATTTATCGAATCACTATCCCAACATTATTTCCTTTATTCTTCTATAACGATTGCATAGGAAGCAGAAAAACTATTGCAGAAAAGCACCATGCATGAAAGCTGATCGTAGGAATTCTAAAGTCTTACTAAATGAGGCTTCCAAAAGAACAACATATCCTAACACATAACTCCATCAATGGCTAATAAGAGGACTAGGTACTCAACAGATCAACACAGACTACGGGTAACAAGGAGCGCAGAACGATGCATCTACTCTATCTGACAGCCAGGCATGAAACTGAATCGTAATGCTTTTTTCTCCTCTATAAAGTCGTGCATTTGTCTCTCTTGCGGTTACTTTCTAAACTAATTCAATCGCAAAATTATTAAGAATCGTTTTGGCATTATTCCCATTTAAATCAAGGGTGCAGCAGCACTAGCATCATCGTCAAGACAAGAACGATCAACATGAACCTTTCGTGTCCATAAAAGAAAAAAATACAAAGCTAGATGTGTCAACAAAGGAAAGCATGCATGTCGGGGCACGTCAGGAGCGCTATTACACAAGAACAAATCGCTCATTGGTGCAACAAGTGTTCATTGGTCGTGACGTCAGCCTATTGTCTTATGGCTACACTGTTTTTTTTCACTAATGCTCCTCGGGACAAGGTCCACCTGAAACAATAGTGTCGCGGTATGACGTCATCATGCAGCTGCGTGGCTCAAGGACGCGTACGCTCTAGACAGGGGACCTGTTATTTATTGAATCACTATTTCAAGATTATTTCCTTTATTCTACTATAACGATTGCACAGGAAACTATTGCAGAAACACACCATGCATGAAAGCTCATTGCAGGAATTAAGCATTTCATTCCCAAAGTCTTACTAAATTAGACTTACGAATACAGGAAAAAAACAAAATATCCTAACACGTAACTTCATCAATGGCTACATACAACGATCTAATCGAGACATGTCCGTCCCATCCGAGAGCCAGGGAGATACTGAATAATGATGCTTTGTTCCTCGACTGGATAAAGCCATGCACCTGTCCCCCTTGCGGTGACTGTCTGAACTAAATGATTCGCAAAATTAGTAACAATCGTTCTACTCCCATTCAGGGCAGCACTACCGACACCGTCAAGGATGTTCCTTGTCAAAAAGAAAAAACTACATGTAGAAGGAAAGCATGTCAGAACAGGTCTGGGCATGTCAGCACATGTTTGTCAGACAACACGGGGGAAAAAGCGAAAAGAAACATTTGAACAAAGCAGAAAACCAGCATCAAACTATTTCTAAGCACACGCACTCCTCTTATTCAAAAACAGTGCTCATCATAAATCTGTCCAGGACAATACACACCATTTTTCTATTGCTACACTTTTTTGCCAGAAATGGTCAATGCATTGCTACAGACTGCATGATGTCATCACATCCTGTCTGAAGAAGACAGTGGCAAAGACAAACACTCCTATTATTTATTGAATCGCAAGGTTATTTCCTTTGTCCGACTCCTAATGACGTTCACTTTCACAATAAAATTCAACAAAAAAAAAAGCACCGTGCATATTAGCGATTTTCACCCCAAAGGCTCATCATTGTCATTAGAATCACACCACCAGTAAACTACCACTGCTCTTATAAAATAATAAGTGAGACCACCCAACATCATCACCAGGCTCATGTAATACATAACCCTTTCTATGCTCGTATACTCGTTGTCTGAGGCTACACCTGTGAACAAAAAGGCGGGAAAGCCTGGGGGCAAAGTTCCATTCGACAAAGCACAAGACAGAACGCCTTTACGGGGACATGATTGCATTCCCACCATATTATTGATTTTCCATCTTGCATTGCAGTTTAGAAAAACTACTACAAAACTATAATTTTAGGAGCCTATTAAAATTATACTTTCTATGGAAATTATAATTGCCCATATTGCTTGGATCGCTATTAATGAAGCGCTCCAATTTTTTCTCTCTTCCTATTTCAGCCTACCAGGTCTTGTCATGCAGTGAAGCAGACTCACATCCAAAATAATTAATTTACACTGAGGGTGCCGTGCTTCAGGAATTCCTATCCTGCGCTCAGATGCAAGCATTTCTGCACTAATACCTATAATAGCTTAGTTCTTCAACAAACCGAGCTCCTAACAACACCTAACAAACAAGCAGAGAAACCCATTTTTCATTATTTCATTTCATTATCATGCGACTTTCTTCTGCACAAAAGCTGCGATCTGAGGAAAGAGCAGCAAAAATTGTGCGCACTTGTGCCGGAATTGCTATGGCTTCACAAACTGAAGCATATGCTATTAAACTAAGAAAAAAACGCTCATGTCTGGTATCAGATGATTCTTGCATAATGCTACATACAAAACCGCATTGTCCCTTCGTAAAGAAAGCACAGAACAAGGGCACACAAATTCCTTTAAGCGAGAAGGGAAAAGGCTTAAGACCTCAGGAATAATAGCAGAGTCACCGGACATCGCTACGCGGCTAACACAACAACAAGATAATAGCGGCGGGTAAAATTCCAACACTGCTAAACAAGCTCCAACATGAATGATGACGTCGCAAACCAGGAAAAAAGCACGCACACACAGACATAAGCTCAGGAATGCACAAGGAGAGGTGCTTTATTGGAATTTCTCCTCCACGCTCACATACCAGCATTTCTGCACAAATACTTATAACTGCATACAGCTTACTCCATCATCATATCGAGTAAAGTGAATACTGACACTCAACAACCATATAACAAAAAACAAACAAATTCCATTCTCATGAACTCTCCTCTGTCGAGCAGCTTTCTCCTGCTTTACTCGGATTCTGACTTTTTCCCCTCACCTACATTCTGAGTAAAAGCAGTGAAAGAAGAAAAGAACCGCGAAAAATTACATGCATTTGTGCCCCAATAGCTGTAACTGCAAGAAACCGTAGCGCACGCTAATAAACTGAGAAAAAGACATCCATTTCTGCCAGTAGATAATTCTCGCATAATGCCACATACACAGTCGCACTGCCCTTGCGTAAGGAAAGCACAGGACAGGGATACACAAATTTCCTTAAGTGAGCAGGGAAAAGGCTTAAGTCGAAGTCTTAAGCATCTTAAGCCTTTTCCCTTCTCGCTTAAAGGAATAAACCTCTAGCCGAGAAACGTTATCATGACGTTGGTAGACAGACCGAAACCAAAACAGATCGGAAGGGGAAAGCTGGGTTCCACGAATGAGCAATTGTTTGCTGAAAGAAAGTAGGACCAATGGTCGCGTCCCCTCAAGACCGTGGCTTTTCAGGCGCGACCTTGTTCGCCACTAGCTTTGTACGTAGTTCAACCCTACCAAACTCGCGGCGATGTCGACATTATGACGTCATTTGTTTACAAGCAGGTAGAGGTCTATTTGTGTGCCCTTGTCCTGCGCTTTCTTTACGAAGAGACAATGCGGCTGTGTATGTAGCATTCTGCAAGAATTATCTGATACCAGACAGTGCTAGAACGATTCTTAATAATTTTGCGATTCATTTAGTTCAGAGAGGAACCGCAAGGGGGACACGTGCCTGGCTTTATCCAGTCGAGGAACAAAGCGTCATTATTCAGTTATCTCCCTGGCTCTCGGATGGGACGGTGTGTGTCTCGATTAGCTTGTTGTATGTAGCCATTGATGGAGTTACGTGTTAGGATATTTTGTTTATTTCCTGTATTCGTAAGTCTAATTTAGTAAGATTTTAGGAATGAAATGCTTAATTCCTACAATCAGCTTTCATGCATGGTGTTTTTCTGCAATAGTTTCCTATGCAATCGTTATAGAAGAATAAAGGAAATAATCTTGGGATAGTGATTCAATAAGTAACAGGTCCCTTGTCTAGAGCGTACGCGCCCTTGAGCCATGCAGCTGCATGATGACGTCATACCGCATCACTATTGTTTCAGGTGGACCTAGTCCAGAGGAGCATTAGTGGAAAAAACAGTCTAGCCCTGAGACAATAGGCTGACGTCACGACCAATAAGCACGGCCTGCAGGGGGCGCAAGGATTCACTTCTCTCTTGGACACTGACGGGTGTGGACGCATTAATTCTGTTCCTAGCAATTGCGTTGGCCGTTAGTGGAAGAGGGTAGCTTCGGTGGGGTTTCGTCTGCTTGATGGGGTGCGGATGTGTGGTTCGTCACTGGTGAATGGTGTGTGACGATTGTGGTGGATTTTGTGACGAACGGATTTACAATGAGGGAATGTAGTGAACGTGAAAAATGATGGTGAGTGTCTTTTTCACTATGCTCAAGTGTTCTGTGTTTGCTTTCCTCTGTTGCCCTGCAGTCGTGCGATTTTTTCTCGTGTAATAACGCTCCTGACGTGCCCCGACATGCATGCTTTCCTTTGTTGACACATCTAGCTTTGTATTTTTGTCTTTCATGGACACGAAAGGTTTATGTTGATCGTTCTTGTCTTGACGATGACGCTAGTGCTGCTGCACCCTTGATTTAAATGGGAATAATGCCAGAACGATTCTTAATGATTTTGCGATTGAATTAGTTCAGAAAGTAACCGCAAGAGAGACAAATGCATGACTTTATAGAGGAGAAAAAAGCATTACGATTCAGTTCCGTGCCTGGCTGTCGGATGGAGTAGACGCATCATTCTGCGCTACTACCCGTACCCGTTACCCGTACTCTGTGTTGATTTGTTGTGTACCTAGTCCTCTTATTAGCCATTGATGGAGTTACGTGTTAGGATATTTTGTTCTTTTGCAAGCCTCATTTAAAAAGGCTTTGGAATTCCTACGATCAGCTTTCATGCATGGTGCTTTTCTGCAATAATTTTTCGGCTTCCTATGCAATCGTTATAGAAGCATAAATGAAATAATCTTGGGATAGTGATTCAATAAATAATAGGTCCCCTGCCTACAGCATACACGCCCTTGAATCATCAAGCTGCGTGATTAGGTGATGACGTCATGCCATGGCTTCCTTGGAGATTGACCTTAGTAGTCATAAAATGTAGTGTATCTAGCAGTGCCTATCTAGCAAAACAATTGCTAGATACGCTAGCTAGCGTATTTAGCATCAAGAAACAAGACCGTCCCCGCCCCATCCCACTCTTGCGAATGTTAATTAGGGCTAAACCATGTGAGCGCCAGCGCACGGATACCGACCTCATTGTATCATCTGAGGAATTAATCACGTGGGCACCAGCCCACTTTCACGACTCCATCTGGTAAGCCATCCCTGCAACATGCCTTTCTTGATATTATAATTAGGTGCACGCCATACTGTGTTTAATTATGGAGTAAACCACGTCAGAGTGATACCGACCTCACTGTATCATCTGAGGAACTAACCACGTGGGCACCAGCCCCCTATCGTAAGCCAGCCCCGGCAAGTCCCTCGCACGCGCAACACGCGCTTCTTATTATAATTAGGTTGCATGCGCGCCTACTGTATAATTAACTAACACTGGGCACGCACCTCAGTCTTATAAAAACGGTGCATGCAAACGGAGATAAGTCACAACAATAAAAATGGCAGACCAGTTCTACATCAATTTACTCTCAAACGTTTCCACTGATGTATTTCTTAATAAAACGATGAGTAAGTTCTGAGTTAAACTTGCTCATCCCGTGCACTTAGATGGGAAGTGCGAAGTTGCCCTGACAGAGGTGAATGTCCCGTTTGCAATTAAGAACGTCACGGACACTGTTAACGCTATATCTGAAACTAGTCTCTTTGCTCCTACACTCACAACAGAACAAATCCAGTTTCGCGCAGGAGAAAACATTATCTTACCAGTTTGACAATTCCTAACGAAACGTTTAAAAAGCCAAGCAAGGACATTACCATGCCACTGGACATTATGAGCTACAACTGCCACTCAATACTGGACTTGAGTTCAGCCTAACTGTTTCTGCCAAGCTTGGTTTTCCTGAAAAGATTATTGGATGTTCGGAAGTGGATGATGGTCAACCAGTAAAAGTATTGAAGTATCAAGAGGATACCGAAGAAAAAATTACTTTAATCATGTACCGCTCGCGTACAACAAAATATGAAATTTCACAAGGGTATTACGAGTCGGGAAAGGACCTAGTTGATGCAATAAATCATGCATACCAAACAAAGCTAAGGCTACCAGAAAGTGCACGCGTTTTGTTTTATAATCCATACAATGGAGTTTGTCAGCTGGAAGGTCGTAGCGAGGGTTATGTCACATTTCATCCATATTTGGCTCTGATGCTTGGATTCAGAGAAAAGACAACCTTCTCAAGCTTTGCTGTAGCCCAGCGGGATGTCTGTCTTTTTCCAGCACAAACTTATCTCTTTATTTACAGTGACATAATCGAGAATGAAGCTGTCGGTGATATCACGGCACCTCTTCTCCGTTTACTCCCTTTTAGAGTGCAGAGTCGGAATGAAGTGATTTCATATTCTTTCAGTAATCTTTACTATAACTATGTGATAGCAAAAGTACTGACCACCATTCAAATCGAACTGGCAAACGAGATAGGTGATTTCATTCCATGCATTGCTGACTCAGGACATGTTGGGGTGACACTGCATTTTCGAAAATGCATATAACACAGGCACCCTGTTGCGTAGCACATTATGGTACGGGCAAACGTGATCAACCACTGCCACATTATTCAGCTCCTCTTTATCAAGTCGGATCTGGTTATTTATCTGATTTAGTGCAGCAGTTTATACCTATACTAACTAAGAAGGTAGCTCCCTACGTGAGTCGAAAGCTCCTCGACACTGGACGACACATAGCAGAAGACGTTAAGCAGGGATCAACGTTTAGAGAAGCTCTAAGGAAGGGACTTGGTCGTACAATCCATTCAACACGTGACGAGTTGCTTTAGAGGCTCAGAGGAAACGGAAGGAAAAGAAAATAATTTGTCAACAATAAAAGCAAACGTAAGAGGGTGGGTCGGTCAGTAAAATCCCTGAAGAAGCGAAGAAAGGTCGACTTTTTTACTACAGAAAATGTCTAGCATCGCTATAGTACATAAGAATTCCTGCCTCTGCACCACAAACCAGTTGGAACTGTTTTCTCTTCCTCCAACAAACATTTCTTTGGAGAAATCAGAATATGTGTAGTTTCCAGTTTTTACCCCTACACCAAGTGGTGTAATCGGATATAATGTTCCAGATCTCGGAGGTTTATTCTTTGACTTGCAGTCTAGTTTTCTACACATTCAATGCAAAATCGTGCGGAAAAATTGAGATAGAGCATCAAGTACGGTTGGGAGTGCAGTGACACCAGATAGTGTGATACCTGTGCAAGCATTTGCATCCTCGCTCTTTCATCATGTCCACGTGTACCTTAATTCGACACTGGTTTCTAACTTCGAAAATTACGCGTATCATTCATACTTGGACACCATAACAAATGCTAATAATGTTACTCAAACTCACACTCTCTCTGCAATGGTCTATGAACCAGATCCAGTGGGAGAATCTGAAAATTTTGCCGCTCCTGTTGAGGCAAAAAGAATTTTTGCACGCTACAAGCGCACCAAAGGTTCAGCACTCTGTGATACTTGTAGTGGGCAGAAGACGAAGAGGAGAGGCTATACATCGCAATGTATCCCCGGTTCCAGGGAGGGTGGAAACGTGCTCTAGATGCGGCAGTCAGGCATCACAATAGGTCTCACACCACAGCGCTGGGATGTAGCCCCATTTTGCGGTATTCAACACTCCCGCATTGTTCCCTGCGGATGAACGACTCCGTATAACCGATCATGTCCACCTAGAAGAGCGGCGCCGATCCCCAGAAGCTACCGACAAGTATCGCAAGAAGATGAAAGAAAACTTCGACAAACACAGGAATACTAAGATACCCTCAATCCAAGTTGGTGACGAGGTCCTTGTAAGACAAGGAACCAAGGAAACCCAAGCAAGCTTCGAGGGTCCATACAAAGTGTGGAAAACGATGCACCAGGAAGGCATCCTCAAAGCCGTGGGCTATAAAGCACCACGAGGGACCGATGAAATGGCGACCATTGGAAACGTCATCTCGTACCGTCCGCGGAGGGACGGTTAACCGAAAGGGGGGGTATTTAGTGGGCAGAAGACGAAGAGGAGAGGTTGCGAGGAAAACAATAAAGTTAACGTTCCGTGTTCGAGGCTGGAGGGCAAGGTGTCTCCCGTGTGGAACATTACAATACTTATTCCCCTATCTTCAGTGATATATGTCAACAGGAAAATTTTCTTCTCAATGGAGTCGACATAAGAGTTGTCCTTCGTCAGAACACAGATGATTTTCGACTTCTTGCACCTGCTAGCGAGACTGAAACTACTGAAACACACTATAGAGTTTTCACGAATTGTGTTGTACCTGCGACGTGTGCAGGTTTCTCCAAGTGTGCTCGTCGGCATCGAAGGAAGACTTCAGACAACTCCAGCATCATACCTTCTTCGAGGATTAGAGATTCAGTACAGGGCAATTGCTCCAAATCAATCTCAAGTGATTTTCAATGACCTTTACAGTGAACGAGTTCCCTCAAAGCTGACAGTATTGATGGTGAGAAGTGAAGCCTACCAGGGTAACAGACAAAGGAATCCATTTAAACTTGAAAATTTCAAGCTTAAGAGAGCTGTGCTTGATGTTGGTGGACAACAGTACACAGATGACTTTGACTTTCAATGATCGATCTACTCTAAAGGATATATGAATTTGCTTCACAAGCTGAAGCGGAAAGACATACCTCTAGCTCCGGCTGCATATGAGAAAGAAACGTTTATGCTCTACCACCATCTCACTCCAGATGTGGAAGTGCAGTCGCTGAGTCCAGTGGTACAAGCCAATGTTCGTCTCACCCTAATATTTGGTGGAAATCTTACAGAGGCTGTTACAGTTCTCTTTGTTTCAGAAACACCTCGTGTGCTAGAAATCAACAAAGACAGACGAGTCAAATTCGTATAGAAAAAAAAAATGGAGGAATGGGAATTTTATGCAGCCTTTGCTCGAAATCACTGCACAAGGCCACTGTTTCGTGGAACATTTGCATGCAATGAAATTGCAAGTCAAAAAGCTGAACCAGGGCTGTATGTTGTAAACACAGCTCCTAGATCCTCTCCTGGAGAACACTGGACCTTATGTTACATCTCTAAGAACAGCAGCATTTCTTATTTTGACAGCTACGGCATACGACCAGTTTGCAAAGAAATCTACCAGTTTATTCACCCAACATCTTCCTTTCACTACAATGCAAAACGACTTCAGGGATATGGATCTGCTACATGTGGACTGTACTGCTTGTATGTAGGTAGTCTTCTAGCCTGTGGTTTCTCTCTTCAAGAGTGCGCTCAGAAGTTTTCAACAACCAACTTCAGACACAATGACAGGTTGATGGAAACACTTGTTCGAAAAAATTTCCCAAGAAAAATGGAGGATATGTCATGCTGTAGTGTACTATGAGCATTCAATAAAACTTCAGTTTGTCTGAAACAGCTTTATTTGTCAACTTAATTTGCACACTATATAATGAATTGTTGGTAATAAAAAAATTCTTGAGATAAGCTATTTACAAACAGCGACTTGCAAACAAGGACATTGTTGATGATTACATACATGCTATTAGAAACTGGTTATTTCATACACATATAATCAAAATTCGTCTGACATGAACCATTTACAAACAGTGATTTTCATCTGATACAGGCTATTTACAAACAGTGACTTGCAAACAGACATTGTTATAGAGTACATTCACGCTATTAGAAACTGGTTATCACATACTCTTATAATCAAATTCTTCGAATGCATGTTATTTCACGCACATATAATCAAATTTGTCTGAGACAGACCATTTAGAAACAGTGACTTGCAGACAAAGTCAGTTGTTATTTCCATCGGAAATGCATGCAGCAATATGGGAGAGCAAACTGTCTGTTTCATTCACATCAAGAGCTACACATTACTTCAGAAAGACATGAAATTCATTAGACCAGCTCTTAGCTTAGTCATCACTCGTGGCTAACAAATAGCCTCTAGCTCTTCACTCACAGTTGTAAGTAATCCCACACTGACAACCATAGATGTGGAATAATGCAATAGCTTTAGTTCATGGTTCTAACATGACATGGTTCTAATATATGACAGCCATAACTATATAGATGTTACATCTTTATTATAATTTTTTCTGTGGGACCAGGAATAGAAGGGCAACATCTGTTGCGGGGTGATAACAGATGAGTTCCCTCCTTCTCCCGTATGCCAACTCTGTAATGAAACCTCGTGACGGTGCACACCCCAACACCATCGTTTCATTAGAGAGACCAATCCGTACACATTAAAAAGTCAATCAACCATAGCCTAAAGGTAGCGTGTCAATTCCATCATCACAAATGAAGCGTTTCGTATCCGGTGGATTGAGAGCTATTTTTGTCACTGACACACTTTTGTTGACATCGTCCTTGTGCACAATGAGGTTCTGTTTAACTTTATGCATTGTACCCTGCTTGAGAGCATTTGTGTACATAGAGAACAGGAGTTTTTGTGCTTCACATTGTTTAACACCCTTAGCACGATTGTACTGCTTTTTGCTGCACAGATCGAGGGCGTACAGCTTTGGCTTCAGACAACAGAAGCCAAGAATGTGATCACGAGGAAGCTCATTTTTAAACTTTCCTAGTACCATCTTGTTTTTTGTCGAATAGAGTGGGTGATCAGGGTCATAACCAGAGTTGTCTAGATGCTCGTCAGCTAGTTCGTGGAGTACTTTATTGTCACTCAGCATCACAATGTAAGAATCAGTGTCCATGTATAGCAGTCGTGCATCAGGGGCTACACGGAGAAGATGGTTATGATAAAAATCAAACATCTTCAGCTTAGACAACTCCAATATTGTGAAGCCCAGGTACAGCGGTTGCTTCATGCGAAGAATAGACTGACTAAATTAGAACAAGATGACGTGAGAGCTCAGAGGGCGGAATTGTTTCAAGTTTGGTTCACGTAGAAGCTTCAACACTTGCTCATCTGTTACTGTGAGGCGACAATTTACGAATTTCCTAACTTGCATACATGTCCTGTCATATACATTATTAATCATTAGCTTTGATTGCTGTTTCTCAAATGCATTTGTAGCTCATTTCCGAACTTCGTGATTGAAGTCGACATAGGATCGCAGAAAGGGCTTTTGATTGAACTTGAGAACCCAGTGAACTTTAGTGAGACGCGACCCCAATTGCAGATACAGTTGCAAATTGCGATAGTGAAGAAAATACCTCACTTTATCAATTAATGTTAGCAACAGTTTTGCTTCGGTAGCTTTCTGTGGAAGCTTGAACATCTTCACGAGTGCCTTCTGATAGTCTGACAATAGCTCATAACAAACGGGCATTTTTTCAGGGGCAAAGGGAAGAACTCTTTGGCGTTCATAAGTTGCTCGGTCATACACTAGGTCTACCTGAAGAAAGTAACCCACAGGGGCATCATCTCGTATCTGAGCTATATCCAAGTTAGCAATTTCCTCCTCAGTGAGCCACTCAAATCCTCTGTAAGGCAATGGTTCTCTCATGACTGCTCCATACAGGCCATTTACATCAATGTATTTAATTATCTTTTTTTCTTTTTCGGGATCAAACTGTTTTGTTCCCGGCACATTCGCAGTTGCTTTTCTCAAGGAGCACTGTGTGACACCTCCTCATAAGCCATTCTCGATGAGCAGGTACGCATTGGGGTCGTTAATTAGTTCTACCTGACTCATTTTTAGTGCACAAGACATGCTTAATCCTGGAAGGGATACAAAATGGAACGGTTCAATCTTGTGCACATCGAGTGTCCAGTTTCAAAAGTTCTGAAACACATCTGCCAAAAGCAGTGTGTCTGTCAGAAGGTATAAGTCCGAATACTCTCCAAGACTCTTGAGCCGAAATTTTTCATACACATTCTGCGCGTGGTTGTAATCTTGTTCACTTACTTCGGTTCCATTCAAAATGTTAAAGAACTTATCTCGAGGTAGTAGCAAAGGCTCATCATAGGCTTCAAAACTGGTGACAAAGTTATAACAGAAGACCCCCTTACGAACAACCAGCTGAAAGTGTTCCTCATTTGGAAAAAAACTGGCGAAGACATTGAAAGTTGGATTCACCTTTATCACGTAGATTTTTCACCAGTGTTTCAAGGCTGCGTTCAGAAAACTCAAACTGTCCAAGAATCGATAAGAGCCGATGTCAATTGCTTTAAATTTTTGACAGCTGGTGGCAATCACGTTGATGTCTGACTTCTTAAGCAGATGTAAATAAGACAGGAGAAAACTCATGTCATAGTTAGCTTTATGTGCAATGATTGGAATCTTGGGTGGCACTCTCAGTGTCAGGTTATACGTCTGACATACTGTTTGTCGAAATTCTCCGCTTACATGGTCATGGTCTCGAACTTTTGGTCTTTCAGCAAAGGATTCTTTGCAGATATTACAATGAGTGGCTGCTGTATGTTGACGCTCATTCTCTTCAGTCATTTCTAGAGGTGCAAAAGCCTGTATCTATCCTAAAATTTCGTCATGCAATTTCCGCAGCAGCTTCATAAACACTGTGACACAATTAGGACCACGGAAAAGATGCTTTTGCAACATGGGTGAGTCGGATGCACGTATAACCAAAAGGCAAAAGGAGGAAAGACAGTGATCCTCATACACGTTTCTTTCCTCCAAACAAGGTGACAAAACACTTTCAAAATCATATACGCAGTAGAAAGGGACTTCCGACATGAGATGTTCCCCGGCAAATGCTACTGTCTCTCCCTTCTTAGAGTAAATTGTCTTAGCAACCTTCTGATGCAGACACATCTTTAAATGATCACTGAGGATTCTGTCTGATCAGAAGCCCATCATACACCTCTTGCAATGAAACCGTCCGCTAGGTTGAAATAATCCATTAAAATTTGTGATAAGCAGAAAATGAGAGTCGATTAGCAACAGATCCACATGTTTCTCACGCTCGTCAACGACAACCTTGATGGGGTACAGAGATTTGTCTTCCCTTTCGTAAGCGTACACATTGATACTGATACCATTATTTTTTTCGAATGCTTCAACCTCTTTTGGGAAAGCTACTGGGAATGTTTTCGGAAAAACATACTCAGAAATATATGGTCTGTATGAAGATGCCCTACGCCTGCGATAACCAGTAGCAGGATGCAGTGCAGCTATTACAGAGAAAGCAAAACACATGTTCTGCTCATCTTCATGCTAACCAAAGTCGACACACAACAGAGAACGAAACTTATGCTTCAATTCTTGCGGTGATTCAAACTGGGCACATCCAATCAGTTGAGGCATCAAACGTCCAATGTTGATGATACAGGCATGAATGCGAAAGAGAAAAAAACCTGAACCTTCTACTTCGAGGTTTTCCAAATTTTATGCTATTTCAGCAGTCGTTTGAGTGATAGAAGGTTCTACATGTGCCTCTGACCATACTGTCACTACTTTGCAAGGCACGAAACTAATTTCGAGCTGTAACTCATCGTCTGGTGTGTGACGAGCAAGTTCCACTTTAAGCAATACAAAATAGCGCAGTGGGAAACCAAAGTGTCGTAAGACATCAGCAATGTACTGTCTGTACTCGTGAAAAAAGGTTGTAACATCATGTCCGCTAACGTCCCTGTCGTGTAAATGTAGCTCGAACCGATTAGTATAGTTTTGCAGTGTGCACAAAGTCTCACAAAAAGGAATGCAGTGGGCTTGAAGATTGTGAACATTTGCCAAGTGAATCTGAAGACCTAATGCTGTTGCATAATACTGCCGTTCGTGCTGGGAGCATAAGTGACACGCCACCATATCTCATCACTTTCTCTTCGAATTGGTGAAGATAATATCTTGCGAAATGACTTTTTTACCATCGTTGGTAAACCGTTCTTTCTTCTCCATTTTGAGATTTAGAAGCAGTCGCATTTCCTCTAGATCTTCCTCTGACAATTTTTTGAAATGTCCAGGTAGATACACTTTCACTGGCTCGTCATTTTCCATGCGGAGCTCCACGTATACTGCCTCGCCATACATAGTGTCAATTTTCTGAATGTCCAGCACTTCGGACTTTTCGTTTTTGGGTATGTTGCTCATTTTCTGAATTTCACCATCACCAGATTTTTTCAGTTTATCAAACTTTTCCATGACGGATGACATAGCTTACTTGTGTTATGGAGACTTCGCTGTTATGATGACAATTTGCTTTCTGCTCTTGCTGTATAGAATGAACTGAAAGAGAAGAATAGATTAGTAAACTTTTACATCTTCCACAGGAATATGTAACACACCTCCTCAGTCTGACGTTCTGAATGAAGAACCACTCTCTATGTCCGCTCTTATATAGCGATTGCATGCAGCTCTCTAACATGTGTGCACAGCCTTGAACGTCTACATCCTTGCAACATTATACGTGAAGACATGTTTCAGCGTGTCCTATCTAACTTCATTGGTCTGGTAACTAACGTACCTGCGTGCACAACCTTGAATGTCTACAACCTTGAACGTGTGTACTTCGACTTTGGGCAAGCTTAGAGTGATGCACAGACTTGTCTTTGCTCTTTGTTGTAACCTTCCATTATAGAATGCTCCTGGTCTGATAACTAACACGGCTGTGCGCAACCTTGAATGCCTATAACCTTGAATGTCTGTATTTCAGTTTAGCCATCTGAGAGTGATGTACAGGCTCGTCTGTGCTGTGACCTTTCTTTATGTAATGTTGTGATTTCATAACATGCTTCATTCATTTGCAAAAAATGGCTGAGGTTGGACCTTATAGGTTTACCACTCCGGTCTCAATGACCATATGAGTTCCAAGCCAGAGTGGAAAGACGAGACTTGTTACACGTTTAATTAAACATAGAGCTGCTGTCTTCGACAAACCATTTGATCATATATTGTACATATACTTGTACAAACAACCAATCTTCGATAATTTTCCAGAGGTAACCTTCAGTCAGGACATTCCAACTAATCTTGATACTGTAAGATATTATTTTATTATATTTCATTGCTTAGCCGACAAAGAAAGGCTCAAAGAAATCTGCAATTTTTATGTAGCTGGCTGTCACCACTTCAACTGTTCAGCTATTTTCATAGCACAATATTTATTTATTAATGATCCTCGGCTTAGATGCACCCAGACGAAAATCTGGACTGGTTCCAGAATGGTTCCAGTTGGATGTTTGATGGTCCCAGAATGGTTCCAGTTGAATGTGGATGGTCCCAGCTGGATTCCCAAGTGGGGTGGCTGGTTCCACTTTGCTGACATCAGTGGTACCACTCTGGTCTCAGATGGCTCCAGAATTCCAACTGAAGCCTCACAGGTACCATTTTGTTGCCAGAATGGTCACTTGAGACTCCAAGTTGGGCAGCTTCCCAGCTTCCCCTTTGAGATTTCATCGTGTCAACACTTGCCATATATCCTTCTGGTTTTGTTTGATCTATTACTCTGATCTATTTTAGCACATGCATGACCTCTTTTTATTGCTGTTTATCCAGATGTGCGCGTCTGCGATCAAATATATACTATATCCCTGTCACTCCAATTCGTGCACATATTCTCATCTGAAGGTGCATGACTATCATAACATATTAAGTACCAGAGAAATGTAAAAAAATACATCTCAACAACAACAAAAATTTAACTAAATAACTAGAAGACAACGAAAAAAGAAGAAAAGGTAATTGCAGAGGCTGATGCAATGTGAAGACGCCGGCTTGAAGAAGAGGCTCGGCGAGAGCCGAGAGGGAGAGGAGAGGGCGAGAGGCGAGACTGGCAGGTGGCAGTTGGAACTTGGACGCTTGGACGTGTCGCAGCAAGTTGGTTTTGTCTGCCGTTGCCGTCGCAAGGATGGTGTATTTCCCTACTGTGCAGTATTTGCGTGTGGTTTAGTGCGCTTTGTAAGACAATGCAATGACAGTGGTTTCGGTGCAACACATTGTCGATTTCTCGGAAGAGTTTTGACGCCAAGAAGACGTAAACGGCGTAGGGGCAAGAACGCACTGTGAAACGCCAATCCAACTGCACGTCGCGAACGTTTGCAGGTACCCAGTAAACCACGAACGTCTAATGGACATCTAGAGGATGGTACACAGTGGATATTTGGATATCCAGTAGACATCCCGATATGTGCAGCTAACGTGGAATGGATGTACTATGGATCGTCGGAAGCTCATCCATAACTGTATAGATGGATATCTTCTGGATGTAACCGCTGGACATTTGCACATCCAGTGGACGTGCTTGTGAGGCATTGCGACGTCTAATATACGTCCTATCGAAGTTCCTGCCGGATTAACATACGACAACATATAGACCAGATTGCAAATCAACTTTTTCAGCTATTTTGTGTGCGTGAACAGCGCAAATGTCGTAGCCATGGCCATACCTCACCCGACACGGCTTGGGCATTTCTCAGTAGCCTCTATTGGCGTACTGGATGGAACATATACTAAAATACCAATAGTTGTGGGATGTTTGTTAACTGTAGTGGGGGCGAAAACGTTTGTAACGGTGACGAGGATGTGCTTCTGCAATTAATTCGTACGTCTGCAATGAGTCAAACTGCCCGCTAACATTTCTGATATTCCTTGCTAACAAATATTGTGTTTGTAATTCAGGCTATTGTATATGATGAGGTTACCTACTGAGTGGAGCTGTCAAACTGACAGGTTTCCTGTGTTGGTGGAAGAGTGCTACGTAGATACTTTGCAGAGAGCAGGACGCGAACAAATGGAAAAACTTGCTTTTACTTGTTCTTCAATTTCTCACGTTCTCGCAAGACAGATTCGCTTTCTTTTTGCGCTATACGTAAAAAATACTATTGAATTGATAATCGAAAACAACGTTTCATAAAAGTACGTCTATATTATCGTAGGTTAATCCGGTAGGAACACCGACTGGACGTATATTAGACGTCGCAATGCCTCACAACCACGTCCACCGGATGTGACAAATGTCCCACTGTTACATCCAGAGGATATCCATTTATACAGTTATGGATGAGCTTCCGACGATCCATAGTACATCCATTCCACGTTAGCTGGACATATCCGGATGTCTACTAGACATTCCAAATGTCTCAGACGTTTGGATCTTTCTGGTATGTCTAACAGATGTTTGTGGTTTACTGGGTATGAGTGATGACCGTGATGTTTTGATTACTATTAATTAGATGTTTCATTTTAGAAACTTAGGAGGAACTTTAAGAGAAACAGGATTAGAAGATTCCGAACGTACGGTGGGAAGGGGGTATATGTCGCGACCTGCATGGAAAACAGGGGTGTCATGTGTCATTTTCTCTGAGAAAATACAAGATGTGAGGTGGCCAACGAACGAAAGCTCCCTGTGGCCCGTGAGTGCATCGCACAGTCAGGCATATGCTTTGACCAGACACAGTGAGTGATCAGACTTATACTACGTAGTATGTACATGTAGAGATTATTTCTTTCTGCTCAGTGTATGCTTTTAGCAGAATAAACGGTATTTACTTGACTAATATGTGCATTTCTACGCATTATTTTCCTTCATACATTCAGTGGTCCCAGCTGCTAAGTGGCCGGATCCCGGACCACTTAGCAGATGGGACCACTGGATCAATTCCACTGGTTCCACTTCATGTGTGACCATCATGAAGCTGGTTCCACTTTTAACTGGTCCCAGTCACTAAGTGGTCCCACTTCAGATTTTTGCATGGGTTGGGATAGGGGCCTAGACGGGTCCCACTGAAATCCCATCCGTCAAGTGGTCCCACTTCTTGACTGCTTCCAGATCCCAAGCAGTCCCCATCCCAGAGTGGTTCCCTACTGGGACCACCTGGGAGTGGGGACCAGCATGAGACTTGTCTCAAAAACCACTTTGGACTGGTCCCACTCTAGATTTTTGCCTGGGCATTCACTTTAATAGCAGTGCCTTAATTTTATGCCGTTCAGCCGGCACTGCGGACCAAATGCAAATACTTTCACGACAACTGTTTGGTCGAAAAAAAAGTGAACTACTGCCCAGTATATATAAAGATGCTTGCAAGAAACCATATTCATACCTTGTAATTGGCCTATCCCAAAACTGTTCAGACCAATTTAGGTTGTGGACTAATATATTTCCAGACGACCAGCGAGAAATAGTATATAAAACATGAAACGTGTCAAGAAGAATATTCATTCTTCAGTTGCTTGCTGATGCAAAGCTGCCGGAGCAACGTTATTTTCTCCTGGAACATGGTACAAACGAGAAACTAACTGCTGTTCGAGAGATTTGTATGAATCTTTGTAAAGGAAACATTAAGGTAGCTCCAAGAGTGAGAAATCAGTTGCAACCTTATGCGACACCTATCCGCTTTTTGGCAAAACGAGACACTACAGGAGTGAAGAAAGTTCGAAAGGTATTGCAACAATCTGGGGGTTTTCTACAGTTCCTGTTGCCACCTTTGCTGGGTCTCCTCTCGACCTTAGGTGGAAGGGCGATAGCAAAAGCAATTGCAGTGTAGTCGATGCAGAAATACGAGCTTGTGCCTTACCGGGAAACCACCATCCCACAGATATTGAAGAAAGATGAACCAGACGATATCAAAGCAAAAAAGATAATCCAATATCTTCACTCCTTGCTACATCCCACTGTGAGTGAGAGCATACCTGCATTGGGTTCAACAACAGCAAAAGAAGAGGAAACACAGACCGAGGAAAAAAGTAATACTGTCATTGATTTCATGACCAGTGGCTATAAAATCAGATCAGAAAACCTGTTGCGTCTTCTGGAACCAACGATCTCATGGGATAGGAAAACATTTCAGATAATTGTCGACGGTGAGCGACTAGACAAGACTAATATAATTGACCTCGTTTACTATCTCGTGACGAAAGCGAGAAATGTTCAAAGACCACCCTATTTTGATTGGATTTTGCCGCTATTGGTCAAGCTAAACTTACCAGCACTTATTGTGCACCCATCTCGTCTACAAAAACATACAGCAGAGAAAACTCTGGCCACTCCTTCACCTCATTCTGCAAGTGAAGCTTCCACAGCGCGACGTGCGTCGCCACCGCTCACACGAGCCGCGAAGCGCGCACAACAGCTCACATGGACACTGTACTGAACTCCGAGGAGAGAGTGTACTTCGAAGAAGAAAAAATACTGTCACACTTCCCTCCAAGACACCATAAAAAGGTATTAGCTATGCTTCAGCTGATGACAACGGTTCTGGCTTACGACGAGTACGGAAGAGTTATCTGTCACGGAAAGGTGGTGCCGCACCCATCTATTGTTGAGCTTTTGAAGTACGAACTTCACAACAGGCAACCTCCCTGGATGAGAGGAGGCGTTTCAGCTACAATCAACGCTTATCTATCACTCGATGTTCTTAGAGTTTGCAGTAGGAAGAAGTACTAATGGCAGCCTACTATGACCCGCAACATGTCGGCAGCTTTGGTGGAGTGCAGAGACTTGCTCGAGCCATTGGCGAAAAGAAGGACAAAGTCACTAAATTTCTGGAGACGAGTGATGTGTACAGTTTGCATAAGGAATACAAGCAACCCACGAAGTTTCGAAAAACCATTGCACTTGGACTTCGCGAGCTATTCCATGCTGACCTAAAGGATTTGCAAAGTCTAAAAAACCAGAACGATGGTTTTCGCTATTTGCTCTTTCCTATAGATGCTTTCTCTCAGCTACTTGCCATTGTACCTATTCGTAATAAACGATCTCCCGAGGTTATTCGAGCTTTTAAACTTGCCTTTAAAAGAATTGGTGCTCCCAAGCTTTTGCACACAGATCGTGGAACAAAATTTACAAACAAGGCGGTACAACAGTTTTTGAAAGCAAGGGGGATCCGGCTGAGGCACACAAATTCACCAACAAAGGCCTCAATCTGTGAACGATCTCAGCGGACTTTTGTGACCACACTGTACCGTATCTTCACATTCCAGGGTCACAAGCGATATGTGAACATTTTACCTCAAGTAGTGAAAGCTTACAACAATCGCGTACACAGACCAGTGGACGTAAAGAAAGAAAACGAGCACATTTTCCGAGAGAGACTGTACCCCAGCCCGGTTGGACCACCAAGAAAGCCACGCTACAGTGTTGGAGACATAGTGAGAATTGCAAAATACAGACATCAGCTAATAAAACGTTATTTAGGGTCATTTACGTCAGAACTCTTCGTGGTGAGAGCGATCAAGTTAGGGTATCCTAACACGTACCTATTACGTGATCTAAAAAATGAAGAGATCATTGGTGGGTTTGATGAGAGTGAAATTGTACGAGTGAGAGAGGTTCCCAAAGTAGAGAAAATCATAAAAGGACGAGTTAGAAATGGGAAGCTTCAGTACCTGGTTCAGTTCACTGGCAGTCTGGACAAGAAGTGGTTCGCAGAAAATTACCTTGGTTTCTAATGACCAGTCCAGACAAGTCAGCCGCCGGTGACACAACATCGCCTGAGATTGATCCTCAGCTTGGTGGCGCGTGGTCGTCATCATCAGACGCAGATGAAGAGCAGCCTGTGCTAGGTAGAGATGCGTGTGGCAGATGGAGAAGAGGTTACACACACGAATTTCGGATACAGCCTGTGTGTCGTCTGAAGCACACCTCCTACAAGGAGATATTGGAATGTGGGTTAACACAAGTAGACAAAACTTCGCTCGTGGAAGCTTTTAAAATTGTGACGGACATGGTGTTGTTTCAAGCACTGCCAGATCAACCTCCTGGCAGGGTTACTTGGAAAACTGCAAAAACAATGTATGCCAGAGTTCACACCGCCTGTACGTTTGCCTCGGAATTACCTTTTGCCTTAGTTCCTGAATGGTCACGTCATGTGGACGGAATTTTGACATATGCTAACGAGGTTGACGCTATGCATCTTGCTGCCGAGAGTCTATGTTTCATCGAACAAGCCGAGTCTGAAGGTTGGCACTACTTAACAGGCTACATCAGCAAGCTAACACTTGACCTCTTCAAACATCGACTGGTGCACCAATGGAGCATAAAAAAATAATCACCGCTCATGTATCAGGAAAATAAAAATGTACATTTGTACTAAGGCCTCTCATTTCATTGTGAGTGAACAGACATGGATATATCTTTGTGTGTTCTCTTCTCCGTTGTGTGGCACACGTTTTTGCTTGTTGTAGTGATCACCGAGCTAACGAAACTTTCATCCCCTTCCCTTCAGCTTCATCAGGACAATTGCAGCAAAGAAGCTGAACTGGAAAAATATGTTTATGTACATTCGTGCCCTTCTGACTTGCTTGTGGTACGCATTTGGAGTGAAAACGGTAAATCGAAGCGTTCTGGGTGACCCTAACACGAAATGAAACACGCCAGCTGCAAAAATGCTTTAAGACAGCCAATCTTACAAGGACCTATTACAATAACGAATGTTCAGATGTATGCTGTTTGTGCTTAGAACGTGAGTTAAAACTTCGCTGCTGCCCAGGCAACATTTACTCTCTTGGCAGAACAATTGGTCGACATCACTCTGGCTATTGAATCTCACTATCTAAAAGGGCTGTGATCTTACTGTCCTTGTATCTGAATGAAAAAAATTGAACTGTTTGGAAACGTTTAGAACAGAAACAGAAAACTGTTAGAAACAGTCGATCTTACAAGCCCAGTTAAGAAATGTTCAGATGTATGCTGTTTCTGTTTAGAAATGTGAGATGGCCCTTCAACCTCGTCGGAGTAGTTACAACAAAGAAGATGAACTGGAAAATAAGTTTTATGAAGAACCAAAGTCAAACAATTTAAAAAAACACCGTTCTGCTGAATTGAAATGCAAAGAAACAAGCAATCCAGCAAGACTGAGCATTTCCTAACGTTGACTTCCCGCAACGCACGTAGGAGTTAGGTGAAGCCGACCAAAACATACAATGCAATGTAATGTCTTAAATAAAAAAAATAATGTTGTACTGTTTGCAATCGTTTATTTTTCATTTCATCTACTGAGACGATCTAAGAAGGTGCACTTTAAAATCACAAAGATTTGCATGTCGGCAGTGGGAAGGAATGAACCTCTTTTCTTTTTTTCTTTCACATACATGCATTCCATAAATGGCTGTGACCTTGCACGCTCACAGAGGAAGAACTTATAACAAGAGAAAAGAAAAAAGCATGTACTCACCTTAGTCTGCTTTTCCAGTCAAACAACCGCAAGGAAAAACCTGAGCTGGAATGTCAAGTGAATCCACCTGGAAACAAAATTATTGTTTTCAAGTGCATTCACTTGGCATTCCAGCTCAGTCCGGAAAGCATTGCGGACGAACCGTCTTATATAGAAGTCGCTTCGTTTGCCTATGAGAGTGCAGCGTCGACCGTCTCGCCCCAAAGACGTGATGAGGAAAGTGATATTATCGTTTATCCTTGAGAGAAAATTCCGGCTTTACCCGGGCTGGCTCGCTGTGTTCAGAAATCAAAGCAGTCAGCATGGAGGTAGCTGTCATTAGTATACTGCGTTTTTTCTTCTTCTTTTTCTTGCGGCGCAACATGTATCGCATAGTAAATCTTTTTCCTGTCTTCGAGTTGCAAAGACGACGCCAGCCAGAGTAAAAAGGCACGACCTTTATCCAACGAGTTGTCTTATATGCGAATGCTTGCTTATTGCAATAACATCGTGTATCTTCGAGCGCTTATTCGACTGGCTCGCGTGCTCATGCAAACCAGCAGAAGAGATATCACAGTCTGAGTGAAAACAGCGTGACCTTCAGTCATCCCGTCGTTTATATGCAAAGCGTCGCTAACACAACAACATCTCAATGGGATACGCAAAAAGTGATCTTGTCATTTCTCGAGAGTTAATCCGTATCCTACACAAAAACGGATTAATATGGAGAGGTAGCCTGGTAGACTGCAAGTCCAAGCATGTTTAATGAAATCTCTACAATGAATATCATGATGTTCCCCCATGATGCATCGGATGTCAAACTTCGAAGCGGTAAGCCTTTTGTCGGTTACACGCCTCTAGCACCCTGTCCATAATCACTTCTCAATAGTAGGTATGCCATACCCTTGCAATTCGCAACGATGTTGTGGCGGCGGCCAGAGCATTTTTTTTTCTTTTTTCGATCAGTTGTCGAAGGTCAGAGCTGTAGGCCTTTTTTTTCCAGTTATGCTCTTAGCGCTCCGAATTTAAGTATATATTCTCTCCTCGCACTTCGGAAGGAGTCGATTGACTCATCAACCATTTTCATTAGGCAGACGATAGAGAGGTGTCCTACTTGTCGACTTTAAAACGTAATAAGAAAAAAAGATATTTGAACAATGTTGTGTCATGTATGAATCGAGCTATCGTTTTATCCTTGAAGGGATCGAATAAACAAAATACAGAGGCCGCCACTGAAGATTTTTGTTTAAGTTTAATTTGTACAAGCTTTTCTGTGGCGGTCCACGCTTCCTCTGTATTTTGTTTATGTGATCTACAGGACTTGACTCCCCTCTTCGTATACGCTTTTGCAGGGATCGAGTAAGAATTGTGCAACTATCCATAAAGAATTAATCTTCGTAATCTTATTATTATTTCTTTTTTTACTAAGATCCTTAGATGGATGAACGGTTATGGCACGTTTCTGATTTCATAACTAAGCTAATTATTCATTGTTAACGTAGTTTGTTTAACACAACTGGGGCCCTATCCTGGTCAAAGTAATCTACCTCGATTACTTGAAATTTCTTCTGTCATTGGTGCACAATCGAAAAAGGCGTGAATATTAAAAGTGGTTGACACCTTCTATCAACCAATCGCCCCACGTGTTATCTTGGAAAGCGACCCGCCTTATCGGTGTTTCCTCCTGAGAATCCGAAGACCACACCTGTGATCTGCCTGCCCTGCCTTGTTGCTTCGGTTCTTAGGTGTCGGAAACAGAAAACTCTACCGGCGTAAAACTGAATTTCGTAGAAAATGCGTGGAAAAGCACGCTCGTAATTTCCTTTTTTGCTGTTTGTCATTTGTCTTGACGTACAGGTGTGCAAGACGGCAATGTTTGTGTGACACTGTGATTGTACTGGGCATTTATAATTCGGTATGTACCCGTGAGATGGCGCTGATGGCAGGCAACAAAACTGACAAAACGATAAAAGCGCGAAGGATCATTGCAAAGGGTTGAACGGACAGTGTGGCACGAGCCGTAAACGCGTTTATGAGAAATCGGTTCGTCCTTTAAATCTTGAGCTTTATTTATGAGTTTTTCTTTATATTTTTCTGCATGTTCATGTGCTCGATATGCGAAATGATAATTCGCATTTCAATATGCTTCTTTTGCTCGTGAGCTGTGGGGGTGGTAATGATGCCGCAAATGAGCATTGATAGTTTTACTCAAGAAACAGTGAACTTTGATCGAAGAGTTTTTTGTATGCACACCGCTACGTTGCAATAACATTGATTGTACGACGTACGGCTAGGACGACACTTCGAAAAGCCCGCCGCTTTCACGCATACGATGTCGCGATCGGCGCAGAGAAACGGTGGTACGCGGTGCTTTTTTCTCATCATTAAACACAAACGAAGAAAGACAAATTTTTTGTTGTGACGAGCACATACAGACTTTATACAACACAATAAACGGAAATGCACATGTGGACCCATCACGAAACCCATCGCCGCTCAAAGTAATCGACCCTCTTTCGCTAGATTACTATTCAGCTTTGAAACTAATCTTTTACGTCATTATTACGTCAAAATGACGTAGGGTCGCGGTCCTAGATTAGGGCCGAGAGGCTGCGAAGGAAAACTAGGTATAAATTTCAATTGAAACGGGCAGGATTTAAGGGCGGAGTATTCCGTGGCAGCCCCGCCCTACAGCTTGTGACGTAAAGTAATCGAGGTCGATTACTTTTGACTAGGATAGGGTCCCAGGTATATCATTCTGATGGAACTACACAATTAAGATGACATTCAGTGAGTGTATCCTACACGCAAGCAAAGGGGTTGGTGCCCCCACGTGGTCAGCCACAACTGGTCAGGTTTGATATCTGCGAGAGGGTGGAGGCAAACTTATTAGGAAGTATAACGACAGCTTCGTGGGCTGGTTCAACCTTCGTGAGATGATGGGGTGCTGCTGTAGTGGGACTGGGGGTAGTTCAGTCATAATTAAAATACGATCTTTCAACTGTGCTTTTTATGTAGTTCCGTCTAATCTACAGTATAGGCATGCGGCCTAATTATAATAAGAAGCGCGTGTTGCGCGTGCGAGTGTCACCCCAACACGTCCTGAGTCGGCAATGAATGGAATGAAATCACCTATCTCGTTTGCCAGTTCGATTTGAATGGTGGTCAGTTCTTTTGCTATCACATATTGTTAGTAAAGATTAGTGAAAGAATATGAAATCACTTCATTCCGACTCTGCACTATGAAAGGGAGTAACGGAGAAGAGGTGCCGTGATATCACCGACAGCTTCAGTCTCGATTATGTCACTGTAAATAAAGATATAAGTTTGTGCTGGAAAAAGACAGACATCCCACTGGGCTACAGCAAAACTTAAGAAGGTTGTCCTTTTTCCGAATCCAAGCATCAGAGCCAAATATGGATGAAATGTGACATAACCCTCGCTACGACCTTCCAGCTGACAAACTCCATTGTATGGATTATAAAACAAAACACGTGTACTTTCTGGTAGCCCTAGCTTTGTTCGGTATGCATGATTTATTTCATCAACAAGGTCCTTTCCCGACTCCTAATACCCTTGTGGAATTTCATATTTTGTTGTACGCGAGCGGTACATGATTAAAGTAATTTTTTCTTCGGTGTCCTCTTGATACTTCAATACTTTTACTGGTTGACCGTCATCCACTTCCGAACATCCAATCATCTTTTCAGGAAAACCAAGCTTGGCAGAAAGAGCTAGGCTGAACTCAAGTCCAGTATTGAGTGGCAGTTGTAGCTCATAATGTCCAGTGGCACGTAGAATCCTTGCTTGGCTTTTTAAATGTTTCGTTAGGAATTGTCAAACTGGTAAGATAATGTTTTCTCCTGCGCGAAACTTGATTTGCTCTGTTGTGCATGTAGGAGCAAAGAGACTAGTTTCAGATATAGCGTTAACAGTGTCTGTGACGTTCCTAATTGCAAATGGGACATTCACCTCTGCCAGGGCAACTTCCCACTTCCCATCTAAGTGCACGGGATGAGCAAGTTTAACTCAGAACTTACTCATCGTGTTATTAAGAAATACATCAGTGGAAGCGTTTGAGAGTAAATTGATGTAGAACTGGTCTGCCATTTTTATTGTTCTGACTTATCTCCGTTTGCATGCACCGTTTTTATAAGACTGAGGCGCGTGCCCAGTGTTAGTTAATTATACAGTAGGCGCGCATGCAACCTAATTATAATAAGAAGCGCGTGTTGCGCGTGCGAGGGACTTGCCGGGGCTGGCTTACGATAGGGGGGCTGGTGCCCACGTGGTTAGTTCCTCAGATGATACAGTGAGGTCTGTATCACTCTGACGTGGTTTACTCCATAATTAAACACAGTATGGCGTGCACCTAATTATAATATCAAGAAAGGCATGTTGCAGGGATGGCTTACCAGATGGAGTCGTGAAAGTGGGCTGGTGCCCACGTGATTAATTCCTCAGATGATACAGTGAGGTCGGTATCCGTGCGCTGGCGATCACGTGGTTTAGCCCTAATTAACATTCGCAAGAGTGGGATGGGGCGGGGACGGGGGCGCTCTTGTTTGTTGATTCTAAATACACTAGGGGCCCTATCCTGGTCAAAGTAATCTACCTTGATTACTTGAAATTTCTTCTGTCATTGGTGCACAATCGAAAAAGGCGTGAATATTAAAAGTGGTTGACACCTTCTATCAACCAATCGCCCCACGTGTTATCTTGGAAAGCGACCCGCCTTATCGGTGTTTCCTCCTGAGAATCCGAAGACCACACCTGTGATCTGCCTGCCCTGCCTTGTTGCTTCGGTTCTTAGGTGTCGGAAACAGAAAACTCTACCGGCGTAAAACTGAATTTCGTAGAAAATGCGTGGAAAAGCACGCTCGTAATTTCCTTTTTTGCTGTTTGTCATTTGTCTTGACGTACAGGTGTGCAAGACGGCAATGTTTGTGTGACACTGTGATTGTACTGGGCATTTATAATTCGGTATGTACCCGTGAGATGGCGCTGATGGCAGGCAACAAAACTGACAAAACGATAAAAGCGCGAAGGATCATTGCAAAGGGTTGAACGGACAGTGTGGCACGAGCCGTAAACGCGTTTATGAGAAATCGGTTCGTCCTTTAAATCTTGAGCTTTATTTATGAGTTTTTCTTTATATTTTTCTGCATGTTCATGTGCTCGATATGCGAAATGATAATTCGCATTTCAATATGCTTCTTTTGCTCGTGAGCTGTGGGGGTGGTAATGATGCCGCAAATGAGCATTGATAGTTTTACTCAAGAAACAGTGAACTTTGATCGAAGAGTTTTTTGTATGCACACCGCTACGTTGCAATAACATTGATTGTACGACGTACGGCTAGGACGACACTTCGAAAAGCCCGCCGCTTTCACGCATACGATGTCGCGATCGGCGCAGAGAAACGGTGGTACGCGGTGCTTTTTTCTCATCATTAAACACAAACGAAGAAAGACAAATTTTTTGTTGTGACGAGCACATACAGACTTTATACAACACAATAAACGGAAATGCACATGTGGACCCATCACGAAACCCATCGCCGCTCAAAGTAATCGACCCTCTTTCGCTAGATTACTATTCAGCTTTGAAACTAATCTTTTACGTCATTATTACGTCAAAATGACGTAGGGTCGCGGTCCTAGATTAGGGCCGAGAGGCTGCGAAGGAAACCTAGGTATAAATTTCAATTGAAACGGGCAGGATTTAAGGGCGGAGTATTCCGTGGCAGCCCCGCCCTACAGCTTGTGACGTAAAGTAATCGAGGTCGATTACTTTTGACTAGGATAGGGTCCCAGGTATATCATTCTGATGGAACTACACAATTAAGATGACATTCAGTGAGTGTATCCTACACGCAAGCAAAGGGGTTGGTGCCCCCACGTGGTCAGCCACAACTGGTCAGGTTTGATATCTTCGAGAGGGTGGAGGCAAACTTATTAGGAAGTATAACGACAGCTTCGTGGGCTGGTTCAACCTTCGTGAGATGATGGGGTGCTGCTGTAGTGGGACTGGGGGTAGTTCAGTCATAATTAAAATACGATCTTTCAACTGTGCTTTTTATGTAGTTCCGTCTAATCTACAGTATAGGCATGCGGCCTAATTATAATAAGAAGCGCGTGTTGCGCGTGCGAGTGTCACCCCAACACGTCCTGAGTCGGCAATGAATGGAATGAAATCACCTATCTCGTTTGCCAGTTCGATTTGAATGGTGGTCAGTTCTTTTGCTATCACATATTGTTAGTAAAGATTAGTGAAAGAATATGAAATCACTTCATTCCGACTCTGCACTATGAAAGGGAGTAACGGAGAAGAGGTGCCGTGATATCACCGACAGCTTCAGTCTCGATTATGTCACTGTAAATAAAGATATAAGTTTGTGCTGGAAAAAGACAGACATCCCACTGGGCTACAGCAAAACTTAAGAAGGTTGTCCTTTTTCCGAATCCAAGCATCAGAGCCAAATATGGATGAAATGTGACATAACCCTCGCTACGACCTTCCAGCTGACAAACTCCATTGTATGGATTATAAAACAAAACACGTGTACTTTCTGGTAGCCCTAGCTTTGTTCGGTATGCATGATTTATTTCATCAACAAGGTCCTTTCCCGACTCCTAATACCCTTGTGGAATTTCATATTTTGTTGTACGCGAGCGGTACATGATTAAAGTAATTTTTTCTTCGGTGTCCTCTTGATACTTCAATACTTTTACTGGTTGACCGTCATCCACTTCCGAACATCCAATCATCTTTTCAGGAAAACCAAGCTTGGCAGAAAGAGCTAGGCTGAACTCAAGTCCAGTATTGAGTGGCAGTTGTAGCTCATAATGTCCAGTGGCACGTAGAATCCTTGCTTGGCTTTTTAAATGTTTCGTTAGGAATTGTCAAACTGGTAAGATAATGTTTTCTCCTGCGCGAAACTTGATTTGCTCTGTTGTGCATGTAGGAGCAAAGAGACTAGTTTCAGATATAGCGTTAACAGTGTCTGTGACGTTCCTAATTGCAAATGGGACATTCACCTCTGCCAGGGCAACTTCCCACTTCCCATCTAAGTGCACGGGATGAGCAAGTTTAACTCAGAACTTACTCATCGTGTTATTAAGAAATACATCAGTGGAAGCGTTTGAGAGTAAATTGATGTAGAACTGGTCTGCCATTTTTATTGTTCTGACTTATCTCCGTTTGCATGCACCGTTTTTATAAGACTGAGGCGCGTGCCCAGTGTTAGTTAATTATACAGTAGGCGCGCATGCAACCTAATTATAATAAGAAGCGCGTGTTGCGCGTGCGAGGGACTTGCCGGGGCTGGCTTACGATAGGGGGCTGGTGCCCACGTGGTTAGTTCCTCAGATGATACAGTGAGGTCTGTATCACTCTGACGTGGTTTACTCCATAATTAAACACAGTATGGCGTGCACCTAATTATAATATCAAGAAAGGCATGTTGCAGGGATGGCTTACCAGATGGAGTCGTGAAAGTGGGCTGGTGCCCACGTGATTAATTCCTCAGATGATACAGTGAGGTCGGTATCCGTGCGCTGGCGATCACGTGGTTTAGCCCTAATTAACATTCGCAAGAGTGGGATGGGGCGGGGACGGGGGCGCTCTTGTTTGTTGATTCTAAATACACTAGGGGCCCTATCCTGGTCAAAGTAATCTACCTTGATTACTTGAAATTTCTTCTGTCATTGGTGCACAATCGAAAAAGGCGTGAATATTAAAAGTGGTTGACACCTTCTATCAACCAAGCGCCCCACGTGTTATCTTCGAAAGCGACCCGCTTATCGGTGTTTCCTCCTGAGAATCCGAAGACCACACCTGTGATCTGCCTGCCCTGCCTTGTTGCTTCGGTTCTTAGGTGTCGGAAACAGAAAACTCTACCAGCGTAAAACTAAATTTCGTGGAAAATTCGTGGAAAATGCGTGGAAAAGCACGCTCGTAGTTTCCTTTTCTGCTGTTTGTCATTTTTCTTGACGTACAGGTGTGCAAGACGGCAATGTTTGTGTGACACCTTGATTGTACTTTGCATTTATAATTCGGTATGTGCCCGTGAGATGGCGCTGATGGCAGGCAACAAAACGATAAAAGCGCGAAGGATCATCGCAAAGGGTCGAAGGGACAGTGGCGTGAGCCCTAAACGCGTTTATGAGAAATCAGTTCGTGCTTTAAATCTTGAGCTTTATTTATGAGTTTTTCTTTATATTTTTCTGCATGTTCATGTGCTCGATATGCAAAATGATAATTCGCATTTCAATATCTTCTTTTGCTCGTGAGCTGTGGGTGTGGTAATGATACCGCAAATGAACATTGATAGTTTTACTCAAGAAACAGTGAACTTTGATCGATGAGTTTTTTGTGTGCACACCACTAGGTTGCAATAACATTGATTGTGCGACGTACGGCTCGGACGACGCTTCGAAAAGCCCGCCGCTTTCACGCATACGATGCCGCGATCGGCGCAGAGAAACGGTGGTACGCGGTGCTTCTTTCTCATTATTAAACACAAACGAAGAAAGACATGAATTTGTTGTTGTGACGAGCACATACAGACTTTATACAACACAATAAACGGAAATGCACATGCGGACCCATCACGAAACCCACCGCCGCTCAAAGTAATCGACCCTCTTTCGCTAGATTACTTTTCAGCCTTGAAACTAATCTTTTACGTCATTGTTACGTCAAAATGACGTAAGGTCACAGTCCGAGACTAGGGCCGAGAAGCTGCGAAAGAAAACTAGATATAAATTTCAATTGAAACGGGCAGGATTTAAGGGCGGAGTATTTCGTGGCAGCCCCGCCCTACACCTTGTGACGTAAAGTAATCGAGGTTGATTACTTTTGACGAGGATAGGGCTCTAGCTAGCGTATCTAGCAATTGTTTTGCTAGATAGGCACTGCTAGATACACTACATTTGATGACTACTGTGTCGACCGTGTGAAAAAAAAAGCAGTGTAGCCTTGGGACAATGGGATGACGTCACGACCAATGAGCAACGCAAGAAGCGGGGCACAGGAATACACTTCTCTCTTAGCCCCTCGCAGGTACGGTCATGGTACTTCTCACTGGTGATCGCCGCAGAGGGCACTAAGAACGCGCGCATGCGTAGCGGCCGCTGCGCGGCGCCCCAGTCACTTGCTAGCTGGATCTTGTGAAGTGCAGACATGTCCTCGGTCGCTACACAGTCCCCACGCGGCTCAGTTTGTGCCTGGCTGTCGGATGGAGCAGTCGCATCGTTCTGCACTCCTGTTGTGGTGGGTTGATTTGTTTTGTAACTAATTCTTTCGCCAACTTTGTCCCCGCTTTGTTTGCGATTTTCATGCCTGTGCACGTCGGGCGCTGGTTGCTGTTGTCTGGGAATCCCCGCCATTTTCTATCTTCTGCTGCCTTGGGAACGAGAGTAGCGCTGGCGCGATTCTTAATAATTTTGTCGTGAGATTAGTTGAGAAAGTAACCGGTAGGGGGTGCAGGTGTGGGACTTTATACAGGAGAATAAACCATTACGAGTCAGTTCTCTGCCTGGCTGTCGGATGGAGCAGTCGCATCGTTCTGCGCCCCTCGTGACTGCTGTTGTGGTGGGCTGTTTTGCTCATGTGCCTAATTCTTTTTGTTGTTAGCTATTAATGGTTAGCATATTTACTCTTACTTTCCCAGCCTCTGTATTACGAGTGTTTTTCTCCTCGCATGTCCAGAGCTGTCCTAACCAGCCCAGACATGTCATGATGACGTCACAGGATGTCCGGAACTTGTGGTCATAGCTGCGATGCTTTGCAACCTGCCTCTGTGCTCCCGAAGTGGTATTTTCCGGTCACTCTAAAATAGCGGAATATTCTGTCGTGTAAAGTGCGTATCACCCGTTCTGCCTGCGATGCCTTGATCTTCTTTCATGACAGGTAATCCTTGACGATCTTATTGTAGAATTCCTCTCCTCTGTTGCAAAAGATACGTGTAGGTGCGTTACCTCTTCAAAAAAGTCGAATCATGGCCCTTTGCATTTTGGCGGGGCTCTTCGTCTTTAGCGGGAGGGTGCACAGAAAGCGGGAGAGGGAATCAATGGCCACGCGAATGTAGCGGTAGCCACCGTTGAACCTCTTGTATTTTGAAAAGTCGTCGAGATCCATTTGCCACACGCCGTTCATCTTGAGCGCGATGATGCGCCTCCTATTAAACTTTCTTCTGACCGGATGGTGTAACGTGTAGGCATGCATCTTTCTGAGAATCGCGCAAGCCCTCTCTTTGCTCATGTGACGCGCTTTTCTACAGCGGTCCACTCTCCCCAAACCACCCTCTGGTTTCTCATATCCCTCCATAAGTCGTCCACGCAATGGAGGCTTGCTGCTGCTGCTGTTGAGGCTCGCGAGATTTGGGCAGAGAAATCAGGCGCAATAGTTTTGAGACTTTGGGGAACCAGGAAGGTTTAGTTCCCATCTTACGTTGCAACAAATAATGAACGAGTTCATAAACGGAGGAGTCCCTGATGGGCGTGCCTGACACGGAGATACAACCCTCGTGATCCCAGCCGGAACCATTATGCAGACGTTCTTGTAACGGGCATATATCCGACGCAACATCTTCTACAGCGGCCCGGCGAGATCTCTCCTATATTGCCAAAGCCTACCTCTATCACATAGCGAAAAGCAGTGATGACGAGCTCATTGCGGGGACTTTCGCTGTTGAAACATTCCTTCTCCACTTCTTCCCAAGAAGCGTGGGTGTGGGAACAATTTTGTATCGAGTGGCAGCTGTACATTTTCACGTATCGATGACGCGAATGCGCTGCATGGCGCCTTTATACTGATAAACGCGTGCAAAGAAATGAGAGCGAAATCAAAACAAAGAAGCCACCCGCGTGCGCTCAGCGGGAGGAGCACAGAGTGAAACCGAAACCACCTGAGGTCGGTCGGGTGGCGCAGAGGGTGCTAGGAGCGCGAGCGCGCACATGCGCGGGCGGGCGGCGCAGAGGGCGCTAGGAGCACGCGCGCGTATGCGTATCTGCTGCGACGCGGCGTCCCATCCCCCGCTGAGTTTCTACCTGGCTCTCGGATGGAGCAGTCGCACCGTCGACGCGGGGGAAAAGGTGAGTGATTCGTCGCGTTGTTTTACCGCGCTCCATTTCTCCCATGTTTGCCGTGCCCCCGTGTTTAGACTTGTTTAGCAGGGACCAATAAGTGATTTGCGCATCGTTTGACCGCGCTCGTGTTTAGCCTTTTCTCGCATATTTAGACTTATTTAGCAGTGAGCAAGTCTTTTGTTCGTGTTGACATATGTGTAGTGATGTGTGCCCAGTGGTTCCCGCCTCATGTTAGCTGAATAGTGCTGTGATGCTGGGGTTAGGCCTAACCGATCGCCCCTAAGCCTTTTCCCCGATGTGTACTGTTTTCTCCATGCTGTTTAGCAGTAGCGGTTAGAACTTTTCTCGCACATGCCTAGACTTGTTTAGCAGTGCTGGCATTTTTACCTGCTGCTAGTATCTTGTTGTTCTTTGTCTTTCTCGCATACAGCTATGATGGTGGCACCATCTGGTGTGATGCCTTGCGACTAAGTGGCCACCTGTCGTCGATCTCTGCAACTGCCCGTCTCCAACTACCCGTCGCCAACTATCAACATGGCGGGCGCTGGTCACTCGGACGTTTCGGAGCGGTTTCTTAGCCACGGCGTCGTTGATTTTCGAATAAATTGTTTCGCTCCACTCTATTTCTATCTCTTTCTCTTCTTTTTTTCTTTTTTATGGACACAGGTTGCGACAACTCACAGCTTGGTCTGGACACGAGATAGATGCTCCCCAATTAGTGTAATGACTCCTTGGAGGGTGCTGATTAATGTGGGGGGTCCCAATTAGCGCTAACTGCTAATTAAATCGTGTTTAGACGAAGTTGTGAGTTGTGGGCAGTCTGTGTCCAGTCATTACTACTGAACTGTAAGCTACTGTTTGCTAGGTGCACATGCGGCAGCAGCATTGCCATGCCAACCGAGCGGGAGAACATTATCGTTGACGTACGACAAAAACGCTTGGCGGTGATTGATAATCGCTCTCGCTGATGTGCAGACTGCATATTGGAAGGTTTGTATCAGGCTTGTTATCTTGACGTTAAATTGAAGCGAGCCTCTTGCTGCTATCCTTGCTTGTTCCGGGGAACATTGTGCAAGCGACAGTCAAGCCTTGTCTTTCTCATTCATGCAAGCCTGAACTCCGCGCTACATCACCGGTGATCTGTACGGCCACACCCTTAGCTGATATCGAGACACGATAGATCAAACAGACTCTGCCGTTGGGAATTTGAGCGTACAACGGAGGGACGCACAGGTGCACCACAGCAAATACTGCGGAAGTATTCTCGCTTTGAACGCCGCATCACATGATTGACGCGTACGTCGTTCCCCGGTTGGAGCAGTGCAACGAAGCATTGTGCAGAGGCCACGAAGATTACTCTAGCAACCGTAATACTATTGTCGGGCTGTATCTGTGCTTTAGTTTTCTGGTGCTTCGGTTTGGAAAACGTGACACATAATGATTCTAATTCGGGGCTTTACGTCGCGAGACAACTGTGACGTGATGTAATGAATAGCAATCAACAAGAAACAGCTCGCCATGGTCGTAGCAGACACTGTCTTTCAACCAATGAATGAGAGGGCTCTCTCTCACAGATATCACACTAGAGGGGTGTGGTCACAGTTGGAGCGCTCGAACCTCTCGCTACGGCAGCGAATTTGTAAATCAAATTATGCCGCAGTGAAAAAATAAAAAAAATGGGCAGAAATACTTTATGTGAATGCTTTTCATACATTGCTTTACAAGATGGCAGCAGTTTTTGGCCATCTTAAATATCACTTTAATGCTCCTTTAAAGTAGCACAGAAGTCATTTTTAATACCCAGTTTTCTTCCTATAAAACTGTTAAGTAGTCCAGTAAGATGCACCATGCGAAGTAATTTACGCCACAGAGTCATAATTGTCGCAGAAATTGAATTTAAAATGCGCCGCAAAAAGCGACAGGTATTGGAATCGGAGTTCGAAGCGACTCGAAGCGTCGCTGATTCCAGAGTTTTCCCTTCTTTTCATTACACCGTCCGGAGTCCTGAGCGGTCCAGAGAGAGACAGGAAGTTAGCGCGACGATAGCGGCGCCATCTACTTTTTATTATTAAAGCAGTAACAGTCCAGTTGCCTCTCCCCTCTTCCTAAGCCGAGCCTGGCCGTGTCGCCGAGCGCACTGTATATGAGCGGAGGAGGGACGAGAGTGAACTCTGAACTGGTCTGAACTGCTTTGTCTCCGAATGAATGAGTTCTCTCCAGCCGCCGGCTCTAAAGCGAAACGCACCGCCTCGAAAATACTGTCGCCACCGGCGAGCCAGCTCGGAAGATCTCTGATTGGCTGCGCATTATATGTATAAATATTTGGATGCTCATTGGTCTCCAAGAACTGGCGTCCGTTTCCTTCGCGCTGATTGGGCGAGAGTCATTTGATTGAGGCGCGCGTATCCAAACGATCGGTCGAACGGAGGAGAAAGAAAAACGACGGAGGAGACATCGCGTCTGTCCGGCCACGCGTGTTCTCTCGGACTTCGGACTGCAACCGTTGTGCACGCAGACGCTAGGGGTAGTTTGAGGGTTTTGAATGCTTTAGATTTAGATTGTGGCGAACTGCTAATGTGAGAACGGAATGGCACATCCACCTGATCATCACAACAGCGGGAAGACGAACATGACATGGAATCCCTGCACCTCCAAAGGACGCAGAAATCGTCAGAGAGGAAGTCTGCACTCTTTCTGACGCACTGCAGGTGAACGGTATGACAAGTTTGATTACTTTTTTGTGACCAAAGGAAGTAATGCAGGTTTATCACGTTAAGTGTATTACGTACAACATTTACGAGTCACTCGGTACGTTAGCGGCGTTTCATTGTGCAGTGCATTGCCGTAACTTGTACGTTTCTGATATGCCGCTAATCAAATTATGTGTGGTTATGCTAGTTGCTCCTCATGCACGTCGCAGCCGTTCATTCACTGTGATCTACGAACATTCGTGACAAATGCGCTTTGGTGTTCAAATACGAAATCAAGATCGATTGCCTATCATAGCAGTGATTTTCGTGCAGAGTTACGGATCATCAATAGATTTTTTTTTTGTTTTAGTTCTTCCGCAGCCATCGGCAACGACGACGCACATAGCTCAGCATTGGCTTCTGAAGTGCCCTTCGATGTCGAAGCAGCTAAAGCTCCAGTGAAGCCTTTTACAAGACAAAAAAAGATATGTACTGTAGCTTTTTCGAGGCAGTTCCCGAGGACAAATAAACTTGATTTGTCATACACCATCGCTTTTTGATTGTCTGCTTTGGGACAGCATGATCGTTGCTGTACAGCAATCGCCGAAGACAAACGGACGAGGCTGGGGGGTAGGGGGAACGAGAGGAGAGACGAAAAACCAGACGAGAGAAGGGGGAGGAGGTTGAGAAAGGAGGTCGGTCTGCGCATGCGCACTGGACCCCAGCTTTTTTCCCGCGCAGCAGCTCGGGGACGCTGTGAGTGGCTCCTGGAGATCACGTGGTTTAAGCGCCCGCCATTTTCCGTGGACCATTGCGTAAACGGGAGCTTCCGGCGGATGGTTCTCTCGCCCAGTCAGCACGTTCTGGCTTGGTAGGTGGTAGGAGTGTAGGAGTTCTGACGCGTTCTCCGGCGCACTTCCTTCATCTGCTTCTGACGCGTGCTCAGGCTCGCTACGTCAGCACAAGTTTTGGTCCTTGTGATGCGCTCGAGGGCAGCAGGCGTTCGCTGGTGGTAGGAATCGTATGTTTCACCGGGAATTATCCTGACATGCGTTGCCCGTCAGCTTGGTGTTCTAGGTTGCCGGGAATGTTGATATTTCACGAGCTGTTCCGCTTGTATTGCCGCGCTTTTCGACCGTAACTGGCAGGTTATGGAAGCTCTATCTATCGTGTTCTTCTCCTGTGTCTCAAGCAGCAAGCGTTCGTTTGTTATTTATGATTTGGAAGGATTTATGAGGCGGTTCTCAAATGCTACACTGACTCTGTTATTCCGATGAATCTGCTGTTGTGTTTTTGGCGTTCTGTTTTCCACGTAACTTCCTCGGGAAATTCTACGTTGATGTACGCAGTTATCGCCAATATTCTTGAATAAATATAGAGGATGTCGTTCCTGTACCTGCATGCGTGAAGGATTTCAGCAGACATTCCGTGCTTTTTGTGCTCTCGTGTCTGTTACTCTTTTAATGAATATCAAAGTTGCGGTATCAGCTTTAGTTTTCTCTTGTTTGTTAAGAGAGTACCGTGTTGTGCGACCGCGGAAGCTGAACTTGCTAGGGCTGCTTAGCTCCAACCATGGCTCCAGCGTCTCAAATATCATGCATGAGTATCAGTTACGTGGTGGTATGACGTCACGAAGAGGTGAACAAATGAACGGCTTTTTTTAGCAGTTCACTGAGGTTAGCTGAACTGAATGAACGAGTTCAGCAAATTGAACTGAGTTGCCCATCACTGCGACGTCGGGGCTAGTTCGGAGATGCGCCGATATGCGGCGCTCGCAGCCCAGGGTGGAGTGCGGTTGAGCCGTAGAGCGAGCTGACAACGAAAAGGCTGTCGCGAGCAAGGGCGTTCGCTGGAAGTGAATTTTAAAGTGCTATGTTTATCCGAAAGTAGTCTAGCATGAACAAAAAAAAAGGACAGCTTTCACGAGCGTCTATTCTGTTCCAGATTTGATCCGTTTTCACTTGCTAGTGCTTTACGGCTACGAAGCAAACAGTTTGAATAGCTGTTTGCTTGAGCGCACTACATGACACTTAGCACGCACACAACCAACGTCTGTGCCCTTTTACATTTTCCTCAGGCAGAGAATTTCAAAATCATATCACTTTTTGTTTCTTAAACTAAGGTAGCCAGGCGCGGTAGTTGCTGACGGTTCATCGAAGATTATCTGTTCAGCCACAACGACACGACCGTTGTGGTGGTCTGTCGTGTCCTTATTATGGTGGCTGGACAGTAACCACCAAGTGTTTGTTTCTTGCCCAGCTTGATGACCCGGATGGGCGCATTCAACTTCACACCTGGTTTCGATGATAACTTTGCAGTTATTGTAGAAATTGGATAAAGCACCCGTGTACACTATCAGACTGCGATCACTTCAATTGGCAGTTGTTGCAATCAACAAGCACGCGTGAGAACTATATGTAAATGCAATCGAAGAAAACGCGACACTGCAAGGGCGTATTAGAAGTTATTGAAATAAAACTGGTCACGGGCTTCTTCACAGCTTCAGGGATTTTCAGAATACCGACTTTGAAAACAACGCCTTGGCGAAGTCATTTCTATCAGTCACGGACAGAGCCGTAGCAACAGGAGTGCGAGAGGGGCAGCCGCCCCGGGCGCCCTCGCCAGAGAGGGCGTCGAACGGCAAGCCCTGGCAGGTTGGTTGGACAGTATAGAGTAGAAACGAAGAGAATTCGAATTTACGGTCTCGGCAGTGTAAATGGGCGTTTTCATTTCTTTGTTTACAAGGCTTCTGACGGCAGTGAGGGAGGGGGGCGCTTCAGATTTGCCCTGCCTGACGGCTCTTTCACGGACATGGCATAATAAATTAACACAGGTCTGAAGAACAAATTAGCCGCAGGAATTGCAGATGGCGTCCGTCGCAGGGACACTTCAAGGCTCCACAGTCCGCCATTGCAACGACAGCATTGTAGACGGCTTCCTGTACGGCTTAGTGAGAACCCTCCTCCTGGTCAGAAGTGCAACTACGTACACTTTCTAGTCTGTCGAGAAGGCTGCTTGCAGAGGGTCGCTTGCAAGTATAGCTACTATCGCAGAAGAAAGATTAGAAGCTTCCCGTTTACGCAAGGCAGAGCCGCTTCGGGGTTTCTTCGCACTTGCCTACATGTATCCAGGATCATCGTCAGAAACGCTAGGAGTTGCACCTCTCTTGAGTTTACAAGCTTCATTCTTTCTTATACTCAGAGAGAAGAAAGTGCCCGCTACATACTACAGAATCGGAATAACGGAGCGTCATATTTGGCTGCCAGTCCTTCCTGGCAATCACCGCCATCTTTCGCTTTGGTCACTGTCGCTAGGAATCTCAAGAAACGAAACGCCTAGAACTTTTCGTGTTGTGTCTGATTTGCGTTTTGGTACACAGCAGTAAGCCATGGTACAACCGAAATCCGTTCAACACTACGCGCCTCAAAGGTCCCCTTCCCTCAAAGCCAACCTGGGCTGGCGACGCCATCTCTCGAAGAGAAGCCACAGTGACACAGAAGGAGCGGACGGTCGTTTCGTCGCCTTTGAGCAGACATTTCAGTATAGAGGAGGCTATGGTTAAGCTTATGCACTTGAGGCTTTATATGTACGAGGGGTGTTCAAGTCAAACCGGGACTTTCTGTCCCCTGAGTGTACAAATGGCTTGCGGTACTTCTTTTTCGTCATTTTGACACGCTACAGGCCTCCGCGTTCACCACGTGGTGGTCCAAAGTTTGTGTAAAACAGAAGACACGCGCTGCACAAGATGGCCAACAACGAGGCGAGCGCGCACGTCGAACAGCGAATTGTCATGAAGTTTCTCGTGAATTCAGGCGTAAAGTCATGTGAAATTCACAGAAGATTTCCGGCTCAGTATGGCCACGATACACTTAGCCGCAGCAAAGCGTTTAAGTGGTGCAAGCGGTTCCAAGACGGCCGTACGTCAGTGCAGGGCGATCCCGGCCGGGGCGGCTCGGAGCCCAGCGCCAGAGTTCCTGAGAACATCCAACTTCTGGAGCGCCTGATCCTCAAGGACCGACGGATAACATGTCTCGAACTGGCTCGAAAGACGGACCTTTCTGTGGGAACGTTGAACACTATCATTCATGAGCACCTCCAGTTTTGGAAAGTTACTGCCCGTTGGGTCCCGAGGCAGCTCGATCTCCGTGTTTGACCGGCAGAGAAGACTGGAAATCTCCCAAGAGCTAAGGTACCGTTTCGACACTGAAGGAGCGCCGTTCCTTCATCGGTTCATCACGCGCGATGAAACGTGGGTGCACCAATTCACTCCTGAGTCTAAACGCGTATCAAAACACTAGAAGGATCCGGGCTCGCCAGCTCCCAAGAAGTTCCGAAGCACCCCTCTGCGGGTAAGGTCATGACCACGGTTTTCTGGGACAAGGCTGGCGTTGTTCATGTTGATTTTCTGCCCAGTGGTACAACCATCAATAGTGCATATTACTGCCAAGGTCTCAGGGATGTGCGTAAGGCGCAGAAGCAAAAGTGGCCGGGCCTCATCACCAAAGGCGTCCTCCTCCTACAGGACAATGCACGCCCGCATACCGCGCATCTCACGACACGCACCTTACAGGAACTTGGCTGGGAGTTGCTGCCTCATTCCCCTTTCAGTCCGGACCTCGCCCCCAGCGAGTTCCATCTCTTCGGGCCACTGAAGGCGTTCCTTTGGATCCACCACTTCAACTGCGACGACGAGGTCAAGAATGCGGTCAGATCATGGCTTCTACGCGCCGGTAAGGGTTTCTACGCTGCTGGCATCCAAGCCCTTGTGAAACGCTGGGACAAGTGCATTAGTGCAGCTGGAGATTACGTTGAAAAATAAAACTAATTTCTTGTAAGTTCATTTTACTCTTGCGAAAAATGAAAAGTCCCGGTTTGACTTGAACACCCCTCGTATTTGTCCTCTCTATGTGTTCCAGCCTCAGAACATCAATACCCATCAGTTGTTTTGTTACGACGAGAATAAAGCAGAAACACAGAAGAACAGGAAGTGCAATCTCTGGCTGACAAGCAGCGTGTTGTTCTTCAATCTATCAATCCATCAGTAGTCGCTGGCGTGCAGGGATTTCCCTACACCCCTCCCAGGGGGGTGTACACCTCCACTGCATTTTTGCAACACCCCCCCCCCCCCTGAAATTTCTCAGGTAACCCCACCCAGCTCGGCCACCAACACGTTCTGGTAGAGAGTCAGGCGCAGCGAATTACATTCTGTACTGTCATACTTAGGCTGTAGGACCACAGTCATGCAGATGATCGTACCATGCATTTGTCCAAAATCATTTGAAAGTGAGTGTTCAATGTGCATCTATTGCGCGCATATACGAGTAAAAATGCGTGCGGGCACGCAAACTCAATGTGGATCATCAAGAACAATTTATGCCCAACTCAATCAAGCGTGGTATTCTGCTTTTTTCGTCTAAGGTTTTCACCGTTGGTTGATAGGTATTCATTGAACTTCGTGAGACAACGTGCTAGTCTTTTTTCTTTGTCGGTTGTGTGATTATGCATCTTAATGTTGAAATGCCGTTCATAATGAATCAATATTCGAATGTACTCTGTTCTAACGTAATAACATGTACAAATAAAACGGGAAAGCTGTGCAGAGATGTCACCATTGTGCCACGATTCTTTCCGTGTCTAAAAAACATTCCTTAAGTGGAACCTTCACCAGCATAACCCCCTCCCGTGAAAGCTCGGCATCCCCCCCCCAGCAGTGAATTTCTGGGGAAATCACTGCTGGCGTGCATGCAGGGCTACCCTACAAGACAAGACGAAAGCTCTTGCAATCACGTGATCGCTCCTAAACCTCTAATTGGCGAAAGCCCTCCCGCGTCGCGACGCCGAGCGTTTTTCTTTTAGCTCTCCTTGACAGCGGATATGCGGCGAAAATCTGCACGTGCTTGTCAGAACTTTGTCGCGGCGAGCGATATCGCTCTATGCGTGTCGGGGATTACGCAAGACCTGCGCTCTCCGTGAGTGCGTATATGCGAGCTAGTTGGTTCTGATCGTAACTGCTCATGGCGTAACATACGACAGGACAAGACACACCGTTAGTCACAGACGCTTAATCCCCTCCCTCGCTTGCACCCTCGTCCTCTACGGCCTTGCACCCTCGGCACTTCCTTCATACACCTGGTTTGCGGAAGAGCCCGCAGCTTCCATACACCGTGCCATAGCGCGTCATTCAGCAATCGACAAAGCCCTACTTCACCGTTGAAATCGCAGGTCACCCAGAAACCATTTCCCTTGATCGGCTCAAACTTGCCTTTCTGGAAGACGTCCCCGAGCCCACATCTTCGATTTCCAGGCCCGAGCACCATGTTCCCTCGTCCCGCACACCGCCACCGGCAATGTCATCACACCACGTTCATTGGTTTCCCCAATCCGGACTCCTTTACGACCGCTCTTGTTGATGGAGAGCCTGTGTAGCAAGGTTCCTATCAACACTATCCTTTCTCCTACCACAAATATTGTGCCCGTGCCGAGCGCGATCATTGACGGTTCAGTTGGGCCCGTCTTCCGAACGGTTGTCGTTCCTTCGGTGTCCTAACAAAGTGCTCGCGGTCAGTCTTTCTCGTTCGGACATTGTGGATGCGTGCTCCATGAGCTCGACGCTTTGTGCTTTGCGGCAGCGTATGTTGATGAGGAGCTGATCAAAGGTATCTAATTGGTGAATAAAATTATTTCTGCCAGTAGTTACAGTTTTGTGTAGTTTCTTGCGGCTGGTCCTTGAACGCGGACAAACAGGGTTATCGCTTGCTCGAATGGTGCTACATGGTACCACGTTTGATTTAAAGGTGGCGTGTACCTGTAAAATTTAATAGATGCGTTTTTGCAACAAAATACATGTCGGTTGTACTTATCCGTTACGGGATTTAAAGTATATTGGTGTCCTGAGTGCTTCATCGTCCATGTATCACTGCGTCAAGACGCTGCATTGTTTGGTACCACGAGCCCGCAACGATAAAAGCAGCTTTATGCACGATGAGCAGTCAAGCTGGTAATTCTAAGGAGTGGAATGAATAGCCGCTGGGTACCGAACGTTTGGGGGACTGACTCACTAATGTCTTCGTAGGGAAACAAAGAAACTATGCGGTGGCTCCAAACGTGGCTCTACTCCATCATTATCGCATCTGCGAGTACGGTGGCTACGACTGCCTTAGGCGGCCCTCAGAGATCGACCAGACAGCACTAAGATTCAATGGGACACTGCTCCGTCGAGTTAACGATGTCTGCGCAAAGGCCTTCCCTGAAACTGGACGTTGCCCACACGCTCCGCCTTTGGGAAACCCCTGGTGACGTCATTGGGTAAGCATCATTTCGTCACACGTCACGTATGTATCATCAGTTCAACGTATGAGAGATGTTGGAGAGTACAATGTTCGGAGTACAGGGGTAGTTCAAGGTTGACCAACATTTTTATTGCTTTCAATACAATGGAAAATTCGGGAAGCACCAAATTACGTCACTTTTTCAAAATACACTCTAAGGAAAAAAGGTAGAATTTTCTACCCATCGGGGTAGAACAACAGTATTTGTACGGGCCGCGTTGAAACAGCGCGCGCAAGGCCGCAGGCAATCAAGCAATGCCGCAGCTCGCATGGGAGGGTACAACTCGGTACGCCTCGGTAGTTTCTTTCTTTTTTGCGAAAAAAAGGAAGATTTCGGTAGCTCAGTCGGTAACGTAGTGGCTTCCTAAGCTCAAGGTCGCAGGTTCAAACCCTGCCGAGGACGATAGAGTGTGGGGAAGATGAACATTGCTTCCAGCACCGCGTGTCGGAAATTTCCTGAATACGGGAAAAGAACGCCAGGTAGTCCTAACCCGCGGTACGTGCAGCATGTGCAGACAAACCCTACGTGTAACATACCCACATGCCGCCTACTACAGTGGTAGCCCTATAGGTAGCCCAAGCGGCTGAAGCTGCAGTCCTGTGGATGACTGGATTCGCGATTGGATGCCGACAGCCGCCTTTCCTCAAACAGTATATATTGCCCGCGTAACATTGCCCAAATATCTCTTTTGCACAAGCTTTATTATATGGGTGCGCCTTGGATAGACATGGCTTTTTGTCCACCAGGCCAACCGCTGCCGCGTATACATCACCCTTGTTACATCGTTTTTGCTAAAGTAAGAACAACTGCATTTTTAAAGTCAAGCATACCGCATGCAATTTCAGAATGGAACAAGCTGCCTACATCTATTGTTAAAATAACCAACGCTGATCAGTTTAGATCCGCTATAAGTGATTATTTTCGCTAAGTGTGGTTATTCATTATATGTGGGCGGGACCGAATTCAGTAGCATTTTAGTAGTTTTTCTTTGCATATCAGATTTTCTTTTCCCATTGTTTGCAGTTCGGTGTACCGAGTGCATATATGATTTATATTTTGTTTACTGCCTTTACATATCCGTCTACCTATCTCCCCTTTCTTATCACAGATTATTTCTTCTCTGTTATTTGTAACTCTGTACCATAGAGTGCAGTTATGTGTTGTGTATTTTGTTTCCCCCTCATGTTATGCCCTCCTGGGCTTTTAAGGTATGTTAAATAAATAAATAAATAAATAAATAAATAAATATGTAATTATGGTATAACAGTTGAACTGTTTTGAGCACAACTGTTTGTACTACCAATTGTGTTCATACCAGTTGAGACATTCGTACCCTTGCACTTCTACACATTTGAGTAGAATTCTGGTTGAAACACACTTCTACCCACACAGGTAGAAAGTTCTACCGTTTTCTCTTAGAGTGCACAGCGCGCATCAATACACACTGCTGCCATCCCCAGGCAGCACAAGGTGCGCTAGTATACGTCTAAGAGACGCCTAATTGTTGACTTTGGGAGTGTCTATTAGGCGTCTAGCAAAGTAGCTCTATTGCTTCGTATCCGTCCCCTAGACTTCCCTAGCAAGGATAACGTTACGCTGAAATATGCTTAATAGCCGTATAAGTTGTGGAAACCCGTGTTTCCACAACCTCGGGGCGTCAGTCCGTCCGTTCTGTCGCCAAGGAAGACACAGCAAACTAAAAGGTTCAAATAACAAACAAGGATTTATTCCATACCCTCGCACAGCAAGAAAGGCAGCCACAACTCAAGGAGCCAAACCCAAAAAAGAGGCCGTAGTTTTCCCTATCCCTTATGTAGCCCTTTTACGCCCTCTACTTCTGGGACGCATGACCCGATTCCGCTTCTCAGGTGTTTTACACACGTGCCCCTCAGTGACGCCCACAAAGTGTAGCACAGATTTATACCTTTTACAGTGATAGCTAAATGAGAGAACTTGTTTGTCAAGGACGGCGTAGGTTCTGACTTATTACTCGGCGCGCCATTGGTTGGCGCAGCAGCAATTCGGATAGCTACTTGAAGAGGGACAACAGGCCAGCTTGTGAGTTATCAGCTCACCGTGCAGTGCGTGCAGTGAGGTGTGTCACGTAACAAACTTGACAATATAAAAATCATATGCGCAATACACTCAAACATTTATGTAAGAGATTACAACCCTTTTAATACGCGTCATGCATTAATTCTTGCACTGAGGCTGATAGTTTAGTTACAAGAGCTAATGCGCTTCTAAGTGCGGTATTGTTGTGGGCCGAGAACAATTACTTGAAGATAAACGCGAAGAAAACCAAAGCAGTGCTATTTAAGCCAAATAATTACAGAATTGTTCTGACGAAGTGTTAAAATTGGTGACGACGCTGAGTTGTTAGAGCAGGTACGAACAAAAATATCTAGGGTCGTAGGAACTTTATACAGGTGTCGGTATTTGCTTACGCCAAGCATTGTTAAAGTGGTATATAATGGTTTAGTATACTCCTGGCTGAGCAACTGTGACTTGTGTCGCGTGGAAAGTAGCCTAGGCAGCCTTTTAATCGCACAAGAAAAAATCCTTAGGATCATGGAAAATATTCTCTTTTCTCATACAACCACAAGACTTTCTAGAAAACATAAAAATATGAACTTTACGAAATTATATGATTATAGGCTGGCCATGTCATATAAAAAAGCTGTAAAGACAACAAATAATACCTTCCTATCGTTATTTCAGCTATCACACTCAATTCAGTGCTATGCATTTACACCTAGATGTACATGGTTCATCCCTCGACTCCGCACCAATTATAATAAACAGAGCCCGCACTTTAGGCTACCCAGGCTCCTAAATGTCACAGAAAGTGAAAATATATATTGATATTTCTAGATGTCTTTCTAGATGTCTATTTGCGATGTCCGTTGCGACAATAAAAGCATACATCCTGTAGACATCCTACAGCTATCCTGTGGCTTATGTCTTATGTCAAATCAGAAGTTGCGATTGAAATCATTTGGTTTGAATTCCCAAAGTATGTAGTGGGTGTAATGCTCTCCCGACTTGCATGCCACTTTAGTAATACAATGTACGTATTGTATAGCAACAAGGCAAAATAGCTAAGTTCTATTGACATGCTACACAAATATTTTAATAATTTGCCCAAGACTCATTTTATTTCTGATTACTTGATTTAATGTTTTTACGTAGTTATACATGCAGATCTCTTGGATGATCCATTCTTATTGGCGTTAACACGGAGACTTGCCTCAATCGGATCTCACTAATGAATGATTTAACACTTTTTGCGTGTCCTTCCAAACAGCACAGAGCACAAAAGGATATGTACAACAGCATATTAAAATGGTTAATGTCAAGCGCCTTTGACAAATTTCACTGCAATATTTGTGCAGAAACGTCTGAGCAGATAAGTCGAAGTTACACAGGGATTGAAGCATTGCCCGTCACTCACTCTTGGCGTATTGTGTATGGCGAGACAAAACAGTAGATGTCATAAGACTCTTCAGCGCAGTTAGAGAGCTCGAATATCAAGTAACTTCAATTTTCCACTACCTTAGAGGGAATTCAAATACTGCAGTTATTGCCTATATTTGGTTTCTGTGTCTTCAACACACTATTTAGGAAATTGTCGAAAGTGCGCAAACGTGTGCAAATAATTCATGCTCAAACATAAAAATAAATAAATAAAATCATAAAACGAATAAATAAATTAAATAAATATATACCCAAAGTTTACAAAGTTGTGCACACAACTCCAAATACCTGTGTATTGCAAAAACTGGTTGTGCAATACGATAGTTCCTGGCTTTAGTTATGTTGCGAGACGTGAGCTTCCCGGTCTTTGAAACCGAAACTTAACTATATCCACAGTGCTGTCATCGTAACATGCGACCAAGCAGCATCAACTCGGAGTCTGTTTTCAACTTGGAAACGTCTGTTGGCGTGTTAGCGTCTTCGCAGCCTGGTGAATTGAGTTTCCTCCTGTCCTTCAACTCTTTCGACCGTATAAAAATGTGAATGTCTTTTCATCTGTGTAGTGAGGTGCTTCTTTAGGCATTTTGTTCCTGAAGCGTTGCAGAAGCTCTATTACAACAAAGGGGAAGTGGCGTGTGTAGGACAGGTGATCTCAAAGTCGCAAGTCTGAACCAGGAGGTGTAGTAATGACCAGATATTTATCTATAGTTATCTGAACTGCATTCGTGATGTGTACTCGTGCTCCACTCGAAGGTCTCAAGATCTCTAGTATTACCAACGTGATCTTGCCATGTTTATTTGATGCAACAGTGCATGAAATTGCTATGTTCTGTGTAAACACTTCTGTGGCAAATCTGTTTCAGTACAATTGCCTACTTAAACTATGTCTCCAATATTCCTTGGTGGCAGTTACTGTCTATACTACATGTCAGCTCTACCCTGTGATATCTTCATGTTAGGATGGGAGCAATTTTCACTTTTTTGGTGTACCAAAGTGCCTGGGCTAGCTCGCATCTATATACCCTTTATAGTACTGGTATAACTTAATTAACCGCTTTCGTTATTTGAGATACTCACCCACTTAGATGAAGCACAAATTCCTAGATCTAGCTGCTCATTCCAAGAACTGATGTTAACATGATACATTGTTAGCTAGCTCGTTGCCAAGTGATATAGAGAGGAGGTTTTTTGGGTGGGAGTACATAAACAAAATACAGAAACCGACACTGAAGATTTGCTTTGTATAACCTTTCGCGTGGAGGTCCACGCTTCCTCAGGTACTCCCCTCTTCGTGTACGCTTCTGAGTGGGAGTACAGAATATGCAATAAAATGTCTTCTCACAGTGAACAGGCTTATGCGATGGAACAGCTTGTACTATAAGATGTATACACAGCATACTGGGGCAGGGGGCATACTGCAGTAACGTTCTGGAATGTCTGGAAAAACATCCTGAGATGCCTAGAAAAATATCCTGAAAATGTCATAAAGGAAGCCACCAGGATTGCCCAAATCAAGTCCTCGGCTGTTGCAATGGAAGTACGAATGATGTCCAATAGGATGTCATCCGTACAATCCGGGATATCTTACGGAGATCTGATTGTCCAGTTGGTGACGTCATAGTGACATCCTCAGGATGTGCCTTGGTTGTGTGGGTTTGTTCCCGAGGCTTTTCAACCTGTCTCCGCTGGGTCCCTAGCCACACTGGGATCCCGGGGAATGAACGAGCCGACCATGAGGCTCGGCGAGCGTTGGCACAAGAGGAGTCAGACCTAGCACTACCCTACCAAGACATCCTCCCAGTGTTAAAGAGAGCTGTCTACACACAGTGGCAGCAGGAGTGGGACATGGAAGAAAATAACAAGCTACACGTCACACAGCCGCACGTTTTCCCGCGTATCGGACTGAACACATCTACAGATCCTCCGAAACATCTTTACGCGAGATTGAGGATTGGGCACACATGGCTCATGCATCACCACCTACCCAGAGGTCAGGATCCGCCTCCGCCTCCGCCGGAGAATGCGTCCTACTCCCCGACGGAAGCGATACCGCTGACGTCGAGGCGGTCGGTTTCAACCCTTTCAGGATCGTAGTATCACGAAAGCTTCGTAAGTTGTTCCTCAGATATTTCCATGACTCTGCTTTGGCAGGTCACGGCAGCGGTGGCAAGACTTAATCTAAGCTATGTCGTATCGCAACGTGGTCAGGCACGATACAGGATGTCTTGCCGTTTAGTCGCAGCAGTATAGAATGCCAGAAGTCGAAACCTAGAACGCCAGGATTGCTGCAACCGGTTGTCAGTCAGGAGCCTTGGCAGATAGTCTCGTGTGACGTAATGGGGGCCATGCCGCAGAAGTCCCCGTGGTAATCAATATCTGCTAGACATTACAGGTCACGAAGTGGGTTGAACACTATCTCATGTGGCAGTTGGTGTGAGCTTGGATCTGGGATGGACTGCTGGGTGTCTTTTTGCGGTTTGGGTACCCGGACCAGCTGATTACGGGTAACGTCTCGTACTTTACAAGTAATGTGTTCGTCGACAAGTGCTCGGCATCGAGTATCCTACATAAGAAAACGTCCCCTTATCACACTCAGGAAAACATATCTGAGCGGGTCAATAGAAATATCAAAATTATGGTAACACTTACCCCCATGCATAATGATTGGGACAACAACAGTAAATGATGGCGATGAGATGGGGTGTTTGACTGCGGTAGTGCGGTGCCCTACCCCATTGCACGGGAACATTATGTGAAGATGATGAAGGAAGGATGAAAATACAAGTAAGAACTTAAGCGTCTAGAGCAATCCAGTGGACCACAGGAAGTTCATGAACAGGTGAAAGTAGTATGGGATCAGCTCAAGAAGCCGGCAAGTCACACAGTCATCTGGACGCCATTAATTAGCAATTAGAGCAATTTGGAACCCCCCACAATAATTAGGATCATTCAGGGAGTCATTACACTAATTGGGGAACATCTAGGACGTGTCCAGACCACTGTGTGAGTTGCCGGCTACTTGAGCTGATAAAAAATAAAAAATACATAGAAATAGAGTGGAGAGAAGGAGTTTAATTGAAGATCAACGACGTCATCTTGAAGAAAGCGGCCCAGAACGGCCGATGACCGTCGCCGGGCGACGGAGCACAGAGGCAGGTTGCAAAGCATCACAGCACAAGTTCCGGACATCCTGTGACGTCAGCTGTGACGTCATCATGACATGTCTGGGCAGGTTAGGATATCTCTGGACATGCAAGGAGAAAAACACTCATAATACAGAGGCTGGGAAAGCAAGAGTATGCAAACCATCAATAGCTAACAAGAAAATAGAATTAGTTACACAACAAATGATCCCACCACAACAGGAGCGCAGAACGATGCGACTGCTCCATCCGCGAGGCAGGCAGAAACTGACTCGTAATGGTTTTTATCTCCCATATAAAGCCCCACAGCTGCACCCCCTAGCGGTTACTTTCTCAACTAATCTCACAACAAAATTATTAAGAATCACGCCAGCGCTACTCCCGGTCCCAAGGCAGAAGATGATAGAAAATGGTGGGAATGCCCGGACAACAGCAACCAGCACCCGCCATGCACGGGCACGAAAATCGCAAACAAAGTGGGAACAAAGTTGGTGAAAGCATTAGTTACACAACAAATCAGCTCACCACAGTAGGAGCGCAGACCGATGTGACTGCTCTCCGTGACAACCAGCCAGAAACTGAGCGAGCGCGGAGAGCGCACGTCTGCTTTCCGCAACAGCCGGAGAGAACCTGACTGGGACGCGCTCCTAGCGCCCTCTGGGGCGACGACCTCCAAGAGGCTAAGAGTGAAGAGCATTCCTGCGCCCCTGCTGGCCGTTCTCATTGGTCGTGACGTCATCCTATTGTCTCAGGGCTACACTGTTTTTTTCCACTAATGCTCCTCTAGACAAGGTCAACCTGAAACAATGGTCTCGTGGTATGACGTCATCATGCAGGTGCGTGGCTCAAGGACGCGTACGCTCTAGACATGGGACCTGTTATTTATTGAATCACTATCCCTAGATTATTTCCTTTATTCTACTATAATGATTGCATAGGGAACTATTGCAGAAAAACACCATAGACAAGAGGAGATTGTAGCATTTCATTCCCAAAGTCTTACTGTACAGGAAAAAAAATGGTTCAGCAAGAGATAAAGTCACACACCTGTCCCCCTCGCGGTTACTCTCTGAACTAAATGAATCGCAAAATTATTAAGAATGGCTCTACTCCCATTCAAGGCAGCACTATCGTCAAGAATATTCCTTGTACAAAAAGAAAAAAACTACATGTAGAAGGAAAGCATGTCAGAACAAGCCCAGGCATGTCAGCACATGTTTGTCAGACAAGGGGGGAAAAGCGAAGAGAAACAAAGAAGGAAACCAGCATCAAACTATTTCTAAGCACACGCACTCCTCTTATTCAAAAACAGTGCTCATCATAAATCTGCCCAGGACAATACACACTATTTTTCTATTGCCACACTTTTTTCCAGTGACGGTCAATGCATTGCTACAGACAGCGTGACGTCATCACATCCTGTCTGAAGAAGACACCGGCAAAGACTCCTATTATTTATTGAATCGCAAGATTATTTCCTTTGTCCTACTCTTAATGACATTGATTCTCTCATTAAAATTCAACAAAAAAGCACCCTGCATATTAACGACTTTCACCCCAAAGGCTCATCATGGTCATTAGAATTACAGTAAACTGCCACTGCTCTTTTAAAATAATAAGTGAGACCACTCAACATCACCTCCACGCTTTTGTAATACATGACCCTTTCTATGCTCATACATTCGTTGTCTGAGGCTACACCTGCGAGCAAAAAGGCGCGAAAGCCGGGGGCAAAGTTCCATTCGCGCATTGCGAGCAAAAAGGCGCGAAAGCACAAGACAGAACGCCTTTACGGGAACACGATGGCATTCCTATGCTATATTAATGATTATTGCATTGCAGTTTAGAAAAACTACAACTAAACTATAATTTTAGGAGTCCATTAAAATTCTACTTTCTATGGAAACTATAATTGCCCTATTACTTGGATCGCTATTAATGAAGCGCTCCAATTTTTTCTCTCTTCCCATTTCAGCCTTGTCATGCAGGGAAGCAGACTCACATCCAAAATAATTAATTTACACTGAGGGTGCCGTGCTTCAGGAATTCCTATCCTGCACTCAGATGCAAGCATTTCTTCACAGATACCTTTAACAGCTGACTTCCTCAACATATCGAACACCCAACAAAATCAAACAAACAACCCCACTTCCACTGGTAGAACACTATTTAGCTTTTACGCAGGAGGCTTTCTTCTACATAAAAAGTAGAGAAAATAAGAAAAGAGCAGCGAAAAATTGCGTTCACTTTTGCTTGACTTAAAAAACCTGAAGCATATGCCCATAAACCAAGAAAAAGACACTCATGTCTGGTATCTGATAGTGCCACATACACAGACGCATTGCCCTTGCGTAAAGAAAGCGCAGGACAGGGATACACAAATATCCTTAGGTGAGCAGGGAAAAGGCTTAAGACCTCAGGTCACCACACATCGCCACGCGGCTAGCACAACATGACACCAACAACATACTAGCGGCGGGAAGAACTGCAACACTGCTAAACAAGTCCAGACATGCCACGATGACGTCACAAATCAGGGGAAAAAAAGCACACGCATGCACGCACAGAGGACAACGCATTAAACACACGGAGCGCTCAGGAATAATCGTAGCGTTACCGCACATTGCTACGAAGCTCAACGTCTAACACAAGACGGCAGCAACAAGATATTAAAGGATAAAAATTGCAACACTACTGAACAAGTCCAGACATGCGACATCGCATACAAAACACTGCTCATCGGGGAAAAGGCCTAAGCCCGCGGCGGATGATCATAGAGCATACACAACTTCATTTTTCTATTTCGCGTAAACTAAACGCGGTCTGCTTGGAAGACGACGTACAAATTTTCTTAAGGAGCAGAGAAATATATCTACTCCGTGCTCAGATACCAGCATTTCTGCTCAAAAATCTGCAAAATTAAGCACTGCTTACTTCGTCAAGATATCGAACAAAATCAAACAAACAACCCCACTTCCACTGGTACAACACTATTCAGCTTTTACGCAGGAGGCTTTGTTCTACATAAAAAGTAGAGAAAATAAGAAAAGAGCAGCGAAAAATTACACGCACATTTGCTTGACTTAAAAAAACCTGAAGCATATGCCAATAAACCAAGAAAAAGACACTCATGTCTGGTATCTGATAGTGCCACATACACAGACGCATTGCCCTTGCGTAAAGAAAGCACAGGACAGGGATACACAAATATCCTTAGGTGAGCAGGGAAAAGGCTTAAAGGGACTATGAAATTTCCCGAACCCCCATACTTTTTTTCGATGGAAACTGTTCTTCCCGCAGAGAAACTAATATGCCACAAATTTTTCCGGACGAAATCGCTCCACTCTGCGAGGAGCGCGCGCTGGAAATGTCTCTTCCGCGTTCCTCCTCTCCCGCGCATATTTCCCTGCCGATGGTGTAACTGTACGGACCGCTCTTCGGTTCCCCATTACGTCACCGGTGTTGCACAATTGCAAGTAATGCCGCCAGCTCGCGCTGTGGCTGCCGCCACTGCCGAAATCTGCCGATCGCGCGAAAGCTGCTGTCATGGAGATTTCCACTCCCGATGACCACGGCCGGCTCACCAACACGTCATCGTGACGTGTTGCCAAGCCGGCCGTGGTCGCGTCAAGTTACCCGTTGTGTCTCCGCTCGGCAGCTCGTCACGGCGCGGCGCCAGCTGTCCTCCCTTCGCCGCTCCGTTTAAATTCGCTCCCGAGAAATCCGCTCGCGCGACGAAAGTAAAATTTCGGTTCTAGACTCAGAAAAATGTCTTCTTTCGAACGAAACGAAGAAAAAAATCGTTTCATAGTCCCTTTAAGACCTCAGGTCACCACACATCGCCACGCGCCTAGCACAACATGACACCAACAAGATACTAGCAGCGGGTAAAATTGCAACACTGCTAAACAAGCCCCAACATGCCATGATGACGTCGCAAACCAGGAAAAAAAGCACGCGCGCACACACAGCAGCTCAGGAATGCACAAGGAGAGGTGTTTTATTGGAATTTCTCCTCCACGCTCCTATACCAGCATTTCTGCACAAATACTTATAACTGCATACAGCCTACTCCATCATCATATCGAGTAAAGTGAATACTAGAGGTGTGCGAATAGTGAAATTCTCGAATACGAATAGTAAACGATTACCTGAGGAACGTTCCTCCGAATATCGAATCGAATATCGAATATCTCGGCCCGGCAAAAATGCCTACTGCAACCTTGACACTGAATTGTCAGGTCCAATAACCTCGCATAAACACTACAAATATGGCACTGTTGCTTGTCAAACATAAGAATGATAAATAAATAGGGCCCTCAGTTTCCTGGGCATATTTCTATGGGAATCGAGGGTAAAAATCAGAATACAATTGAAGATCCACTAAACTGATCAAAAATAGACAAAGGAACTCGAGTTTGTATTATCTTTAAAGAAAAGATAACGAAAGCGCACATAAAAAATATGAAATCGGCTAGGTAGCCTACCAGACGTTATGCCTTAAAGTTGGCTGCACGCAATGCGCGGTAGCATGCTGTGAAGCAAACTTGCGGTTTTGCTGGATGCACATGAAGTCCGATTTCAATTGGAAATCGCGCTAAGGACGTGCCAAACGTAGAATTTTCGCAAAATTAATCCCAATACCTGGAATTCTGTTCATTTTAGTGGGAATGTGGGCGCTTGTGCTCCATTATTCGAAATTTTCGAATATTCGAATTTCTCGATTATCAAATTTTCGAATGCGAATAGGGTTCGAATATCAACAATATTCCAACGATATCCGAAATTTCGAATATTCGTACACCTCTAGTGAATACTGACACTCATCAACATATAACAAAAACAAACAAACAAATCCCATTCTGATGAACTCTCCTCTGCCGAGCGGCTTTCTCCAGCTCTACCTGGATGCTGACTCTTTCCCCCCTCACCTACATTCTGAGTAAAAGCAGTGAAAGAAGAAAAGAACCGCGAAAAATTACACGCATTTGTGTCACAGGACAGGGATACACAAATCTCCTTAAGTGAGCAGGGAAAAGGCTCAAGTCGTACCGCTCAGGAATAATCGGAGAATCACCGCTTATCGCTAGGCGGATAGCGCTTGAACAGCGCTACGAACGTGACACATACATACTAACAAACAAACAAACAACAGCAGGACCGGCGTCGGGCACTCATAAAATACCCTGCCCAAAACAAAGACTTCACCAGGTTCGCGAGGCAATTCCATTAAAAACGCTCGTCCTATCCTACAGATAGCAATGCAAACGCGACTGCCCTTATTTTTTTAAACCACCATTTCACGCAATAGTACATAAATGTATCACTCGTGTCACACGAAAAGGCAAACACTTACCTGTCAAGTGGGGTCCCAGCGCGTGCGCGCGCGCACACACACACAGGCACACACACACACTAACATTTTCACACTCACAAACACAAAGTCTATTTTCACAACCACATAAATCCATATTATTCCTCAGGTCAATAGTTATCCTGCCATCGCCAAAAGACGGCACAGACATGTATGCTTACGCAAGACAATCGGTCCTCGTTCCGGATGTAATAGGATATCGCCACTCGGCCGGCGCGAACCAATAAAGAAAGAAAGGAATGCATGTTCGCTACGAAGAAAACGGTGCCGTGCTTCTACGCAGCGATCATTATACAGACGCGTAAATGTGAACGTCATTCGCTACACACTGTAGCTCTAATCATTTTTAAACCAAACCAAACCGTGTTCATAGGTCTTCACTAAATAGGTGAGCCGATAATGACTCAAAATAAAATAAAATAAAATATTCATTCCATCATCGCTGGCTGCAAGCTTGGGTACCCCACAGAGCAGCGCGCTCCTATCAACACGCCTTGGGCTGACCTTACACACCCGAAGCCTTTTCTGAATACATTCTGCCGGCGCTGGAATAAAATATTTATCGCGAGGGTACTACGATGTTCTGCTCTGTTGCTGTTTAAGTGATAAAACAGTGCGCCCGAACCGCGAAGCGCGCGCGCGGGCCCCGTTTCGCGGCTTGGACTCGCGACGCGCGCGATTCCCCGCGGCGCGAGCGCAACGCGGACCCGTTCTCGCGGTATGGACGCGCGCGATTCCCCGAGTGAGCACACTCTTTTATCACTTCACGCGTCCATACCGCGAGAACGGGTCCGCGTTGCGCTCGCGCCGCGGGGAATCGCGCGCGTCGCGAGTCCAAGCCGCGAAACGGGGCCCACGCGCGCGCTTCGCGGTTCGGGCGCACTGTTTTATCACTTAAACAGCAACAGAGCAGAACATCGTAGTACCCTCGCGATAAATATTTTATTCCAGCGCCGACAGAATGTATTCAGAAAAGGCTTCGGGTGTGTAAGGTCAGCCCAAGGCGTGTTGGTAGGAGCGCGCTGCTCTGTTGGGTACCCAAGCTTGCAGCCAGCGATGATGGAATGATTATTTTATTTTATTTTATTTTGAGTCATTATCGGCTCCTATTTAGTGAAGACCTACGAACACGGTTTGGTTTGGTTTAAAAATGATTAGAGCTACAGTGTGTAGCGAATGACGTTCACATTTACGCGTCTGTATAATGATCGCTGCGTAGAAGCACGGCACCGTTTTCTTCGTAGCGAACATGCATTCCTTTCTTTCTTTATTGGTTCGCGCCGGCCGAGTGGCGATATCCTATTACATCCGGAACGAGGACCGATTGTCTTGCGTAAGCATACATGTCTGTGCCGTCTTTTGGCGATGGCAGGATAATTATTGACATGAGGAATAATATGGATTTATGTGGTTGTGAAAATAGACTTTGTGTTTGTGAGTGTGAAAATGTTAGTGTGTGTGTGTGCCTGTGTGTGTGCGCGCGCGCGCACGCGCTGGCACCCCACTTGACAGGTAAGTGTTTGCCTTTTCGTGTGACACGAGTGATACATTTACGTACTATTGCGTGAAATAGTGGTTTAAAAAAATAAGGGCAGTCGCGTTTGCATTGCTATCTGTAGGATAGGACGAGCGTTTTTAATGGAATTGCCTCGCGAACCTGGTGAAGCCTTTGTTTTGGGCAGGGTATTTTATGAGTGCCCGACGGCGGTCCTGCTGTTGTTTGTTTGTTTGTTAGTATGTATCTGTCACGTTCGTAGCGCTGTTCAAGCGCTATCTGCCTAGCGATAAGCGGTGATTCTCCGATTATTCCTGAGCGGTACGACTTAAGCCTTTTCCCTGCTCACTTAAGGAAATTTGTGTATCCCTGTCCTGTGACGCAAATGCGTGTAATTTTTCGCGGTTCTTTTCTTCTTTCACTGCTTTTACTTAGAATGTAGGTGAGGGGGGAAAGAGTCAGCATCCAGGTAGAGCAGGAGAAAGCCGCTCGGCAGAGGAGAGTTCATCAGAATGGGATTTGTTTGTTTGTTTTTGTTATATGTTGATGAGTGTCAGTATTCACTAGAGGTGTACGAATATTCGAAATTTCGGATATCGTTGGAATATTGTTGATATTTGAACCCTATTCGTATTCGAAAATTTGATAATCGAGAAATTCGAATATTCGAAAATTTCGAATAATGGAGCACAAGCGCCAGCATTCCCACTAAAATGAACAGAATTCCAGGTATTGGGATTAATTTTGCGAAAATTCCACGTTTGGCACGTCCTTAACGCGATTTCCAATTGAAATCGGACTTCATGTGCATCCAGCAAAACCGCAAGTTTGCTTCACAGCATGCTACCGCGCATTGCGTGCAGCCAACTTTAATTCATAACGTCTGGTAGGCTAGCCGATTTCATATTTTTTATGTGCGCTTTCGTTATCTTTTCTTTAAAGCTAATACAAACTCGAGTTCCTTTGTCTATTTTTGATCAGTTTAGTGGATCTTCAATTGTATTCTAATTTTTACCCTCGATTCCCATAGAAATATGCCCAGGAAACTGAGGGCCCTATTTATTTATCATTCTTATGTTTGACAAGCAACAGTGCCATATTTGTAGTGTTTATGCGAGGTTATTGGACCTGACAATTCAGTGTCAAGGCTGCAGTAGGCATTTTTGCCGGGCCGAGATATTCGATATTCGATTCGATCTTCGGAGGAACGTTCCTCAGGTAATCGTTCACTATTCGTATTCGAGAATTTCACTATTCGCACACCTCTAGTATTCACTTTACTCGATATGATGATGGAGTAAGCTGTATGCAGTTATAAGTATTTGTGCAGAAATGCTGGTATAGGAGCGTGGAGGAGAAATTCCAATAAAGCACCTCTCCTTGTGCATTCCTGAGCTGCTGTGTGCGCGCGCGTGCTTTTTTTCCCCTGATTTGTGACGTCATCGTGGCATGTCTGGACTTGTTTAGCAGTGTTGCAGTTCTTCCCGCCGCTAGTATGTTGTTGGTGTCATGTTGTGCTAGCCGCGTGGCGATATGTGGTGACCTGAGGTCTTAAGCCTTTTCCCCGCTCACCTAAGGATATTTGTGTATCCCTGTCCTGCGCTTTCTTTACGCAAGGGCAATGCGTCTGTGTATGTGGCACTATCAGATACCAGACATGAGTGTCTTTTTCTTGGTTTATTGGCATATGCTTCAGGTTTTTTAAGTCAAGCAAAAGTGAACGCAATTTTTCGCTGCTCTTTTCTTATTTTCTCTACTTTTTATGTAGAAGAAAGCCTCCTGCGTAAAAGCTAAATAGTGTTCTACCAGTGGAAGTGGGGTTGTTTGTTTGATTTTGTTGGGTGTTCGATATGTTGAGGAAGTCAGCTGTTAAAGGTATCCGTGAAGAAATGCTTGCATCTGAGCGCAGGATGGGAATTCCTGAAGCACGGCACCCTCAGTGTAAATTAATTATTTTGGATGTGAGTCTGCTTCCCTGCATGACAAGGCTGAAATGGGAAGAGAGAAAAAATTGGAGCGCTTCATTAATAGCGATCCAAGTGATAGGGCAATTATAGTTTCCATAGAAAGTAGAATTTTAATGGACTCCTAAAATTATAGTTTAGTTGTAGTTTTTCTAAACTGCAATGCAATAATCATTAATATAGCATAGGAATGCCATCGTGTTCCCGTAAAGGCGTTCTGTCTTGTGCTTTCGCGCCTTTTTGCTCGCAATGCGCGAATGGAACTTTGCCCCCGGCTTTCGCGCCTTTTTGCTCGCAGGTGTAGCCTCAGACAACGAATGTATGAGCATAGAAAGGGTCATGTATTACATAAGTCTGGAGGTGATGTTGAGTGGTCTCACTTATTATTTTAAAAGAGCAGTGGCAGTTTACTGTAATTCTAATGACCATGATGAGCCTTTGGGGTGAAAATCGTTAATATGCGGGGTGCTTTTTTGTTGAATTTTAATGAGAGAATCAATGTCATTAAGAGTAGGACAAAGCAAATAATCTTGCGATTCAATAAATAATAGGAGTCTTTGCCGGTGTCTTCTTCAGACAGGATGTGATGACGTCACGCAGTCTGTAGCAATGCATTGACCGTTACTGGAAAAAAGTGTGGCAATAGAAAAATAGTGTGTATTGTCCTTGCACTGTTTTTGAATAAGAGGAGTGCGTGTGCTTAGAAATAGTTTGATGCTGGTTTCCTTCTTTGTTTCTCTTCGCTTTTTCCCCCTTGTCTGACAAACATGTGCTGACATGCCTGGGCTTGTTCTGACATGCTTTCCTTCTACATGTAGTTTTTTTCTTTTTGTACAAGAAATATTCTTGACGATAGTGCTGCCTTGAATGGGAGTAGAGCTATTCTTAATAATTTTGCGATTCATTTAGTTCAGGGAGTAACCGCGAGGGGGACAGGTGTGTGACTTTATGTCTTGCTGAACCATTTTTCTTCCTGTACAGTAAGACTTTGGGAATGAAATGCTACAATCTCCTCTTGTCTATAGTGTTTTTCTGCAATAGTTCCCTATGCAATCATTACAGTAGAATAAAGGAAATAATCTAGGGATAGTGATTCAATAAATAACAGGTGCCCTGTCTAGAGCGTACGTGTCCTTGAGCCACGCACCTGCATGATGACGTCATACCGAGAGACTATTGTTTCAGGTTGACCTTGTCTAGAGGAGCATTAGTCAAAAAAAACTGTGTAGCCCTGAGACAATACGATGACGTCACGACCAATGAGAACGGCCTGCAGGAGGCGCAAGGATTCACTTCTCTCTTGGACACTGACGGGTCTTGACACGCAAATTCTGCTCCTGGTAATTGCGTTGGCCGTCAGTGGAAGAGCGTAGCTTCGGTGGGGTTCTGTCTGCCTCTGATGGGGTGCGGATGTGTGGTTCGTCACTGGTGAATGGTGTTCGATGATGCAGGTGGATTTTGTGACGAGCGGATTTACAATGAGGGAATGCTGTGAACGGGAAAAATGATGGTGAGTGCCTTTTTCACTCTGTTCAAGTGTTTGTTTTGCTCTGTTGCCCAGCAGTCGTACGATTTGTCCTGACGTGTCCTGACATGCCCCGATATGCATGCTTTCCTTTGTTGACGCTTAGTGTTTTTTTCTCTTTTGACAAGGAACATTGTTGTCTTGACGATAGTACTGCCCTGAGTTCTGCGCTCCTGGTTACCCGTACTCTGTGTTGATTTGTTGAGTGCCTAGTCCTCTTATTTGTCGTTGATGGAGTTACATGTTAGGATATTTTATTCTTTTGCAAGTGTCATTTAGTAAGACTTTGGAATTCCTACGATCAGCTTTCATGCATGGTGCTCTTCTGCAATAGTTTCCTATTCAATCGGTATAGAAGAATAAAGGAAATAATCATGGGATAGTGATTCAATAAATAATAGGTCCCCTGTCTAGAGCGTACACGTCCTTGAGCCACGCAGGTGCATGATGACGTCATACTGTGGCTTCATTGTAGATTGACCAAAGGAGCATTAGTGGAAAAAAACAGGGTAGCCCTGAGACAATAGGATGACGTCACGACCAATGAGAACGGCCAGCAGGGGGTGCAGGAATGCTCTTCTCTCTTAGCCTCACGACCAATGAGAACGGCCAGCAGGGGGCGCAGGAATGCTCTTCTCTCTTAGCCTCACGACCAATGAGAATGGCCAGCAGGGGGCGCAGGAATGCTCTTAACTCTTAGCCTCTCGGAGGTGGTCGCCCCAGAGGGCGCTAGGAGCGCCTATGCGTAGCGGCCGCGGAGCGGCACCCCAGTCAGTTTCTCTCCGGCTGTCGCGGAAAGCAGACATGCGCTCCCCGCGCTCGCTCAGTTTCTGGCTGGCTGTTGACGAGAGCAGTCGCATCGGTCTGCGCTCCTGCTGTGGTGAGCTGATTTGTTGTGTAACTAATGCTTTCGCCAACTTTGTTCCCGCTTTGTTTGCGATTTTCGTGCCAGTGCACGTCGGGTGCTGGTTGCTGTTGTCCGGGCATCCCCGCCATTTTCGATCTTCTTCTGCATTTGGAACAGGGGAGTAGCGCTGGCGTGATTCTTAATAATTTTGTTGTGAGATTAGTTGAGAAAGTAACCGCTAGGGGGTGCAGCTGAGGGCCTTTATACAGGAGAAAAAAACCACTACGAGTCAGTTCTCTGCCTGGCTGTCGGATAGAGCAGTCGCATCGTTCTGCGCTCCTGTTGTGGTGGGATCATTTGTTGTGTAACTGATTCTATTTTCTTGTTAGCTATTGATGGTTTGCATACTCTTGCTTTCCCAGCCTCTGTATTATGAGTGTTTTTCTCCTTGCATGTCCAGAGATGTCCTAACCTGCCCAGACATGTCATGATGACGTCACAGCTGACGTCACAGGATGTCCGGAACTTGTGCTGCGATGCTTTACAACCTGCCTCTGTGCTCCGTTGCCCGGCGACGGTCATCGGCCGTTCTGGGCCGCTTTCTTCAAGATGACGTCGTTGATCTTCAACTAAACTCCTTCTCTCCACTCTATTTCTATCTATTTTTTATTTTTTATCAGCTCAAGTAGCCGGCAACTCACACAGTGGTCTGGACACGAGATAGACGTTCCCCAATTAGTGTAATGACTCCCTGAATGATCCTAATTAATGTGGGGGTTCCAAATTGCTCTAATTGCTAATTAATGGCGTCCAGATGACTGTGTGACTTGCCGGCTTGTTGAGCTGATCCCATACTACTGGTGAAATAATCCGACGATGGAGCATAGGGTCTTCATAGGGGCTAATGAGTGCAGCTAAGGTGAGCGGCCTCTTGCTGATACGGACAAGCTCATAGCACAATATCCACCTTTGCGGGCAGTCGAGTGCACGTTCCATATAAGAATATTCTGGGTGGTCGCCACGACACATTAGGTGGAACACAGGCTTGTGTCACAGCATCTGATCGTGCACTTGAACTGCAGGCTGAAAGCCACATTGAGCTGTAGTCTACGCAGGAGGGAGGTAAAATGTCGTAATAGACGGGCAGGGAAAGAAACCGACAAATTTGACCGGGTCTACCGAATGCATGAGAGATTGAGCCGTGATGTTCCGGCGCCATTGCTGCCAAGGGTTGAAGTCACACAGTTAGTAGGGTCCTTCTGTGCACGGCTGTCGAGGACTCGTGGGGTAGTCGTTCCTGCCCTGCCTGTTCCTGCCCTGCCCTGCGAGAAATGGCATTTCTACTCGGAGATACTCTACGAACACTCAGGGAACACCACCGTTGTTCGTATGCATGCTATGCGGATGCCATTCGCAGCAGTCTCTCAACTGCAGTTTTTTGTGCACATGAGAATCTTGAGGTCGCGCAATTGACGCAAGCATCCCAGTGCAACAAGGGTCCACGCCAGGTAGAATACTGCGTAGAAGGCTTAGCCCTGAGGCGAGCGCATCCACATGGCGACGTGGCGAAGGGCTTTGCAGCATCTCTCGTGGACCGACGGGATAGGCTTTGCCGCATCAGTCCGCAACTTACACCAGTTACTTATAGACTTGAACGTTGCAGTACAAGCGAAGAGTCCAGTCCAGTCCACATCCCAGACCTCAAGAGATATATTGGTCGCATCTTGGAGCAACACGAAATGTAAGAGGACTCCAGCACAAGTTCATCGCAACCCCAACCTTTCCACCATCCCATCGACATGGAGTCTCAACCTGCTGAAGATAGGACATATTTGGGCGGGTTACCAGGGTTCGCTCGTTATAACCTGCGCCCCCATAGACCTCGAAGTTGCCGTTTTGTCCCCCTGCAGATGCCACGACCACATGCTGCGAGTAGCTGTTTTCGACCCGACGACGCCAACCTCACGGACCCACTGAACACTCCTGGTTGAACGCCGCGGCACCGGATGCTGTTCCTGAACAAGATGGCGGAACCAGGCACGGCCCCTCATCAGTGACAACCCCTCCCCCCGCCGCCCTACCCGAGTCCTTTTGCGGTCTGGGGGTTGTCGAACTGACACCCCATCCAGCGATCTACAAGGAAGAAGAACCTATGGCCCTTCATCAGGGTCCCACTGATCCACCCCCCGCCGACCCGTCCTTTTCACCAGACCCTGAAGACATAATCTTCGATCTCCCCGAACTTCCTGACATTTGAGTCAAGGGTGGGGGGGGGAGTCCAGGAAACCTGGAAACTTCCAGTTGAGATCTGGGTCATAGCACGGGTGATAAAAGAGCGAGCGCTCTGGGAGAGGGACTCATTCGTGTGGCAGTACCACACTGTCAGACAGTCACTTAGTCGTGGATCCGGGAAAAAGGCCGTACGGCAAGCAGCTTTCGATGTAAGCGAATAAGCTTGTTCTTCCTTCGTTAGTTGCTGTGTCTGTGCTCTTTGGGGTTAAGGCAGGTCGGATTCGGATCCACCCCGGGCGTTTGTCGGCGGAGTATACCACACTGCTGACACCCCTCTCACTGGCCAAGAACATGTGGTGACAGCCGTCAGTAGAGAACTGGTGGGCTGACGTAATCGCTTTTTTAGATGTTCTCCGGTAGCTGATTGGAGCAGGAGTCGATGCAGATAACCAGCTCATGTAGCAAGGTGCATTGGCTTTCTGCGTTTCCAGAGACAGAGGCCTTGCACTCGAGGCATTGCTGAACCGACGCCGATGAATTTTTGAAAAAAGGAACATTCATGGCGCTTGAATACAAGTGTGAGTGGACCAGGAGCTGTAACATGGCGAGAAGATTCTAAGGAAATGTGGTATGACTGCTGACACAGTTCCCACTGTCGAAGAAGAGGTGGAGATAGATTTTAGTAGAAAACGCTTAAGTTTCTCCGGGGTAGATCCGACTGGCATTTTCCGACATCTACATATATATTTACTTATTGTCAGACTACATTAGACACTTATTGCGAAATATGGTAATTCTCTGTATATGAAAACGTTTGCGCGCAAAAATAGATGCAAGACTTTGCAATCTGTCCGAAGCATAGAACCCTCAAGGAGTATGCTAGAAGGAAATACAAGACAAATCTCCGAAACTGCAACGTACAGGCGAGGGCAGTGTCATAATGAATCAGCTACCGTTGCCGCGGCGCACGCAAAAAAAAAAAAAATAAATAAAAAGGAACGGTGTGCATACACCAAACTTCGCGCAAAAAAGGTTTTTGGAGCAGTCACACATTGCCCTATTCCCTGAAACCCTAGGACTTTAAAGAAGAAGACGAAGAAAACACACAGACGACATGGACGCCACATGGGGACACGGTCAATGGCTCCTCCAGCCCTGGCTAGCCCTGGCGAGAATAGCGACGGAGAGTGAGGAGCCCCGTTCAAGTTATTTGCTCTCCTCCGATCCTCCTCCCCGCCTTTCCTTCTAGCCTCTCTCCGCAAGTTTTCTATGGTCCGAACCGTATGATGCTCGTACCTGATTCCTTTATACCTCTTTATTGTGCTGCTGGCACCTTAAAATAGATTCCGATTCTTCATCTCTTTTGCAGACATGAAGTTCGTCAACGTCGTCACCGTTGCTCTCCGAGAGCTGTGGGCCGCCACCAGCGTCTTCTTCATGTGGCTGGCCCTCACAGAGGCCGACGAATGGCGCCGGTTCGTCTACAGCCTGTACGCCCTCGCAGCGTTATTGGTCTTCGTCGGACTACATAAAGACATCCTGGGCTCCTGCTGGTGTAAAGGCACAGAGGAGGACCTGATCCCGGAAATCACGGTGGATCACTCCGCTTCGGCAGAACCCCCTTCCGGCTGGTTCAGCGGCAGCACCACGACGACCAGCTTCGAGTGACCTGGTGGTCAGCTCGTTTGTCCTCGCTTCTTCTTTTTGTGGACTTCTCTTTTGTGTGTTTCTGCGTAACGGCCATAACTCGAAAAAGCAAAAAAACTACAAAATGTGAAAACGCAAAAAAAAACTACAAAATGTGAAGACGCAAAAAAAACTACAAAATGTGAAAACGCAAAAAAACTACAAAACGAAAAAGCAAAAAAGCAGCAAAATGCGAAAACGCAAAAAACTACAAAACGAAAAAGCAAAAGAACAACAAAAAGCAAAAACGTAAAAAACGTAAAAACGAAAAGCAAAAAAAATGCGCAAATGAAAACAAAAATACCATGGATGTGTTTATGGCTTCCCGCCATGTGAGAGAAAGAGGTCACGGGCAGGCTCTCCAGTGGGTTCCAGCGCACTGCAGTGTCGTTGGGAATGAGCAGGCGGACAGCACCGCACAAGCTATACTCTCTCGACTCCACTCTACGCCCCGTGACACCCCTGGCTTCCCGTCAAAAAACAACGGACATCCCCCCCCAAACCTATGCTGAGGAGAGTTGCGCGCTTGCTCTCGGAGTTGCACTCGCTTTCCGCATGCCACGAAACAGCTCACGTCAAGTTGCTGCATGAATTTATCGAATGGGACCCCATGTGGCATGATCGTTACCACTTGAGACAAGTTGACTCTCCCAGGTACTGTCACTGTGGTTCTCTAGACGGTTTGGCACATTCTCTCTTCTTCATTGGCCACACTACTAACCTTCTGGAGCTGAGCTCTCCGGGTCTGTAAGTCAACTGGACTCTCGCCCCTTCTCTATATCACACTTGCTTGGTCTCTGGCCAAATGCAGCCCACCAACGCTTCCGCCCTCACCACCACCACCACCGGTGGGGTTAGGGTATCGCCCCCTGGCGATTAAACTTCCCAGTCCTCATCTTCAATATAATCTCGTTGTTAACGTGACGTAAATGAGATCACAACAGAGAAGGAAGCAGTTTTGCGCACTGCTAGCTGTGCGAGAACGTGCTTCCATATGATCTTCTTCTGTACCGTGGAGAAGGTAGGCACTGTCCAACAACCAGGCATTGTCGAGCAGAGGAGCCGATAAACTACATAAGCGTTGGGAAGAACTGCCCCCACCCAAGATCAAGACTAAAATAATAAAATCTCCATGAAGTTCCCATGGAAGCATATGAACAAAGATGGAAGCAATAATTCCGTGGCATCCCGTTAGATATGCCAGAAATACAAAGCCAAGTATACCGTCTGTGATACTGACACTGTGATCTTATTTATATTCATTCTAAGATGGCTTTTCAGGCCATCAATGGATTTGGCAGAAATCAAATACAAAGGGAGGGGTACAACACTCTACAGCCAGCAGCTCTAAACTAACGTGACTATAAATGAGGGTGGAGGCAGCGGTGCGCCAACGCAATCGGTCCTGGTACACTGCAGCACTTGTAGTAGTGAATAGATTAACTCTACAGCCAGGAAATGACGTCAAACAGGAAATGACGTCATCAAGGACGTATGACGTCACTCCAGGCCGCAGCCGCTCCGCCCTCATATCTGTGAGGTCAGTGGATACGATAGTTAATCAGTGACGTCACATAGTTAATCTTAGTGATATGATATCAATGATAAGATTAAGTAACAATAATGACGTCATGGTGAAACACACTAGGAATCGAACTTTAGGTTGTCAGACGAGCGTCTTAAGCCACTGGGCCACGGGCTCTACATATTTACTTGCGTCGCTAATCAGGATAGAATTGTGTGGGGTGGAGAGGTTGTTTGATTTCTTTTACGCCAGGTGGCGTCATGGGGAGTTGAGTTCCTTCATCTAGAGATGGCAGCACTTCCAGCAAATTTACCGCCGTTCAACAGATGGCGCTACCTGCGCCCCCAAATTTTAAATTTCGCGTCCATTTGACTTCGCTCTTGGTTTAAAAGAACTCCTCACGATCATGTTGTTTTCATTTTAGAAAAAGAAAAACAATGGCGAGCCAGTTCTATGTCAACTTACTGTCAAACGCCTCGAGTGATGTATTTCCTAGTAACACAATGAGCAAGTTCAGAGTTAAACTAGCTCAGCCAGTGCAATTAGATGGAAAGTGGGAGGTTGCTCTGGCGGAGGTGAATATCCCATTTGCAATTAATAATGTCACAGATATCGTTAATGGTATATCGGAGACTAGCCTCTTCGGTGGCGTAACCACGACAGAGCAAGTTAAGTTTCTTTCGGGAGAAACATTATTGTACCTTTTCGTCAACTTCTAACGAAACACTTCAAAAACCAAGCCAAAATAATACGAGCCAGTGGTCATTATGAAATACAACTTCCACTAAATACTGGTCTGGAATTAAGTTCAACTCTCTCTGCTAAGCTTGGCCTTCCTGAAAAGATTATCGGTTCTTCGGAATTGGATGAAGGCCAGCCAGTAAAAGTATTGAAATATCAGGTGGACACTGAAGAGAAAGTCACCCTAATCACGTATCGTTCACGTACAACCAAATACGAAGTTCCAGAAGGGTATTATGAGTCAGGGAAGGACCTCGCCGATGCGATAAATCACGCATATCGAGCAAACTTACACCTACCAGAAGATGCTCGTCTCATATTTTACAATCCCTATAATGGAGTTTGTCAACTGGAACATCGCAATGAGGGTTACGTTACATTTCACCCATATTTAGCTCTGATGCTTGGATTTGGAAAACGAACAACCTTCTCCAGTTTCACAGTTGCTCAGCGTGATGTCTGCCTCTTCCCCCCCAGCACAAAATTACATTTTCGTTTACAGTGATATCATCGAAAGTGAAGCTGTAGGTGATATAACCGCACCCCTTCTTCGACTTCTGCCATTTAGACTGCAGAGTCGGAATGAGGTTATGTCCTACTCTTTCACAAATCTTTACTATAAATATGTGACTGTCAAGGAGCTGACTAGCATTCAAATCGAACTGGCAAACGAGATAGGTGATTTCATTCCCTTCATTGCTGGTTCTGGTCGTGTGGGAGTAACATTACATTTTCGAAAATGCATATAACTCAGACACCCTGTTGTATATCGCATTTCGGCAGCGGTAAACGAGATCTACCATTGCCACATTACTCAGCTCCTCTTTATCAAGTTGGATCTGGCTTTTTTTCTGAGTTGGTGCAGCGGTTTATACCTATACTGACTAAACAAGTAGCGCCCTATGTAGGTCGGAAACTTCTTGACACAGGACGTCACATAGCGGAGGAAGTGAAACAGGGAACAACGTTTGGAGAGGCACTAAGGAAAGGGGTTGGTCGCACCATCCATTCAACTCGTGACGAGTTGCTGCATAGACTCAGAGGGAAGGGTAGGAAACGTAATAAAAGCAAGGGCAACAGAATTGATCGATAAGTAAAACCAACGAAGAAACGAAGAAAGGTTGACTTTTTCACCTGAGGAAAAAAAAGATGTCTACCATCGCCTTAGTACATAAAAATTCTTGCTTCTGCACAACGAATCAGTTGGACCTGTTTTCTGTTCCACCGACAAACTTTTCTCTGGAGAAGTCAGAATATGTGGAGTTTTTCCCCATTTCTGCACCTACCTCGAGCGGTGTGATTGAATGTAATGTTCCAGGTCTCGGTGGCGGCTTCTTTGATCTCCAGTCGAGTTTCTTACACATTCAATGTAGAGTTGTGTGTAAAGATGGAGACGCAGCATTGACTACAACTGGCAGTACAGTGACAAATGACAACGTTATTCCTGTACAAGCATTTGCATCTTCTCTCTTTCGTCATGTCCACATTTATCTTAATTCGACTCTGGTATCTAATTTCGAACATTATGCCTATCGTTCTTACTTGGACATTGTTACAAATGCAAACAATGTTACTCAAACTCACACCTTGTCTGCAATGCTTTACGAAGCAGATCCAGTGGGAGAATCTGAAAATTTTGCTATCCCCAACGAAGCAAAAGGACTTTTCGCACGCTATAAACGCACCGAAGGATCAACTCTCTGTGATCTTTATTCTCCTATCTTTAGCGACATCGGTCAGCAAGAAAAATTTGTCCTTAATAACACCGATATACGAGTGGTGCTAAGACAATGCACTGACGAATTTAGGCTCCTCTCTGGTTCCAGCGAGACTGAAAAGCATACAATAGAGTTTTCTCGAATTGTGCTCTACCTCCGACGTGTGCAGGTTTCTCCAAGCGTACTCGTTGGCATTGAAAAAAGACTTCAAACGACACCCGCCACATACCTTCTTCGAGGTTTAGAGATTAAGTATAGGACAATCGCTCCAAACCAATCTCAGGTGATATTTGATGATCTCTATAGTGAACGAGTTCCTTCTAAGTTGACCGTATTGATGGTAAAGAGTGAAGCATATCAGGGTCATAGAGAACGGAACCCTTTTAAACTTGAAAATTTTAAACTCAAAAGAGCAGTCCTCGACGTTGGCGGTCAACACTACACCGACGACTTCGACTTTCAACGAGACATCTATGCAAAGGGATACATGAATTTGCTTCACAAACTTAAGAGCAAGGATATACCTCTAGCTCCGGCTGCATATGCAAAAGAGACATTTATGCTTTATTATCACCTCACACCGGATGTGGAACTGCACTCACTAAGTCCAGTGCTTCAAGCTAATGTTCGTCTCACATTGACATTTGCTGCTAACCTTACAGAAGCTGTCACGGTGCTCTTTGTTTCCGAGACACCTCGTGTTCTGGAAATAAACAAAGACAGACGCGTTAAATTCGTATAAACGAATCAAAATGGAAGAATGGGAATTTTATGCAGCTTTTGCTCGGAACCATTGCACCAGGACATGCTTTCGTGGAACTTTCGCTCGCGATGAAATTGCATTGCAAAAAGCTGGACCGGGTCTTTATGTGGTGAATACAGCTCCAAGATCTTCCCCGGGAGAACACTGGACTCTATTCCATATCTCTAACGATAGGAGCATTTCTTATTTCGATAGCTACGGAATGCGACCACTATACAAGGAGTTCTACAAATTCATACACCCAGCATCTTCATTTCACTACAACAGGAAACGACTTCAGGGATACGGCTCAGCCACATGTGGACTTTATTGTCTCTATGTAGGTAGTCTTCTCTGCTGTGGGTTTCTACTTGAAGAGTGTACTCGGAGGTTCTCACACACCAACTTTAAACTCAATGATAGGTTGATAGCAATACTTGTGCGTAAACAGATACCACGAAAAACATATAACATGTCATGTTGTAGTGTACTCTAAAAGTGAATAAATTTGTTTTTGAAAAGAAAAGAGCCTTTATTTAGTCATCTTAGCAAGAAAAGTAGGATACATTACATCAGACAGCTCACAAAAATGGCGAAAAGTATTATACAGTCACAATTTCATCATCACTTTGAAAACAAGAGAACTGAAACAAGCTGTTTTGCAAAGTACATACTCCACTTTTTTTTGCAAACACTTTGAAAAAGTTTCATTATTTAAGGAAGTGACAACTCTCTCATTCACATAAAAAAACTTAGGAAAAAAGGTGCACTGAATAAGTCAAATGAAGATATGTACAATCAACACTCCTTTAGTGTTAAACACTTGTTAGAAAAAAACACAAGAATAAAGAAAGGGTAACATCTATATTGATGGTAATTGGCTTTTCCATCATTTACCATCCTGTTGCTTCCATCTTTGTTTACACTTGTCCGATGCATACATATGATTAGGTGTGAAAACCAAAAGGGAACGTTTCAATTCCATCTGCACAAATGTAACGCTTTGTATCCAAAGAGTTGAGAGCAATCTTTGTCACTGAGACACTTTTGTTTACATTGTCTTTGTGCACGATCAGGTTCTGTTTAATAGAGTGTATTCTGCCATACTCAAGAGCTCGGTGTACAGGGAATAAAGAAGCTTCTGTGCTTCAGAATGTTTCACACCTTTCGCACGGTTGTAGTGCTTTTTGCTACTCAGTTCGAGAGCGTACAGTTTTGGTTTTAGACAACAGAAACCGAGAATGTGATCACGAGGCATCTCGTTTTTAAACATTCCCAGTACCATCTTATTTTTCGCGGAATATAACAGATGATCGGGGTCATAGCTAGAGTTATCCAGATGCTTGTCAGCTAGTTCGAGAAGCGCTTTCTCTTCACTCAACTTTATGATGAAAGAATCTGTGTCCATATACAACAGTCTAGTATCTGGAGCTACACGAAGAAGGTGGTTGTGGTAAAAATCAAACATCTTCAGCTTGGACAGTTCCAGTATCGCGAATCCTAGGTACAGTGGCTGTCTCATGCGGAGCACAGATTGAGAGAATTGGAAGAGGATAACATGAGAGCTCAGCGGTCGGAACTCCTTTAGGTTTGGTTTGCGTAGGAGTCTGAGCACTTGTTCGTCGGTTACTGTGAGACGACAGTTTACAAACTTTCTAACCTGCATACACGAACGTCCGTACACGCTATTAATTGCAATCTTAGCTTGGGAGCTTTCGAAGGCATTCGTAGCTCGTTTTCGAAGATCGTGATTGAAGTCCACATAGGATCGGAGAAAGGGCTTTTGATTGGACTTTAGAACCCTGTGAACTTTGGTGAGACGCAAGCCCAAATGCATATACAACTGCAGATTGCGATAGTTTAGAAAATATCTCTCTTTGTCGAATAATGTCAACAGTAATTTTGCATCGGTAGCTTTCTCAGGAAGGTGAAACTTCTTCATCAATTCCTTTTGATACTCTGACAGCAGATCATAGGGAACTGACATTTTCTCGGGGGCAACTGGCAGATCTCTGTGACATTAGTGGATTTCTTTGTCATATGCTAGATCTACCTCGAGGAAGTAACCCATAGGTGCGTCATCTGGGAGGTGTGTTATATCCAAGTTCGTGATTTCATCCTCTGTGAGCCACTCGAAACCTCCGTAAGGTAGTGGTTCTCTCATTACTGAACCGTAAAGCCCATTAACGTCTATGTAGTGGATCAAGCTACTTGGGCTTTTGGGGTCAAACTGCTCTGTTCCTGGTACATTTGCAGTCGCTTTCCTCAGCGAACACTGTGTAATACCTCCTCGTATGCCATTTTCAATCAGCAGGTACGCGTCAGGGTCGTGAATCAACTCTAGCTCTACCTTACTCATTTTTAGGGCGCAAGACATGCTTAATCCGGGCAGAGACACAAAGTGAAAAGGTTCGATCTTGTGAAAGTCAAGTGTCCACTTACGAAAGCCCTGAAACACGTCTGCTAAAAGCAGTGCGTCTGTGAGTAAATATAGGTCTGAATACTCTCCCAGATTACGGAGTTGAAATTTTTCAAAGACCCTCTGTGCATGACAATAATCTTCTTCACTTACTTCTGTCCCATTCAAAGTGTTGAAGAATTGATCCCGAGGAGGTAGAGAAAGCTCATTGTAGGCTTCGAAAGTGGTGACAAAATTGTAACAAAACACTCCTTTGCGAACAACTAGTTGAAAGTGTTCTTCGTTTGGAACAAATTGACGAAGACAACGAAAGTTGTATTCACCTTTCTCACGTATATTTTTCACTAATGTTTCGAGACTTGCATTCAAGAAGTTTAAACTATCTAGGAATCGATAAGAGCCAACGTCTATAGCCCTGAATTTTTGGGAGCTACTGGCAATCACCTTTATGTCTACTTTCTTAAGCAAATGCAAGTGAGACAAAAGAAAACTCAAGTCATAGTTGGCATTGTGTGCAATGATTGGAATCGTAGGAGGCACTCTCAGTTTCAAGTTACAGGTGTTACAGAAAGTTTGTCGAAATTTTCCACTTACATGGTCATGGTCATGAACTTTTTGCTTCTTTGCAAAAGATTCCTGGCAAACGTTGCAGTGACTTGCTGTGGCATGCTGCTGCTCGTTTTCTGCGGTCATTTCTAGAGGGGCAATTGTACGTATCCATTCCAAAATGTCGTCATGGAGTCTGTGCAGTAGCTCCATAAAGACAGTGACACAATTAGGTCCACGATACAGATGCTTTTGGAGGACATATGAGTCGGATGCGAGTATCACTAACAGACAAAATGAAGAGGGGATGTGATCTTCATACACATTTCCTGAATCCAGACACGGTGACAGCACACTTTCAAAGTCATACACAGAGTAGAAGGGAACTTCTGACATGAGATGTTCCCCTGCAAATGCTAATGTCTCTCCCTTCTTTGGGTAAATGGTCTTGGCTACTTCGAAAATGGTTAAAAATTGGGCTGTTCGGTACAGCATACTTTAAAAGCGATAAAACCCCTGTGCCTGTGTGTTGTGTCGTCTGTTGACTTGTTCCCCGGCACGGGGGTTTTATCGCTTTTAAAGTAAAACTTGGCTACTTTCTGTTGCTTACACATACTTAAATGACACTTCAGACTTCCCTCTGAGCAGAAGCCCATTGTACATCTTTTACAATGAAATTGTGCACGTGGAACAAACAATCCATTAAAATTTGCGATGAGCACAAAATGAGAGTCAACTAGTAACAAGTCCACATGTTTCTGACGCTCCTCATCAACAACTTTGATGGGGTAAATGTAGTTTTCTTCCTTTTCGTACGCGTACACATTAATGCTAATTTCATTACGTTTCTCAAATATCTCTACATCTTTTGGGAAAGCTACGGGAAATGTATCAGGAAATACATACTGTGTTATGTATGGTCTGTAGGAAGATGCCCTGCGCCTGTGATGCGAGGCAGGATGTAGTCCAGCAATCACGGAGAAGACAAAACACATGTTCTCTTCATCTTCATGTAGTCCGTAATCCACATTCAACAGGGAACGATACTTTCGTTTCAATTCACTCGGTAACTCAAATTGGGAACATCCAATTAGTTGAGGAGCCAAACGTCCAATGTTTAGAATACAAGCAAGAATGTGAAAGAGAAAAAAACCGGAGCCTTGAATTTCTAAGTTTTCTAATGTTTGTGCTATCTCACTACTCGACTGTGCAATCGAAGGCAGTACATCTCCCTCTGACCAAACAGTTCTCACTTTAGAAGGTACAAAATGAATCTCAAGTCGTAACTCCTCAAGTTCTACTTTAAGAAATGTGAAGTAGCGCAGTGGGAATCCAAAGTGTCGCAATACATTAGCAAGATAGTGTTCATACTCATGAAAAAACGTTGTCACTTCATGCCCCGCCTCGTCTCTGTCATGTAGATGCAACTCGAAGCGTTTCGTGTAGTTCCGTAGTGTGCAGAGAGTCTCACAAAATGGTATGCAGGGTGTCTGGAGTTCGTGAACGTTTGCCAGATGAATTTGGAGTCCCTCTATTGATGCATAGTACTGACGTTCGTGTTGAGGACATAAGTGACAGGTCACCATGATGTGGAGAGAAGTGTCTCAGGATGGGAGCTGCCGATATGTCGATGTATCATCACTTTTTCTTCCCATGAGTGAATAGAATGTCGGGCGAAGCAACTCTCTTGCCATCTTTGAATCTCTCCTTTTTCTCAATTTTAAGATTTGGCAGTTGTCTCATCTCCTCTAGATCATCCTCTGTCAAACGCTTAAAGCGACTAGGAGGGTAGAACTTTACACGTTTGTCATTCTCCATCAACACTTCTACATAGACCGCTTCGCCGTACACCGTGTCAATCTTTCGCAAATCCAAGACCTCCAGCTTTTCATTCTTCGGTAGGGTACTCATTTTCTGAATATCTCCATCTCCAGGTTTCTTGAGTTTATCGAGCTTATCCAAAATAGATGTCATACCTTCTCTTGTGGTGACTTCTCACTCTGGCTCACTTATTCTTTTCTACACACAGAGTGAAGCTGAAAATAAGAATAAATATTAGCACACTTTCCCACATATCGGAGCGAAAGGAAAAAAGTGTAACGTACCCTTCCTCCAGTGAGGATCTGTGCGAACAATCGTCATGGAGGGCAGTCTTATATAGCGCTTTGCGAACAGTGCATGCATAGACATGTTTGACTTTGTTGGTTACCTTCTCTGACGTAACCAATCACGTGCTCATCACATGTCTAGACAAGTTTGAACAGGAAAAAGTAAGAAAAAAAAACCGTCTAGAACAGACTTGTTCCGAAAAAAAGATACAGTCACAGACTCATATTGCATGTTTGCACAAAGTGAAAGTGCTAGAACTTGAGAATTCTACACTGACTTGCTGCACAAGATATACAGATATGAGTTTCTCAGCTCCCATATCCAACATTGACAAACTAAAGGAGTGCATAAAGGTTAAGTGTTGTTTGCCATTTATCGTTTTCATAAAAAAACACACATGCTTGAAGAAAAAAAGAGTAAAAGTCTTATGTAATGTGCTATTTATACCAGTCTTCATTTACTTGGAAGAGATGACTGAGGTTAGACCTTATAGGTTTATCACTCCTGTCTCAATGACTATATCTGGACAAAGTCAAAGTGGAAAGACGACACTCGTTACACGTTTGATCAAGCATAGAGCCACTGTCTTCGATAAACCTTTCGATCGTATACTATACATATACTTGTACAAGCAACCTATTTTTGACGATTTCCCCGAGGTAACTTTCAGTCAAGATATTCCCACTAACCTGGAGGATGTTAGAAATTCTTTAATCATATTTGACAATTGCTTGGCTGACAAGAAAAGGCTAAAAGAAATCTGTAACTTCTATGTAGCTGGATGCCACCATCTCAACTGTTCGGCAATCTTCATTACTCAATATTTATTTGTTAATGATCCTCTGTATAGATGTATTCACTTCAATAGCAGTGCTCTAATTCTATGTCGTTCTGCTCGAACTGTGGATCAATTACAAATACTTTCACGACAATTGTTTGGACGGAACAAAAGCGACTTATTGACAAGCATATATAAGGATGCTTGTAAGAAACCGTATTCATACATCGCAATTGACTTGTCTCAAAATTGTTCAGACCACTATCGAGTGTGGACGAACATATTTCCCGACGATCATCGCCAAATAGTATATAAAACATGAAACGTGTAAAGAAGAATATTCATTTTCTTCACTTGCTCTCAGAAACTACGTCACCCGAGCAACGTTATTATCTTTTGGAGCATGCTACAAAAGATCAGTTGAATACGGTCAGAGAAATTTGTATGAACCTTTGTGAAGGAAACGTCACAGTAACTCCGAGAGTAAGAAAGCAATTAAAACCTTACGCAGCATCAATTCGCATTTTGGCAAAACGAGACGCAACGGGGGTCAAGAAAGCTAAAAAGGTCTTGCAACAATCAGGTGGTTTTCTGCAGTTTCTATTACCACCTTTGTTGGGTCTCATCTCCTCATTGGGTGGAAGAGCGATTGCAAAAGCAATCGGAGTATAATCGATGCAGAAATGAGAAGATCACATCCCAAATATATTGAAGAAAGATGAACCGGATGACATCAAGGCAAAAGAGATAATTCAGTATCTTCACTCTTTTCTACATTCAAGTAGAGCTGCAAAACAACATACAAGCGAAACACTTCCTGGATCGCGAGAAGAAGGAACACAGACCGAGGAGGGGGAGAAAAGTGACACAATTGTTGGTTTTATGAGTAGTGGTTATAAGGTCAGAGCAAACCAACTTCTGCAACTTCTACAACCAACAATCTCCTGGAATGCGCAAACCTTCGAAGTAATCGTTGACGGTCAAACGTTGGAGAATAGTAATATAATCGATCTCGTTTATTATCTTGTCTCAAGAGCGAGAAATGTTCCAACTCCTCCTTACTTCGATCGCATCTTGCCGCTATTGGTCAAACTGAATCTACCAACACTTATTGTGCATCCAAATCGTTTAAAAAAACACAGAGTAACGGGAGCATCGAGCAGTCGAGCATCGCCTGTTACAAGTGAAGCAAGCACACCTGAAGGTGCCTCGCCAGCAATCACACGTGCTGCAAAGCGTGCCCGCCGAAACCTAACATGGAGCCCATATTGAAGCCTGTGCAGGAGGAACAGAAAGACTATTTTCAAGATGAAACCATATTGTCGCACTTCCTACCAAGGCATCATAAAAAGGTATTAGCAATACTCAAACTGATAACAACTGTTCTAGCTTACGACGAGTACGGAAGAGTTATATGTCACGGGAAGGTAGTGCCACACTCGTCCATTGTCGAATTGCTGAAGTATGAACTTCACAACAGACAACCTTCCTGGATGAGAGGAGACGTGTCAGCTACAATAAATGCCTATCTATCCCTTGACGCTCTTCGAGTTCGCAGCAGAAGAAAGCACTAATGGCCGCCTATTACGACCCAGAACATGCAGGCAGTTTTGGTGGAGTGCAGAGACTTGCTCAAGCCATCGGTGAAAAGAAGGGCAGAGTTGCTAAATATCTGGAGACAAGTGATGTTTACAGCTTACATAAGGAGTACAAGCGACCCAAGACCTTTCGGAAAATAATTGCACTCGGAAAGCAGGAAATGTTCCAAATCGACCTAAAGGACATGCAGTCTCTAAAAGGGCAAAATGATGGTTTTCGCTATTTGTTCTTCTGTATAGATGCTTTTTCCCGGCTCCTCGCTGTTGTACCCATACGCAATAAAAAATCTCCTGAGATTCTTTGAGCATTTAAAGTTGCATTTAAGAGGATCGGTACTCCACGGCTGATACATAGTGATCGAGGAACAGAGTTTACGAACAAGGTAGTGCGAGAGTTCTTGAAAAGAAAAGGCATAACGTTATATCACTGTATGTCTATTTATAAATGTGCGATCGTTGAGAGATGTCAGCGAAGTAATGTGTCTACACTTTACCGTATCTTTACCTATCAGGGTCATAAACGTTATGTGAAGATTCTACCTCAAGTAATCAAAGCGTACAACAATCGAGTGCACAGGACTCTCTCTGCGAGACCTGTGGATGTAACCAAAGAAAACGAGCACATTTTCCGAGAAAGACTTTATCCCACCCCAACTGAAGCCCCAAAGAAGCCACGTTACAATCTTGGTAATCTCGTTAGAATTGCCAAATATAGACACCAGTTAACAAAGAGATATTTACAGTCATTTACGAAAGAGATTTTTTCGGTGAGAGCAATCAAAATAGGTTATCCTAATACATACCTACTGCGTGACCTTAACAATGAAGATATCATTGGTAGTTTCTACGAGAGTGAAATGGTAAGAGTGAGAGAAGTACCGAAAGTAGAAAAGATTACAAAAAGACGAGTTAGAAATGGAAAGCTCCAGTATTTAGTTAGATTCAGTGGAACTGCGGACAAGAAGTGGATAGCAGAAAATTACCTCGATTGAAAAAAAAAAAGACCAGTACAGCATGGTCCGACGTTGAAACCCAGCCTGGCGATTCATGGTCCACAGACGACGAAACAGAGCAATCGGAAAAAGGAGAAGATGAATGCGGTAAATGGAATAGGAGGTCCCACATATTTCAACTCCATCTGCCATGTCATGAGAAACATACCTCTTGGAAGCAGCTATCAAATTGTGGGTTAACAACGGTCAAGAGGACGCCATTAGCGGAAGCTTTTCAAATTGTGACGAACATTGTGCTGTTTCGAGCTCTACCGAATAATCCTCCAAATCAAGTCATTTGGGAAACTGCAAAGGAAATGTATTCCATGCTTCATACAGACGATTCGTTTTTAACAAGTTCATCCTTCGTTTTACTAACCGAATGGTCACGGCAAATGAGTGAGCTATTTGACTATTCGACTCGTTTCGATGCCATGCAACTTGCTACAAAGAGTCTGTGTTTTATCGACACCATATGCCATTTATATGCCATAAAGCATAGATTCCATTCAACTGCCAAGTACATAACTTTATTTACTCTGGACCTTTTGAAAAATCGACTTGTTTGTGAATAAGAAAAATGTATCGTCAATAAGAAATAAATTCATCCTCAATACTAAGACTTTCTCACTTCATCATAAAAGAGCGAAATGGATAGGGTGTGTTTTCTATTTTGTCTTCTGTGTCACATATTCTTTCTCGTCATAGTAACTTTTGAGTTAACGAAGTCATCATCTTCACTTCGACAAGGTAACTGTAGCAAAGAAGTTGAGCTGGAAGAATACGTTTATGCCCATACGTGTCCTCCTAATGCATTCACTGCTGGCGTTACGACTTTGGGACAAGACTGGTCTTCCAACACGCTATGGAGTTACTCTCACACACAATGAAACACAACAGCTACAGATGTGCTTGAGATTGGTGAATGTTAGTCATAGCTTTTACGATCAGGAATGTGTAGAAGTATGTTGTTTGTGTGAGGATCGGGAGCTAAAAGTTCACCGCTGCCCACAAAATGTATACACACTCGGTCGAACACATGGCCAACATCATTCTGGATATGGAATTACGCTGTCGAAGAGGGCTGTTATATTGTTGTTAAAGTATCTCAATAAAAAGATTTAATCGGAGAATCACTAGTTTATTTTATTTTGTTTTTAAGTGAGTAGAAATATGTACATAATAATCAAGCACTCTTTGAAGACATTACTATTTCGTTTCAACTTGTTTTTTTGTTTCAGTTCTTAACATGTGTCGCTATCATTCCATGCTCGCCTCTCTTCGGAAAAGTGATGAAAAGCAGACGACGGTGGACCTCTTCCTTTGCGAAAGCAGATTTCGAAAGTGCTACCCACGCTCTACTTTGCAAAGGAAAAAAGAAAAAAAAAGGTTAACGAAGAGTTTGCGGACCGTGAATAACGAGGATGTTGACTGCAACGATGTAACACGAAGCCATATGCATGAAGCGGTCACGTGGAAGGAAAAGATGTAACACGATGTCGAATGCGCAAAAGTTGTCAAGCGGAACGAAGTGAGATTAGGCTAGCGATGAGTTTGCGGAAAGAGGTGATTAGTGTCTATGACGTCTACAAGGCACGCTGTTGTCACGTGGAAGTTGTCAATAAAAGTATGGGAAAGAAAACCTTGACATAAAGATGGCTGAAACATTCAACAGAACTCCTAGCACAGCGTCGAATCCAGAGAGGGGGGGCAGTCATGTGGTCTGCCTGTCAAATCCGTATGTTTTCGCCGTCACTGCGCGCCCCTCTCTGGTGAGACTGAGCTTTACTCAATGTTCATAGCATCCAGCAGTCTTCAACTCCATGCTACAGAAGCCAGGTCAGACAGTTGATATACGAGTGGACTCTGTCGTCTTCGAGCGTAATCATCTGAGGCTGCTGTATGCGAGTTCATTGTAGCATTCACGGAAATGCAGTACGAACGGTTCATGATTGTCTCCGTCACTTCCCCATACCGTCTGGCTCACTGTAGAAACTTCAGCGGCTCGTCGGCATCATGTGTAGAGCGACTTTGCTCCTCATCGGAGCGAGACAGCCTTTCTAAGACTCTCTCATGCAACGGGAAAGTTGTCCTACAACTTCATCAGTTAAGACTTGAGTGTGATGACTTGAGTGTGATGACGGAAAATCTCCGCAAAGAGACCAGTGATCTGTTGGACTTTCTGTTCGCTTTGGATATCACCAACACAAAATCAACATTGCCTCATCGTCGTCCTCACACGGTATGTGGATCGACTTAATTTAAATGTCGATTCGATGCTGTGTTAGGTTGACTGTGTCATGTAACGTCAATAGAAGGAATATTTATCCCTACAGCGAGACATGTGTGTAATTGTCTTACAATATGTCCGTTACTTACTTTGCATAACACAGTGAATTAGAGTATAAAAATCCAAATGTCAACGAAGCTCAACTGTTTTGTAAACTAGAGTAGCACTATGCTTTGCTCATTCTTTGAAATGACTATAGACTTGAAAGATAACTGTGATCTAACTGTTATAATAAAAATAAGTCATGAAAAAGCGAATGAATTTGTTCTTTTTTTATACTCGTTATTTTTTACTGTTTCGTTAGGGATGGAGAAAAATTTACAATAATGTTTTCTCCCACATTTTGCTTGCTCTCTCATGCTTACAGTAACGAGGAGGGGCTCTCCTCGTGTTATTGTTAATTGCAAATGGAATATTCATCTCAGTCAGAGCAACCTGCCACTTTCGATCTAATTGCACTGAGTGAGCGAGTTTCATTCTAAACTTGCTCCTTGTGTTACTAAGAAATACATCACTCGAGCCGTTTGACAGGAAACTGACGTAGAAGTGCTTCGTAATTTTTTTTTTGAACGAAATCATCGTGAGGAGTCTAATGAACTAATGGCGGGAATTTTTTTAATTCGTCATAGGTTCATCTGTTGAGGCAAAAGTGAATTCGCCATCTGTTTAAAATGTCAGATAAAATTTGGGGGCGCAGGTAGCGCCATCTGTTGAACGGCGGTAAATTTGCTGGAAGTGCTGCCATCTCTAGATGAACGAACTCAACTCCCCATGACGCCACCTGGCGTAAAAGAAATCAAACAACCTCTCCACCCCACACAGTTCTATCCTGATTAGCGACGCAAGTAAACATGTAGAGCCTGTGGCCCAGTGGCTTAAGACGCTCGTCTGACAACCTAAAGGACCCAAGTTCGATTCCTAGTGTGTTTCACCATGACGTCATTATTGTTACTTAATCTTATCATTGATATCATATCACTAAGATTAACTATGTGACGTCACTGATTAACTATCTTATCCACTGACCTCACTGATATGAGGGCGGAGCGGCTGCGGCCTGGAGTGACGTCATACGTCCTTGATGACGTCATTTCCTGGCTGTAGAGTTAATCTATTCACTACTGGTCCATATTTTGCAGCTTGCAAAACGCCTGCAGTGTTCTTCGTAGATGAGCAGTTACGGGACACCGACCACGTCACTTCAAGATGGTTTCGTACCTGTTTCGGCACAACATATTTTCTGAGAGAAATAAAGTCAAAATTTTCTCGAAATATATAATGGAGCGATGTCAACGGGACCGCGGTCTGATTCCATAGATTTTGCACAATATCAATAAATACTATTTACCAAAATTAGTGCATCTCTTACTCATTTCGTTGAGGATAAATAAAGATAGACAAGTAAAACACAAATAAATAAATAAAAAAGGAAATAAAACAAAAAGAGAAATAAATAAATAAATGAAAAAGACACAAAAAAGAAAAAGAAACCTGGCTCACAGGCAGCCCAGGAAAGAGTATCTGTGTGGAAGATTCTGTGGGAGCTAGTAAGGAGCAACCACACTGGGACAGAGGTCCGATGGGGCGACAGTTTATTCCTGGAATGAGCGAGCGAGAATGATGATCGAGATCGTGTGCGTGAAAAGGGCATGCTGTCCGTCTTCTTTTACGGTAGGTGGCCGCCACAGGTACTCCCCCGCCCAGAGAAATAACGGTCACGAAGTGAGCGGGGTAGCCCAGTGGACCTTGCGGGACCGTTGAGGCGGCGCGGTGTTGGGTGTTGTAGGCCATGGGAGATGGTGGATGAGGGTGTCATGCTGGTCAATGTAGGCAGGCTTAAGCCTGTCGATGGAGACTACGTCTTCTCGTCCGGCGATGTTCAGCGTGAAAAACTTCTCGGAACGACTGAGTACTTGGTACGTGCCGAGGTAGGGTGGGAGGAGCGAGGAGTGTACGGCGTCATTGCGGATGAAGACGTGAGTTGTAAGGAAGATGTCCTTGAGGATGAACGGGGGGTGGGCTGAAGACAGTCGTGAAGGGGTGTAGCGGAGATTCTGGAAGGTGGTTCGGAGCTGGGCAAGGTACGAGTCGGTAGCAGTAGGTTGTGGTGATGCAGCGAAGAATTCTCCGGGCACGCGGATGGTTGTGCCATAAACAAGCTCAGCCGGGCAACAATAAAGGTCCGTCTTGAGAGCAGTACGCAGCCCGAGTAACGCGAGGGGCATGTGATCAGCCCAGAGAGCGGGGTCGGATTGAGCACGAAGGGAAACCTTGACCTGGCGGTGCAGGCGCTCGACTAAGCCATTGCTGGAGGGGTGGTAAGCCGTAGTTCGGTGTCGCTTGATGCCAAGAAGTTTGAGGAGGTCGTCAAACAGCTTCGACTCAAATTGGCGGCCTCTGTTTGTCGTGATGGAGGCTGGGACTCCGAAACGTGAGACCCAGACAGACAGGAATGCGCGTGATATGGTTTCGGCTGTGGCGTCAGGTATAGGGTGAGCTTCGGACCAACGAGTAAAACGGTCGACGCATGTAAACAGGAAGCGCAACCCACGAGATGGAGGCAGGGGTCCGACGAGGTCCATGTGTACGTGCTCGAAACGGGACGCGGGAGGAGGAAAAGGTCGAGTTGGAGCAATGATGTGACGGCTGATCTTGGAGCGCTGGCAGTCGAGGCACGAACGCGTCCAACGGCGAACGTCCGAGCGCATGTTTGGCCAGACGTATCGTTCGCACACGAGACGTTGTGTAGCTCGAACTCCTGGGTGCGACGTGGCATGAAGAGCTTTGAAAATTTGGTGTCGGAAAGCTTCTGGGACGAAAGGACGAGGAGAACCCGTTGAGACATCGCAGGCTAAGGTAACATCTGCGTTAGGGATGTGCACGTCCTGGAACTCCAAAGACGCAGACGAGAAACGGAGCTGGTCGAGTTCAGGATCGCGAATTTGGGCAGAGGCCATGGCGCTGGGAGTGTGACGGCCGAACAGGTAGGAGCGCGGGATAAAGCGTCGGCGACGGCGTTGTCGGAACCGCTGATGTGGCGAAGATCGGTAGTGAACTCGGACACGAAAGCCAGGTGCCGGACCTCTCGAGGCGTTAGAGTGGATCGCTTGGCGTGAATAGCGTAGGTAAGGGGTTTATGGTCCGTGAGAACGTGAAATTGTCGACCTTCGAGGAAATAACGGAAATGCCGAATGGCCAGGTAGATCGCAAGTAGCTCCCGGCCAAATGTGCTGTATTTCTGCACTGCAGGTCGTAGAGGTTTAGAGAAGAAGGCCAACGGGGTCCATACGCCATCAATCTTCTGTTGGAGAACGGCTCCAACGCCAACGTTAGAAGCGTCAACGAGAAGGTTTGTAGGGGCATCCTTGAGTGGGTGGGCAAGGAGGGCCGTGTCTGCGAGGGAAACCTTCAGTTGCTCGAATGCGGCCAGGGAGACGCCAGACCAAGAAAGGTGTGCATTTCGTGGGGTCTTGGCTGAAAGGAGCTCGTTGAGGGGTCGCACGATAGTGGCGCAGTTCGGGATGAAGCGGCGGTAAAAGTTTACCATTCCAAGTAATTCCCGCAATTTCTTGATCGTTGGAGGGAGCGGAAAATCACGCACGGCTTGGACCTTAGTGGGCAATGGTCGGATGCAGTCTTCAGTGACGAGGTGGCCGAGAAACTCCAGCTCCTTGACGCCAAAAAGGCACTTTGATGGATTAATAATGAGGCCGTATTCCTGGAGCCGGGAAAATAGTTCGCGGAGATGGTCGCGGTGAGGTTCAGGCGATGGGCTAGCGACAAGAATATCGTCGATGTAGGCAAAGCAGTACGGGAGACCACGCAGAACCTCATCGACGAAACGCTGGAACGACTGTGCTGCGTTGCGGAGGCCGAACGGCATTCTTAGATATTCAAAGAGCCCGAAAGGGGTTGCTATTGCCGTCTTTGCAATGCTGTCGGGATGCATGGGGATTTGATGATATGCTTTCACCAAGTCAATTTTCGAGAATGTTGTAGAGCCATGGAGGGAAACAGCAAAGTCATGTATGTGCGGTATAGGATAGCGATCGGGGATTGTGACCCGATTCAGCGCGCGCTAGTCGCCGCAAGGGCGCCAGTCCCCGGTACGCTTGGGCACCATGTGTAGGGCAGATGCCCAACTGCTTGACGAGGGTCGCACGATGCCGAGCTCAAGCATGTGTTGAAATTAATTTCGTGCAATCTCGAGTTTTTCTGGCGCAAGGCGGCGAGGGCGCTCGAAGACGGGCGGGCCAGTTGATTCGATATGATGAGTGATGCTATGCTTGACCGGCCGCAAATAGTTAGATGGTGAAGTCAAGTCGGGAAAGTCTTCGAGTATCGCGGCGTAAGGGGACACAGAAGATGCGCGCAGCAGGTGCAAAGAAGATGGTGGGATGCGGGTTGCCATACCAGACACGCAGAGCTTGGTGTTTGCATCAGTAAGAGAGCGATGACGCATGTTGACTACAAGATGGAAATGGGAGAGGAAATCGGCGCCTAAAATGGGATGCGCGACGTCGGCCACGAAGAAAATCCAGCGGAACGTTCTCCGCAAGCCAAAGTCGAGAGTGAGCGAACGTTGTCCGTACGTCTTGATGGGGCTCTTGTTGGCGGCTTGTAGAGAAGGACCGGTGTAAATGCGGCGGCGGTCAATGGATGAGGCGGGGATGACACTGAGCGCGGAAATCGAATTTTCGAGGGATGATCGGTGATAAAGAAGAGGCGACCGTGGTGAGGACCGGCAACAGCGGTCGCGCCTAGTTGCCAGGGCTGGTGTTTTCCTGGAAGATGCAGGGTTCCAGGCACTTAGTCGCTGCTTTGCCGAAACGCTCATGATACCAGCAGAGCTGGAAATGTGGCGTGCGCCTGGGCGAGAAACGACGGCTGGGTGAGAAACGGGAACGCGGACGGAATGAACGTCGAGGACTTGGAGACCTGGGGCGAGCGGAGATTGCCGCTAACTGCGTCTTGAGTACTGCGATTTCGTCTTCTAGCCGATGGGAAGGGGCTGAATCTGGGGCGGAGCTGGGTATAGATAAGCGGGACAGCGCGGAGGAGAGCTGGCGAACCTCTTCGCGGAGCGAGTCGCAATTACAGCAGGTTGCAGTAGTTGCAGCAGGTTGCACAGGTCCTGCTGTGCAGGGCGCTCGTGCGGAAGGCTGCAAAGCAGCAATTGTGTGGGAGGCTCCGAAAGGCGGTGTCGCTTCCATAATCCGGTCCGCGAGCTCTGACAACTCGCGAAGGGGAACAGTGGGAGAGGCTGAGAGAATCATCTGGACGGTGTGAGGAAGTCGCTGGAGAAACAGTTCTCGCAAAATCGACTCGTCTAGCGCTGAGGACTCGTCTCCGAGTAGCTGATACATCCGCCTCAGAAATTGGGTCGGCTTACGATCACCTAATGAGCAGTGAGGTAGTGAGCAGTTGCCGCAGACGTTGTTGCTGGGACTCGGACAAGTGTTTGATAATTTGCTGCTTCAGAGTATCATAAGGGTTGTCGGAAGGAGGGTTCGTCACGATGTCCCGGACCTCCGCCATGACTGAGGCAGACAAAGCAGTAAGGGCGGCGTAGTACTTCGTGTGCTGGCTGGTGATGTGTCGCTTGGTGAATTCGGCCTCGGCCAGGACAAACCAGAGGGCTGGGTCGTTGTGCCAAAAGCTTGGCAGTTTGATGTCGATAAAGTTGACCTGGGCAGAACCAGTGGGCGGATTGTGATCGCCTTGGTGTTGGTCCATGGCTTAATCTTGGTTGCAGGAAGGAGCGAAACGTCCGGGTCACCAAATATGTGGGAGCTAGTAAGGAGCAACCACACTGGGACAGAGGTCCGATGGGGCGACAGTTTATTCCTGGAATGAGCGAGCGAGAATGATGATCGAGATCGTGTGCGTGAAAAGGGCATGCTGTCCGTCTTCTTTTACGGTAGGTGGCCGCCACAATTCTAACACCTGTATCACGAATATCCGTAGCGTCATTCATTCACAAAATAATAAAATGAAATAAAATAAAATGACAGGACAGGTATGGCTCGCGTAGCGCGAAATTCAAGCTTCAGCTGCACGTGTTGTGAAATGAGGCCGGATGAAAGCTTGAAGACAATATTGATTTGTGGGGTCAATGGCGTGAATGGCGTGAATGGCGTGGGTGAAGGTGAATGGCGTCCTGAATGAGGGGGCCGTTCTGGAACACCAAGTCTATCTATCAGCCACGTCTAGTGTCGGTGCACAACGGAAGGTCCAGGTGTTTGGACATACGAACTTGGGAAGGTGGTGTCTTGGCCATTGAAACGTGCACGTTGAAGTATCCGAATACAAGAAGCTGGTGCCTGCGGTAAGCTGCGAGTACGCACACGATAAAGTGGCGGACGCGTTCCTGCTCCGCGCGAGGCGAGGAGTTAGCACACTGCCACCACAAGCGTTGTGGGAAGATGCATGGCACAAATTTCTCCAAGGACGTCACAAGGGATACTCAGGCACGTAGGTAAATGGCAGTTCCGGCCGGTCGGTTGCCCTTGCCAATGCAACGCGCCCCACAGCGGCACCTGAAGCCGAAGACTTGTATCGGTCTCTCCCTCTTGATGGACGTCCTGGAGAGACATAGGAGTGATGTCTTGGAGAGGACACCTCGTCGTGTGTAATTTCTTGTGCGTGGAGCCGTACGGAGCGTCCATTCGGAGCTACGTGTGTCAACGAGTGGGAAGAAAAGGAAAGAAATGAAAGGAGGAGAAAAAAGAGAAACGGGGAAGAAAAGGAAAGGAAGAGAAGAAAAGAAAAGGAAGAACACAAAACCAAAACTAAAAATTCGCAAGCACGGTTACGCGACCACAACGCATCGACAACGAGTGGGGTTTGTCTGGTTGTTCCACGGACCGCATAGTGATTGTGCGGTGCTTTCGCAGTCGATGAAATTCGTCCACCAAAGTTCTGTCGATATTCGCCTTTCCATGATAGAAGTTGAAGTGATTGCCAGCTCCGTCAGTTATCTCACTTTCCATCGATAGCGGTTGTAAACTGGCGGGATGATCCTCCTCAATGCTACGGATGAGAAAGTTTTGCGCGGACAAGCTAATGTGGACGACGCCGACGCGATCTACGCCCACGTTGTAATTGTGACTGCACGTGAGCCATTGTTCTAGGGGGAGGGGATGAATATCTTTATTGAGAAAAAAAATCAAGGAAAGGTTAGTCAGGCAAAGGCCGACTTGCTATTCCTTTCGTACCGAGGAACGGAAAAGGAAAGAGGACGAAAATATAGGAAGAAAACGAAAAAAGGAAAGAAGGCGGCAAGAAAGAAAACGAAAAAAAAAAGCCAAAGAAAGAAAGGGAAAAAGGAAATAAAACGAAAAAAGAAACAGAAAAGAAAGAAACAAAAAGAAAGAAACGAAAAAAAAAAGAAACAACAAGTTGTGCAAACGGGGGAGTTCGTCTGGCGCATTTTATGCAGGAGTAAGGGTGTCCGTGCAACATTCATTCGAAGGCGGTGGAGGAGTGATTCCTCAGCTCTATTGCAGCGGTAGGCAATAGTGAAGTCCTGCATGGGGTCAATCAGGCGTACGAAATGATGATATGAGGTAGAGTCCGGTTGGAACTGCTGGGTACGGACACAACGCCGACGACGAATGTGCAGGGGGCAGACAGAGATCGCTAGGGGCAGAGGCGTGGCAGGAAGAGCTCTGTTAGATGTTGCGTCTCTTGCTATTGTGTCAGTGCGGGTGTTACTCAGAAGGCCTACGTGTCCCGTATTCCATTGAAGCGTCACAGAATGGCCAAAAGAAGTGACACGGCGCTGACAAGCTGGTGCATGATGAGAGAGGCGGTACCCGAATTCTTGTTGTGTCGTCTCTCTCCCTCCCCGTCTCGGGTACCGCCTCTCTCAACAGAATGGCCAGTTGCCGAAAGTTGTGTCAGAGCTTGTAGTATGAGCGTGTGGAGAGGGCATCTGGTGCTGGGGCGAAACGAGAGCAGCAAGTCCAGTGAAGCCTTGCTGTCAGTCAGAACAACCCACTGTGCAGTCGGCACACCGAGCAGGTGCTGTAGAGCAGAGAGGATGCCGAGGAGTTCCACTTCCATAGAAGACATTGGGTATGGGAGGACAACGGCTTGCTGAAAGTCACTATCAGGGATAAAAAATGCAGCACTCTAGCTGTCTGCCGTGACTGAGCCGTCCGTGTATACCTGGCGATGATTCTGATACGTGGAGTGCAAACAATGGAGGGCGAGTTGGAGGGGTACCGGTGCGGGAGTGTCACGCTTGCGCTGAAGACCAGGGATGGTGGAGCAGATATCAGGACGCGCAATGGTCCACATTGCTGGCGCTTATGTGGGAGTATTTGGGGAGGGAGGAAGATGATCCTTCAGGCGGTCGATGGTCTTGCCGAAAGCTGAGTCAGGGCATTCGTCGTCAATATGGCAAAGATAGTGGTGAGGGTAACTGGTGAGATAGCGAGAATATACTCGAAGTGTATTAGCATCCCGCAGAAGAGGGACAGGAGTCTTCATTGCTTCAGCAAGAGTGCCGTAAGTCTCTGATGTTCGTGGTACTCCCAGACAAATGCGAAGGCCGCGGGCTTGGAATGTTAAGGAGCTCGCGCTCCTGTGTTTGGCTGAGGGCATGCATGATAGGGAGGCTGTAGCGTAGTGTCCCCAACACGAGGGCCTGATGGACGCGATGAAGATCAGTGCAGGACGTGCCCAAGGACGCACCAGCGATCCGTCTGAGGACGTGAACTGAGGCAGCCGCTTTTGTGGTAATCATCTTCACATGGCGGGACCAAGTTAGGCCGCGATCAAGTATAACACCTAGGTATCGGCCTGAAGTAGCCAGAAAGGAGCCGTCAAGGTAGGGCAGATACCTACGGAAGCACTTGCGCGAGAACGCCATCGCAACAGGCTTCGCCGGCGACACTGTTAGGTCACGGGAGGCAAGATAGGTGATAATCCCATGTAGAGAGCTTTGCAGTCGGCGCTGGATCGTATCTCGACGGATTGCAGAAGTCCAGATGCAGATGTCGTCGGCGTATATTGTGATAGATGTATGAGCAGGGATCAACTGGGTAAAGGAAGCCATGATAGTATTAAAGAAGAGGGTGCTAAGGACACTGCCCTGCGGGACCCCACGGGTCACGTGGTGCTTGGTGGTGTCACCACGAGCGGTGCACACGAAGAGATAGCGGCCTGATAAGAAGTATTGCACACAGATAAATGTTTCTTGGGATAACGGCACTTAGAACTGCAGCTTTATTTGTTGTTTCTCTTTCTTTCTTTTATTGATCGATTTATTTTTACTTTTCTCTTTCTTATTTTTATTTTTTCATGAACGCTCCACGTGAACCAATAAGAAAAATCGATCAAGCGGTATCCATCGCAGGGGGCAGCCGCCAACTTGAGCCGCAGTAAGAGCATTAAGGATGGCAGCATGGTAAACACTGTCGTAGGCTTTCTTTACGTCGAGGAACACAGCGGCAGTCAATAATCCCTCTGCTTTGGCTTGTTGGACCTGACTGACTAGGTTGATGACACAGTCCAGCGCTGATCGGGCCGGGCGGAATCCCGCCATCACTTCAGGGACATACTCAGCAGTCTCAAGGAACCAGCTGAGACGCGTGAAAATCATGCGTTCAAGTGTCTTCCCTATACAGCTGGTGAGGGCAATGGGACGAAAACAGTCAATGTGATGCGGCGATTGGCCCGGTTTGGGTATAGGAACCACCATGGCCGTCTTCGAATTTTCTGGAACTTGTCCGGTACACCAACTCTCATTGAGAAGCCGTAGGAGATGCAAGCGGCCCGATAGGGGAAGGTGCCAAAGGGCCTCATAGGTAACCTGATCTGCCCCAGGTGAGGTGTGCAGGGGAGCGGCTGCAAGTGCTGTTTCGAGTTCAGAGAGGGAGAAGAGCGTGTCCAGGACAGGATGACTTGGCGCATGGACTGGGACTGCAGGCGTTACTGAGCTGAGGGTGCTGGTGGTAAGTCTTACGCAAAAATCTTCGGCAATTTGTAGTTCAGGCTGTGATGTACAAAGAAACAGGGAGCGGAACGGATTCCGCTGAGATACAATTGCTTTCTGAACCCGCTGGGCTTCGAGGCGGTCAGGAGCGTGACCAGTGCGTCGGGCACGGCGTTCCGCGCGACGACGAAGAGCACGAAGCCGCTCGTACTTAGCATCGTCGGGAGAGGAGCACACCGGGACACGGGAGAAGTTAGTAGCAGCCTGCGAAGCACCTGCTACAGTACGAGAATAATCCTGCTGGTTTCCCAGTGCATCGTTTGAGGAAGCTGACTCCAGCGTGGCCTGATAGAGCTGCCAGTTGGTTCGCTTGACGGAACGTGATGTAGCCGGCTGACGCGATCGTCGGATGCCGATAAGAACGGGCAAATGATCACTTCCAAGGGTGTCGGCATCTACTCCCCATGTGAAAAGATGAGCCACTGATGCTGACACAGCGGTAAGATCAAGACATGAGGAGAGGTATGTGGCTTGAAGAAATGTTGGGGAACCGTAGTTTAATATACTTAGAGTTCTGTCGGCGAAGAGGTCCGCAAGGCGCTGTCCTCTTGCGTCGGTGCGTGTGCTACCCCAGACGGCATTATGCGCGTTGAAATCGCCACAAGGCACAAGCGGCGACGGGAGGCTGGCAATAAGTGTGTCCAATTCAGCAATGTCGTAGGGAACACCAGGGGGCAAGTAAAGGGAGACAACCAAGGTCAAGGGAGCCTAGATGAACGGAGCAGGCCACGTAGTCACCAGTACCCTGTGTGCGCACTGTCCGGCGGACTACGGGAATGTCAGACCGGACGAACAGCGCGACACGACTTGTCCGTCCTCGGGGTTCAGAGAGGAAGGTAAAGTAATTCGAGAGCCGAAAATCTTCTGTGATACCGCATTCGGAGACACAGAGCAAGAGGAATTTGTGCCGGTCATGTGAACTGGCGAAAATCAGGCGTCTTCGACTGGAGACTTCGAGCATTCCATTGAAAAATAGTTGTGTGGCGATAAGGGGCTGTTGGAGGAAGTGGCGGGTGATTAGCCATTCACAGGTGGAGAGGGAAGATGACGCTGACGCAGAAGAGGCTCAAGTGCTAGTACTGCTTGAACAGCCGGTAGATGTCCCGAAGCAGGTATTTGTTGGACAACGGCGCACAGTGCAGTGAACATCATAGCGATTATTGCGCCAAAGAAGTGATCCTCTTTCTCCGGTCGAGCTTGGGACGCCTGAGGTGATCGCGGGAGGCTGTCTTGAGGCGCCGGTTTTCCAGCTGGCTCTTGAGTCTTGACAGCAGATGCAAAGGTCTTTAACGGTCTCGGGGGACGGTGCGTCGGCTGCTCGGCGCTACACGGAAGCTGTGGGAAGTGGGCTTCTCCAGGGGGAGGACGCCGCGAAGGTAAGGTTGCTGCACTCAGGACACGTCGTTGGTTCGCAGCGACCTCGGCCTTGGCAACTCTACAAGCACGGTAAGTCGCGGTATAATGTCCACCACAGTTGGCGCACTTCGGCTCTCGTCGGACCAGACATTGTTTGAAATCATGCGGTCCCGAACACACTTTACATCGCTGGGAGCCTCGGCAATTCCTGGCATAATGACCGTATTTCTGGCAGTTAAAGCACTGAACCGGGGGGTCAATATACTCCGAGACTGGATAGTAAGCGGAGCCAAGTTGTAGCTTGGCAGGGAGAACGCGGCCAGGCTCAAAAGTGAGAAGAACACTTGACTTAACGATAACGTTGGCCGAGCCGTCGCTCTCCCGGGAATAGGCCACTTCTCTCTTCACCACAATAACGCCACTGGCGCGGAAGAAACCGAGGAGCTGTGCATCGCAGTACTGGCATGGAACACCAACTATTCTACCCGTGGTGCGTGTGTGTGTGTGTAGTTAGAGGTTTTCTGGCGCAAGGGCTACTTACGCCAAACCCGTGGTGCGAAGGTATGATTGAGGAATGTATGGGAGAACATCGACTCCAGCAAGTGACCGGAGGGCCACGAGACGGCGCGCAGATTCTTCAGATGACACATGCACAATGAGGGTACCCTGTTTATTGATGCGGTGACGGAGCACCGTCTCTTGTGTTGCCGACAGGATGTCGCGCGCGACGGGGTTGGGGTCCACATCCCAGAAAGAGGCCAGAGGGTTCTCACAGCGAAAAACGACCGGGATGCCGTCGGCACGGTTCTTCTTATACCGTACTATTTGAAACCCATCCTGAGGCACTTTGCAGTTATCCACTGGACTCTTCTGTTCTGATTGACTGTCGTGTTCTAGGGCATGTCTGTGCTCCAAGGCCATTTATTGGGACTGTTTGGACATTCTCTGATCTTTCGCCGTCTCATGGGTGGAGCCTACTTTAAAGTCATAGTCCTCGTTCCACCCCCCACAAAGCGTGAATCCATGCAGAACCCGCTTATCAGCTATCTGGTGCGCGCCATTTTGAAGCTTGTGGGGGACGTTATCGCCGGCACGTGGATGTGACACCCGCTGTGGGACTTATCTCGCTTACCTTGTTTACCTGTGGTGGCAAGGTGCGCCACCGGTTCCTATTGGAGGTGGGGCCTCCGGTGAACTTAATAAAAGCGGAGGGATCCATTTTGCCGGGGCTGTTTTGCCGTGGGGGCTCAGGCTGAGCGGTTGGTCTGGCAATCGATAAGATGTAATAAACCTTGCTGTCTTCTGGTAAGCTGGGCTTTGTTGAGTGTCTCCCTCGTACACTGGACAGAGGGACTACGACCCCGAGTGACGGGATGGCGAGCATTGATCGCGCTGACGTTATTCCCACAAGTGGCGCCCAACCGGCTCGTCTGTCTGGTTTCGAGGAAGACCCAATAGGTTTCCAAAAAGTTTAAAGGGTATTTCTGGTGGTCTCATTTGATGTTTGGATTGGCATGACGGGGTGGTTGGATAGCGGCAGCGCTTCGGAATTCCGGCGCGCTTCCTTTCCCCGTTTCGCTAATTGCTGCGTGTTAATAACGGGTCATACCTTCGGCCTGTTCTTATTTTGAATGTTATTTACGCTGATTGGATGGGCGCGGAGGGTTGGTGTTGGGTAGCAGTTATACCGCGGGTTTCCGGTGTGCTCCCTTTTTGCCCTCATCCGTTCTGTCCTTGCGTGTTTTACGTCAAATAGCCTGCCTTGAGAGCGTGGCCGTGGGTAGGTTTTTTTACGCTTTCATTTTCTGCTAAATTCGGTTGCGGTCCTTTTTGTTTTCTAGTTCCCGCCACGGACCTAATCACCCGCTTCAGCCCCCAATCTCCGCCCCCCAGGGCAGGGGAGATACACAGCTTAGCGTGTACTTCACGTGGTGCAGCGCCGTTGACGCCCAGCAGGTGTACGGTTCAGACCCGTGAAAAGTAGAGCTGACTGCGCACTTGCAGTGCCCCGATCTGCTACCACCGTGCGACAGAGCGCTTGTCAAGTGTGGCGTCGTCGGGGGGAAAGTGCCTTGACGTAGGTTTGGCATCGCCAGCGCAAACGCAGGCGCTGCTGCGACATTACGTGCATGTGCCTTTGCAAGCACTTTGTACGAATGGATCGCAGCCTTGCATGATCAGCAGCCTGCCTTATCAGGCGACTTCGGAAATATCAGACGAGATTGAAATCAGGTGCGCCGTGCCGGTGCCTTCGTTTGATTTCGCAAGTTGCGTGCTTCCGCTATAACATGCAGATTTGCACCAGTTCCAATTTCGAACCAGGTTGCATACGCTGTAGCTCACGCCCTTGCAGACGTAGCTCAGTGGCATTGACTATCTCGGTCTTTAGTGCATACCGCATCCGACTTAGTCTTTTCCGTGCGTTTCCCGTCTTCACGGTTACTCACGATGCATTCGGGGTTTAGTCAGACCCTAGCCGCCAGGAGATTCCTTCTGACCATTTGTACTGTTTCACTGTTTTATTGTTTTTAAAAGGAATGACACCGAGGCACCAAGCAGTGAAGCGCAGCTCCTCCCACCGTCAACTTCGTGGAAGGCGCATTCAGTTTTCTGCTCCTGATGTCAACACGGCTGCCCGACGAGCATCGCATTCCGTAGCCACGTGGACTGTCGTCGAAAGCGGCCGCCCTGTGTCGTGGGCGTCGAGATCCCGTTGGAGTTCCCAACCTAGACCTTTGAGGGGAATGGACCCGAACCAGATCCCGCATCCCTTCCGAGGCCTGACCCAGGAGATTCGTCACTCCGCTGACCCTCTTCTGCCCATGACGGACGAGGAAAGACGTATCCTATGCCCTTTGTGTGGCGTCCCTGAGCTTCACCGTACCGCCCACCGTTGGGGAAATCTTCACCATGCTCGCACGGAGGCCCAGAGGTCCGCTTCGAGTTCAGTGGAGTCAAACGCTGCTGCTGCCTTGGATCTGCTCCGACGTCATTGCCCCGACCTCCTGAGAGCAACTGTCCCACTTACACTCGACCGACCTGGTGCAGCCCCAGCTCCGGTTCCCGAAGACCTGGAAGATATCATGCTGGACGCAGATGATCTCCTCCTGTGAGATTGAGGAGGGGGGAGTGTGGGGGACGTTATCGCCGGCACGTGGATGTGACACCCGCTGTGGGACTTATCTCGCTTACCTTGTTTACCTGTGGTGGCAAGGTGCGCCACCGGTTCCTATTGGAGGTGGGGCCTCCGGTGAACTTAATAAAAGCGGAGGGATCCATTTTGCCGGGGCTGTTTTGCCGTGGGGCCTCAGGCTGAGCGGTTGGTCTGGCAGTCGGTAAGATGTAATAAACCTTGCTGTCTTCTGGTAAGCTGGGCTTTGTTGAGTGTCTCCCTCGTACACTGGACAGAGAGACTACGACCCCGAGTGATGGGATGGCGAGCATTGATCCCACAAGCTGTTCGCCAGGAGATGGTCGACAGCTTGGTTGTCGCACTGAATGCAGTCTACAGGAATAACCGGTTTCTGACCCACAGCCGCCTGTGATAAGGGAGGTTTTATTGCCAAGCTGAAAGAGTTTAAGGACAAAGGGTTTTCGGTTAGGCCTCATATCATCCAAATGCCCATTTCCACCGACTTCCCAAATCAAACAAACGCTCATATTATCCGAAAAAAAGTTCGGAGGTTCTGGGCTTTCGGTTGATCTACGTACTAGCGTAGCAGTGATCCATGCCCCCAAATGCTCTTTTCACCCGAGCGCCCAATACCACCAAAAGCGGAATACTTGAAAGGACATGCTTCCCCCCGTTTGTCAAGGACAGGAGGAGGTGAGCGGTTCCTGGGTGTGCGAGAATCCAATGTACTTCCTGCAACTGACTCAGAAGTGAAGTTTGCCAAGGAAAGCTATTATTGATGTCTATCGCGTTCAAGAAGGGATCCGATCCGAATAGAGAGATATTTTCCATGTGAGCGACTGGAGTCCAGGCACTGTGTAGGTCATCATAGTGGGAAACGAACAGTAACAAAACGCCCACGGCACAGGTCCCGAAAAAAATTACAAAAATGACGTCCTTCTACAGTTCAGACGTTCAGCTGAAACAGCTGAAACAGCCCCTAAAAAAAGCTTGCAAGCATATGAATGCCTGAAACCAGCATAACTTCTGAACTGTAAATCTTTTCAGAAGGCACTTGAGGTTTGTGTGTTTTCCGCCGTCCCGCTATATTTTCCAGCCACAGCGTATACCACTCCCACCATGTTCTTTTTCGGTGCCTCATGACGCAGACCTCCATGAGCTGCTGAACATAGTGCTCCTCCCTTCAGCAACATGCATACGAATAAAATTCATTTTTGAAATATATCTCTGTTCATATCATTTCTTGAACGCGAGCTCATTTGCACACACCGAGATTCGTGTCATTTCTACCCACCCAAGCTCAGGTTTCTTTAATATACATTCCGTGCATCAGCTCTCATCATTATCAGTCGCATCTCGCGGAGATCCCGATGCTAGATATCTAAGGAGAATTATTAAGCACGGGAACAAAATAAGCTGTAGAAGTCAGCGGACCGCATACATCACGTTACAGACCATTTCGAGCACCGCATGAGCAGCACCCAGGGACCCACGTGATGGCTAGGGTCACGTGACCCTCTCTGGTGAGTTGCAGGAAGTACAGTTCGAGTCAGAGTTAACTGGAACGCGATTTCGGCCGCCGAATCGGGAAGAGAGCCACCCTAGGGGCGCTTAGAAGAAATACAGGGAAATAATGTTTCGACTGTCCTACTTACGGCGAATTCGGGTGGTCATTTCATGGCGTCACGGCCTAGCGCCAAATTGCTAGGTCGGCTCCCGAGCTGGATCACTTGACACTTGCCACCCGAACGTGAGTGCCAGGGATATAGCAGTTTTAGGATCAGAATCAGGCTCGCCTGATTCCTTTTGAATCAGGGCAGAGTTGACACACTTGGATCAAGCTAGGGGCATCGCGGTCGCCCGTCTTCGGGTTTCGTCGTCTGCTAAATTACGTGAACTTCGACGTGCGGGCTAACTGGGGCACTCGTAACCGCTCCATTGCGGATTTGACAACACCGGATGTAGTTGGGCAACCTGCTGCTCTATCGTTACGCGAACGCGCGAAAAAAGTGCTAGCTGGCAAATTCCGTGCGCTCGGAAAGCGCCACGCGAGATTGCTTTGTTTCGACCAAGCGAACATGACTGCTCGGGATCTGACAAAAAAAAAAAAGAAAAGAAAAAGCTGACACGAAATGACCACCCGAATTCGCCATTATGCTGCGATGGTGTCCGCCTTGGCATGCGTTGTGGACTCGGCATTACCGTCAACTGTGGCTATCATGGCGACACTTGTTTGGGTTTGAGGCGACTATGTAAAGGTGTATGCTGGCCGGTATCACGTCGATGCGATGCTGTTATTTCTTTAACACACAAAGGCGGACACCATATCCAATAAATTTGCCACTAGACTCCGTGCATGCTCATATGTTTCATCACAAATCTGAAAATGCCCCACTGAGCGAACGCGACCACCTTCGCGTGTATCAATGAGATAAAGTCAGCGCATCCGTGCGATATCAGCCGGCATACACCTTCACACAATCCCCGCAAACACAAACAAACATCGCGATGACAACCATAACTGAGGATAATGCCGAGTCAACAGCTCATGGCAAGGCGGACACTCCCGCAGCAACAGTGGGATTGTCGAAACACAATTTCCCTTTTTTTCTTGAGAGAGCAGCTAGGGTTGCTATCTCCCCGACTTTAGCTCCGCCAGTCGAACTGGCGTTCCCGTTAACTCTGCTTCGAGCTGTACAGTGGATTCCCGCACACTTAGGATCCGCTCACCCTTCTTCTTTTCCCTGTTAAACAGGGGAAGCGTGTCCTTTCAAGTATCGCTTTCGGTGGTTCTGGGTGCTCCGATGAAAAGAGCATTTGGTTGATTTGGGGGGGGGTATATGTTTATTCACACGATGGAGATGTCAGCCAGGCAAGTGCCGGCTTGCTACTCCTTAAAAAAAAAAGAAAGAGACAAAAGAGGACAAAACAGGTGCGGGAGAAGCCGCGATGGGAACCATGTGCTGCGGGCGTTGAGGATCGCCGCCTGTGCTCCAGAGGGCGGTCATCATTTCTGTGGCCGTGAGGTACTCGAAGAGTGCCTTGGTAACAACCCGTTGCCCAGGGCGGGGGACAGGCCCGAGGAGTGTAGCGAGCGAGAGGGGGTGGTGGCCCAAGGCTTGGAGGCGTCGGGCGAGGGCGGCACGGGGCGCCGAGAACGTCGGGCACGTTAGCAGGAGGTGGGCTACTTCAGCGATGGCGCCGCAGGCATTGCAGTTTGCGTTGCCGCGTATGCCCGTCTTGTGCAGGAGTGACGGACTGTAGGCGACGTTAAGGCCGAGGCGATGAAGCAGGGTTTCCTCGGCCCTGGTAAGGTGTTGGGATGGGTAAAGTTGGGGTAGATGGCTCGCAGAAATGTGTTGCATCGAATAGCGTCTGCAATGAAGTGGCGGGTTTCAGGGGCAGACCATCGATGAACTTTAAGGTGGCAAGCTGATGCCGTGAGCGGTAGGTTTGCGATGGGGCTGTCACAGCTATGTGCGCGCCTTGCAGCAGCGTCGGCACGGATATTCCCAGGGAGGCCTATGTGGCTGGTAACCCACTGGAGCCAGACGGTATGACGGGAGGCGAGAACAGTTGTATGACGAGATAGTCATTGCGTGGAGATCGTTGATCGTCTGGGATCCGTGTGAGCTGATGACCTCCAACACTGCCTTACTATCTGTAAAGATGGACCAGTTTCCCTGTGTCGAGATGGAAATGTGCTCAAGCGCCGCGTAAACAGCAAAGAGTTCAGCCTCCGTGGATGACGTCTCGTTTGCAAGGAGCGCTCGATGGCCCCGCGGGGCACATAAAATGCTGCGCTCGCTCTGTCAGGTACGACCGACCCGTCGGTGTAAACTGCTAGCCGCTGGTCATGTAGCGTGGAGAGGTGCTCCAGGGCAAGCCGACGTGCGACATCGGAAGGAGTGTCATTCTTTCGCTCAAGGCCGGGGATAGTGGAGCACACGAAGGGCCGGTCGAGGGCCCACAAAGGGGGGGGGGCAAAGGACACGGTGGAAGAGGGCTGCGGCACAACTACCCGCAGGCGGTCGATAGCGCCACCAAGGGCAGAGTCGGGGCAGTCACTTCCTATGAGTCAGAGATAGTGGAAGGGGTGCCGCGTTAGGATCCGCGTGTAGACCCGAAGGGTTTCCCTGTCACAAAGAATGTTTGCAGGTGGTTCACATGCCTCCGCAAGGACTGAGTATGTTTCGGTCGTCTTAGGCAAGCCCAAACACACTCGAAGGCTGCGGGCCTGGATATTGAGGAGCTCACGCTCGCCAGTCCTACTCAGGCCGTGCAACACCGGGAGGCTGTAGCACAGCAGGCCGAACACGAGGGAGTGGTGTACTCGGCGCAGGTCGTCACAAGACAGGCCCCACGACAGTCCTGAGACCCGTCGCAGGACGTTCGCAAAGTTGGACGTCTTGGCCGAGAGTGCCTTGATGTGGTGGGACCATGACAGGCGTTTGTCAATGATTACGCCGATATATTTGGAGTGCGGCACGAATTGGAGAGGGGTTCCAGAGACATGAAGAGGGTAGCGGGCGAATGATCGCCCGGTAAACGCCATACCGACTGTCCTGCTCGGGGAGACACGTAGACCCCTATCGGCAAGGTATAACACGATTGTATTGAGGGCGTCTTGTAGGCGATGTTGAATCGCGTCACGTCGCATGGCAGAGGTCCATATGCAAATATCGTCAGCGTAAATTGTAATGTTGGTATGCTCAGACAAGTGCGTCGGGAGGGAAGCCATGATGAGGTTCAATACGAGCGGACTTAACACACTGCCTTGCGGTACGCCGCGATGGACAGGGAACGGGGCTGTGTCACCTTGCGTGGGGCGCACAAATAGAGACCGATCCGACAGGAAGTCGCGGATCCACGCCGTCATGCGGGCCCCGACACCCGACTCTTGCAGCGTTGCGACAACCGCGCTGTGGAGGACGCTCTCATAGGCTTTCATGACATCCAGGAAAACAGCGGCTGTGAGTTGGCCTTCAGACTGTGCTTGGTGAACGCTGACACAACATCAACCACGTTGTCGATGGACGATCTTCCCTGCCGAAAGTCCGCCATGGCTTCGGGGAAGTACCTCGTGGTTTCAAAGTACCAGCTCAATCGTGCGTGAATCATGTGCTCCATGATATGCGCCACACAGCTAGTGAGGGCTATCGGTCCAAACGAGTCTATGTCGTGAGGTGATTTTCCGGGTTTCAAGATGGGAACAACAACCGCCACCTTCCACTCCTGGGGCACAGCGCAAGCACGCCAAGACTCGTTGAATATCCGTAAAAGCAGCTGTTGTCCACGCAGCGGGAGGTTGTGGAGAGCCTTGTAGGTGACGAGATCTGCGACGGGGGATGTGTGAATTGGTGAGCGACGCAAAGCCGATTCCAGTTCCATTAGCGAGAACGGTTGATCCAGAGAGGGCTCAGTTGGTGGTTCCGGGACAACCGGGATGTCACGGGCTGACGCTGAGCCGTCGGGAATTGGGACGTAAGTCTGCCGCAGTACTCCTCTGCCAGCTGTAATTCGGAGCGTCCTGTGGCCACGGAGAGTGATCGGAACGTAAACCGGTTTTTGTGTAACAGGTTCGGCTAGTCCTCTGAGTGCCGTCCATATTCGGGACAGAGGTGTTCGTGGAGATAGGGAGGAAGCAAAGTTCCTCCCGTGATTTCTGGCCAATTTACAGATGTGTCTATGGACGGCTTTTTGTATCCGTCGCGCTTCCAGCATATGGGCCAAGAGATGCGTGCGACGGGCCCGCCTCTCTGCTCTCCGCCGGATCGCACGTAGTCTGGCGCACTCCGCATCGACCGCTAAGGACTCGGTGGGAAGGTGAAAGACTCTCATGGCACAGTGTGTGGCGCCGACCACCAACCGGCAGAAGTCGCCGTTGCTGGCGTTCCCAAGTACGGGGTCTGTGAAGGTGGAATCAACGGCAGCCCTGTAGCGTTGCTAGTCGGTCCGCTTGACTGCGCGCTTGAGCTGTGTCCGATGTACTCCGCGAATGTTGATTAATACCGGGGCATGATCACTGCCAAGCATATCAGCGCGAACAGTCCAGGTGAAGTACCGCGCAACCGAAGCAGACACAACTGTCAGGTCCAGGCACGGCGATCGGTATGGTGACTGTACAAAGGTCGGGGAACCGTCGTCAAGGATGTGGAGGCTCCTCTCTTCGAACAGCGCAGCAAGCCGCTGTCCTCGCGTGTCGGACCGCACGCTGCCCCAGATGGTATGATGGGCGTTAAAGTCTCCACATAAGACATATGGCGTAATAACACTGTCCAGGATATTCTTCAGGTCGCTCACATCATATGGGACAGCGGGTGGTAGGTAGAGGGAGACAACTGTGAGGTCCCGGGAGCCCACTCGAATCTAGCAGCAGACGTATTCCTCTGCGCTCGTTGCCACAATGCTCCTCTGCAGAGCCGGTATGTCCGAGCGGATGAAAGTGGCTGCCCGACATTTTGTTCCGCTTGGTTGTGAGACATATGTGATATAATTCGACAGACGGAAATCAGCTCGGAGCCCGCATTCTGAGATGCACATGAGGGGGAACTTGTGCCGCCACGCAAACTGGCGAAAGTCTGATATTTTGGATTAAAGGCCTCTTGAATTCCACTGGAAGATTGTTGTCGTCTGATAGTGCACTATTGTTGGCACCACCAGTTCGCCGTCCAGGGAGCGATGCCGTCACAGAGCCGGGGCTTAGCGCCCAACCGGCTTGGTTGGCAGTAAGGGGGCGATTGCGTTTTCAAGTTGAAGGATCGATTGGACTTCAGTGAGCGCCTTACACTCGGGGCACGCAGAGGCTATGGCCTTTAGTGCCACGAAAAGCAGCCTGATTATCACAGATTGCATGTCAGCTGGGGTGCAAGACGATGAAGCGGAAGTTGCGCGACGGGCTACCTGGGAGTGGGTCACTTCCGTGCAGCTCGTGGGTGCAGAGTTCGGTGGTGCTTGCGCACTGTCGGAGGGGGGGTGGTGGTGGTAGGAAGTGACTGTGCATCCAGGCAAGTTGCTTCTCGGAGGCAGGCGTAGAGGCCACACAGATCTTCGGTGTCTTCGTCTGCGGTTTCTTCGGCGATCCTTCTTTAGGACTTGTTCCTTGGCCGATCTATAGCTGCTGCTAGAACGCGAGCGCTCTCTGGCGATGCGTCTTTGCAGCTTGAATTTGGGACATTCGCTTGATGTCGCTGAGTGTTTCCCATTACAGTTGACACACAGGGGGTCATTTTGCGGGCAAACAGCACAGTCATGGGACGCTCCACAGGTTGCGCAAACCTTTCTCCGGCTGCAGCACGCAGCTACGTGGCCGTGCCTCAAACAATTGCGGCATTGTGGGGCGCGCGGTAAGTAATCCTTGACTCGCATTGTCAGGAGATGGAAGCTGATGTCGTTGGGTCTCTGTGACCCGAGAAAAGTGAGTCTCACAGCTCCTGCGTCTTTCCGTATTCGCCTTGCCGCAAGAACCGGAGGCTCAGACCTGATAGCCTCCTTTATCTGATCGTCAGAGAGCGAGGCATCGATATCCGTGATAACACCGTAGCACGAGTTGAGGGGGCGCGGTTCGTAGGCGCGGACGGGAACACTACAGATCCTGTCGTGCCTCAAGAGGCGCGCTTTTGCCGGAAGGGAAATGACTTCCACAGCAAGGATGTTCTTTGCATAGTTGGGTCGTATTTCCTTAATCCTTCCTGGCAGCTCAGAGGCAAGAAATTCGGAGAGCTTGAGATGATTCAGGTTTGCGAATTTGGACGCCGGGTCCAGTGGCGCGAGCAACACTGTAGTTGATTTGGGATGTCGGTGGAAATGGGAGTTTGGAGGATATGAGCTGCTACCGAGTTTTCGAATGACGATGTACTCCTTGCATCGTAAACGATCAGCATCAGTGTGGCGACGGCGACCACATGACGACAGGAAACAATAGAGCCCGGCGACGACAGGAAGCAATAGAGCCCGGCGGGGAAGGTCGCTTAGGCGTGTTGTCGCATGACGCGCTTCAGCTTGGGCTCCTCCTAATGGCCTAACTGTCTCTATAAACGGCTCTGCTGTTCTCTATACACTCGCGCCACGAAGTACTGGTTTGTGGCATATTACTGGTTTGTGGCATAGTACTGGTTTGTGGCGTCGTCTTCTCCTACGGTTGCGTATCGTTCGCATCAGGATTCCGAACTTTTCCCTAGCTACGCTGCTAGGCCCCACACAATATAGTCGCGACACAAAGGCACTTCTTCCATTTTTACGGATCTGTGGCCTTCTGGGAGAAAAAAATGACCAGTATAGGTGTGACTCCGTGAGGGCCGGCGCTAGGAAACAAAGGGTGGGTGGCCTGGAGGACATTGCGAAGATACTAAAAAGGACTGCTTTGTCCTGTTTTCAGAAGGTTCGGGTCTCAGCTGCACAGTGCCACAAGGCAGTGGTCTTGGAGTTTGGTTTCCTATCGCTTCCTCGTTTATCTCCCAATACACCTTTGAACGTGAGATGTTTAAATAGATGCATTGAATGCTCGGACCGAACAGCGCAAACATAACCTGATGCAACCTAAGCTCACAATTTATTTTTGTTAAAGGAAAATTTATTGAACCTAAGAACGGAATAAGAACTGCTACTTCGCACGTTAGTTAACATACACCTTACATACACATCACCATACGTACACATATACTTACTCACCTACAGGGTGTTTCACTTAAAAGTGACCCCTAATTATTAGAAACCATGTACTTGAGATAAAAATTAGAAACCGTTTGCATAATACCTGTGAAGGTTTTTGCCGCAGAAGCAGGTGGTTTCCATCAGTGTACCTCATGAATTTGCCTAATTAGCTTAATGGAACTCAAAAAAATTCCAAGGAAAGGTACCGTTCTTTTTTTTCACGCTACTTAGAAACCCCATCTCCACAACACCCCACTTTTTTTCAGCACTCCACACTCAACTTTCCACAACAATTTTTTGCGGAAAGATAGCGAAGGATCCTGAAATGCAGACATGTACAAGGTACTCTGAAATGTGTTTAAGATAAGATAATAAATACTGACGTTAGAATGTAAATCAGATGGGGTATAAATGCATGAAAATTAAAGCAATAAAGAAGGAGTACGGAATACTTCAAAAAGTATTTCAAATACAATTAAGATACTATTTATCCTTGAACGCAAAAAGTCACAAGTTACTGGTGAATGCGGCAAATCGCCGCCATGTGATATGAATCGCCTAAACTCCGCGTACTACGCAAGCCGTCCCTGTGTACTAGGAGTCATCTAAACACAAGTCCCAAAAAGATGACAAAGAGATACCACATAACTCCACTAAATATATGTGACCCAGAACAAAACAAACTTCTAGCAGGTCCCTGCCCGGCGAGGTCAAAATTATGCATTACCGCGTCAGAGCACACATGATAGAACCCTCACTCGCCAAGGATTAGTACACACGGGGCAAGATCTCTAAATGGAGACTCCCAAGAAGGACCAGTGTCCTGATCAAGTCCGAGGGACTCGGAAAATTTCGGGATAATGGAAAGACGAGACACAGAAAGTTTGAGAGGGAGATCCAAAATATGTAATTAGAGTATCGAGTAGAAAATACCACAAAGTGTATTTTAAATAGAGTACAGATACACAAAACAAAAACTATTGAGTAGCGTACCAAAATATCGCAAAGTGTATTTAAAATACAGTATTTTAAATACAATACTCCAAATACGTACAAGTCTGCTGAAATGGGCTTTCTAATTAGCACGAAAAAGTTACATTTCCTTGGGATTTTTTTAGTTCAATTACGCTAATTAGACAAATTCATGAGGTACACTGACGGAAAGCAGCTGCTTGAGCGGTAAAAACCTTCACAGGTATCACGCAGAAGGTTTCTAATTTGTATCTCAAGTAGATATTTTTTAATAATTACTGGTCACTGTTAAATGACACACGCTGTATATACAGGGTGTTTCCTTTTATCTGCAACACATTTTCATAAAAAGGGGAGTTGTAGACGATGCAGTACTTACACACACCCTGAAGACTAAATGAAATGAATTGAACTAAATGAAAGCGTGTTTGGCACATTTCACGATACCGTGCATCGAGTGAGAAAATGGCCAGTTACTTGAGCACGCTTTAATTTTGAGAAGTCATAGACTGTGTCACACAATATGACGCAACATTCGAATTGCTCGTAGGGGTCTCAAACTTCGAACGAAGTGCTTCGAATTCGTGGCACATGTGATACTGGTGGGCTTCACCCGACAGTTTCGGTGCACCTAATGAAGCCTTCTTTACAGGGTGAAAGTTTAGAATATAAATGGAACCTTCGAGATCCCAATATTCACCCAAATAAATGACATTAGAAGCTTCGCTGTGCCACTGGCAGTGGCTACGCACCATTAGCGAACTAATGCACAGTGCTGTCAGCGGAATGTGTTGTATACGCGCTTTTAGATTCCTAATACCTGGGATCTATCGGGTATATCAGCAGGTGAAGCCTGCTTTATGCTTTGTCCTGAATTCTTGGGCACATTAATTGTTTGTTCCTGCCTTTTTTTTTGGGGGGGGTAACTATTCGAAGATCTTCAGTTAGCAAGAGGCATTCGATTCGCAATTCGGATACCGAAGTTCATATTCGGTTCAGATTTAGAATCGAAATTTTATGTGTTCGCCTCGATATTCGAAAAATTAGAATATTCCACCCCAAATATAAAGCTCCGCCCCAATTCTCCGTTAGTCTGCGTTAAATATACTTCTCGTACGTGCTATAGCTGAATTCCATTGTGCCGATAATGCGTCATTCATTTGGTGCAAGTACGCAAGCGCAAATACATGGAGGCGTTAATTATTTCATTGAAATAAAGTTAAAATCCGGGTGGGTTGGTGATCCACATTAAAAGCGAGTTCAAGGCAAGTGCAAGAGAACAAGGCATGGGAAGAAATAAATAAATAAAAGAGAAGAAAAAGCAAAAGAAAGAAAAAAAAGCACGCGACAAACAGAGCACTGTTGAATGTAAGTGATCTGTTCGAAATTAAAAATTCGGAGGGGCTATTGCGCAAATTAGGGATTTTAAAGAAGGGGAAATAAAGCGTTTTTCATTGTACGTAAATGACGGATAATAATATTCCGCAAGGGTGGGGGGATATGTGTATTATATAAAAAAATAGGAGGGAAAGGTTAGCCACAGCTACAGCGGCTTGCTATTCTCAGGAAAGAAAAGAAAGGAAAAAAGGAAGGGAAAGACAAATAAAAAGAAAAACAAACAAAAAGCAAAACAAACAAACAAAACGGAAAACAAACACGAAATTGGTGACAGTTCTCCCAGAAGGCCACAGATCCGTAAAAACGGAAGAAGTGCCTTTGTGTCGCGACTATATTGTATGGGGCCTAGCAGCGTAGCTAGGGAAAAGTTCGGAATCCTGATGCGAACGATACGCAACCGTAGGAGAAGACGACGTTGGCGGTAACGGGTGCAGTGGAGCAGCAAGTGCGGGATGTCTCCTTCGAGATGACAGGTGGGGCACTTGGGTGACGAAAGGTAGCCCATCTTAAAGGGACTGTGAAATTTCCCGAACCCCATACTTTTTTTTCGCTGGAAACTGTTCTTCCCGCAGAGAAACTAATATGCCACAAATTTTTGCGGACGAAATCGCTCCATTCTGCGAGGAGCGCGCGCTGGAACTGTCTCTTCCGCGTTCCTCCTCTCCCGCGCATATTTCCCTGTCGATGGTGTAACTGTTCGTACCGCACTTCGGTTCCCCGTTACGTCACCGGTGTTGCACAATGGCAAGTAATGCCGCGAGCTCGCGCTGTGGCTGCCGCTGCCGCCGTCCAGTCGCACATACAAGGTCACAAGGTCTCTGGTCGCGTCTGAGGGTTGAAGTTGAAGCATTACGTTTACTTGGTTGGAGGCGTTCGGATAGCACGCTATAATGAACAGCTTTTTGCATGTGAATTCTTCGCTACAGTTGAACTGGCAAGTATGACACGTGAGCTGTACTTTGTTCATCGAATGTATTCGTCGTCTGATCTGCGGCCGTTCACAACAAGGAACTCACGCACCTCCGTGACTTTGAGAGTTTTGCTGACGAGTTACGTGGGCCTCTTGCGATTCACCACAACATGTATTGGTTGTATCGCCGTCACCAATAGAAAGTGTCTTGTGGTTGCTTGGCGTTGCAGTTATATTTACGTCAGTTGCAGTTATGTTTACATGTTAGCAATCTGACAACAAAGGAAGTGCGTTGTGAGGTGAGACTGTGATATTTGGAAGATGCCCCCTTTGTTGCTCGATTTGCTTGCACCACTTATCGTAAAAGACTGGGTGACCTAATGGTCTAATGTTTTGTTTTACTTTGTTTCAACTCATTACATTTACATCATTACTGTTATTATTCAAAGGAGCTTCGCGCCTTTAGGCGATTTTGATTTACTCTGCATTTATTGTTGTACAGGTGGCAGATTATGTTTCATGCAAGAATTTATTGATGAGCACGTCACATATTCTGTATTCAATGTTGAACACGTCGTAAATCTGAGCGTTGCCAACCACCATGCCTACAAAAACTCAGCTGTAGCGTATTCTGTAAGAGTATTCAGACATCGTATTGATTTCTGATAAGTGTTTGTCGTTTAACAAATTTATTGTTCAACCAGGTTTCCAATACTGTGTAATACATCCATAACCCTAAGACTCGGGGACACAATCTCACGACACCAGTTCGCCTGCTTTGTTGCCTCCTTTTATTATTGTGTTGCGTTAGCTTGAAGTCACCAGTTGAGTAACTGGAAAAAAGCAAAAAAAAAAAACAGTACTGACGTAGCGTGCCCAGTATTTTGCAATTAGAAAAACGACAAGTAATTGGTACTATTTCAAGTTAATTGCTTGTTGGTCTTCTGGCGGAAATCTGCTTTCTTTGTGAAAGAACTGTTCCATTTGCCACCGGGACAGAGTCCTCGTTATGCAGGCTTCTCCGAAGGTGTGGGCGCACTTGTACGTGCGTCAAGGACGAGGACATCAGGGTCAAACAGCTGAAACGTCGACATTTAGCTTAAATTGTACAATAACTAAGACCTAACATCTACACATGCACATTATATGCTATACATGCATAATTTTTATTTTTAATAGAACACAGGATATGTTCTATTTTACACTGTCACACAGCTCATCTAACATCAGTATTGGCACCAGTGTTACCAGCAAATAAGGGCTGAAGTAGCTGCACGGCCTTGCAGGATGCCCAGAGCAAGTTGAGCTCGTTGAACACAGCAGTACACCACTGGTATGATAATGGTTGGTATGGGTATTTTTTGGTAATGTGAAACAAAGCGCAGAGTTGTAGCAGGAACAAAATCTCATGAGGACATAGTGTATCAAAGGTAGGTTCCTTTAATTTAGAGGTGAACTGCAGAGCACTTCCTGGAGTTGTCCTGGTATGTTACCTGGTGAAAGACTTCAGCTGCCATGCACATGGGCCGCCCTGATTTGAGAAAAGAAAATAGCACAGTACACAACCGCAGTTCCGGTGAATGCAAATGATGTATTCTAACTGAGCAATGATTATAAGATAAGAAGTGTAAACAAGAAAATGTCCCTCTCAATATCACATTTGTGCACATGATAAAGCAAACTGTAGATCAAATAACAAAAAAGGTTAAAAGAAAACTTGTGAACAATATACAGAGCCCGAATGGTAGGCAAGACACTGCATTAAAGAGGAATCTGGAAAGAGGGTGCACAGCATTTGTCTGCTCTGAATAGTGGGCTACAATGATCATGCTGTCTCATCTAAGTGGTTTCAGGCTCCGCTGAGGAAGTCACCTGTGAACATGAAAAGAACAGATACGTATGTTCAACATATCACATAAATATTCTGTTGAAATATGGTTTCTAAGATCATGCTAAACGAAGTGTACTTTTATCAACAGTACACCACCTGAGTTTAGGGACTAGATTCGGTAACTTCTACTTTCTTTTTTTTTCTACTCTCTCTGTGCCGTAAGCGGAGGCAAGGTTCAGAATCACGCAGATGAGAATTAACCCATTCACACAATCCTGAAATCTATTATAGTATTTGAACCACACGGACTGAGAGACCTTTGTCAGCTCCAATAACGAAAAATACTGTCCAGTCCGCCAGTTGTCCTCTCTTCGCCGCTGCGTTTAGATTCGCTCCCGAGAAAACAGCTCGCGCGAAGAAGGTAAAATTTCGGTTCTAGACTCAGAAAAATGACTTCTTTCGAACGAAACGAAGTAAAAAATCGTTTCATAGTCCCTTTAAACAGGAGCAGTGGAGTACGCGCCATATTCAGTCGAAGTCTGTGGAGTAAAGACTCTTCCTCCCTGGGGTAGCGGCCTACGAGTGTGTGGGTCATTGTAGGGTCAATCGAGCGCAGAAAAGGGTTCGTCCTGGCAGCGCGTCGAAAAAAAGGCCTGAGAGCTATTTCTGCAGTAGCGGTGCATGGCTAGCCCACAAGCAGACGGCGTAAGCAGGACAGAAGTGACAGACCCAGCTGCACGAGCACACCTGTCACGGCGAGGGCATTCCCCGAGATACCTACGTGGCGCGGAATCCATTGGAACCACACACTTGTAACATAGAGACGACGGTGTGGCGCGCAGGCAAAGGATCTCCGTGTAGATGTCGTTGATAACTTTGGGCGAATACGACGCCGGGGCCTCCAAAGATGACTTACTATCGGAAAGAATAGTCCACGCTCTTGGTGTCATCGAAGAGATGTCCCGCAGAGCAGATAAGATAGCAAAGGCTTCTGTTTGGGTTGACGAGGGCACTGGCAGCAGCTTGAAACCACGCTGGTATGCCTGCTCCGGAATGTAAAATGCAGATGATGATTCATCGGATGCCATGGAGCCGTCAGTGAAAACCTCCATTCGGTTTGAGTGCACGGGGTGGAGATATTGCAGCGTTAGTTGGCATGCCACAACAGCTGGGACATAGCTCTTCTTGGGAAGACCAGGAACGGATGTGTGCACTGGGGCAGACTTAAGGCCCACAGCGGCTCCGTACAGCAGACCGAGGGATGCGATGGTGGGATTTGTCCTTGTAGGCGCAGAACAGCTTCGGCGTACGCCGAAGAAGGGCAATGCTGCGTAACATCACGAAGGTGGTGACATGGGTGCCGTATACGAGACACCTTGTGTAAGGATTGGTGATTGCCCTAATGCAAATTGTAGAAGAAAGCATCGATCACTTTGTTGCGCTGAGGTTTCAGAATTTGTCGTGTTGTTCTTCACAGGAACTTGGACTCAACCAAAGGGGAAATTTTTCATTCAGAAGAGGGGTGTTTGTATTGGGTCGTGGATCGCAAAGAATCTGAGCGCGCTTCTGATGGCCAACGTAGATAGTAAAGTTAAAATGTGTTTAGAAAACAGAAACGTTGGAGCTAGAGGAATGTGGAGGCATGTAGGTTATTGCCTGGCCTTTTTGCACCAGGACATGACAGGCGGTCACGGTATAGGAATTGTTTGAGACCCACGGCGAGGATATCGAACTCACAATTGAAGAGGCCCGAGAAAGGGCAATTCAGTTTTTGGACTGAATTTCGTTTCAGTTTCGGTTTCTGGTAGTGGACGCTAAAACAATTTTGTTGTTTCCATTTCCGTTTCCTGCTAAATTTCGGTAATTGCAATTTCTCGTTTCCGGTACCCAACCCTAGTTTTCTTTCTGGATTCTACAAATTCGTAAATCCCACTTTGCGGAAATGTGGATTTTTCACGAGCACCCTACACAGAGGACATGCGCTAAGACAGAAAACTGTGTTTCAAATCATCACATTTGTGCAGGAAGGACACACGACCTCCTGGATATGATGATGTCCTTGTGGATGTTTCACTTGGTAAAGCCGAGTTCTTTCAGTGTACCACACAGGCAAAGCAACCATACCAAACTGTTTTCCCATCAAACAGATCAAGTAATGATGAAAGATGGAAGTCACTGAAAACATTAGCCAGCCGTGGGACTCGAACCCACATCTTCTGAATTGCCTGTCCGGGGAACAACAACAACATATATATTGTGATGATGAAGTGGGGAGGTTTTCCACTCTCGGAGTGGAAGGCTACCCCATAGCTAGGGGTCTAATGTGAGTGGTGACAATGATGAGTGATGACGATGAGAGATGACGGGAATGATCGAAGTGGCGATGACGATGCTGGACGTGACCGTGATGGTGGGAATGTCCGAGGGCGCTGCTGGGGTCATAATGAGTCCTTTAGGTTTGCGCCTCAAAGAAGTCAACCACGTGACGTAAGGCCGCCCTGGAGTCGGCCGCGGTATCCCAAGGGCCGAGGATGGTCGGCAAGTTGAAGGGGCGGCAGCCAAGGGTGGTAAGCTGTGACTGCAGTGTACGCCTGTCGTTGACATAGGTCCGGCAGCGGAGGAGTATGTGCTCAACGTTGGCAAGTACGCCACACTCGTTGCACATAGGGCTAGCCTCACAGCCTAGCTGGTATCGGTAGGACGGAGTGAAGGCCACATTCAGACGTAGCCTGTGGATGCGTGACTTCAGAGGACGAGGAAGCTTTGCAGGCAGCCGGTATGACAGCGTTGGGTCCCCATTTCCCAAAGAGGACATAGTTGGAATGTCCTGTTGCCAGTGTAGGGTAGACCAGGAATCGGACAAATGCCTGAGGAGGGATCTTCTGTCTCCTCTCGAGAGTATAATGGGCATAGAAGGCCGTTGTTGGTGTGCAGCGGCAGCTGCAGCGTCGGCCTCGTGGTTCCCAGTTATTCCGCAATGCCCTGGAACCCACTGAAAGGCAACGTAGTGGGAGCGATCTTGTAGGGACTTCAGGGCGCACAGGATGTTTATCACCACTGAGGCAAGGGAACCGCGGATGCCCATGTTTTTAATGCACAGGAGAGTTGCTTTGGAGTCTGTGTAAATTACGCAGTGCCGCGGTTCACAGCCTTCCGCATATGTCAAGAATAACAAGATAGCATAGAGTTCAGCGGATGTCGATGAGGTACGGCGAGATAGACGACACCCACGTGTAACAAACCCTGATGGAATGGCAAAGGCTGAAGATGAAGTGTCCCTGGTCGACCATCCATCCGTGTATACAGCAATACTGTTGCGGTATTGAGCCTCGATGAAGTCAAGGGTAAGTTGCCTAAGAATAAAATCAGGATAGTCCTTTTTGTTGTTCTTAAAGCCGGGGATGGAGACAGTGACAGGCGGCGGTGGCAACGTCCATGAAGGCACTTTGGGTGCCGTCTGGTCGACTATGAATTTGGGGATATGAGGTCTGCATGATGTCACAGCAGCATGAAGCGTCGCGTTCCGTCTATCGTGAAGCTTGCGAATCAGAGTGTGACGGTTATGATGGGCACGTAGACGCAGATAGTGGCGTGCAGTTTCCCGAGTACGGATAACCTCAATGGGTATGTCCCTGGCCTCAGCCACTACTAGATGGGTTTCAGCGCCTCGCGGGACCCCGAGACATACCCGAAGACTACGCGCTAGCATGGCTCGAATCCTTTGAATCAGTGTCTGAGGAAGTCCGTGCAGGACGGGAAGGCCGTAAATCACTGAGCCACGAACCAGGGCATTGTGCAGCATCAGGAGATCCTTCTCTTCTCGCCCCCATCTCATACCTGCGAAGTGACGAATCGCGTTGACCCAGCGTTGGACTTTCTGTTCAATGATGTCTATGTGGCGCTTCCACGACAAATTCCATGATAGGGTCACGCCGAGGAACTTGTGATGTGTCACCTGCTCCAGTGGGCTTCCACCAATATACAGGCGATATCTATGCATGTCTGCGCGGGAAGGCTCGAACTGCGCTTTTCTCTACGGATATCTCCATTCCTGCATGGAGTAAGTAGAGGCGAATGGCATCTAACGTGCGCTGAAGACGCTGACGGAGTGCTGGACGGGAAGTGCCTGTAGTCCAAACACAGATGTCATCGGCATACAGGGACAAGTTGACTTTCCGCTGAATGCAGGTTCCAATGCCCGCCATAACGACATTAAAGAGGAGCGGACTTAGGACGCTTCCTTGTGGTACCCCCTGAGAGATGGGGAATTGCTCTGTGTCGCCTTGTCTTGTCCGGACGAAAATACCTCGTTGACTGAGGAAATCGGCTATCCAAAGCAACGTTGTACGTGAGAGCGCAGCGCTGTATAACATGTAAGATTGATGGATGGCTAACGGTGTCATATGCTCTCTTAACATCAAGAAATACCGCCGCCGAGATCTTCCTGCCTCGTCGTGCCTCTTCCACCGACGTGACCAAGTCGAGGACAGAGTCTTTCAAACTGCGGTGCCGTCGAAACCCAGCTTGCTCTTGAGGGAAGAAGGCACGGCTTTCGAGCCACCACTCAATTCTACGCAAGACCATTCTTTCCATAACTTTCTCCAAGCAGCTGGTCAGAGTTACCGGGCGAAATGATGCCAGTTGGGATGGGTGTTTTCCTGGTTTTAGCTACGGTACCACTTGGCCGGCTTTGCACTGCCTAGGAACCTGTCCATGCCTCCACGAGTGATTGCAGATGTTCAGCAGGGCCTGAAGGGAAGTAGGGTCAAGGTTTCGAACCACTGTGTATGAAATTGCGTCCGGGCCTGGAGACGACTTCTTGCATGCAGCTGAAATTGCTGACGCAAGTTCTGCCACGGAGAAGTCCATATCAAAGGCAGGGACAGCTGCTGGGTTGGCATGCTCGAGAATAGATGTCACATGGGCTGTATGTGGTAGGTAGTCCTCGGTGCTGGTTACATTGGCTCCCTTCGTAATGACACGGCAGAATTCCCTGGCCACCTCTTTCTCCGAGGTAGATGTTAGGAGCGCAAGAGCTTCAAGTGGGTTCCGAACTGGAGGGTTCTCCTTTAAACTTCTTCCGAGTAGTAATGACTGGACACAGACTGTCCGCAACGCTACAAGGCTTCTGGACACGTTTAATTAGCAATTAGAGCTAATTGGGACCCCCCACATTAATCAGGACCCTCCAGGGAGTCATCACACTAATTGGGGAGCATCTAGGACGTGTCCAGACCACCCTGTGCGCTGCGGACAATCTGTGTCCATAAAAAAAAAAATTGGTAGAGATAGAGTGGAGAGAAGGAGTTTAGTTGAAGATCAACGACGCCATCTTGAAGGAAGCGGCCCGGAAAGTCCGCTGACCATCGCCGGGCGACGGAGCACACAGGCAGGTTGCAAAGCATCGCAGCTATGACCACAAGTTCCGGACATCCTGTGACGTCAGCTATGACGTCATCATGACATGTCTGGGCAGGTTAGGACAGCTCTGGACATACAAGGAGAAAAACACTCGTAATACAGAAGCTGGGAAAGCAAGAGTATGCAACCCATCAATAGGTAACAAGAAAATAGAATTAGTTACACAACAAATGATCCCACCACAACAAGAGCGCAGAACGATGCGACTGCTCCATCCGAGAGGCAGGCAGAAAACTGACTCGTAATGTTTTTTTTCTCCTGTATAAAGCCCCGCAGCTGCATCGCCTAGCGGGTACCTACTCAACTAATCTCACAACAAAATTATTAGGAATCACGCCAGTGCTACTCCCGTTCCCGATAGAAAATGGCGGGGATGCCCGGACAATAGCAACCAGCACCCGACGTGCACTGGCACGAAAATCGCAAACAACGCGGGAAGAAAGTTGGCGAAAGCATTAGTTACACAACAAATCAGCTCACCACAGCAGGATCGCAGACCGATGCGACTGCTCTCCGCGGCAGCCAGCGAGAAACTGACTGGGACGCCACTCCGCGGCCACCACGCATGCGCGCTTCTAGCGCCCTCTGGGGCGACCACCTCCGAGAGGCTAAGAAAGAAGAGCATTCCTGCGCCCCCTGCTGGCCGTTCTCATTGGTCGTGACGTCATCCTATTGTCTCAGGGCTACCCTGTTTTTTTTCACTAATGCTGCTCTAGACAAGGTCAATCTGCAGTGAAGCCACAGTATGACGTCATCATGCACCTGCGTGGCTCAAGGACGCGCGTGCTCTAGACAGGGGACCTATTATTTATTGATTCACTATCCCAAGATTATTTCCTTTATTCTTCTATAACGATTGAATAGGAAACTATTGCAGAAGAGCACCATGCATAAAAGCTGATTGTAGGAATTCCAAAGTCTTACTAAATGAGACTTGCAAAATAACAAAATATCCTAACACGTAACTCCATCAACGGCAAATAAGAGGACGAGCCACTCAACATATCAACACAGAGTACGGGTAACCAGGAGCGCAGAACTCAGGGCAGCACTATCGTCAAGACAACAATGTTCCTTGTCAAAAAGGAAAAAATACAAAGCGCCAACAAAGGAAAGCATGCATGTCGGGGCATGTCAGAACACGTCAGGACAAATTGCACGACTGCTGGGCAACAGAGGAAAACAAACACTTGAACAGAGTGAAAAGACACTCACCATCATTCTTCACGTTCACAGCATTCCTCCATTGTAAATCCACTCGTCACAAAATCCACCTGCATCGTCGAACACCATTCACCAGTGACGAACCACACATCCGCACCCCATCAGATGCAGACAGATCCCCACCGAAGCTACGCTCTTCCACTGACGGCCAACGCAATTACCAGGGGCAGAATTTACGTGTCCAGACCCGTCAGTGTTCAAGAGAGAAATGAATCCTTGCGCCCCCTGCAGGCCATTCTCATTGGTCGTGACGTCATCCTATTGTCTCAGGGCTACACTGTTTTTTTCCACTAATGCTCCTCTAGACAAGGTCAACCTGAAACAATACTGTTGCGGTATGACGTCACCATGCAGGTGCGTGGCTCAAGGACGCGTACGCTCTAGACAGGGGACCTGTTATTTATTGAATCACTATCCCTAGATTATTTCCTTTATTCTACTATAATGATTGCATAGGGAACTATTGCAGAAAAACACCATAGACACGAGGCGATTGTAGCATTTCATTCCCAAAGTCTTGCTGTACAGTGAAAAAAAATGGTTCAACAAGACATGTCCATCCCAGCCGAGAGCCATGCAACTAAGTGAATAATGACGCTTTGTTCGTCCTGAATAAAGTCACACACCTGTCCCCCTCGCGGTTACTCTGTGAACTAAATGAATCGCAAAATTATTAAGAATAGCTCTACTCCCATTCAAGGCAGCACTATCCTCATCGTCAAGAATATTCCTTGTACAAAAAGAAAAAACTACATGTAGAAGGAAAGCATGCCAGAACAGGCCCAGACATGTCAGCGCATGTTTGTTAGACAACAAGGGGGGGGGGAAAGCGAAAAGAAACAAAGTAGAAAACCAGCATCAAACTATTTCTAAGCACACGCACTTATTCTCGCACGCTTCTTCTCACACGCACACTTCTTATTCAAAAACAGGGCTCATCATAAATCCGTCCAGGACAATACACACCATTTTTCTATTGCTACACTTTTTTCCAGTAACGGTCAATGCATTGCTACAGACTGCGTGACGTCATCACATCCTGTCTGCAGAGGAAGAAGAAGACAGCGGCAAAGACTCCTATTATTTATTGAATCGCAAGGTTATTTCATTTGTCCTACTCTTAATGACATTCATTCTCTCATTAAAATTCAACAAAAAAGCACCCTGCATATTAACGATTTTCACCCCAAAGGCTCATCATGGTCATTAGAATTACAGTAAACTACCACTGCTCCTTAAAATAATAAGTGAGTCCACTCCACATCACCTCCAGGCTTATGTAATACATGACCCTTTCTATGCTCATACATTCGTTGTCTGAGGCTACACCTGCGAGCAAAAAGGCGCGGAAGCCGGGGAGCAAAGTTCCATTCGCGCACGCCAAAGCACAAGGCACAGAACACCTTTACGGGAACATGATGGCATTACCACCATATTAATGATTTTCTACCTTGCATTGCAGTTTAGAAGAACTACTACAAAACTATAATTTTACGAGCCCATTAAAATTCTACTTTCTATGGAAACTATAATTGCCCTATTGCTTGGACCGCTATTAATGAAGCGCTCCATTTTTTCTCTCTTCTCATTTCAGCCTTGTCATGCAGTGAAGCAGACTCACATCCAAAATAATTAATTTACACTGAGGGTGCCGTGCTTCAGGAATTCCTATCCTGCACTCAGATGCAAGCATTTCTTCACGGATACCTTTAACAGCTGACTTCCTTAACATACCGAGCCCCTAACAACATCTAACAAACAATCAGAGAAACCCTCTTCTCAGCTGCACCATGCGACTTTCTTCTGCGTAAAATCGGTGATTTGAGGAAGAGAGCAGCGAAAAATTGCGCGCACTTGTGCTATCGCGACCTATGTCGATAACAAGCGCGTCGGTCACGAGTACGCCCATCAGGAAGGGGGCGCTGATTGTGTGCTTCGATATGATATAAGCGGGTGGGAAGTTGAGGCTGGGGTTACTCTGGGAGTATCGACCGTATCTGTTGTCAGAGGTATGGAATAAACCTTGTTTGTTGTTTGAACCCTTTTCGTTTGCTGTGTCTTCCTTGGCGACGGAACGGACGGACTGACGCCCCGAGGTTGTGGAAACACGGGTTTTCCACAGCTGGCGCCCAACGTTTGGGGTCACAGTTCGTCCGTTCGACAGCGGGGAGGACGCAGCACGCGTTGTTAATTTTTCCTTTGGTACGTTTTTTTCTTTTCTTTCAGTCAGGACCCGCCGGTTTGTTTCTGTTCTTTTTCCGGGGTGTCACTTTTTCTTTTCTGAGCTAGCGTTTTGTTTGTTCGAGTGTGTTTCAGTTGTTTTCGAGTGCTTCGCAGCTCCCACTCGGTGCCCGAGCCCAGGAGTCGATGGAGCATTCGCCGCCGCGAGGCCGATACGACCTCCGGAACGGATGGACGGGCACGGTGCTGCAGGAGTCCCGTACGGAGGAAGGGTTGGTTTCCGGCACCGAGGCGCCTTCGGAGCCGACAGGACCAGCCGGGGGCAAAGGAGCACATGCAGTGCCTCCGTCCCAAGGTACGTCAATTACGGTATCTGCAGTGCCTGCAGTGCCGCAGTTTGACTCCGCTATAACGACAGAACTCTTGTCACGCATGACGGAGTTATGTTCGTTGGTGGCACAACGCCTTGATGCCGGGTCGGTTTCGCCGCCGCAGGCACAAGCGCCCCTGCGAATTTACCGGTCCCTACCTTCTCAGGGTACACCGATAACAAGTCGGTCGCAGACTTCTTGAATGACCTTACAGCCTATCAGACTGGTATGGGAATCTCGGATGAAGTCCTGATACAACGCATCCTGCAGGTTGCTTTGATCGGAGACGCCGCTCGCTGGCTTCGGCTGCAGTCGAGGTTTACGTCCGTTCAGGACTTTCAGACGCGGTTTAAGAGCGAATTTCTTCCACCGGATTACGAATATCGTATCCTGGAGGAGCTGCATAAGCGTACTCAGCATCCAGATGAGACCTTAGCAGAATTCGTTCGGGCCTTGCAAGATCTGTATAGCAGAGCTGAACCTACTGCTACAGAGGAGCAGCGTGTGACGCGGGCTATCCGTCAGTGTCATCCTCGCTACCGGCCCTATCTTCGAGCCCATCGCTTTAATAGCCTTGAGGCGCTGGCGCAAGAGGCTCGCTCAATTGAAGGAGACCTCTTAGCGGAACTCGAGTATCGGCCCCCGCCGCCGCCTGAATTGGCGTTAGAACCGCGCTGTGCGTGGTCAGCGGGAGCAGCCTCGGTTGAGCGCCCACCTGCAGTGGGACTGGATGAGCAGAACCGCAATTATTATGCGGAGCCATCACGCCTAGCACCCGATCCCTTCCGTTATGAACAGAGGGCGATCCCCGCAGGAACGAGCCTTGGCAGACCCGTCCTGTCCCATAATCATGGGCGACCAGGCTATTTAGCTGGCGAAACCCCAAGGAGGCCGCAAGAGCAACGGCATGCTCCGCGGCAGCAACGCAGAATGCCAGCCGGCTGTTGGACGTGCGGCAGCCCGGACCACTTTCGTCGGGACTGTCCGCAGCAAAGACCAAACCCCCGTAATGTGCCAACGGGAAACGGTCGCAGCCTACGCCGGTAAACAATCGCTCAGCGACGTCGGCTATCTGCCGAAAGAGCGAACGAACGGTTACAATCCGTGACCCTGATAATTCAGAAGCTGGCTTTGCAAGCAGCAAGATAAAAGGAGACGCTTTAGCTCCTTTTGCTTTTTCTGTCCGAGATAACATCGAGGACAAGGAACCAAACATCGCTGTTCGAATTTTGGGGAGAGATTACATCGCCCTTATCGACACGGGAGCTACAGTCTCCCTTATCGGCGATTTTGTTTACGAGCACTGCGCATCACGGAATGTGGAATTGCAATCCACAGATGTCACCCTACGTCTTGCTTCCAACGACGTGATTCCAGCACAAACTGCAGTTGTGCTCTGGCTTCGCTTTGATGGGAGACGACGAAAGCAGCGCTTCGTCCACCTTCCTGGCCTGGCAGTGCCCGTTATCCTGGGCAGGGACTTCATCATCCGGCAGAAATTTGTGCTGGACCTGCCCAATGGAGGATACGTCTACCACGGATCGTCAGGATTTTTTCCTTTCGCCGTGCCACAGGACAGCAGTTCAGCTAAGCAAGCTGCAGCAACGTCCGTCGAACCGTACCCGCTCCCGACTGTCTTGGGGTCATTTCATGGTCCCGAGGAGGAGCGCCGTCAGCTTGAACAAGTACTGCGGCAGTTTGACGGTGTCTTCACGGAAAAACCCGGTAAGTCGTCTGTGTTACAGCATAGCATAGACACGGGTAACGCTAGGCCCTGGCGTTGTAATCCGAGACCATTGAGTGTGCATAAGCGTGCTTTGTTAGACGCTGCTCTTGATGAAATGCTCCAAACCGGTGCAGTTCAAAGGTCCCAGAGCCCTTGGGCGTTTCCTGTCGTCCTGGCTCCGAAACGTGATGGTACGGCTAGGTTATGCGTCGACTACCGTCGACTTAACACAGTAACTGTAAGGGACTCTTACCCCTTTCCGTCCATCGAGTCTATTATGTATTCCCTGGGCAACGCTACAGTGTTTTCAACGCTTGATTGTAGTAGAGGGTTTTTGCAAATCCAAGTTGCCCCGGAGGATGTCCCGAAAACAGCCTTTACCTGTCATAGGGGTTTGTTTGAGTTTGTACGGATGCCTTTCGGTCTGTCTAACTCTCCCGCCAGTTTCCAACGGCTAATGGATACCGTATTGGGAGATGCGAAGTATAACTTCGCGATGGCGTACATGGATGATGTCGTAGTGTTTTCCAGAAACTTTCAGGAACACTTGGAACACCTCTCAATCGTCCTTGCAAGGATGAAGCAGGCGGGGCTAACCATAAACCCCCGCAAGGTGCAGCTGGCATCGCCTAGGATCAGCCTTCTCGGCTTCATGGTGGACGGAGGAACCATCACTCCTAGCGATGACAAGCTAAAGGCGATCATGGAGTATCCGGTTCCCGGTAACGTAAAAGCCTTGCAGCGTTTTTTGGGTATGGTTGGTTTCTACAGACAATTCATTCCTAATTGCGCTGAGTTAGCGCAGCCGCTTAACCGGTTGTTGCGCAACGATACACCCTGGCAGTGGGGAGAGGAGCACGAACGATCATTTCGAGCTCTTTCTCACGCGATCGCTAATACGGCCAGGCTATATTTGCCTGACCTGAACAAACCGTTTGTAGTGCAAACAGATGCTAGCGATTATGGGGTTGGCGCAGTTCTCTTGCAGGAACATGACGCTATTCTCTGTCCAGTGGCTTTTGCAAGTCGCACGCTGAATCCGGCAGAACGGAATTACTCCGTCACGGAAAAGGAATGCTTGGCGATCATCTTCGCTCTCAGGAAGTTTGATCTGTACCTGGACGGCACCACTTTCACCGTCCAGACTGACCACCAGGCACTTTCTTGGCTGCAGCGGCTCCGCAACCCGTCTGGACGTCTTGCCAGGTGGGCCCTGACGCTACAAGGCTACTCCTTCAACGTGGAGTACAGGCGGGGCTCGACGAACGTGGTAGCAGACGCGCTTTCCCGTGCGCCTCTACCGGAGGGGGGAGAGGAAGGCACCGAGGCGCCTTCCCAGCTCCTGGCAGCAGCACAAGTGGCACGAGACGTATCTTCGTCTTGGGGCACGGTCGTGAGCAGAGAGCAGCTCCTAGACGCTCAGAGAGCGGACGGCCTTTGTCAGCGGGTGTCTCAATGGTTAGCTGAGCAGGACTCGGCAGGCACCGGAACGACTGACGGACGGCACGACTCCTATCTGCTGGGCGAGGATGGCATCCTGTTCAGATACATACCCCAGGCGGATGACGATGACGGCTCATCCCCATTCAGAGTCGTGGTGCCACGGAAGTTGCGTAAGTCTTTCATACGTTACTTTCATGATTCGGCCTTGGCAGGTCACAGCAGTGGCAGGAAAACTTATGAAAAGTCATGTCGTGTTGCGACATGGCCAGGAATGAGGCAGGATGTAACAAAGTATGTTCGTACTTGTCCCGTATGCCAGAGAGCAAAACCTCGTGGTGGTTTACCCCCTGGGCGCTTACAGCCTATTCAGAGTAATAGGCCCTGGCAGATAGTTGCTTGTGATGTGATGGGACCGTTTCCACGTAGTCCTAGAGGTAACCAGTATTTGTTTGTGGTTACTGATCATTTCACGAAATGGGTTGAGCTGTTTCCTCTCAGGACGCTGACTTCCCAGAGAGTGTGGGAAAGACTACTCGACACCTTTTGCCGGTTCGGGTTTCCTGCTCAGCTCATCACAGATAACGCTACCTACTTTACAAGTAAGGTGTTCTCAGATTCTTGCGCTGTCTTAGGCATTCGGCACAAGAAGACTTCCCCATATCACCCTCAGGCTAACATTACCGAACGTGTTAATCGGAACCTGAAAATGATGTTGGTTGCTTTTACTAGCCAGCACCACCGTGATTGGGATCTTCGCCTGGCTGAACTAGCGTTCGCTACACGGACAACAGTAAACAGATCCACAGGCTTCACCCCGGCGTTCCTGAACTTGGGACGAGAGGCCCCCTTTCCAGTGGAGAATGCTCTGGGCCTCCGGGATGGTGCTACCCGGCCTCCTTATTCAAGGTTCGCTGAGGAACTCCGGAGTCGACTGGACGATGCAGCTCGGACGGCTCGGGAGAATCTGGACGTCGCACGGTTGGACCAGGCTCGCCAGTACAATCGAGGGCGACGGAACCTCACCTACAGCGTCGGTGACCTCGTCCTTCGACGGACTCACCCGCTAAGTGATGCGTCACGAGGCTTTGCAGCTTCACTCGCAGATAGGTGGGATGGCCCCTTCGAGGTAAGTGCGTGCTCCTCCGGCCTCACTTACAGGCTTCGTCGCTGCAACACCGGCGAAGAGACTGGGCCAGTTCACATCTCGGACCTGAAGACTTACCACCTCCGAGACCCTGAGGGCGAAGAAGCAAACGTTCAGCTTCCCCCTCTAGACCTGGACCAGGATCCCGTTCCCGGACCTTCCAGTCGCTACAGTTTGCGTCCCCGCAGGCGGCGCACGTAGCTGCCACTATCTCCATCGCTAGAACCTAGTGCTTGTGATTTAGGGTTTTGTTCGTGTGGCTACTATTTTTAGCTTCTCACGACATATGCACGAGGGCCTTGCCAGACCCTCGCCGTTAGGTGTTTCCACCTGACGGTGTCTCTGTTTTTCAATTTTTTCAGTGATGGCTCCGAAACAAGGCGCACAGAAGGTTGCGGCCGGCCCAGCTCGTCAGCACCAGGCGGCCCCGACAGGACGTCGTAACCGTCGAGACCTAAGACCGTCCACACCACCGAGGTTTTCGTCAGTTGCCACCTGGACGGTGGTGGCGTACAACCGTCCCGTCTCTTGGGCGTCCAGGGCCCGCTGGTCCTCCCAGCCCAGGCCACTCCGCGGAAGCGACCCGAGCCAGGTCCCTCCTCCGTTTCGAGGACTCACGCTACAAGACAGGCACCCCGCCGACCCCCCGATTGCCCTCACCGAGGATGAGAAACGTCTACTCTGCCCCGTCTGCGGAGTGCCTGAACTTCATCGTGCTACCCACCGCCGTGGTCCCCTCCATCGAGCCAAGATCGACGCACTGAGAGAAGGCAGGAGGACTGTCTCAGACGTAGCAGCGGCAGTGGCTGTCCTCCAGCGGCACCGCCCGGACCTGCTCCAGAGACAGGAAGGAGTCCCGGCGATCCCCGACGACGTTGTACTGGACATGCCCGATGTGTGAGGGCTGTGTTTACTTGGACTTTGGAGGGGGGGAGTATCGCGACCTATGTCGATAACAAGCGCGTCGGTCACGAGTACGCCCATCAGGAAGGGGGCGCTGATTGTGTGCTTCGATATGATATAAGCGGGTGGGAAGTTGAGGCTGGGGTTACTCTGGGAGTATCGACCGTATCTGTTGTCAGAGGTATGAAATAAACCTTGTTTGTTGTTTGAACCCTTTTCGTTTGCTGTGTCTTCCTTGGCGACGGAACGGACGGACTGACGCCCCGAGGTTGTGGAAACACGGGTTTTCCACAGTGCTTAACTTAAAAAACCTGAAGCATATGCTAATAAACTAAGAAAAAGACACTCATGTCTGGTATGTGATAGTGCCACATACGCAGACGCATTGCCCTTGCGTAAAGAAAGCACAGGAGAGGGATACACAAATTTCCTTAGGTGAGCAGGGAAAAGGCTTAAGACCTCAGGTCACCACACATCGCCACGCGGCTAGCACAACATGACACCAACAAGATACTAGCAGCTGGAAGAACTGCAACACTGCTAAACAAGTCCAGACATGCCACGATGACGTCACAAATCAGGAAAAAAAAGCACACGCATGCACGCACAGACGACAACGCATTAAACACACGGAGCGCTCAGGAATAATCGTAGCTTTACCGCACATCGCTACGAAGCTCAACGTCTAACACAAGACGACAGCAACAAGATATTAGCGAAGGGTAAAAATTGCAACACTACTGTTACTTGCATCGCTATTAATGAAGCGCTCCAATTTTTGTCTCTCTTCCCATTTCAGCCTTGTCATGCAGTGAAGCAGACTCACATCCAAAATTATTAATTTACACTGAGGGTGCCGTGCTTCAGGAATTCCTATCCTGCGCTCAGATGCAAGCATTTCTTCACGGATACCTTTAACAGCTGACTTCCTTAACATACCGAGCCCCTAACAACATCTAACAAACAATCAGAGAAACCCTATTCTCAGCTCCACCATGCGACTTTCTTCTGCGTAAAATCGGTGATTTGAGGAAGAGAGCAGCGAAAAATTGCGTGCACTTGTGCTTAACTTAAAAAAACCTGAAGCATATGCTAATAAACTAAGAAAAAGACACTCATGTCTGTTATGTGATAGTGCCACATACGCAGACGCATTGCCCTTGCGTAAAGAAAGCACAGGAGAGGGATACACAAATTTCCTTAGGTGAGCAGGGAAAAGGCTTGAAACCTCAGGTCACCACACATCGCCACGCGGCTAGCACAACATGACACCAACAAGATACTAGCAGCGCGAAGAACTGAAACACTGCTAAACAAGTCCAGACATGCCATGATGACGTTACAAAGCAGGAAAAAAGCACACGCACGCACGCAAAGATGACAACGCATTAAAGGGACAGTCGCATCGACCACAGATCGATTCCGAAACCACAGTGAAATGAGATTCCCCGTCCTTCACTGACCATGACTCCGAAAGTCCCGTTCCGATCGACGGAATACTTTTTGCATAATTCGTGTGTAAGCGGCGCTACAGCAGACGACGGAAGCGGGCGTCAAGCGGAACTCCCTGCTGAGAATCTTTAGCAACGTCACATGGAATCTGACCAATAAGAATGCGGCGAGCCAGAGGAGTCCCCGCGGCTTGCAGCTTGCATGAGCAAGGTCAGGGAGACGAAGGCGAAGGCACATACGGAGATGGCGGACTCGGAACGCGGAAGTGGCGAATCGTGCTGTTCAAATGCCTTTAGTAATAGCTCCCGTGACGAATATACATGTTTGATGACGGCCAATATTCGACGGATCCGCTTATTCTGCAAGTCGCTGGTGATGTACGTGCCGCAGCTGCGTTGGTGCAACAGAACGAGCCTCAGGACCACTGCTTTAGGTACGTTCATGATCGGAGTGCTCAATACTTAATCCCGTGACATTCACACTACGACGCAGGAAACAATCCAAGTGTTTGTGCGGCGTCTGTGTTCCTCATGAACTGGATGAGTACCTATATGCTGCAGTGCTGGTGAAGTGGTAGAGTTGTGCAATGACGGCACGCACCACACGCACGCATCACACTTTGTTCCCAGCTCCCTGTCATCGGCCAGAACTTCTAGTGGTGTATCTACCGCAGTATTGCAGCGACGATCACAGTCTTCGCCTATTGTGCCCACGATAGGTAGGCACGTCGAGCAATCCTTATTTTCGTAGTTGTCGTCCTTGTTTGCACACACGACGAATGCCCCATGAAAGTTACGAAGGCTCTAATCAACTGTGCAACTCAAGGGCCAGAATTAGAATGATTGTCAGGAAATTAACTATGCTACGTGTTTAGGAAAGTGTCCTTTCTTTTTACAGCTACGTCAGGTTCACTGCTTATTGTGTGTTTACAAGCTGAGTTTGGAGATTCCTTGGACCGAAAAACAGACGACAGATACCTGGGTGTGTCGTCCGCATGATTCGCCAACGTTTTTCCATCCTGGTCCTATCAGGACTATCATCTTTAGTGTGCCTCATTTCCTGTTCACACCTACACCATAATAGACTTGCGTAGTTTCCAATTGAGAAGTGTGAAACAGAATCTGTGTTACCACAGTAATCCCGAGAAGTGCAAAGGAATAGGCAGGAGCAATAAACTACCTGGCCATAAGTGACAGTTATACTTTTAATGATAGTGTAATGCTTCTTATCGTTGGCAGTATTATAGCATGTGAGGGATATAACACGTCAAATAATTTCAGGTAACGTTTCTTAACTCACTAATGGTACAGTTACACCTCATTATCATAGTAAGTGATACATCTGTCTGGGAATGCCCAAAATGTGTCATTCCCACGGAAGATTGTCCTGCCTTGATACAGCAAAACAAATTTTGATACCTGCCATTGATCCAATTTTTTAGCACCACTGTCTTGAAAACAGCTTTCAAGACTGTAACTTCAGAGATCCTTGGCAGAGCATTACCTCTTGTCTATGTATTATAATAATTATTATAATGATAGGCAATAAGTTACGCAAATGTGAATAAATCTTTGTGTTGACTGAGTGTTGTCCATTCAAGAGCCATTGCACAAGTCCACATCCAACTCTTCACGCACAGATATTTATTATTTGCTATGCACAGGCAGTTATCAGCGTGCACCACACTGGCAATGTCCCTTGGGATCTGAAGCGGGGACTCACAAAAATAAAATAAACAGTTTTGTAAGTACTTCAATTGCAATGAAAACGGGACGATTGGACAGTAAATTGGACGGTTTCATTATAACAGTGGAACACAGGAAAAAAACTCGGGGTGTTGGGGGGGATCTGGATCGATCTCTGGGCATAACCAAGTGTAAAATTTTAGAAGGGTTAGTACATCCTGAAATGGCCCTCATGCCTCAGACCCCACTACTCGATTAATGCACCTCCCTTTTACAGTAAGAGGCCTCTTACTATCTACGGCATATCCTATCAAAGCTCACAGGACAGCAAATTTGGCCAATGCTTATGTGACAGTGCCTCGTAGAACATGCAGGTTTTCTGTTGAATTGACACTACATCTCTGGTAGCCCCTTTAATGTCTGGAGGTAGGTGCATCATTTTACATTTAACCAGCAGTAATGTATAGCATTGCAAAAAAGGAAACAAGGGCTTAATCTCAACGCTGCATCAGCATCATTCATCATCTCACAATAGCGTTGTTGTTGTCAGCCTCTGCACAAAGATTTGGGTGGACCTGAAACTGACTTTTTTTTTTCTTTTCATTTCCTGCTGTCAAGTTATTTTGTCTTGGCATGTAGCTGTGAGATGTCAGTAGAAGCCATGAAGTCATTCTGTTTACTTCTTGAACTTGGATGAAGAAAGCACTGTTCTGGAAGATCCTAATTTGTCAGAGGCGTCGTAAAGGCATTAGTGTAAAAATCAGGTCGCTCAGCAAAATTGCCGTGCACACACGTACATTGTTTGATGCCGTTTCATGGATGCATGGGACTTGATCAGCAGCACCTGGTCCTTCTATAACACAGAACGTCAAAAGTGCACCTCAAGTTGGCTACGACAACCGCAAAAACCGCCGCCCTACAGCACACAAACAGTTCACAAACAGAGAGATAAAAGGTAACTGGGAAGTGGGTTATGGCGCTTATGTTACGGACAGAGGTACTGTTTGTATAGTGCCTGTTTCTAACACCAGCACACAAACAGCGTCAGTTCTTCCCTTTTAGTGATCGGGGTTCATAGTTTGCGAATTGTTCTGTGTCCAAAAATTGTAAACACATTATATGTATTTAGGTAATATACGTACCACTTGCGCTTGACCCTGTCGAACTGCCTGCAGCTGTAATACACATGAAAACCAATCATGTCTACCACATTCCACAAAAGTCACAGGTTCAGTAACAGTGAAAGTTTCATGATAACGCGTCCGACAACGAGAAAAGTCAATCACGTTCATATGAATGACATCACTTGAACTTGTTTATTGTATTTTATTTATCTAGTTATTAATCATAGGTTAGGGGATACCTTACGTTGTACCGATTTCGTCTTTTGCTGCTAAGTTACTCACGCGCAAGAGTGACAGACCCGATTGGGAAACTACATAGACATTGTGACTTACTGTCGAAGTTGCTGGCTCGCTTTGTTCGTGGAACACTGTCGGAACGGCGTCAAGTTTCAATTCGTTCCTTTTTTGTGTCAATCCAAGTTGCACTTCCATGATGTTCTCATCCAGGTACACATTATCGGTGAAATGCGAGGAGCATACACGGACAGCATGAACACTCCTTGCTTCATCTGGATACCCGCTAGTGATGTAGCTGCTTCCAACTTTCGCTTCGTCTGGGGTCTGGCTGTAGCTGTATCCTTGGCGTGCGAAATCAAACATCGAGGTTTTCGAAGGAAGTTTTCCTGGAGTCGGGAACGCTGCGTCGGTTTCCAAACGACATCCCACGCGAAGGATGCAAGCGTAGCGATAGTATCCGAGTCACTAGAAAGTGTCACATGTGAATACGGGCGACGTGCCGGAAAAAAACAAAGCAGCCCCAGACTTGGCGGCAGACGACAGCGTCCTTCACAGCGGATTAGCCAGATTCGACCTTGCGTCACGCGATGTTGTTGGCGCTGGCGCTTTCGAGGATCAAAACGAAACCGGATCTTTTAAATTCGATTCCTCATCACCCGGTCCGTTTTGGAAGGAGAAAATTTGGGAAATAGCTCGTGGTAGTGTACCGAACACATTGGTATTGGATTCGTGACCACGGTTCCGGATGCGACAGTCCCTTTAAACACACGGAGCGCTCAGGAATAATCCTAGCGTTACCGCACATCGCTACGAAGCTCAACGTCTAACACGAGACGGCAGCAACAAGATAATAGCGAAGGGTAAAAATTGCAACACTACTGAACAAGTCCAGACATGCGACATCGCATGCAAAACACTGCTCATCGGGGAAAAGGCCTAAGCCCGCGGCGGATCATCATAGAGCATACACAACTTCATTTTTCTATTTCGCGTAAACTAAACGTGGTCTGCTTGGAAAACGACGTACAAATTTTCTTAAGGAGCAGAGAAATATAGAAATTTCTACTCCGTGCTCAGATACCAGCATTTCTGCTCAAAAACCTGCAAAATTAAGCACTGCTTACTTCGTCAAGATATCGAACACCCAACAAAATCAAACAAACATCCCCACTTCCACTGGTAGAACACTATTCAGCTTTTACGCAGGAGGCTTTCTTCTACATAAAAGTAGAGAAAATAAGAAAAAGAGCAGCGAAATATTACACGCACTTTTGCTCGCATAGCTATAAGAGAAAAAAATAAATAAAATAACGACGCACACGCTAATAAACTGTGACAAAGACACCCATTTCTGCTATCAGACAATTATTGCATAATGCCAAATACTGATTTGCATTGTCCCTGAGTGAAGAAAGCACAGGACAGGGATACACAATTTATCTAAAGCGAGCAGGGAAAGTCACTTCTACTCGAACAGCTTAATACCATAAAGTCTGAATTTTTGCAAAGAAAATAAAGCTTGAACAGCGCTTCGAAGGTCACAGACACATACTAACAAACAAACAAACAAACAAACAAACACTTCTATTCATTTCTATTGATAAAGGCGTAAACCACACTACAAGAACAAAGCACACTGCTTCAGGAAAGCGCATCAAATGCAACGCAACAGGACCGGCTTTCATAAAATAGCCTGCATAAAAAGCAGAGCTGACATTGTTGTACCCTTGCGATAAATCTTTTTATTCCAGTGCCAGCAGAATGTATTCAGAAAAGGCTTCGGGTGTGTAAGGTCAGCCCAAGGCCTGTTGATGGGAGCGCACTGCTCTGTTGGATCTCTATAGTATTCTTGCAAAATATAAGGGTGCAAGAAAATAAAAGGAAAACGAAGAAGACAATTCACTCCTGTATGATGAGCGCTGCGTAGAAGCACTATGGTGAGCTAGAATGAATGATGTGCTGAACGGCGACTGAAACCGGGTCGTGACGACGGGCCTGTCGATAGGTGGCTGCCAAGGGCTCGGCCCGCTGCCGCTTCTTGCGCCCTCAAGGTCACGTGACCGCATGCGCAAAGAGCACCTGGGAACGCCAGGGAGTTCCCGCGATGACCGAAATTGAAGCAATCTGGCAGGTACAGGTGGAGAGAGAAAAAATGTGGGCGTGCTGATAAGTCACGCTTCGGAGATATGATTACGGTGGACGGAGGAGTACGCGTTTTGGAATGTTGTGGTAATGGCAGTGTTTCAATGCCTTTCGATTCCTTCTTGGGATAATCGGGAGATAATTTTCTTCGGGGGATAAGGAATATCTCTGGTTCTGCTACATCGCTTCTGCGCGAAATCCCCTAATTAAAGAGGTTAATGAATTTTAGGTAATTAGTGACCTTGTAGTTACATACTTTCTTCGAGAGGGTGTTCGCATAGCCATATATAATTCAAAGGAAAAATAAATAAATAAATAAATAAAAGGGAGGAATGGAGTGAACTTTCACTGCAGCAAGCTTGTAGAAGATACTAAAAAAGTATTCAAGTCAAGATACTAAATAATGCCTTTTAAAAGGTAGTTAACAATGGTAGTTTTGTATATTCTTGTTATTCCCCTCCTGCTTGGGCAGTGCCCGCAGTATCGTGAAATAAATAAAAAAATAAAAAAGTAAGATTGTTTGTTTGAAAAAAGAAAGTTTGTAAGATACCAAGTTACTCCCAAAAGCACTTAAGGTAAACTAACTTGAGTAGAGTATTTTTGTTATGTACAATTCCGTGTGAAGCTCTCACATGTTTTGTGAGGTAGCACAAAGGCATTCCATTCCAGTCTCCTTGGGTACATCACACAGATACGTTATGTATAAATTAATGTATATGGAAGTGACTTCGATAGTCATAAAGGTATACTTGATGTAGTTTGCATTCGCAGCATCCAACGCTCGCTTTCCGCATGCCACCAGACAGCTCTCATCAAGATGCTGCATTAATCCCCCGAATGTGCCTCGATGTGGCCTTTACAGCTCAGTGGCGTTACCGCTTGAGACAAGTTGACTCTCCCACCTGCTGCCATTGTGGTGCTCTTGAGGATCTGGAGCATATTCTTCTTCATTGCCCCCACTACCAACCTTCCCGAACCGCACTCTCCGAGTCTCTTCGTCAGATGGACTCTCGCCCCGTCTCCCTATCGAAATTGCTTGGTCCCTGGCCCAATCCAGCCCAGCAACGCTCTGCGCTCAAAGCTCGTCTGACATTTCTGGACACCATCGGACCTCGATCGTTATTGTGAAGGGGCTCGTTATTTTATTCCCCACATTCCCACCAGCAATGGGGTAGTGTATCGCCTCTGGCGATGAACCTCCCCACTCTCCAAAATCAAAATAAAGTTGTTGTTGTTGTCATTCACCGCAGAGTACATAGTCGTTTGCTGCTTGCTGCTTGTCTGTATATGCCCAACCCCTGTTTGGTAATAAAATACCTCCGTTTTGAGACATGCTCGAAGGCTGCTCGAACCTCATAACATCGCGTCGTTTGACAAGCAAAAGTCGGGGTGTACTATGTATTTGTCGCGAACATCGTACTAGAGGTAGTAGAAGGTGAGATCCTGTTAAGACAGAAAGTCACATCCTGTAGAAACATTGTCTCTTTTATACCTTCGTCGTAGAAGCAATGGTTTTTGCTTACGATTTCCAAAACAGGGTTTATATACTACATCACTGCTCTCTCCCTTTCCCGGCTTTTCGCGATGCAACAAGCTTTCTATTTCACGGTTGATATATAATCAGAATGAATCTGCTGGACTAGAAAGCATAGTAGGCTTTCTAGTCCAGATGACTCATTCTGATTATATATCAACTGTGAAACAGAACTTCAGGATCATTTTGTCTATTGGTCTTCATATTCTTTAAGATTATTGCATCGCGAAAAGCCGGGAAAGGGGGAGAGCAGTGACACAGTGTAGATACCTTGTTTTTTTTTTTCCCTTTGGTACCCGTACCAAAGGGGAAAACAAAAACAGTTCCAGCAGAATAGACTCTTCCTACTGGCTGAGGTGAGCGTCTCTCAAAATGAGGGCGCATTCTCAGCGCAGCAGTTCTTAGTGTTCGCTCCATGCTGAGCAGTGACCTGTACTTTGTTTTCATGGACGCCACCCCACACTCTTAAATTTAAAACACCCTTTAGGGTGTAATCCGGGTGTAACTGGGGTGTAAACTAATTTTTACTCCCATATTACACCAGCTCGAAGAAACATCCTGGGATGAGGGGTGTTAAATGGGTGTAATAATAACGTAACACCTTATTTAGAACGTCCACTGAGCTCGGGTGTAAAAGAGGCGTAAAATGGGTGTAGCGGGCATAGAGCTTTTACATGAACTGTATTTCTTTTGAAAGCACAATGATATGCTTCATGTTACCTACAGATGCATACAATAGGGCACCTCAGTAGAAATTTTGAGTCTACACTCTAAATCCTGTGACGAACATGCGCCAGTTAAAAAAGTTCCCTCAGAAAGTACAGCCGGCACACAGCCGTAACCGTCTGGAAGCAGCCGTAACAGCTATCAAATAGCAAGCTCAATGATCCCTATCGCCAGATATGTGCGCCCCGCTGAATAGTATGTGTGCCTCCTGAGCCGTATACTCGTGTACTTGTCGAATAATCCATGTGCCGGCTATGTGTGCCTTCGCTGGAGCGCACTACGTTGTTCCGCGCCCCGCCCGTGAGGAGTGACGTTGCACCGCGTATTCTACCGCAGTGCATTCGTCGCTGCGTTCGTGCCTGTTGTGTGCGCTGCAACCTCGCCTTTGAAAGGACGACAACCTTGCTTTTCAATTACAAGTTTAATGTTTGTTTAAGGTAAGTCAACCTGGCTGTGATGCAACGTACGACGCCTGCGTTTTGCTTGTGTTTAATAATCGTCCTGTTGCAGACGATGGACACATTGCAAATGGCGGCAGGAGTGGATCGGCTACATCGGTGAAGCGACGATTTATATTACAAGCGAGGCTAATTGTATTCTTTCGTTATAGGTGAACGTGGGACTGTATCGACTGCAAGGACTTGATTTACAAGAAGCTGTAATATTCTAGCATTAACGTTTGAACAATACCAGCGTGATGTTCACTTCGGTTTCTTTACAGGTAGTGTCCTGTCTCAACGGTCACGCATATGCCTGCAAAACTGCAACTGCTTCTCACATCGAAGAGTGGTCTGGTGCCACATGCTCGGACAATTATTCGTCGGCCATTTCGTTTGAGGAACTGTCGTGTTCGTCACTAAGGTTGATCTTGGTTGAGCTTTACAGTGCCAGCCTGGTGCATCGGAGGGGTTGTGTCCATGCAACGTGTGCTCCATATGTGTGTGCTGGGATTAGTGAACCGTGTATGCTTTCCATTCGGCCAACAATGATGTACTGGATGAAATTTAGAGGTATGTGCACGCCAAAAAAATTTGGTGTTTCAAGTTCAATGTTCTTGGTGCATTTTTTCCCCCATTTTCTTCTTCATTTTTCTTTTTTTTTCTTTTTGCGAAGCCTGGAGATAATTTTCTGTTAGAGAACTCGAGAGGCATAATGTGTCCCGCGTATTAATTGGTACAAGTATTCCTTCATTACGTCCGGTACACTGTGGCTCCTGGCGTCAGCAGCGATGTCGTACCAGTTGTTTCAGGGGGCACAGGACACCTACAGCTTTCGCAGGCTTCCTCTTGAAGTCATCTGGTGCACTTTTTTTAGAAATGTGCCAGTTGATCAGGCTGCACCTATCCGTCAATGGGTTTAGAATGTACATTGTACCTAGACATACTTGTCTGAAGTTTGGGTTTCTGGCTTTCACAGCATTTTGCAGCCTCTGTGAAGAGTCGTTGCAAGTAGTAAGCAGCAGGCAGGTCGGGAAAAATCTGCTGTGCCTGTTTATTACTCACTACCTGCAGCATGCCGCAGAAAGCAGCGAAACCATGAAACCCAAATGACAGACAGTATGTCGCCAGCAGTACATGTCCAGCTCAATATGACTTTTTTTCAGAGCATTCAAGAAACCTGTGAAGCGAAAAAGCCGCTGCTCCTTGCTCGCTCTTTCGCTGCTCCGTGAGGGCACATTAAGCTTTGGCACACTTTGATATACTGGCATCAGGAGTTTTAAAGCAGTGTTGCCCAGCAGGACTTTACATCATTCTTGTTGAATGTTTCTTTTAAGACCCCAGAACTAAGGGAGACCGAGCTTTGTTATGCAATGCACAAAGCAGGTGCTTTGTATTCTGGCAAGCAAGAGATTCATGCCATATATAGCTTCGGTGGTAATAACGGTTCTAGTATTGATATGTGGTGTTTGTCTGGTTTGCCCTCATTAGCAGTACAAAGGATTGTAACTGCGGTAGCAATTTGACCTCAAGCACTATGAAATAAAGAACCTGTATACTTAACCTACGTCTGGACTTTTCTTTTCAGGTGCATTTCCCAAATGCTGCAGTGTCTGTGCATTTGGTGCTCGTGGAAATTTCTTGTGTCCACAGTAATTAGCAGAGAGGCACTCCCCTGAATTATGTATGAGTAACTCAACTCCTCATTTATTGGACTGCGTACATGTGCATAGATTCACAGTTTCTGACAGCTGGCATTTGTGAGAACTATAGCATCTATCTCTCAAGTAGCACATGTATTACTTGACAGATAAACAACACCTCTTTGAAGGGTGTAATATTACCATGGGTGTTAAATTACACCCTAAAGGGAGTGAGTTATAGCACTTTTGGATTACACCCTAAAGGGTGTTTTTGAAGTAGCAAATTACACCCTTTTTTGAGGTTGTAGCCGGTGGAAAAGGGTGTGATATTACACCCTAAAGGGAGTGAGTTATCGCACTTTGGGATTACACCCTTATTACACCCAAAAGGGTGTAAAAAAATTAAGAGTGCAGAGCAGCCAAGTTCGCAAAGTACATCATGACTGATAAAAAGAGAGAGAGAGAGAGAACTTTCCTAACTTTTGTGCTCAGGAGCAGATGTCCTCCTAACAAATCCGCCCAAAATTTGGAAGATAGCTTCAGCAGAACCAACAATACCAAAAGGGGCGAAGTCCGGGCCACTCCGTGAACGCTAGTAAATCTGCGGCGGTCCTCCTGGTGCCGGGGGTCACTATGCGTTAGAATGTGAGGTGCCCTTTTATGCTGACATGGCATGCCGAGACTCGGAGGTGACCCGGGTTTGAATCTCGGAGGAAGCTGTGCTGTCTGAGGCTGGGCTTTCCTCAAACACTTTAAGACGAATGTCAGCACAGTTGCCTATGAAGTCGGTCCAGAACGTCCGCAGAACGCCAGACTGGCAGGCAGATCGCTCGGAAGTATCCACCACCTTTTATGCTACGCAGACAGTGTATACCATCCTATTTTGATACAGCATTCAGGGTTACCCCCCCCCCCTCCGTAATTTCACTGGTCTTTATCATTTCCAGAAAGACATCGTCGCGCTGTTATCAGGTATCATGATACATGCCGAGCGCGTTCGTCATCTTCTTTCTTAAGGAAAAGTTTTCTGCGTCCGCTGCAAACGAAGCTGTTCCATAATTTATAGCCTTTCCTTCAGAAACCGGCCTCGGTGGCTCAGTCGGTAGCGTGTTCGCCTTCTGATCCCGAGATCGCGGGTTCGAACCCGGCCGAGGACGCCAGCACCTTGGTGGCATGGTACAAGTTGCTTCGACACGCCGTCTTCCGCGAGTGACGTTAAATACGGGAAGCCGTGTTCTTACTTCCAACTTTAGCCACGCTCTTCCATTGCTTGCTATTGAATACTGGCATTCAACAAACCAGTTATATATAAAGAAAGTTTATTGGCCTTATATGATGGTGTGTACAATAAAAAAAGCGCGAGATGTACACATACAGGCTGTACGGGCTAAAACAATGAGTGGGTTCCCCAAACACACTTCCCCTTCGGTTCTTACATTGAGTCTCATTTCTTGAAAATAGCGAGCAACAGGCAGTAGTTATGATGTGACTGTGAACAGCAGGCACATTATCGCCGAAGTTCTTTCCACTTGTACGTACACCAGCTAAGGGTTTCAGAACAGGATGAATAGAAAAGCAACGAAACGTCGGGTTGCTTATCGTTAAGGGATAATAAGTGAAGATAATGTCGCATGCTTAGATGTAATTTGTATCGCATCAAATACATTGCGGTGTAGTACATATGATCGCGGTATTTGATGAGGCAATCGTCTGTGAAGCACTGCGCGGTCCTAGGTTTGTCACCCGGTCAGTGTCCGAAGCGACGAGGGTTTGTCTGACCCGTGATTAAACCGTGGAAAACTGTTTATCCGCACACTTGGTGCGCTTCCCTACTTATCCCGGCCACTTACCGGCCTAATAAAACGCGAAAGAATACGCATCACAAACACTTAATTCTTGCACTACGCACGAATCCGACTCCTGCGCTCTAACCTGTGAATCACTGCGAGAAACGGTTTCTGAAAACTGTGTGAAATGAGAAATTATACGATTTGTTGCTGCTGCTTTCTATATTGAAACCGTGCTGTCTCAGGTAGTACTGTGAGGTCCTGTAGTGGCCCTTCCCTTGCCTTCGATACACAATCCTTGCATACTTGCGCCTGGACGCGGTCCTTATGCGATAGCCGATTTCGAATGCGAGAAAACAAGCACAGTTAGATTGCAAGGAATAGCCATTGCACTTCGTCTAACCAACTGTACGAGTATTTTACAATCAGTGATTTATGGAGGGTCCCTTAGTAAAACCCTCAGTTGTTTGGGGTCAGGTTGTGGATTCAATTCCGGCTGAGGAGGCTATCAACTTTTCGGCGGGGTAGTTGTACAAGTTGTAGTACAAATTGCTTATAGATTGTGCACGCGCTGCGAGCGAACGCCCAACGCATTGCGAATCCTACACTTTAAAAATAAAACTCCTTTTTAGGTGTAATTGGGGTGTATTTGGGGTGTATCAATTGCTTTACTCCCTTATTACACCCTCAAGAAAAACAATACACCCTGTTTTTGGTCTGAAATGGGTGTAATATGTGTATGTGCAAGGTTTATGGTTCCGGGTCTCGAACGGATGCAAGGAACAGATGCGCCGTGCCCATCGGATCGAGTAGCTTATCCGAGCGTCTCGCTGCAGCGTGCTGTTTGGTAAGTGTTGTCGGTGTATTTTGTCTTGTCTGCTTGTCTGGTTGATTGAGGTGCCTTTGAAGCGGGTATTTTGAGATTATGTTTGAACCTTAAGTGGAATGCACGGATTAGATCAGAGAACAGTGCGCGTCGCGTTGTAACGGTCACATGTGACCGTTAGGCAAAGTCAAGGGGTATACGCAACAAACGGAGTTGGTGGAATTTGTGGTAGCAAGTAAAGCAGCTGGCAAGAGTCAACAAGAGGCAAGAGGTAGCGAGCAATGAAACCACTAGGCCACAACGCTCTGATTTCCGATCAGATGTGCTGAGTCAATGGCTGTGCGCGTCTTCTGAACAATGCGCTGGCAAGTTTGTGTGTTGGCGATGTCAGAATGGTGTACCTAATTGGTAATATACACTTGACCAGAAATCAGAGAGGTATGGGTTCGGGTCTCGCTACCGACACCTAGCTGACCCTTTACCGTTTGTAGCTTTGTAGGGACATTGGTCTTTTAACTATACACTATGATTGCGTGCTTCTTAATTTCTACGTTATTTTAATATAATCGACTGATTTTTAACTAGTCACAATAATACCATGGTTTTGGAGTATTATAGCTTGAGTTGCTTTTGCGCCAATAAAATTCAATTACCATCATTTATCGTTTGCTTTACTTTCTATCTTGAGCTGCTTGCATATTGACGAGGGCTGTGTCTGTACTTAATTTTTCTCTAGCCTTGGCCATCTGCGTAACTATCATGTAATTTGTGGTTCACCCTTTGATTAAGGCATTTCACAGTTCATTTTTTCTTTCAGTACAGAGGCAGGACTTCTCTTGGCCTCGCCGTAATACCTTCATCTTGGTCGACATGTTGGTGGACACTTTTATGTTTTGTATTGGTGCGGTGACTATGTAATTCTTATAGCAGTGCATGTAGTGTATTATAGGTAATCCAAATAAAGAATATGCCTGTTATTTTAACCGTTGTGTTTCTGTTGCCCTCGGCATAACACCCTTACTGAAGGGTGTTGTCTTGCTTGGGGGTGTAGACATACACCAAAAAGGGAGTCAGTTAGGGTACCGCCAGATTACACCAAAAGAGGTGTTCAGAGAACACCCTTTCTGGGGGGTGTAGTTTTGCAAGAGGGTGTGTATATACACCAAAAAGGGAGTCAGTTAGGGTACCGTCAAATTACACCCAGAAAGGAGTTATATTTTTTAGAGTGTACTCGAAAGGTTTCCCGAAGCGCAAATATCTCTCAAATCTGAGCGAGAATACGGCGATACGCACAGACCGACCACTGTTGCATCGCTTCTGATCATTGTTGTAAGCAACAAATTATCAATTGCAAGAGAGTGAGAGATAACCTCAGCAAGCAACGACCTTGCACTGAGCTCGTGATGCTCTTGATAAACCACACATCAACAATGTTCCGTTTCTCGGCCGGCGCGGTGCGATCCTCTGCATTTTACGGAAAGGGCACGTGATACGAAACAGAAGAGTACCTCGGATCCCCATAAAATTCCTTCCGCAAGGCGCGCAGCAAGCTTCAGCGCATCCATGTAAACAATCGCACGTGGTCGAGTGCCAAGGCCGCGACCAAGCGCTCCCATGCATTGGATAGGCCGGTAAGCACACCAGTCATTCTAGCTCACCATAGAAGCACGGCACCGTTTTCTTCGTGGAGGTATAGCGAACGTGCATTCCTTTCTTTCTTTTTTGGTTCGCGTCGGTCGAGTGGCGATGTCCTATTACATCCGGAACGAGGTCCTATCGCTTTGCGATCGCATACAAGAGTGAGCAATCTTTTGACGATGGCAGGATAATTATTGACCTGAGGAATAATGTGGATTTATGTGGTTGTGAGAATAGACTTTGTGTTTGTGAGTGTGAAAATGTGAGTGTGTGCCTGTGTGTGCGCGCGCTTTTCTGAACCAGGGATCCCACTTGACAAGTAAGTTCTTTGTGTGTGCCTTTTCATGTGACAGGAGTGATACATTTATGTACTATTGCGTATAGTGGTTTAAAAAATAAGGGTAGCAGCGCTTGCATTCTTATCTGTAGGATAGACCGAGAGCGTTTTTAATGGAATTGCCTCGCGAACCTGGTGAAGTCTTTGTTTTGGGCAGGCTATTTTATGAGAGCCGGTCCTGTTGCGTTGCATTTGATGCGCTTTCCTGAAGCAGTGTGCTATGTTCTTGTAGTGTGGTTTACGCCTTTATCAATAGAAATGAATAGAAGTGTTTGTTTGTTTGTTAGTATGTGTCTGTGACCTTCGAAGCGCTGTTCAAGCTTTATTTTCTTTGCAAAAATTCAGACTTTATGGTATTAAGCTGTTCGAGTAGAAGTGACTTTCCCTGCTCGCTTAAGGTAAATTGTGTATCCATGTCCTGTGCTTTCTTCACGCAGGGACAATGCAAATCAGTATTTGGCATTATGCAATAATTATCTGATAGCAGAAATGGGTGTCTTTGTCACAGTTTATTAGCGTGTGCGTCGTTATTTTATTTATTTTTTGTCTTATAGCTATGCGAGCAAAAGTGCGTGTAATGTTTCGCTGCTCTTTCTCTTATTTTCTCTATTTTTATGTAGAAGAAAGCCTCCTGCGTAAAAGCTGAATAGTGTTCTACCAGTGGAAGTGGTGTTGTTTGTTTGATTTTGTTGGGTGTTCGATATCTTGACGAAGTAAGCAGTGCTTAATTTTGCAGGTTTTTTAGCAGAAATGCTGGTATCTGAGCACGGAGTAGAAATTTCTATATTTCTCTTCTCCTTAAGAAAATTTGTACATCGTTTTCCAAGAAGACCGCGTTTAGTTTACGCGAAATAGAAAAATGAAGTTGTGTATGCTCTATGATGATCCGCCGCGGGCTAAGGCCTTTTCCCCGATGAACAGTGTTTTGCATGCGATGTCGCATGTCTGGACTTGTTCAGTAGTGTTGCAATTTTTACCCTTCGCTATTATCTTGTTGCTGCCGTCTTGTGTTAGACGTTGAGCTTCGTAGCGATGTGCGGTAACGCTACGATTATTCCTGAGCGCTCCGTGTGTTTAATGCGTTGTCATCTTTGCGTGCGTGCGTGTGCTTTTTTCCTGCTTTGTAACGTCATCATGGCATGTCTGGACTTGTTTAGCAGTGTTTCAGTTCTTCGCGCTGCTAGTATCTTGTTGGTGTCATGTTGTGCTAGCCGCGTGGCGATGTGTGGTGACCTGAGGTTTCAAGCCTTTTCCCTGCTCACCTAAGGAAATTTGTGTATCCCTCTCCTGTGCTTTCTTTACGCAAGGGCAATGCGTCTGCGTATGTGGCACTATCACATAACAGACATGAGTGTCTTTTTCTTAGTTTATTAGCATATGCTTCAGGTTTTTTAAGTTAAGCACAAGTGCACGCAATTTTTCGCTGCTCTCTTCCTCAAATCACCGATTTTACGCAGAAGAAGGTCGCATGGTGCAGCTGAGAATAGGGTTTCTCTGATTGTTTGTTAGATGTTGTTAGGGGCTCGGTATGTTAAGGAAGTCAGCTGTTAAAGGTATCCGTGAAGAAATGCTTGCATCTGAGCGCAGGATAGGAATTCCTGAAGCACGGCACCCTCAGTGTAAATTAATTATTTTGGATGTGAGTCTGCTTCACTGCATGACAAGGCTGAAATGGGAAGAGAGACAAAAATTGGAGCGCTTCATTAATAGCGATGCAAGTAACAGTAGTGTTGCAATTTTTACCCTTCGCTAATATCTTGTTGCTGTCGTCTTGTGTTAGACGTTGAGCTTCGTAGCGATGTGCGGTAAAGCTACGATTATTCCTGAGCGCTCCGTGTGTTTAATGCGTTGTCGTCTGTGCGTGCATGCGTGTGCTTTTTTTTTCCTGATTTGTGACGTCATCGTGGCATGTCTGGACTTGTTTAGCAGTGTTGCAGTTCTTCCCGCTGCTAGTATCTTGTTGGTGTCATGTTGTGCTAGCCGCGTGGCGATGTGTGGTGACCTGAGGTCTTAAGCCTTTTCCCTGCTCACCTAAGGAAATTTGTGTATCCCTCTCCTGTGCTTTCTTTACGCAAGGGCAATGCGTCTGCGTATGTGGCACTATCACATACCAGACATGAGTGTCTTTTTCTTAGTTTATTAGCATGTGCTTCAGGTTTTTTAAGTTAAGCACAAGTGCGCGCAATTTTTCGCTGCTCCCTTCCTCAAATCACCGATTTTACGCAGAAGAAAGTCGCATGGTGCAGCTGAGAAGAGGGTTTCTCTGATTGTTTGTTAGATGTTGTTAGGAGCTCGGTTTGTTGAGGAAGTCAGCTGTTAAAGGTATCCGTGAAGAAATGCTTGCATCTGAGCGCAGGATAGGAATTCCTGAAGCACGACACCCTCAGTGTAAATTAATTATTTTGGATGTGAGTCTGCTTCACTGCATGACAAGGCTGAAATGGGAAGAGAGAAAAAAAATGGAGCGCTTTATTAATAGCGATCCAAGTAATAGGGCAATTATAGTTTCCATAGAAAGTAGAATTTTAATGGGCTCGTAAAATTATAGTTTTGTAGTAGTTCTTCTAAACTGCAATGCAAGGTAGAAAATCATTAATATGGGGTAATGCCATCATGTTCCCGTAAAGGTGTTCTGTGCCTTGTGCTTTGGCGTGCGCGAATGGAACTTTGCTCCCCGGCTTCCGCGCCTTTTTGCTCGCAGGTGTAGCCTCAGACAACGAATGTATGAGCATAGAAAGGGTCATGTATTACATAAGCCTGGAGGTGATGTGGAGTGGACTCACTTATTATTTTAAGGAGCAGTGGTAGTTTACTGTAATTCTAATGACCATGATGAGCCTTTGGGGTGAAAATCGTTAATATGCAGGGTGCTTTTTTGCAGAATTTTAATGAGAGAATGAATGTCATTAAGAGTAGGACAAAGGAAATAATCTTGCGATTCAATAAATAATAGGAGTCCTTGCCGCTGTCTTCTTCTTCTTCTTCAGACAGGATGTGATGATGTCACGGTGTATCGCAATGCATTGACCGTTACTGGAAAAAAGTGTAGCAATAGAAAAATGGTGTGTATTGTCCTGGACGGATTTATGATGAGCCCTGTTTTTGAATAAGAAGAGTGCGTGTGCTTAGAAATAGTTTGATGCTGGTTTTCTTCTTTGTTTCTTTTCGCTTTTCCCCCCCTTGTTGTCTGACAAACATGCGCTGACATGCCTGGGCCTGTTCTGACATGCTTTCCTTCTACATGTAGTTTTTTTCTTTTTGTACAAAGAATATTCTTGACGATGAGGATAGTGCTGCCTTGAATGGGAGTAGAGCTATTCTTAATAATTTTGTGATTCATTTAGTTCAGAGAGTAACCGCGAGGTGGACAGGTGTGTGACTTTATTCAGGAGGAACAAAGCGTCATTATTCACTTAGCTGCATGACTCTCGGCTGGGATGGACATGTCTTGTTGAACCATTTTTTTCCCTGTAGAGCAAGACTTTGGGAATGAAATGCTACCATCGCCTCGTGTCTATGGTGTTTTTCTGCAATAGTTCCCTATGCAATCATTATAGTAGAATAAAGGAAATAATCTAGGGATAGTGATTCAATAAATAACAGGTCCCCTGTCTACGCGTCCTTGAGCCACGCACCTGCATGATGACGTCATACCGCAACAGTATTGTTTCAGGTTGACCTTGTCTAGAGGAGCATTAGTGGAAAAAAACAGTGTAGCCCTGAGACAATAGGATGATGTCATGACCAATGAGAACAGCCTGCAGGGGGCGCAAGGATTCACTTCTCTCTTGAACACTGACGGGTCTGGACACGCAAATTCTGCTCCTGGTAATTGCGTTGGCCGTCAGTGGAAGAGCGTAGCTTCGGTTGGGATCTGTCTGCCTCTGATGGGGTGCGGATGTGTGGTTCGTCACTGGTGAATGGTGTTCGACGATGCAGGTGGATTTTGTGAGGAGCGGATTTACAATGGGAGAATGCTGTGAACGTGAAAAATGATGGTGAGTGTCTTTTCACTCTGTTCAAGTGTTTGTTTTCCTCTGTTGCCCAGCAGTCGTGCAATTTGTCCTGACGTGTTCTGACATGCCCCGACATGCATGCTTTCCTTTGTTGGCGCTTTGTATTTTTTTCTTTTTTGACAAGGAACATTGTTGTCTTGACGATAGTGCTGCCCTGAGTTCTGCGCTCCTGGTTACCTGTACTCTGTGTTGATTTGTTGAGTGCCTAGTCCTCTTATTTGCCGTTGATGGAGTTACATGTTAGGATATTTTGTTCTTTTGCAAGTCTCATTTAGTAAGACTTTGGAATTCCTACAATCAGCTTTTATGCATGGTGCTCTTCTGCAATAGTTTCCTATTCAATCGTTATAGAAGAATAAAGGAAATAATCTTGGGATAGTGAATCAATAAATAATAGGTCCCCTGTCTAGAGCACGCGCGTCCTTGAGCCACGCAGGTGCATGATGACGTCATACTGTGGCTTCACTGCAGATTGACCTTGTCTAGAGCAGCATTAGTGGAAAAAAACAGGGTAGCCCTGAGACAATAGTATGACGTCACGACCAATGAGAACGACCAGCAGGGGGCGCAGGAATGCTCTTCTTTCTTAGCCTCTCGGAGGTGGTCGCCCCAGAGGGCGCTAGGAGCGCGCATGCGTAGCGGTCGCGGAGCGGCGTCCCAGTCAGTTTCTCGCTGGCTGTCGCGGAGAGCAGTCGCATCAGTCTGCTCTCCTGCTGTAGTGAGCTGATTTGTTGTGTAACTAATGCTTTCGCCAACTTTCTTCCCGCTTTGTTTGCGATTTTCGTGCCAGTGCACGTCGGGTGCTGGTTGCTGTTGTCCGGGCATCCCCGCCATTTTCTATCTTCTTCTGCCTTGGGAACGGGAGTAGCGCTGACGTGATTCCTAATAATTTTGTTGTGAGATTAGTTGAGTAGGTACCCAATAGGGGATGCAGCTGTGAGGCTTTACAGGAGAACTTACTTTACAGGACTTACTTTACTTTACTTATACAGAAGAAAAAAACCATTACGAGTCAGTTTTCTGCCTGCCTCTCGGATCGAGCAGTCGCATCGTTCTGCGCTCCTGTTGTGGTGGGATTATTTGTTGTGTAACTAATTCTATTTTCTTGTTAGCTACTGATGGTTTGCATACTCTTGCTTTCCCAGCCTTTGTATTATGAGTGTTTTTCTCCTTGCATGTCCAGAGCTGTCCTAACCTGCCCAGACATGTCATGATGGCGTCACAGCTGACGTCACAGGATGTCTGGAACTTGTGGTCATAGCTGCGATGCTTTGCAACCTGCCTCTCTGCTCCGTCGCCCGGCGATGGTCAGCGGCCTTTCCGGGCCGCTTCCTTCAAGATGGCATCGTTGATCTTCAACTAAACTCCTTCCCTCCACTCCATCTCTACCTATTTTTTTATTTTTATGGACAGAGATTGTCCGCAACGCACAGGGTGGTCTGGACACGTCCTAGATGCTCCCCAATTAGTGTGATGACTCCCTGGAGGGAAGGAGGAGGAGGAGTGTCGTTGGGAGGAACCCGAGAGGTCTGCCTGCCTGATTAGGCGGCATGTTTCTCGGGAAGGGAAAGGTGGTGGAGAGGAGGAGAGGAAAGGGGGAAGTGGAAGAAGTGGAGGATAGCTGCGTCCATGGGCCGACTTCAGGGGAACTGTGCCGGCATACGCCTATTACACATCTGAGGGAAACCCAGGAAAAACCCCAGACGGCACAGCCGGCCCGCGGATTCGAACCGCGGACCTCCCAGTCTCCAAGCGCACGCGTTACCGCTGCGCCACCGGAGCTGGTAATGGGGGTCCCAATTAGCTCTAATTGCTAATTAAACGTGTCCAGAAGCCTTGTAGCGTTGCGGACAGTCTGTGTCCAGTCATTACTACTCTTGCGACTCTCCATATCCGAGCAGGGCTCTCAAAAGGTGATGAGGAGCAACAGAAGTGCCGCCACCGTTTACGGTCAAGGTTTCAGAGTTCTTTCTGTACAAGCCTACTCGCGCGTCTTGCTTCCTGTATATCAGAAAGATCTCCTGTCCGTCGAGCTTTACGTTCAGCGCGCCTTCGGACAGCACGTAGTTGCTCCACACGAGGGTTTTACCCTAAGTGACCAGAACACACGTTGACTGTTTTAGAGGACGAGGCAAGGGCATCGGCAATGACATTCTCTAGCTGATCCACAGAAAGCAAAGGGTGGGCCCTATCTCCACATGCCGTACGAAACGAACGCCGTCTGTTAATTTCGCCGTTCTACATCCCGCTCTCGTTGAATATCCATCATGCGTGATGTATATGGGCACGTGGTCGCTTCCCCTGCCATCAAGGTCCATGTACCAATGGAGCTTCCTATAGATATCTCTTGAGCAGGAGGAGACATACAGAACGTCCGTAGTGAAGGACCTCCGCAAAATCGTGTGTGATCCATCATTCAGGATGCAGAGATCCATGCTGTCGATCAGCTCCATCCATATTTTCCCTCGACAATCAGTTTTGGTGCTCCCCCATGCAGGGTGGTCAGCGTTAATATCACCGACCACTAGATAAGGAGACTCTAAATTGTCCAGCACAGCCTTCAGATCGGTCTTGGACACCTTAGCTGACAGCGGCACGTATAAGTTCACCACAGTGACGACAGTTTTACCCAAGCGAATTCTACACCAGATACAGTCTAGACCAGCCATTTTCGGCGTTGGAAGGGCAGCTGCATTGCACTCGCGTCGAACAAGCAGAACCGTCCTTGAGACATCTGTATCTTCTTGCGTGACCAACCTATAACCGCTGAGCCTGAAGTCCTTCCCAACATAAGCTTCACTAATAGCCAACATGAGAATTCGATGCTGAAGTAGAAATTCTTTAAAGCTCAGCTCCGCCGATTTTCGACTGCGACAGAATAGAGCCATGCTTGGGCTGTGCGTTCGTTTCCGCACAGGGAGCATACATGTGAAAAATTTTCACCCATTTGTTTGTAGTTTTTAAGAAAACAATTTTTTAAATTTCCCTGGCACGGCGGTCCTGTGGTCGGCAAACCCTGACCAATCCCGGCTTCGTCCTGGCTTAGCCGCGCTCGTGGCTTGGCTAACGCCAAATCGTCGATGCGATGGCGGAGATCTATGGGCGAAGGTGAATGTTTTGGGTGTGTTCCGTGATAATTGCTGTCGTTAATAGCGTCAAAGATAGTTTTGCCGGTCTTCTTTAAAGGGACTCTGACCAGAAGTTCGACAAATATTTCGTTTGCATCTATTACGAAGGTATAATATGCCTCCAAGCCGCACGCGAAATATTTTGGCTGTGCGCGGAGGCAAAGTTTGCCAAACGGAGAGCTCAAAAACCGGCTTCGCTTTTCCCCCTCAACTCGCGCAATCGGGGCCGAAATCTAGCCTCTTTGCAGTGGACATCCGCCAATTTCCGTGTGCGTGACGAAATCACGAGGGCCACGTTTCATTGGGCGCCCGGACCGGAAGTTCTGTTGTTAGTGAGTTTGTGAGAGCGCCGGCATCCGTCCGGAAAGCGATTTTCAATATGGACGTCGAAGGAAGAAATGCGGAGACTTCGAGCCCGGAACTTCTTTCTGACCTTTCTGCGATCGAGAAGAAAATTCTGCGTGCTGAACAGCTCGGTAGGCTTTCGAAACGTCGCCGATGCCGCGAATGCGACACGAAGTTAGAGCTCTACGAACATCAGTCACAGATGAAGCAAACAGCATGAGTCGCCGGTCTTCAGGTAGGCGAAGAGCTTTTTAACGCACACTGTGATCGAACATGTAAACGTTCTCAGAAATTTCGTGTTCTGATATCTAATGCGCACTTGCTGTTCATGGTGCCGGTGTGGCTGGTGTGTCATAATGCCGAAGGAGATCGAATGCTTGTGCTGCAAGGAGCTCGAAAACACTGCCGAATGACTGCAGTATGAGTGCATTACAACCCACAAAGATTTCCAACTTCTATTCTTCAATATGACTGTCCTGAAGGTCGCATATTGAACTCCGTTGGCAGCGCGAACCTATGAGCGACTATATTCACAAGTAAGTCACATGTGTCCTTGTCGAACGATGTTAAAATTTGGACGCCGAAAACTAGTTTGGTCCTGCAATAAAGTCGTTAAAAACTCCAGTACAGGGCGCAGCACATAAAAAGGCTATACAATACACGACTCTGAACTGGAGAAAACCAATATAGGCAATTTTGTAATTGTCAGTGTGCTGTGTCCTGAGTCACGTTTTTATGTATTGCCCTGTGCATAAGGTTTTAGCGTAGGTTTTTAGCGATATTGAGTGTTCTTGATTGTCGATTCAGTGAAAAGTAAACCAATGTTGGGTTTTAAAAGAACACAGCATGTGTAGTAATGTACAAGGTGTGGGCAGGGAAACTGCAGTTGCTCTCAGGTACATGTAGAAATGACATTGCACACACACTGTACTGTAACCGGTTACCTATTTGCCTAAACTATATTTTATGTACATCTGTGTAGACGATGCAGTACACTGCGTATCGCCAGTTTGCAAGGTGAGTATGGCACAAGCTTGGGACAAACAAGATCATGGTCATCCCAGCCTGTGCAGTGAAGAGGGTCTGGCAAGCCTTTCCCACAGAAAATGCCACAGGCTTGAAGTACCCAAGATCCTAACTGGGGGTACCTCTTCGCACAGCTCGTCTATCACATTTAAAATAATTCAGCATCTGTATTTAGGATGATCTATAGCTCTCAGGATGATGCATGGTTCATGAGGTCAACATGTTGTGTTGAAACACAACACTAGTCCTTTTTAATGAGTCTTGCGGAACGATAGATGAGCACTCCTTTCGTGACATTGTGTACCATTGCTACAGTGAACAATTTCTTGAGCAAGACTGATGAACGAACGAAAAATAGGGTCTTGTCTTCCAAATATGTATGTTCCTTGTAACTTCCGTATTTGTTAAGTGACCCATGTTGATGTCCCCCCCCCCTCATGTAATGCCTGCAATGGCCTTTGAGATATATTCATAAATAAATAAATATAAAAACGAAAAAAGATGTAACACGTATCCTCTCTTTGTGTGAATGATACATAAACATTCTCAGAAGATTTGTACATAGTCATACTTTGCCTCATTTTGCATAAAGCCTAGTTCCACCTCTTACATCATCTCCACATCTTTAATCTCCAAAGCAGTACAAGGCTAAAGTAATCCGCTACTACATAAAAAGAAGGAGGGGAGGAAAACAAACGCTGGCACATCTAAAATTCGAAGAAACCCTGGTACTTTCACGGGGCTACTCACGGCTCAGTGCTGGATCAGATCCCGATGGAAAACAGCTTTTCTGAGCCTCAGTGATAGATTCCCTTGATTGCACTGACTGTGAGGCACAACTCATTGGCTTGGTGGCAAGTGGGCTTGCGTCTGATAGTAAGATTTGGAAGAAAGGGAGCAAGGAACATCTCTCTACGGTCTTAAGAAGGATATCAACATTACCTGTCAAGGTACAGCATTTCATGTTGCTTTCAGTAAGTACAACTCTCCTCATAGCAGTTACCATTCGTGTTGGGAAAGCATGCTGAAGTTAGCTCAGGCAGTGCATCAAGAACTGTGAATCGGGTTCATAGAGAGCACCTGGTGAGAGGGACAGCAACAGTGTCCAGTAAAGACTCTCCAGGAATTTTGTGCAGGTTTGGGGGACACAGCTTTTAATAGTGTTGATGGAAAGCAGGGTGTGTGAAACACTGACTTCTGGTAGATGAATTCCTGTTATTTATAACCAGGTACCCATGTTCTAGTAATCTAGAAAAAGCCTTGGCTCCCTTGGAAGAAATTGCTAATGAATCTGAGTGTCTTTTGTGGAAACAGGTTGTAACTGCCTTTCTATCCACCCTTCTTAGTTGCCCTAGCAAAAGCAAATATGTAATGCTGTACACCATATCTGATGCTAGCACACCAATTGCTTTGAGTGTTCTCAGGCTTCTGAAATGGAGCTACCTCGTACATACGCTGTGCCATGTCGGCAAGAACATAAATCAGACTGCCTTTTACTTTTTAAATTGGCCCTTCAGTGCTTCATGTGACTGCAAGAATGGCACCCCCAAAACAATAGGCAACAAGAATGATTTCTGCAATGTATTGAGCTTTGTAAAACAACAACTTTATTTGAAAATATATTTCAAAAGCAGGGTGACAACCTCATAATGTAGCGTCCTTTACTGCAAACACCGCTCAACACAACGAATAAAAACAGAGCGTAAACATTTTGTCGCCTATCCGGGTGGCATCATCAGTACAACAGAGGCCAAAGATGAGCCCATCAGCCTATCTAACAGGGAATCTTACACATCCGATAGGGGGCCACGGTATATATTACAGGCTGAAGCATCACGCCTGATAAAGCAGGATTCTAAGAACTTTCTGGGGCCCCATCGCTAGTCATGAGCAAAGGTTACTGCACCATCAAAATATATGTCCCTTAGGACAGCAGTGGTAGACTGATTCGGTCCTGTTTAGTTAAGCTAAGCATTAGTAGCCCTGGCAACTGGCTCTTTTAGTCTTGTCCCACGTCTTTTGTCTATCTCGCCAATGTAGGTTGCATCACATTCTATGCACTCAACTTGATATGTACAGTCAAAATGCCTGATGGGCACAGTGCCCTCCAAATAGCGTATGAAATACGTTGGATGAAAGGAATGCGGACCACCGATTTGACTCCTTTGATGTTGTTTTTGATTGTTCTCTGTTGGAGGGATGATGCCACCTGGATAGGCAATGAAACGTTTACTCTCTTTATTCTTAATTGTTGTGTTAAGCCAGTGTTCTGAATAAAGGATTTTACATTATGAACTTTGTTTGAGTGATGATTAGTGGCGAGCTTCATACCCTGGGCCACTACTCTAACAATTGTTTGTGGTAGTGTGGCGAAATGGAATAACGAGCCTTGTAGACAATTTACTTGGCAATATATTTATTTATCTCTCATAGGTTGAAGAACCCAGTGTGGTGTTACATAACGGAGGGGCACGTAATCATACAAGACCGATCACCAAAAGGCCTTGCTTTTGACTAGATTAAAATGTGAAGCGATTGTAACATAACAAATGCTGCATGGTGGCGATATGATAGGTTCTCCTCACGAGTTGTCGCCACGGTTACGGTTAGTTGAGAAACTGCATATCCAGGTAGCAGGATCAAATTTTAATTAGGCTACTTTGGCCAACACGCGAGCATAGAGCACAGTGTCAAAAGCCCTTACAAAATAAAAAGAATACTACATCTACGTGGACCCAGAAATCAAGACAGTTTGAAATGCTGTGAACGAATTCCACTACGTTAGTTTTGCCCGAATACCCCTTTCTAAACCCATGCTGGAATTTAAAAAAAGAAATCGACAGACTCAACTTGGTTGACAACGTGGTAGTACATGATGTGCTCCATTAGTTTACAGGGAACCCTAAAAGGTGGAGCTGGTTAATAGATAGAAGGAGCATAGTTGTCACCTCTTCTGAAGACAGGAATGAGCTTGAGACCTATGTCCTCCACTCGCACACATACTAAGAACCTTTGACACAGATTAACGTATCTTCATTCAAATCTTTCACTTTCAGATGTTCATCTCTGTTGAGTGGTCTGTCATTCTTGTAATACAGATTGGAATTGAAATGCAGGTGCATAAGGGATGCTCTGAAAGAAAAGTGTTTGGTTTTAGTCCTCTCAATGTTTCTGAAAACGAAAACAAACTTCACGGTGACTATTCTTCTGAAATGAGCAATTCCAGGATGACAGCAAAAAATATATCTCGCCATATCATTATATCCACCTGGCACTTCAATTGAATAATGGCAGTTGAAGATGATGATGATTCAATTTAATGACGCATAAGCAACTCTGGCTATAGTGTGCCAAAACCATGGTAAAACTGTGACTTGTTAAATATCAAACGATTATACTAAAATAATATACTTTGTTGGTTGGTAAATTCAGATATAAACAAAAACATGATATGATAAAAATAAGCAATTGAAGAAAAGGCAATTGTTGGCTTTGTGTGATTTATGTCGAGTTTGCCACACTACGTGTTGAATAATAATGTACGCTGATACGCTGTAGCATATAAAGTACAATCATACACACGCTCAATATGTGGTGGATATGTGAAACCAATATACACATACTTACATTTCAAACTTTCTTGAAAAAGGCAGTCCAAGTCTGTCGGATTTGCCAGACTCTATACAAAGCCAGTAAGCACAGTGTGGAATGACTGATTCATCTTTCGAAGGCAGAGGTGTAGCTACCACGACGCTTCGTCATCTCAATGCTTCGGAGCGGCATAGCCTAGTAAGAAGCCATCAGAAGGATCTCATAAAGATAACTTGGTTGAAAAAGTGGAGGGTTCTGTGGGATATGTAAGAAAGCATACGCGTTACACAGCAGCTACGAGAATGATCGACTGCACCTGCATGGTTTTCAGTACGTAGACTTGGAAGTGAAAAATAAATGTGCTAACCTTGTTGATACTACTTTTCCGTCAGGACCACGCACGAGAGAACATTTGGTTTCTTTAGTTGAAGGTATCATCAGGTCCCCATGCTCCTTTGAGATGCAGCAGACAGAAGTTCGCTGAGGCGAGTGACTGTCGTTGCGGTTCGTCGCTTCGCAGCAGATCAAGAACAGTACACCGCAATGATAGGTGAAACGTTCAGAATATGGTGACCAACTCCAACACCAACCCAATGACCCGAACAAAGAGGATGAACCGGGAGTTACACAAGTTCGCAGTTCGCAAGCTCGGCATACGGCATCCATTACAGCTGACCGGATACGGAAGCATATATCGAACGCCGTGTACAGATTGAAAAGAAAATCGTAGAAACTGTTGCAGGTGATAAATGCAGGGTATATTTTTCTTTCTGAGGCTCTGTAACAAAAACATATTAACGTAGAAATACCATTTCATGAAGGAAATTGACAGATATTGCGTGACCACGTGACGCGTTTGAGCCATTTGTGGGTGTTACGAGTGGCCCCCGTGTTGACGTCATCTTGATGGTGGGCCGGGGTGGATATTCTATATAAACGTATGTTTTCTCGGTTTGACGCTAGGCGTGCTGCACTCGGATGAAGTGGAATGTTTAAAATTCGAGTTTAGAGAAACCGTGGGGTTTTAATGCGTGAATTTTCGCATGGAGAGTCCTTGTTGGGTGCTTTATCGACTACAAGTACGAAAGAGCTCCCACAGTTTCTGGTCAGAGTCCCTTTAACAAGCATTGCAGGATGGCCTCGTTGTGCAACGACGGCCGTCGTGAGCGGACATTCTGTGCCCGCACTGTGCTTCATGCTACCAACAAGACCTAACACCTAACGTGTGACGTACTCGTACGCATTCTCAATCGCTTTGGCAGCGCACTATGCGCGCACTTGCTGCGCGTGCAGAAAGCACCACCAAAGCTATTGAGAACGAGAACGTGCTCGAAGACGAAGTATTTCTTATAAGAAACATGATAAAACGGTGCGGTGGTCCCCGATAGCTCGTGACAGCTATTTCAGCACGATACAGCGGCCATGACGGAGTGTAAACACAAACTGGTTGCCAGGCAGAGCTGGCTAGGTGTGGCTATCCAATCCGCGCAGTTCCAAGTATGACGTCACAAGTGGAACCGCCGCCCGGTAGTTTTTCTCAAATTTCTCACGAAGGAGTATGGAAATTTGGAAAGCAATGTGCGTTTATGAATGAAGTTGAGACCACGGTTCTGAATATCACAACGTCTTCATACTTTCGGAACAGCAGCGGAGCTGCACTTTAAAGCTCAGCTACGCCGATTTTCGAGTGTTACAGAATGGAATGGTACTCACACTTGATTATGTATGCAAAATAGTTATCCCAAACTCCTCGCGGTTTTCCGAAAAAGTGAATTTTTAGTTTCACTGACATCCCGTCTTGTGTCCCGCAAACCCTGTGTCGACGACACATTCGGGGTCTGCCCGCGCTCCAGCTTGGCATGACTTTTGGCTTTGTTTCTTCCGCCAAGCCGGCCAGTTCCTTCTGCCGAGCCGTCTACTGTGCAGATTCACATTGGGGAAGTGATAAACAGTTCGCTATTAGGGAGCCAGTATATTTCTGGACTTCACTAAACCCACGAGGAACGTGAGTTTTGCTTCCTTCGACTGCAAAGCATTTGCTAGGCCAGTACAGACTTCCTGGTGTGATTCGTGTTCTGTGCTGCGTGCCGAGAATGCGTGAGCGTTTTGCTGACGTCTGCAATAACACTTCAGCATGCAGTTCCAATGTTTCAAACCACAATTTTCTGAAAGGCGAAAGAGAAATCTATTGACTGCAACAATCGGTTACAACTCCGACTGGGTGCCACCTTCGAAAGCAGCGATTTGATCTGTTCATCTGGCTCATACGAATGTTACGGAAGCAATGCGCAACTTGTTTCACAAGAAGCCGAAGATGTCCCGTCCGGGATGCTGTGCCAACCTTATCTGCAGCAGGAGATTGCAGGGGCAGGACTAGGCAGCAGATAAAGGTAAGACGCGTAATGTTAGACAAGTCAGTCATGCGGTACAAATTGCATCACGTAGAAGAGAAAAATACGCTATCTGTCTGTTACTGCTTCATCCTTTAGAGATTGGGCCCCAGCGGGTGTATTCTCAGCACAGATTTGGAATTGCCTTATTTGTTAAATGATTTTGCAGGCATTCCGGCACCACCGAAAAGCTTGCACTCCACGTCTCAACTATCACCGTCTGGGTTTCAAGCTGAAGGCTGTCACCAGTGCCAACCAGACGCCCCTTCAAAGTCCATCTGTTTTTGTTGACGGAACAGTGACACCTGGTACTGAGACATTTCATTTTCTGATTACTCAAGTGCATTCCATCACTTGTGCTCGACTTCTTGTGTTCGTATACCCTTGCTGTTGCTCGCTAGCTTAGAGCAACCATGCCTGGGGTGCCAGGGCTTTCGGAGTACATTTAAGCAGTATCATCGTATCATATGCACGGCAGCGCATCTTGTGTATTTTGAGTAAAGTATAAATTCAATGTTGACTCAGCTGTTGTATTTCGGTCACAAATAAGGTGTTCTTCCAGAGCGTTCAAGGGCAGTTCAAGCAGTTTCATGTGTGCAACAGCAGATACTTTTTCTCAGTTTTGACTAAGGTAAATCGAAATCTTCCAGTTGATGTCTTTCGGTAATAAATTATGTTTTTCGAGACATTCAAACACCTTCACGTGTGCTACATTACATACTTTTTCTCAGGTGAAGTAAGGTAAATCTGTCCTCCGTGGTGTTCGGGCAGTGCTGCAGAAGCTTGTGTTGCATTCAAGTGGTATCATGTATACAAAAACTTGTTTTATGCCTTTCTGTAGCTGCTGTACTAATATTGTGAGTTCAGAGACATTCCTGCAGAACATATCGGAGCATCTTGTGTGCTATTGTTTGTATCATCTGCAGCACTATATTGATAATGTTAATTATTCAATGACTTGAGCTAAGATTTACATTCTTACTTCCAGGTAAACCTGTCACGCAGATGCCCTACCCCTTGGTATGCATAGAGATTGTACCGAAACAATCCACCTGGAGCATTATTCTTCAATTGGCAGTGGCATTACTATCACAACACACCACATACTGCATGTCTATGGTGCGTGTACAATGCATCAAACCTATTCTCAGGTACAGGCCAGCTGGTACGCAATTACAACATGAAACAACTGACACAGAGGCCGTAAAGTCATGCCTTTTCCTCCGTGCCTCGGGTTTCATGTTATTATCCTCACATGCAGCTCAATTCGCCTGTGCTGTGCAGCATGAGCAAAAGCATATATTATTTGTGGTCACATGACACGGAACATAAATACAATGAAACCTTCCTATGTTGGACACCCGCGGTGCAGCTGAAGCGTCTCCTACTTATAGAGGTGTCCGGCAACAAAAAATGGAAGAGATCACAGCTGTGAGAAATGTCCCCCTTCTTCAATTTAAGGTCCTTAGTGGTACCTGGTGGTGGTGCCTGGTAGTGGTACCTCTACCCACTCTTCACTGATAATTATTACTGATTTTAGTACATTCAATTCCGTTCAGATTCTACTCAATGGCATTACCTCTGGAGCTTTTCGAGCAGCAAGGACTTGTTTCTGAAGCGTCAGCGTACTTCTCATGGCTTTGGTGCAGTGCTCGTTCAAAGGCTCTAGACAAACTGAAGACAAGTGCTCACATAAAGAATTACAATGTAGACTGACAGCACTTGTTTTTGGACTCTAAAAACTAAAGCAACAAAATGCTGAGACCAGTATAGGGGAAAAAAGGGGCAAAAGTCAAGGCCACTGGCTCATTTTGGGTCTTTTTGGTGCAAAGATGGGCCGATATTGAGGTAATTTGGCCAGGGTTTTGTCCGACTTTGCAGGGAAAACCCTATCCTACTTCCAAGATAGGGCGGTGTCAGACATAGAGAATTTCGTCCCCATGTAGTTTCAATGGGAGCCTGCCCGTGCAATGAAATCATGGGGAGTTGTCCGATGTAGGGAGGTGTCCGACTTTGGAGGTTTTACTGTACTATGGAGCATTCTACATCATGTAATCTAGCAGTTGTTCACGTTTGGATATTTTAACCATGGAATTTACCCTGCATGCACCATACCATGTCCAAACACTAACAACTGCTAGAGAGCAGCATGTACTGTTTCCGTATAGCACTTATGGCTTGCGTCCTGTGATCGGAAACAGTGGTGTCTTTTTTCTGCTACAACCAGTAAACTACAGTAAAGATTTAGAAATACTGTGTCATACCATAAAGCACTATGGGAAATGGCAGTTTGAAAAACTGGAGAAGACTGTCATTAGAATGGGGGACATGTTCAACGGTGAAATTTTTTGCAGTGTGTGCTGTACCATGTAATGCACTGCAGACCTACCACAGTATGGTAACGGTCTGAATACAGATTTGCTAAAAAAGGAATGTGTGCGTTTCTTGTACTAACTTCCCCTTATGCAAAGTACTAGAAAAATGTTTTCAGCCAATGGGGAGGGAGAGGACATCATTCTGGAGTCGGCGTTGACCTACGATGTGTCGTGTGTGAAGGTCATTTTGAAGAGTGTAGGTGGTACAAGACTGTGTTCGCACATTCTTGGCAGTGTTGACTAATAACCATAATAAAGTAGAGGGTACATTTGTTGCTTCATATATTTGTGTCATGGCAAAGTATGTAGAGATACATCTGTCTCAACATGCAGGTGACAAAACTGCTTTTTATGCTTAAACTGTGACAAATACTTGTCTGTTCAGCACCACTAACCATGTGCTGGCCTCCATGACATGTCTGTGACATTCCAAAGTGATTAACATGTCCCATAGATGTGTGCAATGCTGAAGATGACTGTGTACCTTCTATGGATTCTTGATTCAAGAAAAGTACTGTGTGATTTGCTAACAGCGCCTGGCTGTACCTCCACAATTCTACATAAAAATATGTAAAGTTTGCCGAAGGAAACATCATGAAGGTCCATAGCTAAAAACCCTGAGACGAGCGATAGGAAGGGACATACACAATGTCTCAACATAGCGTGTTTATGTCCCTTCTTGTATCTCCTCTTCAGGTCTCGCCATCATGGACACTATCACCAGCTCGCTTCCTGTTGAACCGTTCTTTCAACGATAAGGGTCGCTTTCATGGACTGGATGGCAGCCAACATGCTGTCAATAAAAAGAATAATGGAAGAAGCAATATGGCAATATGGCAAGAAGCAATATAGCAAGATATGGCAATATGATCCTTAGGCTGCGCGTGGTCATTGCTTTCTGACAAATGGTGACTTATGATTTCAGGACAGTGCCTGCAGTGGTAGTATTCTTGTGTTCTCACCCTTGACGCCCATTGTGTGTCACCAGTCACCTGTGATCTGCTAATATGCACATAGCTAAAACAAAGTATATTTGTATTTCTTTGAATACAGTTGGTACAGCACATTGTTTTTTTACATGTTCTTTGGAAAGTATAAATAAAAAAATTCTCTACTCTGCAAGTCTCCTGTCAGCTCTACAGAGCAGGTTCGAATTTCACTAGAAGCCACGTGTGAAACCTAGACCAAACTAGTGGTGAAGGTCCATATAGGTCATAGATAGATACTATTATTATTATGAGATCATAGGTCAGGCTTAGGTCCTGGTTGGTAGCAACGCATTTGAATCTCATTAAAAATCGGTGCAGGAGGTGACCAACGTAACTAAATACACCAACTGACTCTCACAAATTTTGTGGTGTTATACTTTTGAAACAACATTAATATGCCGCAGTGGTCTTTTCTCCTTTGTTCCTTTTAACCTAGAAGTATTAGGTTTTCGGCATCACCATCCTTAGTTGCTGAGCATGCAGTTATTTACGTTGAGCACTGCAGTTTCATATTTGTTTTTCTGGACAAGCAAGCCCGCTTCCCCATTTTGATAAGAGCCTTTCAGCTTTGACAGGGCATTTGTGGACAAGGAAAACATTTGGACTATTGTGTATTTTGCTATGAAGTGCACCGTACAAAGCAGAGGACACCATCAACCATTTCCACTAAGGTTATTAAATTTGTGATAAAGTACATATACCTTTTGTCACTGACTAATTTGGTGGCAAAGTTACTTGAGTGGCAGTTGTGCAATTTTAAGCACATGTTTAAAAAAAATAAGATATGGGAAGTGCTGACTGGTTGAACATGTGGAGTACCCAATATAATAATTGGGGGTATACGTCGCGAGACAACTGAGTGTGGAATACACAGCACAGTGTAATGTTCCTGATTCTGGCAATGTTAGCATGGTTCAAGAAGTGGGAAATATTGCACTACCCTTAATAACATCTGTTGGGCCCAGCAAACAGGGTACACATACCCTGATCTGAAGACACTATGCCTAACTCAAAAGCAACATGAGATCGACCCGTACGTGTTTATTTGCGAAACTATTATGAATGAAATCTGGCCTGTGTGGTATAGAACAATGCGCACACTCAAGTAAACATGCAAAAAATACGTATAAGGGCTCTCGACCTATATGCCGCGATGCGCTCTACGAGATAAACAACACACTACAAAACTACATCCCACACTTTTTGTTCGGGGCAACTCTAATGAGCACTTTCATATAACCGACGAATGGTTCAACGAATGCAGTTCGAGTGGTCACGGTACATTCCTACGTCGTTCATTGCAGTCGCGCTATGATGCTGCACAATATATGTATCTCGTGTAACAAGCCTGGCAATCGCACGATGTGCATGGGCAGAAATACGGCCTTCTTTGTTTGAAGACCAGTCCTCTGCAGGTATATGCTCAAACGATCACCGAGTCTCACGTTGTTGTTCAATCGCTCCCATTCCTGCACTTGTAGTAAAAGCAGCAAACGGGTTGACGTGAATGGCAGCTGAACGGTTGAACTGCGAAGTTCTCGAGCACACAATCACAATTTCACGCCGAAAATGATGTTGAGGTGAGTTCGCGGTTGTTGTTTCCATCGTTCAATAGCTCTCGGGATTACCTCGGACGAAACACTCATCGTAGCCGGCGGCCATAACTGGATTTCCTCACAAACGGGAGAAGACGCCAGGGAAGTCAGAGAAAGCCTCAGCTTTCACCAATCAAACGCACGATTATCTATCTACGTAGATGGAGCAGGTTTATCCCATCTACGTCACAAAAATGGCTGCACCCATGGCTTGTTTTGGTTTCTTTGATGAATTAATTTTCGTAATAGGAAGACAAAATTGAGAAACGAAGGTGCGTTTCGGGGGCAGTTGGATATGCTAGTTCTGAATATCACAACCGTTTCAACACATCGGGAAATCGGCGTAGCTGACCTTTAAGATCTGGCAGCTTGTTGCGCAGACTGCGCGCGTTCCACTGCATGAAGACAGCATTCCTATAGATTTGCTCCATGACCGAGGAAAAGGCTGTCAATCTCTAGAAGAGCCTTGACTTCGGGCAACCGCGCAGCCTCAGGGCAACAAGCAACAATGGCCTTCATAGCTGCAAGAACTATGGGGATGATGACACAGAAGTCGTTCGAAGACTGGGGGGATTGCCATTTCAGCCGTCGAGGCGCTGCTGGCAGAGTCTCGTCGGTCTTCCTTGGACCTCGCACTGCGGCCGCGAAAGTTGCACGGAGAGGAGTGGTAGCATTAGGGATGTCATGCTGGCTATCTAGCAGCCGCACATGCTACTCGGTTGAGGCTTAAATGCTTGTGGTTCGGGGGTTTTGAGACCTGCTGAGGTGCCCTTTGGGATCTCGCAGTAGTTTGTGGCGGACCATCACTTTTGGCCGCCTGGAGACCTAAAGTTGAACCTCCGTCCGTTTGTGCACTACGTCGTGCCTTCCTGATCCCAGGGGAAGGGGTGTTGGTCAAAACACGAGCCTGAAAGCGCCTTGTAGCTGCCCTCTTCCGGGGACATAAAGAATGCAAAGCAAACTGCGGTCCCTCGCAGTTTGCACATTTCGGTTGGGGCCGCGCTGTACATTCCTTGAGTGTGTGCGGCTGAGAGCAAAACTTGCACCGTAGTGGCCATGGACAGCTTCGAGCAAGATGACCGAACCTCTGGCAGTGATATCATTGCACTGGACCTTCCACATACTCATGCACCTTATGCGTTGAAAAGCCAAACTTAACTTCCTCAGGTATCCTTCTGTTGGACTTGAAGGTCAATACGACATTTCGAAGGGGGATGTACTGGTCCGACCTATCTTCATGAGAGACATGCCGCACTTGACGCCGAGCGGCTATGACGCCATCCTCTCTCAAATACGAAGTGAGTTCCTCGTCGGTATACTCCAGTGGGACGTCATATATTTTACCCATGTTATTAACGTATGAGGAGGGGATGGTGAAAGTAACTGCCACCCCAACCACTTCACTAAGGGTCATGAGATTAGACACTGCCCCTTCCGTCTGGACGGAGATGCACATGGAGCCATCAGCGTTGACACGATGACGGAGAATTGATTCCTGGGCCGAATAGTCTTCGCTACCACGTTGGGATTGACCTTCCAAAACGACTTTCCAGAATCAACTGGCTTAAACAATACAGGGATGCCTTGAGGCCTATTCTTCTTGCAAGTCACCAGCGTGAAAGGGTCCCCCATATCTTGGTCCAGTGATTCATCACCATTCATTGGATCACTGGTCTGACTTACATCATACACTTCTGTGCCTGATGCTCGGTCATCTGCCGGAGAAGGCTGTTGAAGCGACAGAAGTGTCCGTTCGCAAGGGGCGGAGTTCGACCGGTTTCTCCGTACCGGGAAGCGACTACGGCCTCTGGGAACCGCGTCGTGCGTTCTGGGGAGACCGGAACGACCACCATCACCATTCTTGGCCATCGGCCTGAAGGTGAGGGGTTATTTCAGATATCTAGGTTACCTTAGGGCTAACGAAGAGCAGAACAATCCACGCCCGTGCTGCACAGGTGCGTCACGAGCTTACCCCAGGGATCTACCAGTTGAGCTAACCTATAACACACCTACCCAGCGACTTCTTAGAGGACAAATCAACCACTCTCGCTCCACTCATCCCCCTTTCACTTTTACATTACTGTTACTCGTACACACATTCATACGATGGGATCGATGCGTGCGGCAGCAGTTGAACATGACTCAATTGATGTTCTGATGCTGGAACACACAGAAAGGCAAATACATACAAAGCCCCAAGTGCATAATCCCTGGACCGGTAATCCGGAAGATGTGGGTTCGAGTGCTACAGCTTGCTAACCTCTTCAGTGACTTCAGCTTTCCGTCACTAGCATAATTTGCGCAATTTTTTCTAAAAAAAAATCGGAAAAGCTGGTGCGCACAAATTGCGCGGGAACGTTCGTTACGATGTTTAAACGACGCCAGATTGTAAAACTTGTAGTATAGCGGTCAGCCGGTCATGTATAAGCTCTCGGTACAGCTGATATTGATGTTTTCACTGTGTTGCACAAGCGCCAAAGACGTGCCAGGATACCAGGCGACCGACGATGGTCGGGAGGCAGACTGCCGGGCCACTATCGCTCATACACCGGTGAATAAGGGATCGGGACCAGTATTTTTTTCGGTCCGGTTTCGGTTCGGGTTCAGCCATACTATTTCTGGTTCGGGTTTAGCTCTGCTGGAACGAAATTATCAGCTTGAACCGCTTCGGTCAGCGGTGGGGACATTTACAGGGATTGGAACAGTTACTTTTTTAGCCGGTTCATGGGCAGTAATTTTGCTACATGACAGCAAGCTTACACTCACCGTACACGGTTGTAAGAGAAAGGTGTGTAATAACCGTTTCAGGTGAGTAAAAAAGAAAGAATCGGTCAGTAGGACAGTTATTTCACATCTGAACCGGTTCCCGAACCGGTAACTGTATGAATTTTTTTCGGTTCAGTTCCGGTTCGACCCAGGGCAGATAAAAAAAATGTTCGGGTTCATCTTTTTCCGGTTTTCAGTTCGAGTTCAGTTCCTGTTCCGGTCCCTGGGTGAAATACGTCAAGACGCTGCTAGTCACATGACGACCGAAAGCGCGATGTGTCCGCCAACATCGTCATGTTGTGCTGTAAGGTTTGTCATGGTGCGTTTGTCCAGCGTTTCTTCCCGCGTTGTGCAGTTCGAGCGGCCGGATCGTCCGTCGCTTCAGTGGACCGTCACTCGAAAGCGCGTGCAAATCAAACAGAAGCACCGCAATGACGGCTGTTGGGAAAAACAATCGCCACGGTCAACGAGACGCGCGTACGAAACATCCACGAAAATGCGGGTGCGCAAATTACGCGATTTTTTGTTTTGTTGCTGTTTTTGGTGCTAAACTAGAGGTGCAAATTATGCGATGCAGCAAAACCTCCGAGTAATATGGTATGCCGAAAAGTCTTGTGTGCCTTTGATTTGTTGGGGGTCTGCGCAGCGGGCGCGTTTATCTGAAGGCCTATTTGAACAGACAGTAACCTACAGGAACCAGGAGCTACCAATTCCACAGCTGTCTATTAATATTTCATACCATGTACGCGGAATAAACGGGTTTACATTTTGTAACATTGATTTTTTTTTCTGGGGATGAATATTCCCACCAGAAGCGGAACCGGGTAAAACCGTTATGAACCATTATTTTCTTTGCTCCGGAGCAGAACCGGTACCGGATCGTTTATGACATAAGCGGAACGAAAACCGGATGGTAAACGTTTGGGCTCGACACCCTACTGGTGTTCGCTCCAAACAAAGATGGCACCGCAAGGATGTGCGTCGGTCACCGCCGGCTCTATGAGGTGGTGGTAAGAGATTCCCATCCATCTCCCTCGAAAGGCACGATCATGTGCACGTTGGAATCAGCCCGTCTGTTTACAATCTTGAACTGTAGTTGAGGATTCCTTCGGATATCGATAGGATCTGATGATATCAAAAAGACACCATTCCCATGTCATATTGAGGACTCTGTGAGTCTGTCCGGCTCCCCTATCGACTGTTCAATTACTCGGCTAGTTTTCGGCCAATCATGGACGAGGTGCTCGGCGATCCGAAGTACAACTTCTCCATTGTTGATAGACGTAGTAATTTTGTCACGTTCATTCCAGTAACACCTTTCCACTTGAAAGTGGTGTTGCGACGTATGCAGGCACCTGGGTTGGCGATCAATCCTCCAAAGATGCAGCTGGCGACTAAGCCCATCGACCTGCTACGGTTTAAGATGGAGTACACGGTTAGTGAGAACGAGGACGAGCTGAGGGCTATCCTAGACTACCATCGCCCTCAGGTTGTATACCGTTTGCAGAGCTTCCTTGGTATGATTGGATTTCACAGGCAATTAATACAGCGGTATGATATGAGAGAACTGATGTTCTGAGGCTGGAACAACATAGAAAGGACAAATACAAACAAGGTCTCAAATTGCCTAAGAAATTTACGACGAAAGATGAAAGTCGCTGAAAAGCTTAGGTTAGATGTGGGCCCTGGTCATGGGGGGAAGCACAGGAGAATGCGTCCTACTCCCCGACGGAAGCGATACCGCTGAAGTCGAGGCGGTCTGTTTCAACCCTTTCAGGATCGTAGTATCACGAAAGCTTCGTAAGTCGTTCCTCAGATATTTCCATGACTCTGCTTTGGCAGGTCACGGCAGCGGTGGCAAGACTTACTCTAAGCTATGTCGTATCGCGACGTGGTCAGGCACCATGGAGGAAGGAAACACAGGAGCGGCCCTTCGAACTTTTTGCCATTGGGACGGGCGTGCCAGCTTCGCACTGCATTCTGGGATGCTCCTGTCTACCATGTGACCGCTCACGTGACCCCAAGAGCATGCACAGGCCAGTCCCCAAAGCAGACGACAGGAGTCGTGATTGCCTACAGTTCAGATATCTGCATTGTGATGAACGGCGCGCGTCCAGCTTTGTTTTGTGTGTTCGGAGGTTTACTCTTGGTTTACCCTTCTACTACAAGACGGGTCAGGGTCTGCAGGACAACCACGCAGGACTAGAAACATCATTCGCGGCAGCGATGTTTGTGTGACGACGTGGCCGCGTTTTGTGTGTTTGTTGCTGAAGTGGTAAAGCATGCCAGTAATCAAATTTGTACAACGATGGAGGAAATCAATTGAATCTGCAGCTGTAGCACAGCGCCAGCTTCGAAAGGAACGATTCAAGATGACTCTGTCACAGACAGGGGTACGAAACAACCGGTCAAGTACGTGCTTACGAAGGAAACGTTATTCCCGTGACAGAGCTGCTTCCGGTTGAACGGCAGCCGCAACCGCGGTAAGAACACGTTAACAAAACAGTGTTTCCGCAGTGGTGCTCACATTTTAAGAGTAAGTGACTTTGGAAAAGCATAAAAGCACGAAAAGCAGCGCTAGCAACAAAGCGTTGCCAAACCGAAACTTGTGGAACTTTCGCGATAAAGATTGTGCGTTGATATTTGCTCTCCTTATCTGTGCCCCTTACTTGTTTTCTTGACGGTTTCCCTTCTAGAGATAACTGTGGGCGGGGTTTGTTGGTTTAAAAGAGGCGCTCGGTTTCCGAGCGGGCTGGAGATTGTTCCATTCAAGGCTGGGGCTGCCTTTTGGTGTTCACCGGGCGGTTGGGTGCGGATACCTGGCTTCCGTTGAAAGGTATGAGAATAAACTCAGTCTGGCCGACTTGGTCTGTGTGGTGCATTTGGTACTCCGGTAGCGAGCGGGTGGTGCGGCCCTGGGAGTGGAAATTGCCGGCCCTGGGCGGGCCGTGAGGCGATTCCCACAATTGGCGCCCAACGTGGGGCCCGTAGCCACCAATCTCGCTGGAGTATGCACCAGCATGAGCCATGTCGGTTTGAGGCTAGACAGTTTTATAGTGCCACCATCCCACCCTCACGTCTAGGCCGAGCACAAGGCGTTTTTGTAATGGCCGTTTTCACCGCCCTATCCCGCCGTCACGCATGACTGGCTTGCATTTTAGGTTGCCTAAACTGCCGCAACCACGTTTACTCCTAGGTCTCCGTCTCAGCACAGCAGGCTGCGTAGGATTACCGAGGGAGACTGCAGACCGACTCACGTAGTCTTTGTCTGGGAACCTGTTCCGGGACTCCCATTTATATAGTTCGGATCCTAGTGGTTTTTGAGCGTACAGGTCAGTCCCGTTTCCGCCGGATCAGGCGTAAGAGCTGCATGACGCATGTTCGACCGGGAGAAGTCTAAATAGTTATTTGTGGAGTGTCCTTTCCGACACTCGAAACGCCTCAGCCCCATCGGTTACTAGCAGTAGCCCCGAACGTTTCAAAACATGCTTATTCAGCTGTTTTCGGAGCAGGCGACTCTTTCGCACACTTCGTTTTATCTGACCTGAGTTATCGGTAAATGTAACGCCACCGTCCAAATTATCGGCAGAGTGCCTCTGCCCCTGTTGGTGTTCAGGAGACTTGCATTCTCGGCTTATCGCTTACAATCATTCATCGCGCCAGATCGCCTTCCGGCCGGTCTCTGTGCTGTTGCGTGCTACATTTTTCCCGTACCTTACGCACCGTGCTCTGCAAGTGACGCACGTAAGTTATTACAGCGGCCACTATTCCATAGTGCTCACGCGTGTAACAGTAAAGCCACAGTCGCTAGTTCCTAGTGCACTCGAACCGGCTTCCCTATGTACCCCTATCGTGTGCTTCCCGTTTCCACGGCTGCTTATCACGATCGCTGGAGGGCTGGACAGACCCTCCCGGCCAGAAGATGTATACCTTCTGACTACTATCTGGCTTTTGTTTCTTTTTAGAAATGTCCCGTTCAGGTCATTCCAGGCGTCAAGGGCGTCGTGCAAGCGGCCGTCCCGAGTCCTCTCTTCGACCCAGCACCTCCCAACCAACAGATGTCTTTCTACAGCGGCCCTGTTGTCGCTCTATCGCGACTTGGACGGTCGTGCATCTTGGCCAGCCACTTTCTTGGGCATCACGTTCTAGGTGGACCTCTCAACCCAGACCTCTCCGTGGCGCACAACAATCTTCGGTACCGGCACCGTTCCGCGGTGTAACTTTAGAAGACCGACACCCCTCGGATCCTCTGCAGCCGTACACGGAGGAAGAGTGTCAAGCCTTCTGCCCACGATGTGGTGTCCCCATGATTCATCGTAGTGCTCACCTGCGAGGCCCTCTGCACCGGGCCAGAGTGGAGGTAGCGCGGACGGCGAGGGTAACCGAGTCCGATCTGGCAGCAGCCCTTCTAGTCAGCGCCAACGGCCGGAGCTCCTTCGTGGTGGGGAATCACGATCTTTGCCGCCCGCATCGTCTCGCGACGACTTCTTCCGAAGAGCGGAGTCTCCTCCCGCACCGCCGTCAACATCGCAGGACAGCCTCATCGACCTCAATGACGACGAAATGCTTTAAGTTTGTGAATCTACAAGCCTAGGACTGCCACCCGAACTGTGTCCCGAGCGTTTAATTTTGTGCCCGACGTTTTGGGCGTTTTTTTCTCTCGCCTTGCAGACGTGTAACGCTACGGTTTTTGTGCCCTTTTTTTGTGAGGGGGGAAGATGTGGAACTTTCGCGATAAAGATTGTTTCCGAGCTTGTGATTTCGCGTTGATCTGTGCGTTGATATTTGCGCTCCTTATCTGTGCCCCTTACTTGTTTTCTTGACGGTTTCCCTTCTAGAGATAACTGTGGGCGGGGTTTGTTGGTTTAAAAGAGGCGCTCGGTTTCCGAGCGGGCTGGAGATTGTTCCATTCAAGGCTGGGGCTGCCTTTTGGTGTTCACCGGGCGGTTGGGTGCGGATACCTGGCTTCCGTTGAAAGGTATGAGAATAAACTCATGTGAGAATAAACTCACTCTATCTCATGTGGCAGTTGGTGTGAGCTTGGATCTGGGATGGACTGCTGGGTGTCTTTTCGCGGTTTGGGTACCCGGACCAGCTGATTACGGGTAACGCCTCGTACTTTACAAGTAAAGCGTTCGTCAACAAGTGCTCTGCATCGAGTATCCTACATAAGAAGACGTCCTCGGGCAAACATATCTGAGCAGGTCAATAGAAATATCAAAATTGTGGTAACACTTACCACGATGCATAATGATTGGGACAACAACGACAATAAATGATGGCGATGAGATGGGGTGTTTGACCGCGGTAGTGCGGTACCCTACCCCTATTTGCGATCTCCGCACGCTTGTAATCGCCAGATACAACGAGCTCTTGGCTTCCGGCCACAGCGTACGGCTCCAGTGGGTACCCAGTCACGTCGGGTTGCCCGGAAATACCCGTGCCGACATTGCTGCGAAACGTGCCCATACCACGGCTGCCTTGAGTCTCAGCATTCCGCTTTCAATGTCTGCCTGCCTGCTCCAAATACGTCGCTTGCGCTCTCACTGTGTCCAAGATTTCACAGAACGTGCCATCTCGCCCAATACATTTCTGCACTCCATCGACCCAAAAATGCAATACGTCCCTCCCCCAAACATCACGAGGAGGGAGGCGTCCGTTATCCACCGTCTTCGGTTAAGCGTAGCTCGAACGCCAACACGGCTCTTCCAACTCAACACGCTTGACACCCCTACATGTGCAGCCTGCTCTACCGAGGGCAACACTTCCCACCTACTCCTCCACTGTCGCCTGTTCGCCGCTCCCCGTGCCACTCTGATGGAGCGGCTAGCTGCCCTAGGGCTCAGGGAGGTCACGCTGGCAACGCTACTGGGCCCTCTGCAACGCCCCATTCAGTGGCGCGTCGGAAGGGAACTCGTATGCTTCCTTACCGACACAGGGCTCGCGCTGAGCCTGTGACTGCGCCTCTTCTTTCGCTCTTTCCGATTTGTCTTTCTTTTTTCTTCTTTCTCTTTATTTTTCCTTTTCTCCCTTTTCCTTTTTGTAAGCGGGAATAGCAAGTCGCCTGCTGGAGCCAGGCTAACCTTTCCCCTTTTTCGTGTTTTTTTGTTTTGTTTTGCAATAAACCTATATCCCCCCCCCCATTGCACGGGAACATTATGTGAAGATGATGAAGGAAGGATGAAAATACAAGTAAGAACTTAAGCGCCTGGAGCAATCCAGTGGACGACAGGAAGTCCATGAACAGGTGAAACAATCCGACAATGGAGCATAGGGTCTTCATAGGGGCTAATGAGTGCAGCTAAGGTAAGCGGCCTCTTGCTGATACGGACAAGCTTGTGGCGGCCACCTACCGTAAAAGAAGACGGACAACATGCCCTTTTCACGCACACGATCTCGATCATCATCCTCGCTCATTCTAGGAATAAACTCTCGCCCCATCGGACCTTTGTCTCAGTGTGGTTGCTCCTTACTAGCTCCCACATATTTGGTGACCCGGACGTGATTTGAACACGCAACCTTCTGGCCGACGTCGCGCATCCCATTTTAGGCGCCGATTTCCTCTCCCATTTCCATCTTGTAGTCAACATGCGTCATCGCTCTCTTACTGATGCAAACACCAAGCTCTGCGTGTCGGGTATGGCAACCCGCATCCCACCATCTTCTTTGCACCTGCTGCGCGCATCTTCTGAGTGCCCTTACGCCGCGATACTCGAAGACTTTCCCGTCTTGACGTAACCATCTAACGATTTGCGGCCGGTCAAGCATAGCGTCACTCATCATATCGAATCAACTGGCCCGCCCGTCTTCGAGCGCCCTCGCCGCCTTGCGCCAGAAAAACTCGAGATTGCACGAAATGAATTTCAACACATGCTTGAGCTCGGCATCGTGCGACCCTCGTCAAGCAGTTTGGCACCTGCCCTACACATGGTGCCCAAGCGTACCGGGGACTGGCGCCCTTGCGGCGACTATCGCGCGCTGAATCGGGTCACAGTCCCCCATCGCTATCCTATACCGCACATACATGACTTTGCTGTTTCCCTTCATGGTTCTACAACATTCTCTAAAATTGACTTGGTGAAAGCATATCACCAAATCCCCATGCACCCCGACAGCATCGCAAAGACGGCCATAACAACCCGTTTCGGGCTCTTTGAATATCTAAGAATGCCGTTCGGCATCCGAAACGCAGCACAGTCGTTCCAGCGTTTCGTCGATGAGGTTCTGCGTGGTCTCCGGTACTGCTTTGCCTACATCGACGACATTCTTGTCGCTAGCCCATCGCCTGAAGCTCACCGCGACCATCTCCGCGAACTCTTTTCTCGGCTCCAGGAATACCGCCTCATCATTAATCCATCAAATCGGGTCCCCCAAACTCACCTCGGAAAAGCGTGCAACGAAGAAGGCCGCCACTAGATACCCCACTGTTGCCGTTCCGGATCACTTCAGCGCGCTAAGTTTAGCGGCAAGATGTTTTTGGTGTCTCTGCGAATGAATCTAGTCTTTATATGTCCAAATAAAACGCGTATAACAACTTTCTGTGTCGTGTTTCACTCTTTGGTCCCGTTTTTAAACGTGCTGAGCGATCGGAAGGATCTAGTGCACGGCTGCGTGCATCACATGGCGTACCTGTCGTACCAGGCGCCGCAGGCGCAGTCGTCCATTTCTCCATCGGTGACTTGGCCTGGCTTGGATTGTGCTTCAACTGGATCTTTAGCACGCTACAATCAAACGCAAGCCAACGTCTGGTAACATGGGGTATCTAAGGGCGGCCTCCGACATTGCACGCATCGGGATAGGAACAAATACATGGGAAAATGGCGACCTTGTGGGCCCTGCATCAAAGTGCCTTTTTGGCGTCAAGGAGCTGGAGTTTCTCGGCCACCTCGTCACTGAAGACTGCATCCGACCATTGCCCACTAAGGTCCAAGGCGTGCGTGATTTTCCGCTCCCTCCAACGATCAAGAAATTGTGGGAATTCCTTGGAATGGTAAACTTTTACCGCCGATTCATCCCCAACTGCGCCACTATCATGCGACCCCTAAACGAGCTCCTTTCAGCCAAGACTCCACGAAATGCACACCTTTCTTGGTCTGACGTCGCCCTGGCCGCATTCGAGCAACTGAAGATTTCCCTCCCAGACACGGCCCTCCTTGCCCACCCACTCAAGGACGCCCCTACAAACCTTCTCGTTGACGCTTCTAACGTTGCCGTTGGAGCTGTTCTCCAAAAGAAGATTGATGGCGTATGGACCCCGTTGGACTTCTTCTCTAAACCTCTACGACCTGCAGAGCAGAAATACAGCACATTTGGCCGGGAGCTACTTGCGATCTACCTGCGATCTACCATTTCCGTTATTTCCTTGAAGGTCGACAATTTCACGTTCTCACGGATCATAAACCCCTTACCTACGCTATTCACGCCAAGCGATCCACTCTCACGCCTCGAGAAGTCCGGCACCTGGCCTTCGTGTCAGAGTTCACTACCGATCTTCGCCACATCAGCGGTTCCGACAACGCCGTCGCCGACGCTTTATCCCGCGCTCCTACCTGTTCGGTCGTGACGCTCCCAGCACCTTTGGAGTTCAGCGCCATGGCCTCTGCCCAAATTCGCGATCCTGAAGTCGAGCAGCTCCGTTCCTCGTCTACGTCTTTGGAGTTTCAGGACGTGCACATCCCTAACGCAGCTGTTACCTTGGCCTGCGATGTCTCAACGGGCTCTCCTCGTCCTTTCGTCCCAGAAGCCTTCCGACACGAAGTTTTCAAAGCTCTTCATGCCACATCCCACCCAGGAGTCCGAGCTACACAACGTCTCGTGTGCGAAAGATAGGTCTGGCCAAACATGCGCTCGGACGTTCGCCGTTGGACGCGTTCGTGCCTCGACTGCCAGCGCTCCAAGATCAGCCGTCACATCATTGCTCCAACTGACCTTTTCCTCCTCCCGCGTCTCATTTTGAGCTCGTACACATGGACGTCGTCGGACCCCTGCCTCCATCTCGTGGGTTCCGCTTCCTGTTTACATGCATCGACAGTTTTACCCATTGGCCCGAAGCTCACTCTATACCTGACGCCACAGCCGAAACCATATCACGCGCGTTCCTGTCTGTCTGGGGCTCACGTTTCGGAATCCCAGCCTCCATCACGACAGACAGAGGCCGTCAATTTGAGTCGAAGCTGTTTAACGACCTCCTCAAACTTGTTGGCATCAAGCGACACCGAACTACGGCTTACCACCCCTCCAGCAATGGCTTAGTCCAGCGCCTGCACCGCCAGATCAAGGTTTCCCTTCGTGCTCAATCCGACCCCGCTCTCTGGGTTGATCACATGCCCCTCGTGCTACTTGGGCTGCGTACTGCTCTCAAGACGGACCTTCATTGTTGCCCGGCTGAGCTCGTTTACGGCACTACCATCCGCGTGCCCGGAGAATTCTTCGCTGCATCACCACAACCTGCTGCTACCGACTCGTACCTTGCCCAGCTCCGAACCACCTTTCAAAGTATCCGGTACACCCCTTCACGACTGTCTTCAGCCCGCCCCCCGTTCATCCTCAAGGACATCTTCCCTAGGCAGCACAAGCTCTCGGGAAAGCAATGGGAACGCAGTGGGGGCTTCGGCTCCTGAATGGGCGATAGTGCCCGACTGGATCCCAGCGGTGTGGGAACTGAGGAGGTAGAACATAAGAGAAGATAAGGTAGTTCCCCGACGGTTCCCTGATCATTTCCCGCTCTGGTTTCCTTTTGGTCATGTAAACAATAATATAGGATCGCTCCCCGATGCTGCTCTGATAATTTCCCGGTCTGGACTGACCTTGGTCATGTGACGAAAATATAGGATCGCTCCCCGATGCTGATCTGATCACTTCACGATAATCAGTCACATGACCGGGGTGCAGCAACGGATTTCTCTTCCCAGACTGTCAGGTGCCGAGTGATTCACGTAACCGACACTTTCGAATCTGGCCAATGATGTTCCTCGATCATCCAGCCGTGTTTGCACTGTCGGAGTCCCCGTCGCTCTTGCTGCGAGAAACGAATGTATCCGGCCGTGCTCCCGAAACTTTCGAATAGCCAACATTTTTAAGCGATTCATCGAGTAGTAAGTGCTATTTCCTTTTGTGGTATTCTTCGCATTCATAAACGTTACTCACAGATGCTTTTCAACATGAGTGACACCGTTCTAGAAGGCTTCTCTCGAAACATAGCATCGCAGCATCGCATAGTTTCGATATCAGTGATCCATTGTGGTTTATGCGTTGCTTTTAGGATAATGGACTCCGTTTTGGTGAAAATATGGTTCAGTAAAGTGTGGAATCGTATGTATTGTGCATTTGACATCAAACGAAATATAACCATTTCTCAGGACGACTGCGTGCTGCAGCTGTGCTTTCCATCTCCTGCGTGTGTACAAAACTGGAATGCTGGAGGAGTTCAGCTCAAGGTTCGTTTTTGTAGTCATTCTAAATAAAAAGAAAAGAAAAAAGGAACCTCCGAAGTGAATAAATTATTCCGCTTTAATCCGTTTGCGTAATATGATCGACGCATGATATGTCAATTTGTTTGAAACTGTGAGTGAATGAAAGCTATCCTGATCTTTCATTCAGAATGTCATGCTGGACCATTACCAGAGCGTGCTTAAAGGAATCAATGTCTTGATGAAGGTATCACCGAAGTGCCCACCACCAGATCTCTGCCTCAGAGCCAGTGATGACGGTCAAGATTTTCTAGCGGATCTTGTCATGTCATGCTGAAAACTGTAAGTTTAGCTATTTGGTCTGTATTCGTAACGTGTGCATCTTGCGGTGTGGTGTACTTTTCTCAGTGTAACCCTAACCTCAAGCTATCTTCCACTTTCAGAATCCACCCCGCACTTCGGTTACAACACTATGAACCTATCGCGCTGTGATGCTTGCTTGAAAGGAATACAATCTGGTATGCTGTGTTGTTTTTCTTTTAAAAAGACTTCAGGTATCGATAATAGGAGGCCTTCGTACCAAGAAAGCCATCAGAAAACGATTCTTCTTGATACCCCAGGGAGCACATGGTGGGCTAGTAAACGTCTAAATGACGTCTAAAAAAAGAAATAAGGAATGTCTATAGAATGTTCTAGGCACTAGACCAAATGTCTACTATCCGTCCACTCGACGTCAAATAACACGTCTAACGTTACTCCACCTAGCCATCTAGCCCTAGACATCCGATGTCTATGTACCTAGCCGTGATTTAGACATTATTTTTACCTGGATGTCTGGAACAGGATCAGACACTTAGCCATGTATTACACATGAAGTCTACAGCTAGACCAATTTTATCCCTCCATTCAGGTGACAGGTCTAGGGTTATCCATTTCCTGTACCTTACTTTAGCCACCTTTAGACCTACTTTAGACCATGACTAGTCCTGCTACCGTCCTGGCATGCATTCATGCAGAAATGTGATATAATTGATAGCAACATGGATCTCAGCATAAACATTTATTCGCAGTAAACCACACACGAAGTCTACGGTACAAAACTCTGTCTAAAACTGGATTGACTTTGCCGCCAAGCAGGCGTCTTGTGTTTTGACTGAGGAGTGTTGAACTGGCAGCAGGGTGGTGATGGCCACCTCATTCCTTTCTTCCAATGAGTGATTGTTGGTGCTGCAGCACTGCCTCCAATGACTCACTGTGGCTAGAAAATAGAACAAAACATGTCAGAAAGCATTATGTAGCCTGCTAGTTCTAACTAGTTTGTTTAGTGGCTATGCACACTCTTTCACGGGATGCTTGTCTGGCCACATAAGAGCAAAAGCGGTATCAACACTGATCTGAGAGACACAAAGAAAAGAAGCTGCACGTACAAAAATCACAGAACTGTTACAGCTATACACAACATAAATTGCAGCAACAGCTGAAAATCAGTTTGCGCGTCACTACCTGATGTGGACGCTAGAGCCCTGCATCATCCGCGGATGGAAGCGGATATCCGTAAGATACTTGCGGATTCGGATGAGAATTTATCACTTTCTGCGGTGTGCGGATCGGATGGCTCGAGGTCGGATGCGGATATACCGCATGCTGTAATTTTTCTACTAGCAATTTATTTGTATTGCGCATCGACAGCGAGCGCATGCCCGGGTTCACCTTTGACCATGCACGGCCAAGACGGGAGAGAAGGAATTTTGGCGTCCACACGAGCACCGGTGAGGAAGCGTTCCAGAAGTCTCTCCATATCGCGTTTGTTGAAAGGTTTCCCTTTGCTTGTCGCCGTGAGTCCTTCCATGAGAGCATGGAGGCATCCGAAATTATACCAACATTCTTCCGGCTGTGTTTACGCGTCCTTCGAAACTTGCGGATCTAAACGGTTGTGTATGCAACGGTGCAGATCGGATAACGTGCGCGCGGATGCTAAAAATCTTGTATGCGCAGGGCTCTAGCGGATGCTGCCAAGATCTCAGGGAAATGAGGATGTAACAGCTGTCGCTGTGAAAGTACATCAATGTGACAGGCGTTTTCTCGTGACACACAACCTTACCTGGTCGAGCAGGCGACTGCTAAGCACTCCATGATTGGCGCAGCACTTCCATCACTGCATTACGCTAAAACAACATCTGTGCTGCTCTCATAACTTTGGTGCAAAAATTCTGTACAGGATAAAAATAAACACTGTGTATATTATAAAAGACAATACAAAGCAAGAGCTGTATCACCACGTCAAATATTATAAGTACGTACAAGTAGTATACAAGTTTATTCACATGACGTCATCCGCAGGAGACCGCCACTGTCGCTAGCAGGCAGATTTGCTGCCATCGGCCTTGGTAGATCCCGGCCTTATTGTAGATTTCAGTCAAGCTGTTACCCATATTGTACTTACCGTATATCTGGTGTTTAAAACTTGTTGCTCGGTGATTTGTAGAATATCTTAGCAATTTCCATATTTTTCGTGTTAATAGTCACCTAAAAAGCATAATGCAGCGAACAAATGCAAGGACTAAACATTGAGGGACCTATAGTATGGCGCTGAGGTAACTTCAGTGAATAAACCTTTAGGAACTCAAATATCTTGCACTACTGCCAGATAGCTGTTTGGGTGAAGTAAGACGGAATGACATGGTCACGCTGTTCTCCAGACAATGCCAAGGATGTTCCCCCCCCCCCCCCAAAAACGACCAAGCACAAAAATACTAGTTCTCTACCGTTTGATGAATATTTTGCCTGCCGCCCACACATGTTGTGCGGTTCCTTAGCAAGCTTCTGGCAGTCGTTCCTTCTACATCGCACTTCCCTGCTGACTTTCACAGCACCTGAAAAAAAGTTCGATTTCGTTAACCACAAGACAACCATGTAAATGGAAAGCAGTTAGAGTCTTCCACAAACTGTATTTGCAATACTTTGTTGACAAAATTTTAAAGAAGCTCCCTCCAGAGTAAGATTAGGGGGCACATCGAACATCAGGAACATTGGAGGACAACACCAGTCACACATCAGAGACAACTGCTTCCCCTCACCTCACAGGAAACTGTTAAGCTTATGTGCAAATAGCTGTTTCGTAGGGTAGGTTACCACTATTTTCATATCCACCGATACAAGATAGTCCAAGCACCTATAAAAAGAAAAATCCAGTTGCTATGAAACCATGATATGCAAACAAAAGTACTTGCGCAAACTTTTCAGTGTGTAGTTTCACTACCATCGAAAAATGCAACAACCAAAGTCGGGCTGACATGACATTGAACTAACGAGCATCTATGTTCCGGCATGTCCGCCCTGCAAACCGTAACTGTCGACTTTCGTTTACTCAAGACTTCACCAGTCATCGAAAACTCGTGAATCTCGATGGTTAATTAGTGATACCGTATTTGTTTTAGCACCAAGACGAACCAAGGCACTTAATGAAACGTTGTACTGCCGAACATACAACGTTAACCACTACTTTGAATGCAAGTGCAGTCAGGTCAACCCACACTTCCAATATGCTTCAATCGGTGATACGAAGCCGAAATAAAGGAAACGATATTCCGATATTATGCAACGCATCTCTACTACATGCGATTTGATGCACAGAAACAGGCACATACTGTAATGAAGAGTGAACTCACCCCTTAAACTTGAAAGCCAGAGAACAAAGAAACGTTGTGCACCACAGTACTCTGGTACAGTAACATTTTATCAGTGCCTTTGCTACTGAGGTACAGGTGTGCGTAATATGTAGCGCATTGCCTGTTCAGCTTTTTCAAAGAGATACCATGGGCAGTTTCAAGATTTTTTGAAGGGTCCTGAAATCCCTGAGTCACGTCAGATTCCATTTTACTGCTGCAGCTGTGTAGCATGTGGGAAAATGTTATGTGCAGTAAACAAACATCTGCTACCTGCTGCCCACAGTACGTGCAAAGTGCTTCTGTGTTTGTGGAGCTATGGTTTATAGTTCTGCGCTGCACGATTCGTCGGAGTCGTGGACTTTTTTATTGACGTTTCAGTGATTCAATAATTTAGTTGCTGATTTCTTTAAGTTGGTGTAGCGTAGTATTCTGCAGGGGGGTTACTAACGTACAAAATTTACATTCACCAGCAACTGTAATGCCATCAGGAACGCTAGTTCAAGAAACATTGCCCCGAACAAATGCTGGCTTTCGTTAAGAAAAACAGATATATATTCAGTAAAATAAAATATTACTTCACAGCACTTAGGTTCTGGTAATGCCTTCGAGTTGTGGATGCTGTCAGTGTACATCAGAGGCGCAGAGTTTTCATTTTCCCGGGGGGGGGGGGGGGGCAAGGGCGCACCGCGAAGTAAGTACTCTGGCGGGGGGGGGGGGATATGTTTATCAAGAAAAAAAATGAAAGGAAAGGTAAGCTAGACGGATGTCGGCTTGTTATTCAAAAAAAGTGAAAGGGGGAAGACAAAAAAGGCAAAGAAAAAACAAATCGAAAGAAAACAAAAAGAAGGAAAGAAAAGGAAAAGAAAAATGAAGAACACAAAACTACAGCTGAAGAATCACACACTCTGGCGGGATCCTATGGTGTATGCAGAACTGGTATAGAAATAAGAGGAAGGAAGAACAGAAAAAAAAACAGAAAAAACAGAGAGAACGTAAACAGTGTGCACAACTGAAGGCATTACGCCTTTGAAAACTGAATGCAAAAGGAACAAAATGCATTGAATCCTCGGTGTTTGACCCGAAATGCGCGCAATATAATGAATATGGTCAATGAAATGGAGCAGCGGGAGTTGAACCCGCTCACAACGGATATGCGTTCCGAAGATCCTACCGTTACACTTCATTGGAAGCTGCTGGTACCTTTTCGACTGCTTCGTTTTATGGATCTGATTGCTTTGGGCGAAATTCAGGCTATGTGTTGTGTCATCCCCTGTGTTTCTTCGCCTCACCTTCTACTGTGATAATGAGTATGGTGGGAGGATACATCAAAATGGCAGAATGGGCCTGTTGGTACATGACTGAATAAAACCGGAGCACAAAACACGGACGAGAACACACATAGACGACACTTGCTCCACTATCAACATTTAAAGAATCTGTTGATAGTGGAGCAAGTGTCGTCTATGTGTGTTCTTGTCCGTGTTTTGTGCTCCGGTTTTATTCAGGGAGGATACATATTTTACAAATTGCAAGATGCATTTTTGGGGTTGGTGCCTCTTCGCTCTTTTGACCCGGGCGCGCCGAGCCCCAAAGGTTGGTGTCAGTCTCTTAGCGGGACTTCCCGGGGGAGGCGGCGCCCTCCCTAGTTCATGTTTCGGGGGGGCAAGGGCCCCCGCGCCCCCCCCGCAGTCGGCGCCTATGGTGTACATGCATGTCAGTGAGCCAAAAACACTCGGATCATCATATGTATGGACATTATTTAAATTATCTACTTACCTCAGTCAGACTGCCTTCGTCTGACTGATCTTTTGTTACAATATATGGGCATACAACTCACATAGCATGAAAGACTACATACTATCCATTTGGTCATAATATAATTGGACAAAGTTAATGTGGTCCATTCATGCATAGTTTCTGAAGGTTGTTGCAGAGTCCAGTTTTATTACCTCAGTATGATCATTTGCAAACAGATTGTACTTGCTGCTCCACACACGTATGATGGAAAGTAAGAGAATAAGGAATTTCCTTCATGTATGAGGATCATCCAACAAAAGTTCCTCTGCTGTGAACAAAACAATAAACCTATAGCACAACATTGAAAAAACTTATGTACAGATTAGAGCTCAACTTTACTCCCTAATATAGTCACCTTATTTAGCTGAACATTTTTGATACTGTGATACCAAGTATTCAATACGTTGTCTGTGCCATGCTATGCCCTGTTTACAAAGTGAGGCATTCACTTTGCATTTCACCTGATCAATTTGTGTTTCATGATCACTTGCGAATTGGTGACTGCCGAGGGGTGCTTTGAGAGGAAGATGGAACAGCAGATTGGGCAAATTTTCATTGAAGTAGGAATCATCACCTTGAGCACGAGGAGAACGATGTATACATGAAGCTCACGAAAAGGAAACTCACGTTTGTGTGTCTCCTGTATGCTTCATTGTCCTCATGCTCAAGGTGATGCTTCCTACTTCTGCGTTGCACCAGCTCAGTTGTGTACTATTTCTCTCTTTGGCAAATTTCCAGATGAATTTCTGTAACAAATTCCGAGTCTTCGAACACGAGTGCAGACAGCGTTGACGTGGTACGCTACACCCTTCCAAGTCCTGTGCTTTTTTGTTTCATTGTAGTTTGAAGCTTACCCAGGATCACGCAGTGCATCTGCATTTACTGTGATTGTGCGTGTGAGGTAATCTACAAGTTGCACACAACGATAGACCTAAAACATTGTCGGCATAGCCTTTCCAGACGAAAACGCGAGTTTGACCTCCTTCAGAATGTTTTCACCGGGCACCCATCATGACTTCCTATGGTATTTTGTCTCAGTACTTGCATAATGCACCCACGTTTCATTAATAATAATTGTTTCAAGAAATTCGTCTTGACCGTCTTGATACCATTGAACGAAAATGCAAGCTGCATTCATTCGTTGCTCTTTACGAACGTTACCGAACAAATGTGGCCCCCATCTCGCATAACATTCGTTGACCAAGCTGAAGGAAATTTGTTCCCATGAGTATAAGAGTGCAGTAGCAGTGACCCGCCAGTCTCCGTTAACAATTTCTTTGAATTTCAGAAAAGAAACGTTGTTTCGTGGTGTTATAGCTGATCTCCCACTGTACTGTTCATTGTGCAGATTTTCACAACCCTGTATACACACCATTTCAATGCCTGTAAAGTGTTTTGTATAAACGCGTGTTAACTGTCAGTGGATATTCTCTAGAGCACTCAGACGTACTCGGAAATATTACATCCATGCTTGAATGCCTAACACATAGGTGAACGGCACTCCATTAACCAACGTCTGCAGTGCCGGGATGTCGCACCCAACTACTACACCATTCAGTTTGTCCTAGTGGTGTTTCCTTTGAATAACAAATATCTGGAAACTTATTTTTGGATGACTCTCCTAATTCCAGTTCTCTTTCTGCATTTGGCTACATTTTTTAGATTTCTTGCGACGACTCTTTTGGACAGGTACCAGCATGGAAGACTTAATAATAATTGGGGTTTACATTGCGAGACAACTGAGATCATGAGCGACGCCACAGCAGTCGGTCTGTGGATTGCCCACCTGAGTGTCCTTAAATGTGCAATGAAAGCTCACCACACAACACACCGTATTTAATGTCCCTTGTGGAAGCTGGCATGTCTAAGCAACCTGTATCCTGGCATAAGTTGCTGGTGTTTTTGGCTGGGTTCGAACCAGCGATCTCGGGATCAGAAGGCGAACAGACTCACTCACCAGGGCCGGTTCATGGACAACTTGAACAACACAATTATGTTAACTCTGCCATCAAGTAATTCAGTTTCCTGCATATGTTTTGTAACAATTGAACTTAAGTTTTGTAAGCCTGAAAGCTAAGCTTAGAACCACTTCTTATAATATAGTGACTGTGTTTGATGTGTGAATGTGTTCACACCTCTTAAAAAGCTAATAAAACAAAATCTTGATGATTTCTAATATGTGATATATACAAGGCCAGCTACAAGACGTCTACAATTAGACGTCAATTACTAAATGTCTACCAGATGTCTAGTAAATCACTAATTTTAAATAAGGGTAAGACTTTTAGACGTCTAGTCAACGTCTAGTTTGGGCACTATCCCTAAAGTATAGGGCTAAAACAGGTCTGGACGTCTACTGGACTAACATGTGTTCCCTGGGACATTAATATTTCTCCTAAAGACAAGGGTACACTCTTGAAAATGAACTTCGTCGCATAGCACGCTCCTGGCCAACCATCATCTTGAATGACATTGTTACCAGCCCTGATTTGTTGAAAACGGGAGGCGTACGCCTTTTTTGTGACAATTATGAACAGCATAAGTATCACAAAAAAGGCGTACGCCTCCCGTTTTCAACAAATCAGGGCAGATAACGATATCATTCATGATGATGGTTGGCTAGGAGCGTGCTATGCGGTGAAGTTCATTTTTAAGAGTGTACGAGTCACACTACACGTACCATACTGCACTCTCAGGAAAAAGGGTGGAGCAATTAGACCTTTTAGGAGGTAATAGTTGCCGCATATGTTGTGCCTAAAAGGTTGCAAAGTTCTACCTGCTATTTCACTCTCTGCTACGAATAATGGAGTTACCGCTTCTGATTCGGTGAGCTAGGGGGCCTACACCTTTTTGTTGTAATTTGAATGAATGATAATTTCATTTATCACCTTTTTACACCCCTTATCAGACGCTATGTTGGCTTAGGAGGTAACTAAGGAAGTTACCACCTTCTCGCACCTTTTTTCTTAGATTGTGCACTGTTAAAACAGAACTTCACCACATAGCGCACGCTCATAGCCAACCATCATTCCGAATGATATCATTCTGTGTATTGATTTGTTGAAAATGGGAGGAGGCGCCTATCTGGGACAGATTATCTTGTCCCAGATTGGCGCCTCCCCCCTGTTTTGAACAAATCATGACACAGAATGATATAATTGGGAATGATGGTTGGCTAGGAGCGTGCTATGTGGTGAAGTTCTGTTTTAACAGTGTGGTTCCCAAATTGTGTGTATGTTGCCCTCGTATTAGCAAAGGAGCGCAAATATTTCTTCTATTTTCTTAAAGAAGGTGTAGAACGATCATGACACATGTAGTACGGATTCTCAAGTTGTTCACGTGTTCCATGTTGTTGGGCGTAACTCGTTACCAGTAACTCGATACTGTAACTAGGCTACTCGGCTTAGCTATTTTCAGTAACTTTTTGCATAGCTCTTTGCTTTTGAGCTCCAGTAACTTCCTGAGGAGCTCGTTCCTTTCCCTTGTTCTTTTGTTTCGGGGGAGGGGGGGTTAAGTTCGTCAAAGTAACTTGAAGAAATCAAAGAGTGATATTAAACAGTAGGAACAACTTATTTATTTACACATGGTAAACAAGACTTTCGTGCACGAGACTGCACTTCTTCAGGTTACAAAAATATAAACATGGTACAGGCACATATATACAGTTGAAGGGGGAGTTCTGGCATGAGAGGGTAACAGGTGGATGGAAAGGATGCAAACACAGATAAAAATCAACATAAATACAAAATACAAAAGAACATAAATACAAAAGCCGGGGTATCAGAAGCGAAACATAACGCGAGCCCAAGGGCTTATACACAGGAAACGAGAACACTTGTTGGTGACGTTCGAGGAATTAAGGATAAAAAGGGGGGTTATGGCGACGGAATGAGGACACAGGTGCGGAGTACAAAGGTGACCAGTGGACCGTGAGAAAGTGAAGACGGAGGTGGTCTCAGGAGAGAGACAAACGAAGAAAATGTGGAAATTGGAGAGTTGTGTGTGTGTGTGTGTGTTTATCATTATATTTTTTATTTTTTTTATTTGAAAAATTATATTTACGGGTTCAATAATTGTAGTGGGCCTGCGTGGATGTTCAAACCATGAGGCTTCAGTGACTGGAATTTGGCAATTAAAAAGGATTCGCGATTTTTGCGCTTCATGTCACTGTTATAACCCGGTTCAAGGATAACGATTTTGAGGTCTGTACCTAAAGCGTGTCCAGGAAGGTTAAAATGTGTAGAAACGGGTGTAGGATGGTTATTAACAATATCGGATTTATGGCCGTAAAACCTTTCCCTCATGGTGTTCGAGGTTTCTCCAATATACTGAATAACTTGAACTCCCCCTTAACTTGAACTCCCCCTAATAATTTCCAAATCCAACTAATAATTTGAACTACCCCTTCAACTGTATATATGTGCCTGTACCATGTTTATATTTTTGTAACCTGAAGAAGTGCAGTCTCGTGCACGAAAGTCTTGTTTACCATGTGTAAATAAATAAGTTGTTCCTACCGTTTAATATCACTCTTTGATTTACTCACCACCGGCAACTTGACATCGCCTATTTTTTCTGCCTTCGTATCTAACTTGAAGAAAGTTCAAAGTTCCTTTTGTTCGATTCTGGCCTACAAACATCGCAGGCTGAGTCCTCCCCCCATGACTTGAGATGAAAGATGGCACGTGCACGGCGCGACTAACTCCCGTTGTTACACGGTGAATATTACAAATTATGTTTTAGCCGAGCATTAGGAAGCTCAGGTATCGCGCATCTTAAAGGGACTATGAAATTTCCCGAACCCCCATACTTTTTTTCGATTGAAACTGTTCTTCCCGCTGAGAAACTAATATGCCACAAATTTTTCCGGACGAAATCGCTCCACTCTGCGAGGAGCGCGCGCTGGAAATGTCTCTTCCGCGTTCCTCCTCTCCCGCGCATATTTCCCTGCCGATGGTGTAACTGTACGGACCGCACTTCGGTTCCCCGTTACGTCACCGGTGTTGCACAATGGCAAGTAATGCCGCGAGCTCGCGCTGTGGCTGCCGCCACTGCCGAAATCTGCCGATCGCGCGAAAGCTGCTGTCATGGAGATTTCCACTCCCGATGAACGCATACGCGGGATCCTACGGCGCATGCTCCTGGCGGGATTCCTCGGCTCGGCAACACGTCACGATGACGTGTTGCTGAGCCGGCCGTGGTCGCGTCAAGTTACCCGTTGTGTCTCCGCTCGGCAGCTCGTCACGGCGCGGCGCCAACTGTCCTCCCTTCGCCGCTCCGTTTAAATTCGCTCCCGAGAAATCCGCTCGCGCGACGAAAGTAAAATTTCGGTTCTAGACTGAGAAAAATGTCTTCTTTCGAACGAAACGAAGAAAAAAATCGTTTCATAATCCCTTTAACGATAAGCAGTGTATTGATAATGATAGAGGGCATTGAGTGGCAGGATTAAAACTTGGCACGGTTCTACGATATGTATATAGGGGACAACTCGTAGAGCATAAACTTGCTTTGTGCTCCTTTTTCATGTGCCTTATTACGAGATCAAAATCATCAGATCCGTCCCTAAAGAAGCCTATAAATGTAGGCTTCTTTTGTGGTAGCAGATATTGATATCATTTTTGTATATCAAGACTATTTTGAAACGTCTTGAATCGCCCATTGTGACAGCAAGGTCTGAATTAACCATATAGACAGGTCAAGAGCTGAGAAGTATATATATTGAGTAGAAAACAACTTGAAGGAAACCTGTTAAATTTATAAAGTAGCTTAGGAACTTCACGTCAATTTTCATTACGTTTTATTACGTGTAACTGCGTTTGAAATTTAGTTACGGGCCGGTTTCACGTCAGTTCAGGCAGGCAGGTCCCATCGACCTCCTGGGTCTTCAGTATTTTTTATATTTATAAGCACATTGTTTATTTGCACGCGTATACCTCCCGAGTGTTAAGAGATACTGTTGTGAAATTTTTTTATGCTGCTTTATTATGCCTACAGGCCAGCTGTCAGAGAGCAAATTTTAGCGCGCAGGTGCAACGCTGTGTGCTATAAAAAATGGCGAACATGCCCTCTCGCGCTCCCTTATGATGTGAGAGATAGACTGTGGTAGTTAAAAGCTATCTACAGGTATGAGCGATGAGATGGTCCAGGATCAGAGAGAGAGGAGGATGACGATAACAAGTGAGTATGGCAGTTAAAAGCTATCTACAAGTGTGAGCGATGAGGTGATCCAGGATGAGAGATTTACATGAGGAGTTGGGTGATAAAGGCTAAAAGCGGAGCAATGCTGAACATCTACATCTGACTAAGTAATCCACACATGGCCAAAAATTGGATGACATATCAAACAGCACAAGGAGGAGTGTCACCCAGTAAAAGGGCTGGGTGGAGTGGGACACGGTATCGGTAGAGCGCGGTGAAATACTGTTGGCATCACTGCAGTGCACGCAAGCTAGCGGATCCTGACATCTGGGTAGGTGGTGATGCATGAGCCATGTGTGCCCAATCCTTTGTTATTTTCTTCCATGTCCCACTCCTGCTGCCACTGTGTGTAGACAGCTCTCTTTAACACTGGCAGGATGTCTTGGTAGGGTAGTGCTAGAGCTGACTCCTCTTGTGCCAACGCTCGACGAGCCTCACGGTCGGCTCGTTCATTCCCCGGGATCCCAGTGTGGCTAGGGACCCAGAGGAGACAGATTGAAAAGCCTCGGGAACAAACCCACACAACCAAGGCACATCCTGAGGATGTCAATATGACGTCACCAACTGGACAATCAGATGTCCGTAAGATATCCCGTATAACATCCTATTGGACATCATTCGTACTGCCATTGCAACAGCCGGGGACTTGATCTCGACAATCCTGGTGGCTTCCTTTATGACATTTTCAGGATATTTTTCTAGGCATCTCAGGATGTTTTTGCGGACATTCCAAAACGTTCCTGCAGTATGCCCCCTGCCCCCGTATGCTGTGTATACATCTTATAATACAAGTAGTTCCATCACATAACCCTGTTCACTGTGAGAAGACATTTTATTGAATATTCTGTACTCCCACTCAGAAGCGTACACGAAGAGGGGAGTACCTGAGGAAGCGTGGACCTCCACGCGAAAGCTTGTACAAATCAAATCTTCAGTGTCGGTTTCTGTATTTTGTTTATGTACTCCCATTCAAAAAACCTCATCTGTATATCACTTGGCAACGAGCTAGCTAACAATGTATCATGTTAACATCAGTTCTTGGAATGAGCAGCTAGATCTAGGAATTGGTGTTTCATCTAAGTGGGTGAGTATCCTGAGTAACGAAAGCGGTTAATTAAGTTATACCAGCACCATAAAGGGTATATAGATACGAGCTAGCCCAGGCACTTTGGTACACCAAAAATGTGAAAATTGCTCCCATCCTAACATGAAGATATCATAGGGTAGAGCTGACATGTAGTATAAACAGTAACTGCCACCAAGGAATATTGGAGGCATAGTTTAAGTAGGCAATTGTACTGAAACAGATTTGCCACAGAAGTGTTTACACAGAACACAGGCATTTCATGCACTATTGCATCAGATAAACATGGCAAGATCACGTTGGTAATACTAGAGATTTTGAGCGCTTCGAGTGGAGCACGAGTACACATCATGAATGCAGTTCAGATAACTATAGATAAATATCTGGTCATTACTACACCTCCTGGTTCAGACTTGCGACATGGAGATCACGTGTCGTACACACGCCACTTCCCCTTTGTTGTAATAGAGCTTCTGCAACGCTTCAGGAACAAAATGCATAAGGAAGCACCTCACTACACAGATGAAAAGACATTCACATTTTTATACGGTCTAAAGAGTTGAAGGACAGGAGGAAACTCAATTCACCAGGCTGCGAAGACGCTAACACGCCAACAGGCGTTTCCAAGTTGAAAACAGACTCCGAGTTGATGCTGCTTGGTCGCATGTTACGATGACAGCACTGTGGCTATAGTTAAGTCTCGGTTTCAAAGACCGGGAAGCTCACGTCTCGCAACATAACAAAAGCCAGGAACTATCGTATTGCACAACCAGTTTTTGCAATACACATTGATTTGGAGTTGTATGCACAACTTTGTAAACTTTGGGTATATATTTATTTAATTTATTTATTCGTTTTATTATTTTATTTATTTATTTTTATGTTTGAGCATGAATTATTTGCACACGTTTGCGCACTTTCGACAATTTCCTAAATAGTGTGTTGAAGACACAGAAACCAAATCAAGGGCAATAACTGCGGTATTTGAATTCCCTCTAAGGTAGTGGAAAATTGAAGTTACTTGATATCCGAGCTCTCTAACTGCGCTGAAGAGTCTTATGACATCTACTGTTTGGTCTCGCCATACACAATACGCCAAGAGTGAGTGACGGGCAATGCTTCAATCCCTGTGTAACTTCGACTTATCTGCTCAGAAGTTTCTGCACAAATATTGCAGTGAAATTTGTCAAAGGACTGTGCAACCACAGTGGCGCTTGACATTAACCGTTTTAATATGCTGTTGTACATATCCTTTTGTGCTCTGTGCTGTTTGGAACGACACGCAAAAAGTGTTAAATCATTCACTAGTGAGATCCGATTGAGGCAAGACTCCGTGCTTAACGCCAGTAAGAATGGATCATCCAAGAGATCTGCATGTATAACTACGTAAAAACATTAAATCAAGTAATCAGAAATAAAATGAGTCTTGGGCTAATTAATCCCTTCAATCCCTGTGTAACTTCGACTTATCTGCTCAGAAGTTTCTGCACAAATATTGCAGTGAAATTTGTCAAAGGACTGTGCAACCACAGTGGCGCTTGACATTAACCGTTTTAATATGCTGTTGTACATATCCTTTTGTGCTCTGTGCTGTTTGGAACGACACGCAAAAAGTGTTAAATCATTCACTAGTGAGATCCGATTGAGGCAAGACTCCGTGCTTAACGCCAGTAAGAATGGATCATCCAAGAGATCTGCATGTATAACTACGTAAAAACATTAAATCAAGTAATCAGAAATAAAATGAGTCTTGGGCTAATTATTAAAATATTTGTGTAGCATGTCAATAGAGCTTAGCTATTTTGCCTTGTTGCTATACAATACGTACATTGTATTATTAAAGTGGCATGCAAGTCGGGAAAGAATTACACCCACCACATACTTTGGGAATTCAAACCAAATGATTTCAATCGCAACTTCTGATTTGACATGAGACATAAGCCACAGGATAACTGTAGGATATCTACAGGATGTACGTTTTTATTGTCCCAACGGACATCGCAAATAGACATCTAGAAGACATCCTATTTACGTCACTTTCTGACAAAGATATTCCGACCATTTCAGGACGTCCTCTGGACATTGGTGGTTGTGTGGGAAGTTGAGTCACAAGTAGTGCCCGTACTCGCTTGACGAGATTATTCTTGCTGTCAGAGCATGAGAGCAGCGAATGCACAGAGCTTAGCGAACCGGAGTAAATAACTGAGTTTGAAGGTCATTTTGTTAAATGTGCTGCAGAGCCAAGAGAATCTGCGGTGAAAACTGTGGCGTTCGTGTTCAGGCGTGTCATCATAATAGAATCACCTTCAAGGGCAATGGCCACCACACCATTGGTTACTTTGGTCCCATCAGTGTAGATAGCAGATAGCATGGTAGTCCCCGAATCATGATGAATCTCCAGGAATTCCTGGAGAATGACAGTGTGTGCAGTGGATTGTTTGTCAAACTGTGTCATTTTAAGTTGGATTGTATTAGGTGTCTCTGCCAAGGGGCAGCATCGAGGACTGCCTGCTGCAGGGGAACGCAAAAGGGACTGAACCCCACACAGGAACTCGCCGCCTGCACACGAAGCGGAAACAAGAGTACAACAGAGGGCTTTGCAAGGAAGAGTCGCTCCGGAACGGGGTTCATACTACAGTGTGCAACTAGGTTATCGCCCTGGCATCTGTACTTTAGCGCAGCCTTCACATGTTCAAATTGTCTCCATCTCTCGAGTGACCATTCATTGCCCTCAACATACAAACTCTTCACAAGGGACGTCCGGAAGGAAACCGGTGGCGAGTCAGATGCCTTCGTGGTGGATGCGGTCCAACACCTTGAATGCCGAAGGCCTCGCCGAGCCATACACATTACTACCGTATTCAATTACCGATCGCACAGCCGAATCGTAGACCCACAACAGTGTGACTTTGTCAGCTCCCCACGATCGATGGGATAAAACTTTGAGTATGTTGGAGGATTTCAGGCACTTCTGTTTTATATAGTTTATGTGTGGCACAAAAGAGTGCTTCTTGTGAAACAGCACCCCCATAAATATCTTTTTGGTTATCACAAACTGGTAGTGTGTTGCCACCGAGGAGCAGCGAGGGCTCGTCAAATATGCCTCGCCTCCTCGTAAAAACAACACACGCTGTCTTTTGCGCGGAAAACCTGAAGCCGTTTTCATCAACCCACTTAGACAGGCAGTTGATCGTGAGCTGCACCTGTCTATCAGCTGTCGAAAGACTTGATGCTGCGTAGGAAACCTGGACATCGTCTACGTAAAGGGAGTACTGGACGCCAGGTGGGATGGCTCTCGCTATCGTGATACCACATGCGTGTACATCTCGCAGAATCCCGAAACGTCATGTGGTATCGTACGCCTTTTCGAGATAAAAAAACACAGATACACAGAACTGCCCTCGAACAAAAGCCTCTCTGATTTGTGATTCGAGGTGGAGTAGGTTGTCCTGAGTCCGAAAACCACTTTAGTGTTTGTCAAAGGCGCCTGCCTCTTCCAAAACATATAGGAGCCTTGCATTTACCATGCACTAAAAAGTCTTCCCAAGGCATCTGGTTAATGCAATGGGGCGATAACTAATAGCAGCAAACGGGTCTTTCCCTGGCTTGAGAACCGGAAGCTCTTCGGCTAGCTTCCAGGGACAACGGAAGAGTTCCTTCTCGCCACACACGGTTAAAAAAAGTTGCGGAAAATTTGTTGTGGCTGGGGTGTCAAATGCTGCAACATATCATAGTGTATGCCAGTAGTATGGGATCAGCTCAAGAAGCCGGCAAGTCACATCTTCGTCTGGACGCCATTAATTAGCAATTAGAGCTAATTGGGACCCCCCACATTAATCAGGACCCACCAGGGAGTCATTACACTAATTGGGGACCATCTAAGACACGTCCAGACCACTGTGTGAGTTGCCGGCTACTTGAGCTGATAAAAAATAAAAAAATAGGTAGAAAATAAAATAAAAAGATAGAGATAGAGTGGAGAGAAGGAGTTTAGTTGAAGATCAACGACGCCATCTTGTAGAAAGCGGTCCGGAACGGCCGCTGACTGTCGCTGGGCGACGGAGCACGGAGGCAGGTTGCAAAGCATCGCAGCACCAGTTCCGGACATCCTCTGACGTCAGCTGTGACGTCATCATGGCATGTCTGGGCAAGTTAGGACAGCTCTGGACATGCAAGGAGAAAAACACTCGTAATACAGAGGCTGGGAAAGCAAGAGTATGCAAACCATCAATAGCTAACAACAAAAAAAATTAGTTACACAACAAATGAGCCCACCAGAACAGGAGCGCAGAACCATGCGACTGCTCCATCCGAGAGGCAGGCAGAAACTGACTCGTAATGGTTTTTGTCCTGTATAAACCCCGCAGCTGCACCCCCTAGCGGTTACTTTCTCAACTAATCTCACAACAAAATTATTAAGAATCACGCCAGCGCTACTCCCGGTCCCAAGGCAGAAGATGATAGAAAATGGCGGGAATGCCCGGACAACAGCAACCAGCACCCGACGTGCACGGGCACGAAAATCGCAAACAAAGCGGGAACAAAGTTGGCGAAAGCATTAGTTACACAAAAATCACCTCGCCACAGTAGGAGCGCAGACCGATGCGACTGCTCTCGTCGACAGCCAGGGATCAAGTGACGACGGAGCGAACGACCACACGTCTTCTCCCAACGAGAGCCAGAGGTGGACTGACGTAAGCGCCACTCTACGGGTGCTACGCATGCGCGCGCTCGTAGCGCCCTCTGCGCGCTCCTACCGCCACCTGCGAGAGGCTAAGAGAGAAGAGCATTCCTGCGCCCTCTTCTCTCGTTGCTCATTGGTCGTGAGGCTAAGTGAGAAGAGCATTCCTGCGCCCCCTGCTGGCCGTTCTCATTGGTCGGTACGTCATCCTATTGTCTCAGGGCTACCCTGTTTTTTTTTTTTTCCACTAATGCTCCTTTGGTCAATCTACAATGAAGCCACAGTATGACGTCATCATGCAGCTGCGTGGCTCAAGGACGCGTACGCTCTAGACAGGGGACATATTATTTATTGAATCACTATCCCAAGATTATTTCCTTTATTATTCTATAACAACTGAATAGGAAACTATTGCAGAAGAGCACCATGCATGAAAGCTGATCGTAGGAATTCCAAAGTCTTACTAAATGAGACTTGCAAAAGAACAAAATATCCTAACACGTAACTCCATCAACGGCAAATAAGAGGACTAGGTACTCAACAAATCAACACAGAGTACGGGTAAACAGGAGCGCAGAACTCAGGGCAGCACTATCGTCAAGACAACAATGTTCCTTGTCAAAAGAGAAAAATTACAAAACGTCAACACAGGAAAGCATGCATATCGGGGCATGTCAGAACACGTCAGCACAAATTGTACGACTGCTGGGCAACAGAGGAAAACAAACACTTGAACAGAGTGAAAAAGACACTCACCATCATTTTTCCCGTTCACAGCATTCCCTCATTGTAAATCCGCTCGTCACAAAATCCACCTGCATCGTCGTACACCATTCACCAGTGACGAACCACACATCCGCACCCCATCAGAGGCAGACAGAACCCCACCGAAGCTACGCTCTTCCACTGACGGCCAACGCCAGGAGCAGAATTTGCGTGTCGAGACCCGTCAGTGTCCAAGAGAGAAGTGAATCCTTGCGCCCCCTGCAGGCCGTTCTCATTGGTCGTGACGTCATCCTATTGTCTCAGGGCTACACAGTTTTTTTCCACTAATGCTCCTCTAGACAAGGTCAACCTGAAACAATAGTCTCTCGGTATGCGGTCATCATGCAGGTGCGTGGCTCAAGGACGCGTACGCTCTAGACAGGGCACCTGTTATTTATTGAATCACTATCCCAAGATTATTTCCTTTATTCTACTATAATGATTGCGTAGGGAACTATTGCAGAAAAACACCATAGACAAGAGGAGATTGTAGCATTTCATTCCCAAAGTCTTACTGTACAGGAAAAAAAATGGTTCAGCAAGACATAAAGTCACACACCTGTCCCCCTCGCGGTTACTCTCTGAACTAAATGAATCGCAAAATTATTAAGAATAGCTCTACTCCCATTCAAGGCAGCACTATCGTCAAGAATATGCCTTGTACAAAAAGAAAAAAACTACATGCAGAAGGAAAGCATGTCAGAACAAGCCCAGACATGTCAGCACATGTTTGTCAGACAAGGGGGGAAAAGCGAAAAGAAACAAAGAAGGAAACCAGCATCAAACTATTTCTTCTTATTCAAAAACAGTGCTCATCATAAATCTACCCAGGACAATACACACCATTTTTCTATTGCCACACTTTTTTCCAGTAACGGTCAATGCATTGCTACAGACTGCATGACGTCATCACATCCTGTCTGAAGAAGAAGACACCGGCAAAGACTCCTATCATTCATTGAATCGCAAGATTATTTCCTTTGTCCTACTCTTAATGACATTGATTCTCTCATTAAAATTCAACAAAAAAGCACCCCGCATATTAACGATTTTCACCCCAAAGGCTCATCATGGTCATTAGAATTACAGTAAACTGCCACTGCTCTTTTAAAATAATAAGTGAGACCACTCAACATCACCTCCAGGCTTATGTAATAGATGACCCTTTCTATGCTCATACATTCGTGTTCTGAGGCTACACCTGCGAGCAAAAAAGGCGCGAAAGCCAGGGGCAAAGTTCCATTCGCGCACGCCAAAGCACAAGACAGAACGCCTTTACGGGAACACGATAGCATTCCTATACTATATTAATGATTATTACATTGCAGTCTAGAAAAACTACTACAAAACTATAATCTTAGGAGCCCAACTTTCTATGGAAACTATAATTGCCCTATTACTTGGATCGCTATTAATGAAGCGCTCCAATTTTTTCTCTGTTCCCATTTCAGCCTTGTCATGCAGTGAAGCAGACTCACATCCAAAATAATTAATTTACACTGAGGGTGCCGTGCTTCAGGAATACCTATCCTGCGCTCAGATGCAAGCATTTCTTTACGGATACAGCTGACTTCCTCAACATACTGAGCTCCTAACAACATCTAACAAACAATCAGAGAAACCCTCTTCTCAGCTGTACCATGCGACTTTCTTCTGCGTAAAATCGGTGATCTGAGGAAGAGAGCAGCGAAAATTTGCGCGCACTTGTGCTTGATTTAAAAAGCCTGAAGCATATGCCAATAAACCAAGAAAAAGACACTCATGTCTGGTATCTGATAGTGCCACATACACAGACGCATTGTCGCAAAGAAAGCACAGGACAGGGATACACAAATTTCCTTAGGTGAGCAGGGAAAAGGCTTAAGACCTCAGGAATAATAGCAGAGTCACCGGATATCGCTACGCGGCTAACACAAGATAACAACAACAACAAGATAATAGCGGCGGGTAAAATTGCAACACTGCTAAACAAGCCCCAACATGCCATCATGACGTCGCAAACCAGGAAAAAGAAGCACGCGCGCACACACACAGCAGCTCAGGAATGCACAAGGAGAGGTGCTTTATAGGAATTTCTACTCCACACACTCAGATACCAGCATTTCTGCACAAATACCTATAACGGCTGACTTCCTCAACATATCGAGGAAAGCGAATACCGACACTCAACATATAACAAAAAACAAACAAATTCCATTCTCATGAACTCTCCTCTGCCGTGCGGCTTTCTCCTGCTCTACCTGGATGCTGACTGTTTCCCCTCATCTACATTCTGAGTAAAAGCCGTGAAAGGAGAAAAGAACCGCGAAAAATTACACGCATTTGTGCTCCAATAGCTGTAACTGCAAGAAACCGTAGCGCACGCCAATACACTGAGAAAAAGACACCCATTTCTGCCACCAGATAATTCTTGCATAATGCCACATACACAGCCGCATTACCCTTGCGTTAAGAAAGCACAGGACAAGGATACACAAATTTCCATAAGTGAGCAGTCGAACCGCTCAGAAATAACCGGAGAATCAACGCTTATCGCAACGAAACTCGACGGCTAGCACAACATGACACCAACAACATACTAGCAGCGGGTAAAATTGCAACACTGCTAAACAAGTCCAGACATGCCACGATGACGTCACAAATCAGGAAAAAAGCACACGCATGCACGCACAGAGGACAACGCATTAAACACACGGAGCGCTCAGGAATAATCGTAGCGTTACCGCACATCGCTACGAAGCTCAACGTCTAACCCAAGACGACAGCAACAAGATATTAGCGAAGAGTAAAAATTGCAACACTACTGAACAAGTCTAGACATGCGACATCGCATACAAAACACTGGTGATCGGGGAAAAGGCCTAAGCCTGCGGCGGATCATCATAGAGCATACACAACTTCATTTTTCTATTTTGCCTAAACTAAACGCGGTCTGCTTGGAAAACGACGTACACATTTTCTTAGGGAGCAGAGAAATATAGAAATTTGTACTCCGTGCTCAGATACCAGCATTTCTGCTCAAAAACCTGCAAAATTAAGCACTGCTTACTTCGTCAAGATATCGAACACCCAACAAAATCAAACAAACAACCCCACTTCCACTGGTAGAACACTATTCAGCTTTTACGCAGGAGGCTTTCTTCTGCATAAAAAGTAGAGAAAATAAGAAAAGAGCAGCGAAATATTACACGCACTTTTGCTCGCATAGCTATAAGAGAAAAAAATAAATAAAATAACGACGCACACGCTAATAAACTGTGACAAAGACACCCATTTCTGCTATCAGATAATTATTGCATAATGCTAAATACTCACTTGCATTGGCCCTGCGTGAAGAAAGCACAGGACAGGGATACACAATCTATCTTAAGCGAGCACGGAAAGTCACTTCTACTCGAACAGCTTAATACCATAAAGTCTGAATTTTTGCAAAGAAAATAAAGCTTGAACAACGCTACGAAGGTGACAGACACATACTAACAAACAAACAAACACTTCTTCGAGTCTGTATTATCTTTTAAAAAATAACGAAAGCACACACAAAAAATCAAATCGGCTAGGTAGCCTACCAGACGTTGTGCCTTAAAGTTGGCTGCACGCAATGCGCGGAAGCATGCTGTGAAGCCAACTTGCGGTTTTGCTGGATGCACATGAAGTCCGATTCCAATTGGAAATCGCGCTAAGGACGTGCCAAACGTGGAATTTTCGCAAAATTAATCCCAATACCTGGAATTCTGTTCATTTTAGCGGGAATGCTGGCGCTTGTGCTCCATTATTCGAAATTTTCGAATATTCGAATTTCTCGATTATTAAATTTTCGAATACGAATAGGGTTCGAATATCAACAATATTCGAACAATATTCGAAATTTCGAATATTCGCACACCTCTAGTGAATACTGACACTCAACGATATATAACAAAAAACAAACAAATTCCATTCTCATGAACTCTCCTCTGCCGAGCGGCTTTCTCCTGCTCTACCTGGATGCTGACTTTTTCCCCCCTCACCTACATTCTGAGTAAAAGCAGTGACAGAAGAAAAGAACCGCGAAAAATTACACGCATTTGTGTCACAGGACAGGGATACACAAATTTCCTTAAGTGAGCAGGGAAAAGGCTTAAGTCGTACCGCTCAGGAATAATCGGAGAATCACCGCGTATCGCTACGCGGCTAGCGCTTGAACAGCGCTACGAACGTGACAGATACATACTAACAAACAAACAACAGCAGGACCGGCGTCGGGCACTCATAAAATACCCTGCCCAAAACAAAGACTTCGCCAGGTTCGCGAGGCAATTCCATTAAAAACGCTCGTCCTATCCTACAGATAGCAATGCAAACGCGACTGCCCTTATTTTTTAAACCACTATTTCACGCAATAGTACATCAATGTATCACTCGTGCCACACGAAAAGGCAAACACTTACTTGTCAAGTGGGGTCCCAGCGCGTGCGCGCGCGCGCGCACACACACACAGGCACACACACACACTAACATTTTCACACTCACAAACACAAAGTCTATTTTCACAACCACATAAATCCATATTATTCCTCAGGTCAATAATTATCCTGCCATCGTCAAAAGACGGCACAGACATGTATGCTTACGCAAGACAATCGGTCCTCGTTCCGGATGTAATAGGATATCGTCACTCGGCCGGCGCGAACCAATAAAGAAAGAAAGGAATGCATGTTCGCTATACGAAGAAAACGGTGCCGTGCTTCTACGCAGCGATCATTATACAGACGCGTAAATGTGAACATCATTCGCTACACACTGTAGCTCTCATCATTTTTAAACCAAACCGTGTTCATAGGTCTTCACTAAATAGGTGAGCCGATAATGACTCCAAATAAAATAAATAAAATAATCATTCCAGCATCGCTGGCTGCAAGCTTGGGTACCCAACAGAGCAGCGCGCTCCTATCAACACGCCTTGGGCTGACCTTACACACCCGAAGCCTTTTCTGAATGCATTCTGCCGGCGCTGGAATAAAAGATTTATCGCGAGGGTACTACGATGTCAGCTCTGTTGCTGTTTAAGTGATAAAACAGTGCGCTTACTCGGGCAATCGCGCGCGTCCAAACCGCGAGAACGGGTCCGCGTTGCGCTCGCGCCGCGGGGAATCGCACGCGTCGCGAGTCCAAACCGCGAGACCGGGTCCGCGCGCGCGCTTCGCGGTTCGGGCGCACTGTTTTATCACTTAAACAGCAACAGAGCTGACATCGTAGTACCCTCGCGATAAATCTTTTATTCCAGCGCCGGCAGAATGCATTCAGAAAAGGCTTCGGGTGTGTAAGGTCAGCCCAAGGCGTGTTGATAGGAGCGCGCTGCTCTGTTGGGTACCCAAGCTTGCAGCCAGCGATGCTGGAATGATTATTTTATTTATTTTATTTGGAGTCATTATCGGCTCACCTATTTAGTGAAGACCTATGAACACGGTTTGGTTTAAAAATGATGAGAGCTACAGTGTGTAGCGAATGATGTTCACATTTACGCGTCTGTATAATGATCGCTGCGTAGAAGCACGGCACCGTTTTCTTCGTATAGCGAACATGCATTCCTTTCTTTCTTTATTGGTTCGCGCCGGCCGAGTGACGATATCCTATTACATCCGGAACGAGGACCGATTGTCTTGCGTAAGCATACATGTCTGTGCCGTCTTTTGACGATGGCAGGATAATTATTGACCTGAGGAATAATATGGATTTATGTGGTTGTGAAAATAGACTTTGTGTTTGTGAGTGTGAAAATGTTAGTGTGTGTGTGTGCCTGTGTGTGTGTGCGCGCGCGCGCACGCGCTGGGACCCCACTTGACAAGTAAGTGTTTGCCTTTTCGTGTGGCACGAGTGATACATTTATGTACTATTGCGTGAAATAGTGGTTTAAAAAATAAGGGCAGTCGCGTTTGCATTGCTATCTGTAGGATAGGACGAGCGTTTTTAATGGAATTGCCTCGCGAACCTGGCGAAGTCTTTGTTTTGGCAGGGTATTTTATGAGTGCCCGACGCCGGTCCTGCTGTTGTTTGTTTGTTAGTATGTATCTGTCACGTTCGTAGCGCTGTTCAAGCGCTAGCCGCGTAGCGATACGCGGTGATTCTCCGATTATTCCTGAGCGGTACGACTTAAGCCTTTTCCCTGCTCACTTAAGGAAATTTGTGTATCCCTGTCCTGTGACACAAATGCGTGTAATTTTTCGCGGTTCTTTTCTTCTGTCACTGCTTTTACTCAGAATGTAGGTGAGGGGGGAAAAAGTCAGCATCCAGGTAGAGCAGGAGAAAGCCGCTCGGCAGAGGAGAGTTCATGAGAATGGAATTTGTTTGTTTTTTGTTATATATCGTTGAGTGTCAGTATTCACTAGAGGTGTGCGAATATTCGAAATTTCGAATATTGTTCGAATATTGTTGATATTCGAACCCTATTCGTATTCGAAAATTTGATAATCGAGAAATTCGAATATTCGAAAATTTCGAATAATGGAGCACAAGCGCCAGCATTCCCGCTAAAATGAACAGAATTCCAGGTATTGGGATTAATCTTGCGAAAATTCCACGTTTGGCACGTCCTTAGCGCGATTTCCAATTGGAATCGGACTTCATGTGCATCCAGCAAAACCGCAAGTTGGCTTCACAGCATGCTTCCGCGCATTGCGTGCAGCCAACTTTAAGGCACAACGTCTGGTAGGCTACCTAGCCGATTTGATTTTTTGTGTGTGCTTTCGTTATTTTTTAAAAGATAATACAGACTCGAAGAAGTGTTTGTTTGTTTGTTAGTATGTGTCTGTCACCTTCGTAGCGCTGTTCAAGCTTTATTTTCTTTGCAAAAATTCAGACTTTATGGTATTAAGCTGTTCGAGTAGAAGTGACTTTCCGTGCTCGCTTAAGATAGATTGTGTATCCCTGTCCTGTGCTTTCTTCACGCAGGGCCAATGCAAATGAGTATTTAGCATTATGCAATAATTATCTGATAGCAGAAATGGGTGTCTTTGTCACAGTTTATTAGCGTGTGCGTCGTTATTTTATTTATTTTTTTCTCTTATAGCTATGCGAGCAAAAGTGCGTGTAATATTTCGCTGCTCTTTTCTTATTTTCTCTACTTTTTATGTAGAAGAAAGCCTCCTGCGTAAAAGCTGAATAGTGTTCTACCAGTGGAAGTGGGGTTGTTTGTTTGATTTTGTTGGGTGTTCGATATCTTGACGAAGTAAGCAGTGCTTAATTTTGCAGGTTTTTGAGCAGAAATGCTGGTATCTGAGCACGGAGTACAAATTTCTATATTTCTCTGCTCCCTAAGAAAATTTGTACGTCGTTTTCCAAGCAGACCGCGTTTAGTTTACGCAAAATAGAAAAATGAAGTTGTGTATGCTCTATGATGATCCGCCGCAGGCTTAGGCCTTTTCCCCGATCACCAGTGTTTTCGTATGCGATGTCGCATGTCTAGACTTGTTCAGTAGTGTTGCAATTTTTACTCTTCGCTAATATCTTGTTGCTGCCGTCTTGGGTTAGACGTTGAGCTTCGTAGCGATGTGCGGTAACGCTACGATTATTCCTGAGCGCTCCGTGTGTTTAATGCGTTGTCCTCTGTGCGTGCATGCGTGTGCTTTTTTCCCTGATTTGTGACGTCATCGTGGCATGTCTGGACTTGTTTAGCAGTGTTGCAGTTCTTCCCGCTGCTAGTATGTTGTTGGTGTCATGTTGTGCTAGCCGCGTGGCGATGTGTGGTGACCTGAGGTCTTCAGCCTTTTCCCTGCTCACCTAAGGAAATTTGTGTATCCTGTCCTGTGCTTTCTTTACGCAAGGGTAATGCGGCTGTGTATGTGGCATTATGCAAGAATTATCTGGTGGCAGAAATGGGTGTCTTTTTCTCAGTGTATTGGCGTGCGCTACGGTTTCTTGCAGTTACAGCTATTGGAGCACAAATGCGTGTAATTTTTCGCGGTTCTTTTCTCCTTTCACGGCTTTTACTCAGAATGTAGATGAGGGGAAACAGTCAGCATCCAGGTAGAGCAGGAGAAAGCCGCTCGGCAGAGGAGAGTTCATGAGAATGGAATTTGTTTGTTTTTTGTTATATGTTGAGTGTCGGTATTCGCTTTCCTCGATATGTTGAGGAAGTCAGCCGTTATAGGTATTTGTGCAGAAATGCTGGTATCTGAGTGTGTGGAGTAGAAATTCCTATAAAGCACCTCTCCTTGTGCATTCCTGAGCTGCTGTGTGTGTGCGCGCGTGCTTCTTTTTCCTGGTTTGCGACGTCATGATGGCATGTTGGGGCTTGTTTAGCAGTGTTGCAATTTTACCCGCCGCTATTATCTTGTTGTTGTTGTTATCTTGTGTTAGCCGCGTAGCGATGTCCGGTGACTCTGCTATTATTCCTGAGGTCTTAAGCCTTTTCCCTGCTCACCTAAGGAAATTTGTGTATCCCTGTCCTGTGCTTTCTTTGCGACAATGCGTCTGTGTATGTGGCACTATCAGATACCAGACATGAGTGTCTTTTTCTTGGTTTATTGGCATATGCTTCAGGCTTTTTAAATCAAGCACAAGTGCGCGCAATTTTTCGCTGCTCTCTTCCTCAGATCACCGATTTTACGCAGAAGAAAGTCGCATGGTACAGCTGAGAAGAGGGTTTCTCTGATTGTTTGTTAGATGTTGTTAGGAGCTCGGTATGTTGAGGAAGTCAGCTGTATCCGTAAAGAAATGCTTGCATCTGAGCGCAGGATAGGTATTCCTGAAGCACGGCACCCTCAGTGTAAATTAATTATTTTGGATGTGAGTCTGCTTCACTGCATGACAAGGCTGAAATGGGAACAGAGAAAAAATTGGAGCGCTTCATTAATAGCGATCCAAGTAATAGGGCAATTATAGTTTCCATAGAAAGTTGGGCTCCTAAGATTATAGTTTTGTAGTAGTTTTTCTAGACTGCAATGTAATAATCATTAATATAGTATAGGAATGCTATCGTGTTCCCGTAAAGGCGTTCTGTCTTGTGCTTTGGCGTGCGCGAATGGAACTTTGCCCCCGGCTTTCGCGCCTTTTTTGCTCGCAGGTGTAGCCTCAGACAACGAATGTATGAGCATAGAAAGGGTCATGTATTACATAAGCCTGGAGGTGATGTTGAGTGGTCTCACTTATTATTTTAAAAGAGCAGTGGCAGTTTACTGTAATTCTAATGACCATGATGAGCCTTTGGGGTGAAAATCGTTAATATGCGGGGTGCCTTTTTTGTTGATTTTTAATGAGAGAATCAATGTCATTAAGAGTAGGACAAAGGAAATAATCTTGCGATTCAATAATAATAGGAGTCTTTGCCGGTGTCTTCTTCTTCAGACAGGATGTGATGACGTCATGCAGTCTGTAGCAATGCATTGACCGTTACTGGAAAAAAGTGTGGCAATAGAAAAATGGTGTGTATTGTCCTGGGTAGATTTATGATGAGCACTGTTTTTGAATAAGAAGAAATAGTTTGATGCTGGTTTCCTTCTTTGTTTCTTTTCGCTTTTTCCCCCCTTGTCTGACAAACATGTGCTGACATGTCTGGGCTTGTTCTGACATGCTTTCCTTCTGCATGTAGTTTTTTTTCTTTTTGTACAAGGCATATTCTTGACGATAGTGCTGCCTTGAATGGGAGTAGAGCTATTCTTAATAATTTTGCGATTCATTTAGTTCAGAGAGTAACCGCGAGGGGGACAGGTGTGTGACTTTATGTCTTGCTGAACCATTTTTTTTCCTGTACAGTAAGACTTTGGAATGAAATGCTACAATCTCCTCTTGTCTATGGTGTTTTTCTGCAATAGTTCCCTACGCAATCATTATAGTAGAATAAAGGAAATAATCTTGGGATAGTGATTCAATAAATAACAGGTGCCCTGTCTAGAGCGTACGCGTCCTTGAGCCACGCACCTGCATGATGACCGCATACCGAGAGACTATTGTTTCAGGTTGACCTTGTCTAGAGGAGCATTAGTGGAAAAAAACTGTGTAGCCCTGAGACAATAGGATGACGTCACGACCAATGAGAACGGCCTGCAGGGGGCGCAAGGATTCACTTCTCTCTTGGACACTGACGGGTCTCGACACGCAAATTCTGCTCCTGGCGTTGGCCCTCAGTGGAAGAGCGTAGCTTCGGTGGGGTTCTGTCTGCCTCTGATGGGGTGCGGATGTGTGGTTCGTCACTGGTGAATGGTGTACGACGATGCAGGTGGATTTTGTGACGAGCGGATTTACAATGAGGGAATGCTGTGAACGGGAAAAATGATGGTGAGTGTCTTTTTCACTCTGTTCAAGTGTTTGTTTTCCTCTGTTGCCCAGCAGTCGTACAATTTGTCCTGACGTGTTCTGACATGCCCCGATATGCATGCTTTCCTTTGTTGACGCTTTGTATTTTTTCTCTTTTGACAAGGAACATTGTTGTCTTGACGATAGTGCTGCCCTGAGTTCTGCGCTCCTGTTTACCCGTACTCTGTGTTGATTTGTTGAGTGCCTAGTCCTCTTATTTGCCGTTGATGGAGTTACGTGTTAGGATATTTTGTTCTTTTGCAAGTCTCATTTAGTAAGACTTTGGAATTCCTACGATCAGCTTTCATGCATGGTGCTCTTCTGCAATAGTTTCCTATTCAATCGTTATAGAAGAATAAAGGAAATAATCTTGGGATAGTGATTCAATAAATAATATGTCCCCTGTCTAGAGCGTACGCGTCCTTGAGCCACGCAGCTGCATGATGACGTCATACTGTGGCTTCATTGTAGATTGACCAAAGGAGCATTAGTGGAAAAAAAAAAACAGGGTAGCCCTGAGACAATAGGATGACGTACCGACCAATGAGAACGGCCAGCAGGGGGCGCAGGAATGCTCTTCTCACTTAGCCTCACGACCAATGAGCAACGAGAGAAGAGGGCGCAGGAATGCTCTTCTCTCTTAGCCTCTCGCAGGTGGCGGTAGGAGCGCGCAGAGGGCGCTACGAGCGCGCGCATGCGTAGCACCCGTAGAGTGGCGCTTACGTCAGTCCACCTCTGGCTCTCGTTGGGAGAAGACGTGTGGTCGTTCGCTCCGTCGTCACTTGATCCCTGGCTGTCGACGAGAGCAGTCGCATCGGTCTGCGCTCCTACTGTGGTGAGGTGATTTTTGTGTAACTAATGCTTTCGCCAACTTTGTTCCCGCTTTGTTTGCGATTTTCGTGCCCGTGCACGTCGGGTGCTGGTTGCTGTTGTCCGGGCATTCCCGCCATTTTCTATCATCTTCTGCCTTGGGACCGGGAGTAGCGCTGGCGTGATTCTTAATAATTTTGTTGTGAGATTAGTTGAGAAAGTAACCGCTAGGGGGTGCAGCTGCGGGGTTTATACAGGACAAAAACCATTACGAGTCAGTTTCTGCCTGCCTCTCGGATGGAGCAGTCGCATGGTTCTGCGCTCCTGTTCTGGTGGGCTCATTTGTTGTGTAACTAATTTTTTTTGTTGTTAGCTATTGATGGTTTGCATACTCTTGCTTTCCCAGCCTCTGTATTACGAGTGTTTTTCTCCTTGCATGTCCAGAGCTGTCCTAACTTGCCCAGACATGCCATGATGACGTCACAGCTGACGTCAGAGGATGTCCGGAACTGGTGCTGCGATGCTTTGCAACCTGCCTCCGTGCTCCGTCGCCCAGCGACAGTCAGCGGCCGTTCCGGACCGCTTTCTACAAGATGGCGTCGTTGATCTTCAACTAAACTCCTTCTCTCCACTCTATCTCTATCTTTTTATTTTATTTTCTACCTATTTTTTTATTTTTTATCAGCTCAAGTAGCCGGCAACTCACACAGTGGTCTGGACGTGTCTTAGATGGTCCCCAATTAGTGTAATGACTCCCTGGTGGGTCCTGATTAATGTGGGGGGTCCCAATTAGCTCTAATTGCTAATTAATGGCGTCCAGACGAAGATGTGACTTGCCGGCTTCTTGAGCTGATCCCATACTACTGGCATACACTATGATATGTTGCAGCATTTGACACCCCAGCCACAACAAATTTTCCGCAACTTTTTTTAACCGTGTGTGGCGAGAAGGAACTCTTCCGTTGTCCCTGGAAGCTAGCCGAAGAGCTTCCGGTTCTCAAGCCAGGGAAAGACCCGTTTGCTGCTATTAGTTATCGCCCCATTGCATTAACCAGATGCCTTGGGAAGACTTTTTAGTGCATGGTAAATGCAAGGCTCCTATATGTTTTGGAAGAGGCAGGCGCCTTTGACAAACACTAAAGTGGTTTTCGGACTCAGGACAACCTACTCCACCTCGAATCACAAATCAGAGAGGCTTTTGTTCGAGGGCAGTTCTGTGTATCTGTGTTTTTTTATCTCGAAAAGGCGTACGATACCACATGACGTTTCGGGATTCTGCGAGATGTACACGCATGTGGTATCACGATAGCGAGAGCCATCCCACCTGGCGTCCAGTACTCCCTTTACGTAGACGATGCCCAGGTTTCCTACGCAGCATCAAGTCTTTCGACAGCTGATAGACAGGTGCAGCTCACGATCAACTGCCTGTCTAAGTGGGTTGATGAAAACGGCTTCAGGTTTTCCGCGCAAAAGACAGCGTGTGTTGTTTTTACGAGGAGGCGAGGCATATTTGACGAGCCCTCGCTGCTCCTCGGTGGCAACACACTACCAGTTTGTGATAACCAAAAAGATATTTATGGGGGTGCTGTTTCACAAGAAGCACTCTTTTGTGCCACACATAAACTATATAAAACAGAAGTGCCTGAAATCCTCCAACATACTCAAAGTTTTATGCCATCGATCGTGGGGAGCTGACAAAGTCACACTGTTGTGGGTCTACGATTCGGCTGTGCGATCGGTAATTGAATACGGTAGTAATGTGTATGGCTCGGCGAGGCCTTCGGCATTCAAGGTGTTGGACCGCATCCACCACGAAGGCATCTGACTCGCCACCGGTTTCCTTCCGGACGTCCCTTGTGAAGAGTTTGTATGTTGAGGGCAATGAATGGTCACTCGAGAGATGGAGGCAATTTGAACATGTGAAGGCTGCGCTAAAGTACAGATGCCAGGGCGATAACCCAGTTGCACACTGTAGTATGAACCCCGTTCCGGAGCGACTCTTCCTTGCAAAGCCCTCTGTTGTACTCTTGTTTCCGCTTCGTGTGCAGGCGGCGAGTTCCTGTGTGGGGTTCAGTCCCTTTTGCGTTCCCCTGCAGCAGGCAGTCCTCGATGCTGCCCCTTGGCAGAGACACCTAATACAATCCAACTTAAAATGACACAGTTTGACAAACAATCCACTGCACACACTGTCATTCTCCAGGAATTCCTGGAGATTCATCATGATTCGGGGACTACCATGCTATCTACACTGATGGGACCAAAGTAACCAATGGTGTGGTGGCCATTGCCCTTGAAGGTGATTCTATTATGATGACACGCCTGAACACGAACGCCACAGTTTTCACCGCAGATTCTCTTGGCTCTGCAGCACATTTAACAAAATGACCTTCAAACTCAGTTATTTACTCCGATTCGCTAAGCTCTGTGCATTCGCTGCTCTCATGCTCTGACAGCAAGAATAATCTCGTCAAGCGAGTACGGGCACTCCCAGTAAGCAAAAGATGTCCCTGCGACGTCCGCGGGCTATCTCGTCTTGGACAATGGGATATCCCTGGGAGCACCTTGTATATCCCATAGACATCCATGCGACATCCAGGAGACCAGGATATGGGCACTGTTTGGAGGTCGCAGGTATATCCCTGCGATGTCACCACCGGATATTAGGAGATATGTGGGACGTTTATGAACAGTTGTTGCGATTGTTAAAATTTCATATTAATTTACACTTACTTTTATTTTGTACATCAGAATTGATGATGGCACACAGATATGAATGGAAAGTGCATATATTTATTGTCAAACATACATCTTTGCAACTGCACTTTGCACTTTACAAGTGTCGCATATAAATGTGAGGCGCCTTTGTCTATTTCTACATATAGATAAATGGAACTGAATAAATGCTGAGTAACATGACTAGTTTGGCAGGCTCATCTTGGTGTGGCGCTGCAGACTCTGCTTCTGGCTGAAACAAAGTATAATCGCATTTTAGTGTGCATACATGGCACCACATAAAAGCCGCACAAATTGTCTCCTTCTGCATACGGATCTATTAAAACTTTTAATAGATCTGTATTTTTACTATACTATATTTTATACTGTATACTGTAGTTACTGTACTTTTAAGCTAAAAGTTCATGAGCTGGGCGGACACTGTGGGGCGGTGCGTGACTAAAGAGCAGGGCTACCAAGAGCCTGAGACGTAACTAAGGACTGAGGCTAAATTACTGAACAGACAAGTTGGAGGCCTGATATAATACATTCTGAACAAATTTATAGTCAAAGCAAATACATGCAAATGAATGGCATTGCAGCATGCACCTCTAAGGACTACCTGCGCAACATCTGTGGTAAGGTATACCAAAGCTGACACATGTTCCAAAGGTGCAGGAAGTGTAACCTCCCACTACATCAGAATAGTTCATGTGATGAAACTTTCGTGTTAGCGCCACGAAGCAACTGTGGCGATCAGCAGTCATGTGATGAAAACACATATTAAAACTTGAACTGGATGCACAGAATAAAGATGAAAAAATGTCATAACGAACAACGGATCCAGAGCAGTGTGGCAGCAGTGCTCAATCTCACGAATTTATCTGGCAAAGGGTAAGTACACTCATTGCAGACATTGGTCAATGCCTGCATTTGGTAGTGACTAATATGTTTCCATTGTGCTGACGTAACGGTAGACTGTACTTCCTGGCATCTTATGGAGCACTTCATCATAGTTTTGGTATACCAGAACAGACAATTTTAGTCCTGGAAGTGCAGTTCGAAGGAGGTGCATAGGCTTCACTGACATTTATTTCCATGAATCAGCTCATGCTGAGTAGAAGTTGGAATAAATGTCATGCCCTAGTTTCCTTCGAAAGCCTCTATTTTGTCTAATGGATAAAAGTACTGGATGTGAGATAGAACACAATAGGCACATATAACAATATGACAAGGGCTGTGTTCTGGAATAATATTCATCAATTACCTCCGTTACGATTAATTAGCGGATTCCAGTTAAGGATCTGAAAGTTGTGCACTGCCCCGCATAAGGCGTTTGTATGTCCTATGAACCTAGCCGCAACACTGAGTGTATAGCTTTCAGGGGGGAGTTCCTCGCTGGTTGGGAACAGCTGCATTGGAGGCAAAAACCTTCCAATTTCGTAACATCCTGGAGTTAGCATCTCAGTAAAATTACATAAAATTGATTATATATTCCTATGGCAGCGGATGACGACGACAGAAGGCACGAGGAAACCGACAACAGAAGACTTTATAGAGGATGTCACACAGGTATAAATACGCGAAGGAGCAATCAAATTAATGGTGACTCCTGGTCCCATTTGTAAGAAGTTTAGCTCTGTTTATTAGGGAACCACTGGTGGGTAGTTCACACATGCAACCCTGAGTTTCTTTATTATACACTCTTCTATGACCACCTTTTTTTTTGCCGTATGATGGCCTATTATTTGTTGTCTTGAAGAAGAGCTGGCGATACATACAACTTTGTGTGTACAAGTTTACTGGTGCAGCCATGTTGTCCTTGACCGCACAACCATGTTCCCCCGAGATGCTCATTTATATGGCCAGAACTCTGAACCCGACCACATAACAGAGGCAAGTTGTGCATCGGACAGGTTTTGCATTCAATAATATTGTCATGTTTCCTCTGACAAATCATTTGCGTATGCACCTTGCAGGGGGTGCTTGGACAGCTTGTCATTACACAATACATGACATAGTCATGATGTTGAGGAACCAGTGCGAATCCATTGGGAAGCCATCTTCTGAACATCAAGTCCAAGTTGTATTTTCGTGCAATAACAAGCTGTCCAAACTCCCCCGCAGGGTACACATATGCAAAGACGACTTCTCAGAGAAAAGGCGAGAACAAGTTTATTGCTGAAATACTGGTGTAGTGTAGCACTTGCCAATAATGTGGACGGATTTGTCAGTCAAGGTATAGACACTGCATGAAGAAGCATCTCGGAACATGCATATACGTTTAACACCCTGCCTGCATCAGTAATTTGTTTCATAACGCAAAGGTAGTAGGGAAACATACGGCCGAAAGAACGTGGGAAGTCATAAAACATGCTAAATGAAGAAGGCAAAGGCTGTATGTGCCAGCTACCCATCACTCGTTCGCTCAGAAGCGGAGATAAACTTCGTATAAATTCGGTCATGCATCACATTCCTGGTTGGCCTATGTTAGACAGCATAATAATATGACAGATAGTAGACAGCATAATTTATAAATTATAAATATAAGCTATTTTCTATGCCGATTCATGGACATGTTTGAAAAACTTGACCGTTTTGCGGATTTTGCATGTCTTCATATTTACCTGATTTATTGATTTCGATCTTTCGGACCTCTCCCTGGCGTGACGCAGCCACTTTTTCACCTCGTGCTCGACGTCAAATCGTGTTGCCTTTGCAAATTTTTTGTGAGTGTGTATTGTTCCTGAAACAGATGCAAAACGGCTGACAAAGGGTGCAGACAACACCTGTCAGTGTCACATGGGTGTCATCAGCACAACACTGAGTGAGAGGGCAGCATTCGTAAAACAGATTCACCCCCGGTTTATCCAACGGGCTCTGCGCAGCACCCTATTAATGGTGTACCTGAGCCCAGCTCCAGTTTAGCTGCTTTACACAGTGCTCAACACTAGCACGGCTTCTAAACCATGCTTAAGTCACCATTGAGCTGAACAATCCTTCTCGACAGTCTCACAGGCTGCACCATGCTATCAGGGTGCCTATACTGCATATGTTATTTGTTATTGGGTGCTGTTAAGGTGACTTGGAGAAATGTGCTATGACAAAATACAGTCAGGGCTGCTTCCAATATAGCACAGATTTGGCACTCAAAACTGCAAGTTCAAACGAATTTCAAAATCTAAAAAAACTTGTGACCCAAGCATGCAATCAACTACAACCAATGCCTGTGAGGGAGGGCAGTGGAGGAAGCATTGAATTATCTAATTATCGACTTATCCTTTCTTCCTGTATGCCAAACTACAAACCGTATGAAGCCAAGCTGAGCTATTGAGTTATTCTGTGCCTTGTTTTTGCGAGTTGCCCATATACGTAGGCAACATTTCCGTTCTATGAAACACCGCTACACCAAACAAAATGTTGATGTGCAGCCGGGTGAACCAAATGAGTGTGACTGTGTCATAGTTTTGTTTCCTTTGAACAATATGTATTTCTACTGCTACTCGTTTTGTAATACAAAGTCACATTGTTCCCCCATTCTAATGTCCACAACAAAGGAAAATTCAATGGTAGTTGTGATTGCTTGGCTACGTTGTTGACTTAACATTACTAAATAACAGTGCCGCACACGACATAACATATTCTAACCACATGAACTCAGAAAGCGAACACTAGCATGCGGCCCTCAAAGTCCACAGCAAAAATTTCCCGAATTTCCCTATTTGAACCTAGCTTGGTGGAGTGGTGAAAATAAGAGGGAATCAGGTTTGGTGCACCACACAGTTGAGGGTTTCTCTTCGCTGTACTTGCTTTAAGGGGAGCCCAATTGCTGAACCACACTTGCGGGTGTGGCGCCCTCAGCTGTGATTGGTGGCAACCACTGAACATTATGTGTCTTGTACAGGGGACAGGATGACAGGACATGCAAAAGTAGTACTTACGCAGGATGACTTTTGCTAGGCTCAGGTCTTTAAAGGGGTATTTCGCCTTTCTCCCCTCCCAACTATATTGGGATCCAAGCTCGTTGCTCATGATGTAAGCCAGAATTCTTCTGGTGGCTACCTTTGCTGAACTGCCGCCGAGGATAGATAGCTCCAATGTCTGTAAGAAGCAGTGTGTCATTCTTGTAGTGGAAACTTTGTACAGAATACTTTTCCAAAAATCAGTATTGAATGGTGAACGCATTGATGAAACGAAGATAATGTAGAAACGTTGAACATGTATCCAACCAGTTACTGAAGTTTATGCAGGAGAGTCATCTGAAATCACCCGTATCTAGATTTTGAACATGAGACAGTCACTTACTAGCTGTTTCTCCCGCTCTGGCGTCAGTTGTGCGTCGAATGACTCCAACTCCTCTACAGTGTTCATGGGATTCTCGAGTAGCTTGGGAATTTCTAGGAATGAGCCCTGAGAAGGTACAAGGCCTGAGAGCAGTTCCCCCGTTGTTGAATCGACAGCCTTAGGATGTTGAGATTTTTCAGCACTTGGTGCTGGAACTCTACACACACACACAAAAAAAAGCAGAAGCTAGAATAATTCTGTACAAGAAGCTGAAGAATGAGCCACAGTCATCATTACAAACTATAATGTTCCTTTCATGTATTGATGCTGCACAGAACGGGAAATAGCTACCATAGTCTTGCATTCCCTGGGATGGCGTCCTGGTGCGGTGCCCGAATGTGACACCTGCAAAGCCACCATTCATGTATCAGTGCGACAGCACAATGCGGCCTTGAACAAAGCATGTTCTTGGAGGAGCAGAAAAAAGATAGCAGAAGGTTCTGTCGCAGAGATATGCTACACTTTATTAAAATTGAGGTATATCTGTACGAGAAATCAGAAACATCAAGTATTTCCATATTCTTCTTCACATACCTCTCTTTGAACCAATGGCTTCTGCGTTACGTCCGGGCAGTACTGTTTCAAAGGGAGTCGGATGTAATTTGCTATGCACGCGTAAGTGTTACGTAACTATCTTGTCAGTGTCAATGTTCACTAGAAGGCATGCATAAATTGTTGTCATACCTTCCTCGAGCGTGTCTGCTGCATTCCACGTAAGTCGCACAATGTCTGGGCAAAAAAATGTTGTGCTGTTTAAAGAATTTACAAATATATGATGACACGCAAGTCTCTCATGTGCACACACACCTTCTTCATGGGATAGATCAGTAGAACATGTGCTCTGCCCATCAGTACTCAGGACTTGTTGGGCTGCAAAGCAAGTCACTTTTAGAAATGTCAGAAATCCGTAGTTGGCAAGGCTAACAGTCAGATATCGTATGCACAACTCTGTTTTCTCGGGGTTTTCTTGTTTGATGGTAGTAATCCGGATAAATAATTATTTCAAAATTCAGATTAAATTAACACGCTACAACAACACGATAGCTGAAACAACGAGACTATTTTGCCAGGTTGAAAACAGAAGTAGTCAGGCGATGATAAATACTTTCTGTCACACGCTCAGAAAACAGATTACTTGCGATATTTTGACGCTGCGGTATTTTGCGCTATATTTTTGCTGCATCATCATTGGACAGATTGAGCAAAAAGCTTATCCCTGACCTGCTTTTTAAAGTTATTATTAAAGGTACTGTTCATATTTATACTGTTCAATATGCAAATGCATGTATTGTCTTCAGCATGTCATCCCTCAAGGAACATTCATATCTTGTGTCTATGCTGGCGTGCAAAGGCGAAGTAAGGGATGTGAACTTTGCATAGGTTTTGTGGCTGAACCAGTGGAGTGCAGCTGTAGCTTCCACAGTTTCGCCACGAAAACCACCGCTCCCCCTTGACCACGTGATCATCCGTAACGAATCACGACAAAATAGCCGGAAAACGGCGCCAAAGAGCGCGCGCTGGCTGATCGAACTGCGCATGTGCGCTGCGTGCCCTCTCCACACCCTCTCACTCATCTTCTCCCCCCCCCCTGCCCCTGTTCCGAGCGCTTCGCCAGGTCATCTGCTAATATTATCGGGAAGCAGAAAATGAAAATCCAGAAGACGAAGGAATTCAAATGTACAAATTTATTGACACGGTAAACATATACACAAGAAGCAACATTTGAATGCAAGTAAATCTACACGATTATTACAGAATACTGCAGAATAAACAGAGAATAAATAGCGCCGAGCAACAGAAAACGTGACTATCATATTATACAATCCTTAAGGGAACCTATTCGGTTTGGAGAAAGTAGATATTATTATACATATCTATAGCACGTGATGAGTCGCAGAAGCCATCCGCTTCATCCCAGCACAACTGTCGAATTTTCTGATGACAGGGGCCACATGCTCGCGGATCGCAGGGCCACGAACAGCTGTCGGTGTCTGAATGAAAAAACAAAAAACAAGGGAACCTGTTAATAATATGGTAAACCGGAGCACAGGCAACGTTAATTGGCTGAATACGCTCTGTAAGACATGCCAGCGTTACGCGTCTAATGTCGACTAATGCCAAAATTGGAGGAGCCCTGCGTACGCGATGCACGCTGTTTTCCTTTTCATGCACACCAGTGTATTAAACATCAGACACATTCAAACAGCGGAACAAAACGCAAGAAGCAACGCCACGCAGAATCATCAACCAGATCATGACTGATAACCGGCAGAAAGTGATGTAATACGGGGCAAGGTACACACAGTTAGGCGACAGTATTAAACGTCTGATCACTGACATGCATCATACGTTTGTCTGCTTACCTTTCATTCAGGCGTTCATCCATGGCTCGAAGATCTTCGAAATCCACGAAACGAAATCGCCGCCTGCTCACATACGCAGACGCGAGCTACACAACGGTCAGACGGGTCGGCGCCTCGGAGAAACGAACGCGGGCGAATCCACCGGTTAAATGAGCCTCAGCCAATCATGATCGAGAAGGGTCACGTGGGAGGCCGCAGCCAATGGAAAGTAAATAGCCGGAATTTGGCGGGAAATGCCAGCAGCGACACTATTTTCGCGGCGGCGAAACCGGCTTACTGTGCCTCCTCTGGCTGAACTACGAGACAGATCGCATTGCGGAAACTTTCATTGGAAAGTTGACGTCAAGACCTCTTAACTCTGGGAACTGAAATATCGCTCTAGCGTTGTAATTTTTTTTTACGGACCCCTGAAGGTGGGAACCCCTCTGTTTTCTATGTGAACTTTGCATAGGTTTTGTGACTGAACTACGAGACAGATCGGAATGCGGAAACTTTCATCGGAAAGGTGACGTCAAGACATCTTAATTCTGGGAACTGAAATATTGCTCTAGCGTTGTAATTTTTTTTAAAAAAGAAAAAGAAACGAATTTTGTCGCTACAGCTTCAAAAAATCCAAATAAATAAACGAAAGCAAATAAAAACAATCCGCTTCTGAGGTTAACCGGGGACATGTTTCAGGATTCAAATGACGCATTTTTTGTGTGTTTTTAGCATTCTGTTTTTCCGAAAAAGAATTAAAAGTGAGTACAGGCATGCATCCAAGGCGTTTACCACTGATTCCGGAAGGTGGCGCCGTCCGCTCGCAGCGCCCGAACGTAGTCCGCTCGTAAACATCCGCGTATTGCGCAGCAGCTGATCGGCGTCCGTGGTTTCGGCGGTTCGTCCTGAAGTGACCAATTCGTGGCTAAGTTACGCGTTTTTTTCACTTTCTTGTCCTGTTCATTTGCTCTCTGTCCTTGTGTGTTTTCCGCGTGTTCATAGTATTTACCCATTTTGGCTCGAAGTCACGTCTACGGACAACGGAAACGTAAGAAGAAGGACTTTGCGAATTTACGTTGTAGAGGCGGGCATGTGACGGAGCCTGCGGATTTGAGAGATTTTGGTAATGCTGGATGCTCCAGCCGTGCTGTTCCCAGTGATCGTTGCACTTCGACGACTCCACATCGCGCAGACACCCTTGTAGGCTCAACCTTTGGTGGTAGTGTTGTTCCTCAAACAGTGATGCCGGTCGGATTGCTTGTTTCGCTTCGAGCACAAGCGAAATTCGTTCTTCAAATTCGTCATTTGCTGATTCAGCTGAGGTAGATAATGTAGTCCCCTGCAGTTAAGGTTGTGACGAGCTAGCCGGTTCCAGAGCAAGTCCCGTTCCAATCACTGCCGCTGTTACACCCAGTCAATCTCCATCTTTCGATACTGGCAATGTTCACCAGACACAGAGTCAGCGCACAAGCAGTGTGAATGGTCGGCGTATAGTGGAGATTGATCACTTCTTCTCGTCTTTGCAAAGTTTGTCGGTACATAGTCCGTTTGGTTGCGGCCTGGCTGACACGGAAATTGTATCAGATCATCGGCGAGGTCTGTGTAGCTCTTTCAGTTTGAAGTGCAGGATGTGTCTGAGGAAAGATGTAGTCACAACGGAGCCACCACTTGATCAACTTGTTCAACAACGCATGGACGTCAATTCCTCAGCAGTGAACGGTATCGTGTCTATAGGTTCTGGTTTCTCAGGCCTTCTCGAGCTCCTAGGTGCTCTGGACATACCCGGCATGGCTAGTAGCACGTACAGTAAGTATCAGGATATTGTTGCTAAAGGAGTCGACGAAACAGCTTGGGAAGAAATAAGAAAAGCAGGCATTGAGGAAGCTCGGTTAGCTAGGGAGGCTGGGGACGTCGATGCTGACGGTTTTCCTATAATTACGGTCGTTGCCGATGGTGCTTGGTGCAAATGTTCATACAAGAACAAGTACGGCGCTCTTTCTGGCTTGGTAAGTAAATATTTTTATCTACACTTAATATAGGTGCCCGAAAAAGTAGGATTTATGTTGCACACCGCTTGGCAGACGGGACATACCGGATGTCTGTGCCCACCATTTGTGGAAAGAACACTATGAGCATTTATTTGGAGGACAAAGTTGACCGCTCTGGTGCTATTAGTGGCACAGCTGTCTTGTGGTAAACACACTTACTAGAGTGGTATACATCCTGTGGCATGAGTTTGTACGATACGCATACAGATGCATAATTCCTGGAAACATTGTCATTGGGGGTAGAGTTTTGTGGTATCCAATCCTGACATTTTTTCTTTTTTGCAGGCTGTAATTGTTGAGTACCGCACAAAGAAAGTACTGTTCCTAGGCGTCCGGAACAAATTTTGTACACTGTGCGCAAGTTGCAAGGCAGGGTCGAGCCCAAAAAAGCATCTGTGCTTCAAGAACTGGGACAGCAGCTCTACCAGTATGGAGAAGGATATCGTCGTTGAAGGCTTCAGGCGCAGCATTGAGTTGCACGGGGTAAAGTACTTGCAGTTGATCGCTGACGGTGATTCGAGCACATACAAGTCAATTCTTGAAGCTGCACCGTACCAGCATCAGGTAGTTCAGAAGGTAGAATGTCGCAACGACCTTCTTCGAAACTATGTAAGTCGTCTTCGAGATGTTGCTTTGGCAAAGAGAACAACCTCCATTCCCCCATCGCTGAAGAAGCCACTTCTGGATAATGCTGTTCGACTAAGAGTTGGAGTTGCTAGGGCTATTTACTATCGCAAAGAGCAAGCCGAGTTCAGCAAACAAGATCAGATTCGGAACCTGGTGGCTGATATCCGTAATGGGCCACTCCATGTGTTCGGTGACCACGCAAAATGTGCGGGTTACTTTTGCAGTGGTTCAAAAGAAGGGGAAGTCAATCACGTCCCAGAGCTCAGAAAATGCGGACTTTTCAATAAAATCCTTGTAGCGATGAGTCGTTTGGCAAACAATGGTAGCAGCTTGATCCTTGACGTTAACAATAATGCTGCAGAACATTGCAATTCTCTCGTTGCAAAGTTTTCTGGCGGTAAAAGAAACTTTTCCCAGAGGGGATCATTCGGAATGCGGGCTTCAGGAGCTGTCGTGTCTTTCAACTCTAAGCAGTACCATCGTGCTGTACATAAGGCAGTGTACAACACCAGCCCTGGGAAGTATGCAAAAATTATGCTGAAGCGTAAAGCAGCTGTTCGTGCTGCTTGCATAAGGCATCGGAGTTCTGGGGCTGCTCGCTGTAAGCGTTCACTTGAAGGTGCGCCTTGCAAGCGTGCTTCCAGCGACAACCACTATGGTTCCATAGTGGATGCTCCATACATGAACCACGATGACTATGTTGAAGCTGCTGCGGCGTACAAGGATTCCCTTGTGCTCTCCCAACCAGATGCAGAGCAGCTCGAGGCTGATACTCGAGGTCAAGAAGGGAGAACTTTGTGGATGCAGGAGAGGCGAAAGCGACTCACCGCTTCTAATTTTGGCAAGGTATGCAAGATGCGAGATGCAACGAGCAGTGCAAGTACTGTTCGTTCCTTGCTCTATGGTCATTTTGACACTGAGGCTCTCCGATATGGTCGCGACACTGAGCCCATTGCAATTGCTAAGCTGCAGGATGAGTTAGGGGTGACTGTTTCACCATGCGGCCTTGTTGTTGATCAGGAGTTTGCATACCTTGCTGCAACACCTGATGGGCTTGTCGGTGACGACACTGTCGTGGAAGTGAAGTGCCCTTATTCGGCGCGGTCCCTTACCCCTGTGGAGGGAGTGCGGGCAAAAAAAATCTCCTTTTGCACTATTGATAACTCTGGTAATATTTCGTTGAAGGAAAACCATGACTACCACTATCAGGTGCAGGGACAGCTCCACATCACTCGACGTCAGTTTTGTCTTTTTGTGGTATATTCTGGTGAGGAAATTTTTGTCCAGAAGATCGAGAGAAATGATGGCTTCTGGAGCAAAATGATTGGCCACCTTCAACTGTTCTACTCGCATAGCCTTCTACCGGAGTTGGTTGACCCTCGTCAGTCCCGTGGGCTGCAGCTCAGAGATAACAAGAAGAGTGACCATCAGGTTGCCTCGCTTTGTGATGCCGCCAAAACAACTTCCAATCAGGGCGATTCATCCAGAAAGAGACGGAAGACTGGTAAAGGTAACTCACCTGCCGCTGTTCTGTAATTATGGCTAGACTGTGGATTTACGTGTCATTTAGTTTGTGCGGCTCCACCTTTGCCAAGTGTTTTAATGCATATTCATCCATTTTGCTTCATAATTTACTGAATGTTTTTTCATATACATGTCTTCGACTTTGGCTCAGGCTGCATATCTTCACGTTTGTGTTTCATATTTAAGTTACCTTTTTTCCATTTTTACTGTGCATATCTGTGCATATTTTTCAATTTTCCTAAATATTTATATTAATATATTTCTATGTATAAATCCACAGACTAGGCGTGCGATGCTTGTCATATTTTAAACATGGCGTAAGAGTGTGAAATCTGAATCCAGCCATCAGCACGTGAGGATCTAAGTATGAGAATGGTGCACAATCTCCCAACCGTAGAACCGTCTTCCCCGACATTGTTGAAACACGTCCACAGGTTGATGCTATATGTGTGAGGCCATCATGGTATTCTGCCTTGGCTTGACTGTATGAAGATATAGCAAAGCTGTTCCCAAACCGTCGTTCTTCCCAGGCATGGTTGAAACACGTCCACACGTTGATGCTATATGTGTGAGGCCATCATGGTATTCTGCCTTGGCTTGAGTGTATGAAGATATAGCAAAGCTGTCCCCAAACCGTCGTTCTTCCCAGGCATGGTTGAAACACGTCCACACGTTGATGCTATATGTGTGAGGCCATCATGGTATTGTGCCTTGGCTTGAGTGTATGAAGATATAGCAAAGCTGTCCCTAAATCGTCGTTCTTCCCAGGCATGGTTGAAACACGTCCACACGTTGATGCTATATGTGTGAGGCCATCATGGTATTCTGCCTTGGCTTTAGTGTATGAAGATATAGCAAAGCTGTCCCCAAACCGTCGTTCTTCCCAGGTATGGTTGAAACACGTCCACACGTTGATGCTATATGTGTGAGGCCATCATGGTATTCTGCCTTGGCTTGAGTGTATGAAGATATAGCAAAGCTGTCCCTAAACCGTCGTTCTTCCCAGGCATGGTTGAAACACGTCCACACGTTGATGCTATATGTGTGAGGCCATCATGGTATTCTGCCTTGGCTTGAGTGTATGAAGATATAGCAAAGCTGTCCCCAAACCGTCGTTCTTCCCAGGCATGGTTGAAACACGTCCACACGTTGATGCTATATGTGTGAGGCCATCATGGTATTATGCCTTTGCTTGAGTGTATGAAGATATAGCAAAGCTGTCCCTAAATCGTCGTTCTTCCCAGGCATGGTTGAAACACGTCCACACGTTGATGCTATATGTGTGAGGCCATCATGGTATTCTGCCTTGGCTTGACTGTATGAAGATATAGCAAAGCTGTTCCCAAACCGTCGTTCTTCCCAGGTATGGTTGAAACACGTCCACACGTTGATGCTATATGTGAGGCCATCATGGTATTCTGCCTTGGCTTGAGTGTATGAAGATATAGCAAAGCTGTCCCCAAACCGTCGTTCTTCCCAGGTATGGTTGAAACACGTCCACACGTTGATGCTATATGTGTGAGGCCATCATGGTATTCTGCCTTGGCTTGAGTGTATGAAGATATAGCAAAGCTGTCCCTAAACCGTCGTTCTTCCCAGGCATGGTTGAAACACGTCCACACGTTGATGCTATATGTGTGAGGCCATCATGGTATTCTGCCTTGGCTTGACTGTATGAAGATATAGCAAAGCTGTTCCCAAACCGTCGTTCTTCCCAGGCATGGTTGAAACACGTCCACACGTTGATGCTATATGTGTGAGGCCATCATGGTATTCTGCCTTGGCTTGAGTGTATGAAGATATAGCAAAGCTGTCCCCAAACCGTCGTTCTTCCCAGGCATGGTTGAAACACGTCCACACGTTGATGCTATATGTGTGAGGCCATCATGGTATTGTGCCTTGGCTTGAGTGTATGAAGATATAGCAAAGCTGTCCCTAAATCGTCGTTCTTCCCAGGCATGGTTGAAACACGTCCACACGTTGATGCTATATGTGTGAGGCCATCATGGTATTCTGCCTTGGCTTTAGTGTATGAAGATATAGCAAAGCTGTCCCCAAACCGTCGTTCTTCCCAGGTATGGTTGAAACACGTCCACACGTTGATGCTATATGTGTGAGGCCATCATGGTATTCTGCCTTGGCTTGAGTGTATGAAGATATAGCAAAGCTGTCCCTAAACCGTCGTTCTTCCCAGGCATGGTTGAAACACGTCCACACGTTGATGCTATATGTGTGAGGCCATCATGGTATTCTGCCTTGGCTTGAGTGTATGAAGATATAGCAAAGCTGTCCCCAAACCGTCGTTCTTCCCAGGCATGGTTGAAACACGTCCACACGTTGATGCTATATGTGTGAGGCCATCATGGTATTCTGCCTTGGCTTGAGTGTATGAAGATATAGCAAAGCTGTCCCTAAATCGTCGTTCTTCCCAGGCATGGTTGAAACACGTCCACACGTTGATGCTATATGTGTGAGGCCACCATGGTATTCTGCCTTGGCTTGAGTGTATGAAGATATAGCAAAGCTGTCCCCAAACCGTCGTTCTTCCCAGGTATGGTTGAAACACGTCCACACGTTGATGCTATATGTGTGAGGCCATCATGGTATTCTGCCTTGGCTTGAGTGTATGAAGATATAGCAAAGCTGTCCCCAAACCGTCGTTCTTCCCAGGCATGGTTGAAACACGTCCACACGTTGATGCTATATGTGTGAGGCCATCATGGTATTCTGCCTTGGCTTGAGTGTATGAAGATATAGCAAAGCTGTCCCTAAATCGTCGTTCTTCCCAGGCATGGTTGAAACACGTCCACACGTTGATGCTATATGTGTGAGGCCACCATGGTATTCTGCCTTGGCTTGAGTGTATGAAGATATAGCAAAGCTGTCCCCAAACCGTCGTTCTTCCCAGGTATGGTTGAAACACGTCCACACGTTGATGCTATATGTGTGAGGCCATCATGGTATTCTGCCTTGGCTTGAGTGTATGAAGATATAGCAAAGCTGTCCCTAAACCGTCGTTCTTCCCAGGCATGGTTGAAACACGTCCACACGTTGATGCTATATGTGTGAGGCCATCATGGTATTCTGCCTTGGCGTGAGTGTATGAAGATATAGCAAAGCTGTCCCCAAACCGTCGTTCTTCCCAGGCATGGTTGAAACACGTCCACACGTTGATGCTATATGTGAGGCCATCATGGTATTCTGCCTTGGCTTGAGTGTATGAAGATATAGCAAAGCTGTCCCTAAATCGTCGTTCTTCCCAGGCATGGTTGAAACACGTCCACACGTTGATGCTATATGTGTGAGGCCACCATGGTATTCTGCCTTGGCTTGAGTGTATGAAGATATAGCAAAGCTGTCCCTAAATCGTCGTTCTTCCCAGGCATGGTTGAAACACGTCCACACGTTGATGCTATATGTGTGAGGCCATCATGGTATTATGCCTTTGCTTGAGTGTATGAAAATTGTGGAAAGAAACATGAATGGTATTTCTAGCACTTTTGAAGCTCCACCAGCCTGTTCAGATGTCGACATCCTGAGTATGAATCCATTTTGATATTTTGACAAGGTCGGTAAGTATCATAATTGTGCAGAGCTGTCTCCCAACTGTCGCCAGTTCCCCGCATTGTTGAGCACGAGCAACATCCCAACATGTCGCTCTGCGTTACGTCCTCTTGCCATCTTGCCTTTACTTGGGTGTCATTTCAACATATGAAAATTGCCTTTTCAGATTCAGGTATCCAGTACTACTGCAAATATGATGGCCAGACGCCCAAAGGTCAAACTTCCTAAGTGTTACTGTCTTTACCTGTCATTTGAAAATTTCCCACTCTCTCCCTGATTATGAAGCACCTGCCCTTGTCAGTGTTCTACCTGGTTCAGCATTATGTGGCCAATGATGAATGGTGCCCTGTTGGACATTTTTTTTCCACAAACACACACTCTGAGGCTTTAGCTGCCAACTGACAAGCATGGCAAAAGCAACTATCAGTTGCTACTTCATCGCCTTGGGCTGACCTTACACACCCGAAGCCTTTTCTGAATACATTCTGCCGGCGCTGGAATAAAAGATTTATCGCGAGGGTACTACGATGTCAGCTCTGTTGCTGTTTAAGTGATAAAACAGTGCGCTTACTCGGGCAATTGCGCGCGTCCAAACCTCGAGAACGGGTCCGCGAGCGCGCTTCGCGGTTCGGGCGCACTGTTTTATCACTTAAACAGCAACAGAGCTGACATCGTAGTACCCTCGCGATAAATCTTTTATTCCAGCGCCGGCAGAATGTATTCAGAAAAGGCTTCGGGTGTGTAAGGTCAGCCCAAGGCGTGTTGATGGGAGCGCGCTGCTCTGTTGGGTACCCAAGCTTGCAGCCAGCGATGCTGGAATGATTATTTTATTTTATTTTATTTTGAGTCATTATCGGCTCACCTATTTAGTGAAGACCTATGAACACGGTTTGGTTTAAAAATGATGAGAGCTACAGTGTGTAGCGAATGATGTTCACATTTACGCGTCTGTATAATGATCGCTGCGTAGAAGCACGGCACCGTTTTCTTCGTAGCGAACATGCATTCCTTTCTTTCTTTATTGGTTCGCGCCGGCCGAGTGACGATAACCTATTACATCCGGAACGAGGACCGATTGTCTTGCGTAAGCATACATGTCTGTGCCGTCTTTTGACGATGGCAGGATAATTATTGACCTGAGGAATAATATGGATTTATGTGGTTGTGAAAATAGACTTTGTGTTTGTGAGTGTGAAAATGTTAGTGTGTGTGTGTGCCTGTGTGTGTGTGCGCGCGCACGCGCTGGGACCCCACTTGACAAGTAAGTGTTTGCCTTTTCGTGTGGCACGAGTGATACATTTATGTACTATTGCGTGAAATAGTGGTTTAAAAAATAAGGGCAGTCGCGTTTGCATTGCTATCTGTAGGATAGGACGAGCGTTTTTAATGGAATTGCCTCGCGAACCTGGCGAAGTCTTTGTTTTGGGCAGGGTATTTTATGAGTGCCCGACGCCGGTCCTGCTGTTGTTTGTTTGTTTGTTAGTATGTATCTGTCACGTTCGTAGCGCTGTTCAAGCGCTAGCCGCGTAGCGATACGCGGTGATTCTCCGATTATTCCTGAGCGGTACGACTTAAGCCTTTTCCCTGCTCACTTAAGGAAATTTGTGTATCCCTGTCCTGTGACACAAATGCGTGTAATTTTTCACGGTTCTTTTCTTCTGTCACTGCTTTTACTCAGAATGTAGGTGAGGGGGGAAAAAGTCAGCATCCAGGTAGAGCAGGAGAAAGCCGCTCGGCAGAGGAGAGTTCATGAGAATGGAATTTGTTTGTTTTTTGTTATATCTCGTTGAATGTCAGTATTCACTAGAGGTGTGCGAATATTCGAAATTTCGAATATTGTTCGAATATTGTTGATATTCGAACCCTATTCGTATTCGAAAATTTAATAATCGGGAAATTCGAATATTCGAAAAATTCGAATAATGGAGCACAAGCGCCAGCATTCCCGCTAAAATGAACAGAATTCCAGGTATTGGGATTAATTTTGCGAAAATTCCACGTTTGGCACGTCCTTAGCGCGATTTCCAATTGGAATCGGACTTCATGTGCATCCAGCAAAACCGCAAGTTGGCCTCACAGCATGCTTCCGCGCATTGCGTGCAGCCAACTTTAAGGCACAACGTCTGGTAGGCTACCTAGCCGATTTGATTTTTTGTGTGTGCTTTCGTTATTTTTTAAAAGATAATACAGACTCGAAGAAGTGTTTGTTTCTTTGTTAGTATGTGTCTGTCACCTTCGTAGCGTTGTTCAAGCTTTATTTTCTTTGCAAAAATTCAGACTTTATGGTATTAAGCTGTTCGAATAGAAGTGACTTTCCGTGCTCGCTTAAGATAGATTGTGTATCCCTGTCCTGTGCTTTCTTCACGCAGGGCCAATGCAAGTGAGTATTTAGCATTATGCAATAATTATCTGATAGCAGAAATGGGTGTCTTTGTCACAGTTTATTAGCGTGTGCGTCGTTATTTTATTTATTTTTTTCTCTTATAGCTATGCGAGCAAAAGTGCGTGTAATATTTCGCTGCTCTTTTCTTTTTTTCTCTACTTTTTATGCAGAAGAAAGCCTCCTGCGTAAAAGCGGAATAGTGTTCTACCAGTGGAAGTGGGGTTGTTTGTTTGATTTTGTTGGGTGTTCGATATCTTGACGAAGTAAGCAGTGCTTAATTTTGCAGGTTTTTGAGCAGAAATGCTGGTATCTGAGCACGGAGTACAAATTTCTATATTTCTCTGCTCCCTAAGAAAATGTGTACGTCGTTTTCCAAGCAGACCGCGTTTAGTTTAGGCAAAATAGAAAAATGAAGTTGTGTATGCTCTATGATGATACGCCGCAGGCTTAGGCCTTTTCCCCGATCACCAGTGTTTTGTATGCGATGTCGCATGTCTAGACTTGTTCAGTAGTGTTGCAATTTTTACTCTTCGCTAATATCTTGTTGCTGTCGTCTTCGGTTAGACGTTGAGCTTCGTAGCGATGTGCGGTAACGCTACGATTATTCCTGAGCGCTCCGTGTGTTTAATGCGTTGTCCTCTGTGCGTGCATGCGTGTGCTTTTTTTCCTGATTTGTGACGTCATCGTGGCATGTGTGGACTTGTTTAGCAGTGTTGCAATTTTACCCGCTGCTAGTATGTTGTTGGTGTCATGTTGTGCTAGCCGTCGAGTTTCGTTGCGATAAGCGTTGATTCTCCGGTTATTTCTGAGCGGTTCGACTGCTCACTTATGGAAATTTGTGTATCCTTGTCCTGTGCTTTCTTAACGCAAGGGTAATGCGGCTGTGTATGTGGCATTATGCAAGAATTATCTGGTGGCAGAAATGGGTGTCTTTTTCTCAGTGTATTGGCGTGCGCTACGGTTTCTTGCAGTTACAGCTATTGGAGCACAAATGCGTGTAATTTTTTGTGGTTCTTTTCTCCTTTCACGGCTTTTACTCAGAATGTAGATGAGGGGAAACAGTCAGCATCCAGGTAGAGCAGGAGAAAGCCGCTCGGCAGAGGAGAGTTCATGAGAATGGAATTTGTTTGTTTTTTGTTATATGTTGAGTGTCGGTATTCGCTTTCCTCGATATGTTGAGGAAGTCAGCCGTTATAGGTATTTGTGCAGAAATGCTGGTATCTGAGTGTGTGGAGTAGAAATTCCTATAAAGCACCTCTCCTTGTGCATTCCTGAGCTGCTGTGTGTGTGCGCGCGTGCTTCTTTTTCCTGGTTTGCGACGTCATGATGGCATGTTGGGGCTTGTTTAGCAGTGTTGCAATTTTACCCGCCGCTATTATCTTGTTGTTGTTGTTATCTTGTGTTAGCCGCGTAGCGATATCCGGTGACTCTGCTATTATTCCTGAGGTCTTAAGCCTTTTCCCTGCTCACCTAAGGAAATTTGTGTATCCCTGTCCTGTGCTTTCTTTGCGACAATGCGTCTGTGTATGTGGCACTATCAGATACCAGACATGAGTGTCTTTTTCTTGGTTTATTGGCATATGCTTCAGGCTTTTTAAATCAAGCACAAGTGCGCGCAATTTTTCGCTGCTCTCTTCCTCAGATCACCGATTTTACGCAGAAGAAAGTCGCATGGTACAGCTGAGAAGAGGGTTTCTCTGATTGTTTGTTAGATGTTGTTAGGAGCTCGGTATGTTGAGGAAGTCAGCTGTATCCGTAAAGAAATGCTTGCATCTGAGCGCAGGATAGGTATTCCTGAAGCACGGCACCCTCAGTGTAAATTAATTATTTTGGATGTGAGTCTGCTTCACTGCATGACAAGGCTGAAATGGGAACAGAGAAAAAATTGGAGCGCTTCATTAATAGCGATCCAAGTAATAGGGCAATTATAGTTTCCATAGATTATAGTTTTGTAGTAGTTTTTCTAGACTGCAATGTAATAATCATTAATATAGTATAGGAATGCTATCGTGTTCCCGTAAAGGCGTTCTGTCTTGTGCTTTGGCGTGCGCGAATGGAACTTTGCCCCCGGCTTTCGCGCCTTTTTTGCTCGCAGGTGTAGCCTCAGACAACGAATGTATGAGCATAGAAAGGGTCATGTATTACATAAGCCTGGAGGTGATGTTGAGTGGTCTCACTTATTATTTTAAAAGAGCAGTGGCAGTTTACTGTAATTCTAATGACCATGATGAGCCTTTGGGGTGAAAATCGTTAATATGCGGGGTGCCTTTTTTGTTGATTTTTAATGAGAGAATCAATGTCATTAAGAGTAGGACAAAGGAAATAATCTTGCGATTCAATGAATGATAGGAGTCTTTGCCGGTGTCTTCTTCTTCAGACAGGATGTGATGACGTCATGCAGTCTGTAGCAATGCATTGACCGTTACTGGAAAAAAGTGTGGCAATAGAAAAATGGTGTGTATTGTCCTGGGTAGATTTATGATGAGCACTGTTTTTGAATAAAAAGAAATAGTTTGATGCTGGTTTCCTTCTTTGTTTCTTTTCGCTTTTTCCCCCCTTGTCTGACAAACATGTGCTGACATGTCTGGGCTTGTTCTGACATGCTTTCCTTCTGCATGTAGTTTTTTTCTTTTTGTACAAGGCATATTCTTGACGATAGTGCTGCCTTGAATGGGAGTAGAGCTATTCTTAATAATTTTGCGATTCATTTAGTTCAGAGAGTAACCGCGAGGGGGACAGGTGTGTGACTTTATGTCTTGCTGAACCATTTTTTTTCCTGTACAGTAAGACTTTGGAAATGAAATGCTACAATCTCCTCTTGTCTATGGTGTTTTTCTGCAATAGTTCCCTACGCAATCATTATAGTAGAATAAAGGAAATAATCTTGGGATAGTGATTCAATAAATAACAGGTGCCCTGTCTAGAGCGTACGCGTCCTTGAGCCACGCACCTGCATGATGACCGCATACCGAGAGACTATTGTTTCAGGTTGACCTTGTCTAGAGGAGCATTAGTGGAAAAAACTGTGTAGCCCTGAGACAATAGGATGACGTCACGACCAATGAGAACGGCCTGCAGGGGGCGCAAGGATTCACTTCTCTCTTGGACACTGACGGGTCTCGACACGCAAATTCTGCTCCTGGCGTTGGCCCTCAGTGGAAGAGCGTAGCTTCGGTGGGGTTCTGTCTGCCTCTGATGGGGTGCGGATGTGTGGTTCGTCACTGGTGAATGGTGTACGACGATGCAGGTGGATTTTGTGACGAGCGGATTTACAATGAGGGAATGCTGTGAACGGGAAAAATGATGGTGAGTGTCTTTTTCACTCTGTTCAAGTGTTTGTTTCCTCTGTTGCCCAGCAGTCGTACAATTTGTCCTGACGTGTTCTGACATGCCCCGACATGCATGCTTTCCTTTGTTGGCGCTTTGTATTTTTTCCTTTTTGACAAGGAACATTGTTGTCTTGACGATAGTGCTGCCCTGAGTTCTGCGCTCCTGGTTACCCGTACTCTGTGTTGATATGTTGAGTGGCTAGTCCTCTTATTTGCCGTTGATGGAGTTACGTGTTAGGATATTTTGTTATTTTGCAAGTCTCATTTAGTAAGACTTTGGAATTCCTACAATCAGCTTTTATGCATGGTGCTCTTCTGCAATAGTTTCCTATTCAATCGTTATAGAAGAATAAAGGAAATAATCTTGGGATAGTGATTCAATAAATAATATGTCCCCTGTCTAGAGCGTACGCGTCCTTGAGCCACGCAGCTGCATGATGACGTCATACTGTGGCTTCATTGTAGATTGACCAAAGGAGCATTAGTGGAAAAAAAAAAACAGGGTAGCCCTGAGACAATAGGATGACGTACCGACCAATGAGAACGGCCAGCAGGGGGCGCAGGAATGCTCTTCTCACTTAGCCTCACGACCAATGAGCAACGAGAGAAGAGGGCGCAGGAATGCTCTTCTCTCTTAGCCTCTCGCAGGTGGCGGTAGGAGCGCGCAGAGGGCGCTACGAGCACGCGCATGCGTAGCACCCGTAGAGTGGCGCTTACATCAGTCCACCTCTGACTCTCGTTGGGAGAAGACGTGTGGTCGTTCGCTCCGTCGTCACTTGATCCCTGGCTGTCGACGAGAGCAGTCGCATCGGTCTGCGCTCCTACTGTGGTGAGGTGATTTTTGTGTAACTAATGCTTTCGCCAACTTTGTTCCCGCTTTGTTTGCGATTTTCGTGCCCGTGCACGTCGGGTGCTGGTTGCTGTTGTCCGGGCATTCCCGCCATTTTCTATCATCTTCTGCCTTGGGACCGGGAGTAGCGCTGGCGTGATTCTTAATAATTTTGTTGTGAGATTAGTTGAGAAAGTAACCGCTAGGGGGTGCAGCTGCGGGGTTTATACAGGACAAAAACCATTACGAGTCAGTTTCTGCCTGCCTCTCGGATGGAGCAGTCGCATGGTTCTGCGCTCCTGTTCTGGTGGGCTCATTTGTTGTGTAACTAATTTTTTTTGTTGTTAGCTATTGATGGTTTGCATACTCTTGCTTTCCCAGCCTCTGTATTACGAGTGTTTTTCTCCTTGCATGTCCAGAGCTGTCCTAACTTGCCCAGACATGCCATGATGACGTCACAGCTGACGTCACAGGATGTCCGGAACTGGTGCTGCGATGCTTTGCAACCTGCCTCCGTGCTCCGTCGCCCAGCGACAGTCAGCGGCCGTTCCGGACCGCTTTCTACAAGATGGCGTCGTTGATCTTCAACTAAACACGTTCTCTCCACTCTATCTCTATCTTTTTATTTTATTTTTTATAAGCTCAAGTAGCCGGCAACTCACACAGTGGTCTGGACGTGTCTTAGATGGTCCCCAATTAGTGTAATGACTCCCTGGTGGATCCTGATTAATGTGGGGGGTCCCAATTAGCTCTAATTGCTAATTAATGGCGTCCAGACGAAGATGTGACTTGCCGGCTTCTTGAGCTGATCCCATACTACTTATGCCGTCAGGGCCAGGTGCAGTGTTCTTTCTTGCCTGTAAGGCTCTCTGAAGTTCATGTGCGTTGAAGGGTACATTGTAAGGTGCTGTATCTTGGGTGCGTCCGAATAGTTTGAGATGCGCCACCGCATACCGCACACTGGAAGTGCCGCCATAATGGTGCGCCATCGAATTCTCCACAGGCGCACATCTGCGTCACAGAAGGCGCACTTTGGGAAGTCTCCTCCCATGGAGACTTCGCGGAGTGCGTTTCACGTTTCCCGCTTCTGTCGTGTCTCAGGGGAGGGCGCGTTTGTCGAACAGCTTAGCAGACGACAGTTTTCGGCGACTGGCGCCTCTTTCGTTTGCAAAAATGGCGGCATACCACGATAAATGGGCATACCGCGAAGGCGAAACAGAGCGGAACAATTACGCTTGTGAGTTTAGTCTCTCATATGAGATACGTGTTAGCACTAAACATTTGATCCTCCGCTCTTTAGTTAATTTTAAAGCGACACGAGTTTTCGCGTCTCTCCACGGGAATGAGAAACGCAGGAAAATAGGCTGGAAGGTCTGGAAAATCGGCAGGAAGACCCATAAGATGAGGTGATCAGTGATAAGCAACCCGGGAGACGCCGTCGCTGCCAGTCCCCAACAAGTATTGAAGTAGGAATGTTAAACGAAACACGACGTTTTACGGAGCAGACGGAACTTGTTTTAACGGTTTTATGATTTATTATCGAATAGATTAATAAAACTACGCACAAATGCTCCCCGTGCGGGATTGTCGCTTTCAGCCTTGGATAAGTTGTCAGAACACAACCGTTGCTCACGAGGTTGCATGATGGGTGTCATGCACGATTGCAGGGTGCCTTGGGCAGGATAAATGTGCAGCAAGCCGATACCAGTACTACATCACGCTACTGTTGTCAGAATTGGAGTTCTCCTCGTCTCTTCTCTTCCGGAGTGCTCCTTTTGGGAACGTTACTACGCTCTGCTTACTTTTCGTCCTTCCGTCAGTTGTCGTGCACGACTTCTACACACAATGTCTGGAATGTCTACCTCACTCTCTCTGCGCATGTAGGTAAACTGCAAGACAAATGAAAACGCCATAACTGCCTCGGTGTCCACGCTGAATTCCGATAAATTATTGTCGTCTGCTACAACGGCCGATTTTGCAGCACCTCATGCAATGCGCCGTCTGGAGTCTTTTTTATTAAGTATACGTTGCAGACGATCAGCACCAAATGGAGCGCGTAGCTGTGCTCAGGTGGGCTCGTCCGAATACTTTGGCTGGAAGGCGCACATGTGACGCACACTATGACGCCATGTGCGACGCATCACTATTCGGACGCACCTCTTTTAATTTTTTAGGTTGTTTAATGGTGCGTTTCTCAGGAGCGGTTTTGTGTGACAAGAATGACTGGCTGTAATGGGAGGAGTGCAAAGTGTCTGCCAAGCACGTTAGCCTGTTCCTCCAAGGACGTACAGGAAACGCCATTCTGTGAAAGACAAGACACAGTAAACCCTTTAGAAAACGCTACCTGTGCCTTTGCTGCAGTGTAAGAAATATTCTACTCAACTTTAACTTTCAAGATTTCCTTTTCGTCCTTCCACTGTCGGCAGGACCTGGAGTATGCTGGGTGGCTGCCACTACAGCTAGTTGATGCATTTGACGGCATTTTCACATGTCTGCGACTCATTGTCTTTCCCTGCACACTTTGCACATGTTGTTTGTCCACGGCATGTCTGTGAGCCGTGCAAAAAGCGCTGGCATTTAAAACAGCACCTTGGGTTTCGAACGTAGTGCCGTACATTACACCTGAGGTAGCCAGCATGTATTGTTGATGGAAGAGTGTGAAGTTGGAATGATAGTACCAGATGTTTTGTTGGTATTTCGTTGCCGTCTCTACGCATAATTATTCTCCGTGCACTGACCACTCCATGTTCTCTGAGACCCTCCTTTATTTTAGAGTCGAAGCACATCAGGAGCTTCTCCTCTGAAATGACGCCTTTTACGATGTTTAGTGTCTTTATCGGGGTGACCGTGACAGGTATGCCCGCAACTGCATTCAAGGACTGGTGGGACACGCTCTGTTCCTTTGCTTGGACCTCCACCTGGATGTCACCAGAGCTGTGCTTTCGCACAGTGTAATTTTTTCGAATGCTCTGTTCCAGTACTTTAGCAGTTGCAAAGACAGCTTTGACAGCGACTGGATCGATTCATCTGCGTGTATGACAAGGACTCTGGGAAACCATGCTGGCTGTTTCTGGTAGAAAAACTCGGTTGCTGGGTTTTCTTCGGTGCAGCTCCTCCTTAGGCGCCGATCACGGATTTTTTTAAAGAGTTTCTTTGCCATATGTGTTGCGTGTGTGATTCACTGCGAAGGCCGCGCCGCCCACCCCCGAGCCCAACCAGGGGACCGTGCTCCGCACATTGGCACGTGCCGTCCACTATATACAGGCGCAGGCGGGTAGCCCTGCACGAGGTTGACCCTTGCCGCGGCGGCGACGAAGCTGGATAGCCCTGGTCGGGCCTTCCAGGAACACTCGTCTATGGGAAGCTGGGGCGAAAGCTGCGTATTGCTTTCCCGGAGGGTCCGCTAAATGTCCTAAACATCCTCCGGGGCCAATCAACCGCCAGGATCCCTTTTCCCCAGACACGGGAGAGCCACGCAGCTAGTCGTGAGGGTCTCCCTCCCGCGGCGACCCAACCGTGAGTGCAGGAGGGGCCTGCTGCGGCTGCTGCCAGGCGCGATGGGAGCACCAAGTTCCCGACGCCCGGAAAGAGTAGCACGTTTAACGGGTAACGGATAAGAGTAACGGGTCTTTGATATGTGATCATGCTTATTTCGTGTAATGGGTCTGGATTTCACACGTGCAGCCACACCCATTTGGGGAGGATTGGTGTGGCGGGCGCGCTGAGATGTTTGCCGACAAGTCGAAAGGAGTTGGGCAATTTCAGTAACAGAAGGAGTGTTCTTCGTTCACTCGATCGAGAGAGTAGCAGCTGCGTAGGTGATCTGACATATTTTGTTCGCAAATAAAGACAAAAACCACTGAATATACCTTTTTAATGCATACAAGCTTTCCTGCAGTGGCCTGCACTTCTTCAGGTATAAATTAATTCAGTTAGGCAATTTCAGATATTTAGGTATTTGGAGTATCCTACTCCAAATATTGTATCTTAAATACTTTTGTTGCTATTTAAGTATCTTACTCAGTACTTTTGTGCTCTATTTAAAATACTTTTTTTTCGTATTTGCGTCTCAATACTTCAATACCTTTATGCAGCTGGGGAATATGCAGACTGGTTTGATTTTCATGGGGCCATTGGCAAATATTGAGCTTTCAATACCTGCGTTTGCCAACCACGCGTCACGTGCCGTACGATAACCACGGGGAAGAGGGGCGAACAGGGCTGGCTAGCAACTTGCTTGTTATAATTCCAGATAGCTTATTACAAAGGCAACTGGGCCGAGGAAAACTAGGGTGACAAAGAGGAAGTGAAGAGGTAAACTAAGGGTTACAAAGAAAGGTCATTGTCCCAGGTATATCATACCAAAGTGTCTTCGTGAGGATGACACCGCGAATGGAGCAGATAATTGGTACGCTCTCAGGGTCACAAACGAATCCATTTTATGGAGTTCTGTTCGTTTTGTTGGGTGGCCGCCTTTCACGGCGTAAACCCGCCCGTCTGGTCCCATGCGTTTTAAAAATTGACCTCGGGCAGGACGCGATAAATACGACCGAGGACGAACTCGAGCACTCCTCTGATGGCCTGGGTCTTCCCCTTTCACTAGCTTGTGCCAGCTTTTGCACGGCTTGATATGTTGATGCCGCACAAGTTAAAGAAAAAACTGTCAGCAGAGAACTGCCAGCCAGAGGAGATGATGGGGGATGATCCTCGTCTCATATGCAGCGCCGTTGCCCGCAACTGGAGCATTTCAGAAGCCAGGAATTCGAGTACGGGTACGACGTAATCCGCGGGCGCCTGCTCCCAGACGTTCGGAAAAATTGGGTTGGGTCCGACGCGATCAATACGACCGAGGGCGAACTGAAGCATTCCTCTGATGTCCCGGGTCTTCCTCTTTCACTTGCTACTACTAGATTTTCTACAACTTGATATTTTGATGTTGGAGAGGTTAAAGGGAAACTGCCGGCAGATAACGGCCAATCGGAGGAGACGATGGGGGATGATCCCTGTCTCATAGGTAGCGCCGTTGTCCGCAACTGGAGCATTTCAGAAGCGTGGAACTCGAGGACGGTTACAACGTAAACCTGGGGCGCCTGCTCCAAGACGTTCGGAAAAATTGGGCTTGGGTCGGACGCGATAAATACGACCGAGGGCGAACTGAAGCACTCCTCTGATGTCCCGGGTCTTCTTGTTTCACTGGCTAGTGCCAGCTTTTCTACGACTTGATAGTTTGGTGCTCGAGAGGTTCAAGACAAACTGCCGGCAGAGAACGGCCAATCGGAGGAGACGATGGGGGATGATCCCTGTCTCATAGGTAGCGCCGTTGTCCGCAACTGGAGCATTTCAGAAGCGTGGAACTCGAGGACGGTTACGACGTAAACCTGGGGCGCCTGCTCCAAGACGTTCGGAAAAATTGGGCTTGGGTCGGACGCGATAAATACGACCGAGGGCGAACTGAAGCACTCCTCTGATGTCCCGGGTCTTCCTCTTTCACTTGCTAGTGCCAGCTTTTCAACGACTTGATATTTTGATGCTGGAGATCTTAAAGACAAACTGCCGGCAGAGAACAGCCAATCGGAGGAGGCGATGTCTCGTCTTATAGTTGTGAGCGCTGTTTTCCGGCGACTGGAGCTTCTCAGAAGCCAGTAACTCGAATTTTGTATTCGTTCTCATTTCCGTTTCCTGATGAATTTCGGTAATTACCATTTCTCGCTTCCTGTAGCCAACCCTGGTTTTCTGTCAGAATTTCACGAATTTGTAAATCCCACTTTGCGGAAATGTGTAGTTTTTGCGCTGCAGAACGCTAGGTGCCCTAAGCATTGTTGTACATTAAGCTGGTTATTCCCGCACATGCAAAATATGCTTGCATGGTTCACAAGCACCCAACACAGATGACATGGGCTGAGATAGAAAACAGTGTTTCATTTGATCACATTTGTGCAGGAAGGACACACGACCTCCTGGATATGATGATGTCCTTGTGGATGTTTCACTTTTAAAGCGAAGGTCTTTCAGTGTGCCACACAGGCAAAGCAACCATACCAAACTGTTTTCCCATCAAACAGGTCAAGTAATGAAAATGTAACCCAGCCATAGGATTCGAACCCACATCTTCTGGATTACCGGTCCAGGGCACTACCAATTGAGCTAACCTAACACACCTACCCGGCGACTTCTGAAGGGACAAATCAACCACTCCCTCTCGGTCATCCCACATTACTCTTACTCATACACACATTGATACGATGGGTCGACCAGAGCGGCAGCAGTTGGACATGAGACAATTGATGTTCTGATGCTGGAACACATAGAAAGGACAAATATCTGCTAAGCCTCAAGTGTATAATCCCTGGACCGGTAATCCAGAAGATCTGGGTTCGAGTCCTACCTCTGCAGCTAACCTCTGCAGTGACTTCCATCTTTCATCACTAGCATAATTTGCACACATTTTTTCTAAAAAGATCGGAAAAGTTGGTGTGCACAAATTGCACGGGAACGTTCGTGACGATATTGAAACGACGCCAGATTTTGAAAATTGTAGTATTGCGGTCAGGCGGTCATATATGAGCTCTCGGTTCAGCAAATACTGATGTTTTGATGCAAAGATGCACCCAGATACCGGGCTACCGCTGACGGTCAGGAGGCAGACTACCGGCCACTATCGCTCATATACAGGTGAAAAAGGGATCGAAACCTGTATTTTTTTCTGTCCGTTTCGCGTTCGGGTTCAGGCATACTAGTTCGGTTCGGGTGTAGCTCCGTTGGACCGAAATTATCAGCTTGAACCGGTTCAGGGACATCGGTTTGGTTCGGGTCCAGCTCGGAGAGATTACCCCCCACCCCGCACACACACAGGCAAAAAAATAAAATAAAATAAAAATCTGTCAGCGGTGGGGACCTTTACAGGGATTGGAAGAGGTCATTTTTTAACCAGTTCATGGGCAATAATTTTACTACGTGAAAGCAGATTACGCTCATCGTACACAGTTGTAAGAGAAAGGTGTTAGATAACCACTCCAGGTGAGTCAAAAAGAAAAAAAAAACGAAATCGGTCAGTAGGACAATTATTTGAACTCTGCACCGATTCCCGAACAGGTAACCCTATGATTTTTTTTCGGTTCAGTTCCGGTTCGGCTCGGCAAGTAAAAAAATGGTCGGGTTCGTCAGAAAATAACGTTTTTTTTTCGATTTTCGGTTCGGGTTCCGGTTCGGTTCTGATCCCTTGGTGAAATACGTCGAGACGCTGCTAGTCACACGACGACAGAAAGCACCATGTGTCCGCCAACTTCGTCATGTTGTGCTGTAAGGTTTGTCATAGCGCGTTTGTCCAGCGTTTCTTTCCGCGTTGTGTAGTTCAAGTAGTTCGTCGCGTCAGTAGACCATCACTCGAAAGCGCGCGCAAATCAAACACAAGCACCGCAATGACAGCGTTGCGAAAAACAATCGCCACGGACAACGAGACGCGCTTGCGAAACATCCGCGAAAACGCGTGTGCGCAAATCACGTTTTTTTTTTTTCTTGCCGTTTTTGGTGCTGAACTAGTGGTGGCAAATTATGCGATTCCGCAAAACATTCGAGTTTGTCTGTCGCCCTGTTGCGTGAGCGTGCGATACCTCTCCTGAACGCCCTGGACGTCCTTCCACCTAATCGGACTTCCGCGAAATTCCGCGCCAAACGAAGGACTCTGCGATCAATTTCGCGGGAACGCGGAATGAATCGAGGAGAGCTTTCGCCATATTTGGGGCATTTCTTTTCAGCTATAACAGTGGACCTACGCGATCTAGCGTCATCATTCGTGCAACTTATAAGACGAAGCACATAGTCAAATGCAAAGGTTGCACATGCAAATGCAAGGTTGTTGAAGATGACACTTCGGGGGTCCTATCCTCGTCAGAACCAATCCGTCTCGCTTGCTTTCCTTCATGAGGTGAAGGACGGGACTGCAACACAATACTCCACCTTTATAGAGCCTGCCCTACTGGAGGGAAATTTATCCCTAGTCTTCCTTCGCAGTATCTGGGCGCTTAATCTTGGACCCTACGCCATTTTGACGTAACCATGACGTAAAACATTAATTTCGAAGCTCAAGGGTAATGCAGCGAAGAGGGTCGATTACTTTGAGCGGCGACGGGATTGGTAGTGAGTCCGCACGGGCATTTCCATTTATGGTGTTGTATAAAGTCCCTATGTGCTCGTCACAACAACAACAACAACAACAAAAAGAAAGATCACATCTTTCTCGGTTTTTGTTCAATAACGATAGGAAGCGTGGCAGCACAACGCGCTTCACCGTTTAATATAGTTTCTCTGCCCAAATCTCCCACTTAAGCTCGGAAAAATTTACATAATTAAACTTACGTTACACGACATTCCCATCAGGAGGTGGCAAAAACCCAGTAAGAACAAATGCCGTTGACCGCATGACTCTAGGTGGTGTAGTTTTTTTATTATAATTCAATTACACGTTTTCTGGGACACATTGTATATATATATACAGGGTGTCCCAGAAAACGTGTCATGTAAATTTTTCCGAGCTTAAGTGGGAAATTTGCCTTGCAAAAGTCACGTTTCTACCCCACCAATGTGAAGAGCGTGTCTAATTTACTCAAATTAATGATAATTGACTGGGATGTTCAGGAGCTATCCCATTGGAAAAAATAGCGGAACATCATGCTCTATGGAGGTCGCGCAGAATAGCGCACGATGAATTTTTCAGCGCAATCTTTGTCAGTCCGACGAAAGGAGGTTGGAAACCCAGCCCACCCCGGCATCGCAGAAAGAGATAACGCAGGCATGGCTTATCACGTCACACTTTCGCTGGGATAATGCTTTCCCTCTCCCAATTTTAGGAACTGTTACTTATTCTACTATCACTCTGTGGGCTGACTTCGGAACCTCCTTTCGTCGGACTGCGTGCGATTGCGCTCAAAAAGACATTGCGCGTTATGGTCCGGTGTTCTGAAAAGCATGATATTCGGCTATTTTTTCCGACGGGATAGCTCGTGGATATCACCGTCAATTATTATGAATTTGAGTGAATTCGGCATGCTCTTCATATTGGTTCGGTAAAAAAGTGACGTTCACTTCGCAAATTTCCGAGTTCAGTTCGCAAATATTTGCATAACTAAACTTGGGGTACATGACATTCACATTAGAAGGTGGCAAAACCCTAATAAGAACAAGTGCTGTTGACCGCATGATCCTAGGTGGCGTAGTTTTTTTATTATAATTGAATGACACGTTTTCTGGGACGCCCTGTATATATATATATATATTTATTGTCAGACTACATTGGACACTTATTGCCAAATATGGTAATTCTCTGTATATGAAAACGTTTGCGCACAGAAATAGATGCAAAACTTTGCAATCTGTCCGAAGCATAGAAACCTCAAGGAGTATGCTGGAAGGAATTAGCACGGTTACGCGACCACAACGCATCGACAACGAGTGGGGTTTGTCAGGTTGTTCCACGGACTGCGTAGTGCTTGTGCGGTGCTTTCGCAGTCGACGAAATTCGTCCAGCAAAGTTCTGTCGATATTCGCCTTTCCATGATAGAAATGTAAGTGATTGCCGGCTCCGTCAGTTATCGCACTTTCCATCGATAGCGGTTGTAGACTGGCGGGATGATGCTCCTTAATGCTACGGATGAGAAAGTTTTGGGTGGACAAGCTAATGCGGACGACGCCGACGCGATCTACGCCGACGCTGTAATTGTGACTGCACGTGAGACATTGTTCTAGGGCATGTCTGTGCTCCAAGGACATTTATTGGGAGAGTTTGGACATTTTCTGATCTTTCGCCGTCTCATGGGTGGAGCCTACTTTAAAGTCATAGTCCTCGTTCCGCCCCCCACAAAGCGTGAATCCATGCAGAATCCGCTTATGAGCTATCTGGTGCGCGCCATTGTGAAGCTGTTCGCCAGGAGATGGTCGACAGCTTGGTTGTCGCACTGAATGCAGTCTACAGGAATAACCGGTTTCTGACCCACAGCCGCCTGTGATAAGGGAGGTTTTATTGCCAAGCTGAAAGAGTTTAAGGACAAAGAGTTTTCGGTTTTAGGCCTCGTATCATCCAAATGCCCATTTCAACCGACGTCCCAAATCAAACAAACGCTCATATTATCTGAAAACAAGTTTTGAGGTTCTGGGCTCTCGGTTGATCTGGGTACACGGGTAGCAGTGACCCCATATCCCCCAAATGCTCTTTTCACCCGAGCGCCCAGAACCACCAAAAGCGGGACACTTGAAAGGACACGCTCCCCCCCGTTTGTCAAGGAGAGGAGGTGGTGCGCGGTTCCTGGGTGTGCGAGAATCCAATGTACTTCCTGCAACTGATTCAGAAGTGAAGTTTGCCAAGGAAAGGTAACTATTCGAAGATATTCAATTAGAAAGAGGCATTCGATTCGCAATTCGGATACCGAAGTTCATATTCGGTTCAGATTTCCAATCGAAATTTTATGTGTTCGCCTCGATATTCGAAAAATTAGAATATTACACCCCAAATATGAAGCTCCGCCCCAATTCTCCGTTAGTCTGCGTTAAATATACTTCTCGTACGTGCTATAGCTGAATTCCATTGTGCCGATAATGCGTCATTCATTTGGTGCAAGTTAGACAGAACGTGAAGCTATAAGCCATTGAAGCTGTTCCTCTGCACCAACAAAAACACCCTCTCTTATTTATTCCGATGAAAACGGTGACTAGAATTTCAACGCAACGCACGTGTTTGGAGTGTAGCTGGAACACCTTTATCTAGAGGGAACTCGTGAATGAATTATTCCCTTCGAAGCTGACGAAGCTGGCGCCGAGAAGTCGTTCCAGGCTCGAAATAGCAGTGGGGTCTGTGTGACCGGCCGCATCAATCACATTGTGGTGGCTCTATATACTGAATGCTTCGGATGATTTCACACCTACCTGTCTCAATCCGATTCAGTCTTCGCGCGAGGAAATTCTACGAAACGACAGTTCACATCCTTATGTATCGTTTCAACAATCTATGTGTTGAAAGAAGCGAATTTTCTGTTCAGTGCCGTTTCTTACGACGTCTCCCATTGGAGGCTGTCTGTCAGCAATATCTCGTACAGCCGCCATGCAGATGTGGAGAATATAATCCTCTCCCACGCACTCAGAAAGCCACAATAAACAGAAAGCCAGCACAATTTTACGTGCCGTCGCTTTCAGTACGCTTTGAAGCACTGAGTCATCCACACCTGGCAATAACTACAGGAATCACGCTCTTGGTAAGTCTACAGTCTGTCTAGAAGGATCACCTGAACCACCATTTCTGGGTAACGCAAATACATGGAGGCGTTAAATTTTTCATTGAAGTAAAGTTAAAATCCGGGTGGGTTGGTGATTCATTCTAAAAACGATTTCAGCTCCTAGTGCAAGGGAACAAGGCATGGGGAAAAAATACATAAATAAAAGAAAAGAAAGAGAAAAAGAAAGAAAAAACGCACGGTGACAAACAGAGCACTGTTGAATGTAAGTGATCTGTTCGAAATTAAAAATTCGGAGGGGCTATTGCGCAAATTAAGGATTTTAAAGAAGTGGAAATGAAGCGTTTTTCATTGTACGTAAATGACTCATAATAATATTCCGCAAGGAGGGGGGGATACGTTTATTATATAAAAAAAAGATAGGACGGAAAGGTTAGCCACAGCTACAGCGGCTTGCTATTCTCAGGAAAAAAAAAGAAAAGAAAAAACGGAAGGGAAGGACAAACAAAAAGCAAAACAAACAAACAAAACGGAAAACAGACACGAAATTGGTCACAGTTCTCCCAGAAGGCCACAGATCCGTAAAAACGGAAGAAGTGCCTTTGTCCCCGACTATATTGTGTGGGGCCTAGCAGCGTAGCTAGGGAAAAGTTCGGAATCCTGAGGCGAGCGATACGCAACCGTAAGGAAAGACGAAGTTGGCGGTAACGGGTGCTGTGGAGCAGCAAGTGCGGGATGTCTCCTTTGAGATGACAGGTGGGGCACTTGGGTGACGAAAGGTGGCCCATCTTAAACAGGAGCAGTGGAGTACGCGCCACATTCAGTCGAAGTCTCTGGAGCAAGGACTCTTCCTCCCTGGGGTAGCGGCCTACCAGTGTGTGGGTCATTGTAGGGTCAATCGAGCGCAGAAAAGGGTTCGTCCTGGCAGCATATCGAAAAAAGGCCTGAGAGCTATTTCTGCAGTAGCGGTGAATGGCTAGCCGACAGGCAGACGGCGCAAGCAGGACAAAAGGGACAGACCCACCTGCACGAGCACACCTGGCCACATAATCGGCGAGGGCATTCCCCGAGATACCTACGTGGCGCGGAATCCAATGGAACCACACGCTTGTAACATAGAGACGACAGCGTGGCGTGCAGGCCAAGGATCTTCGTGTAGATGTAGCGGATAACCTTGGGCGAATACGACGCCGGGTCCTCCAAAGCCGACTTACTATCCGAAAGAATAGTCCACGCTCTTGGTGTCATCGAAGAGATGTCCCGCCGAGCAGATAAGATAGCAAAGGCTTCTGTTTCGGTTGATGACAGCACGGGCAGAAGCTTGAAACCACGCTGGTATACCTGCTCCGGAATGTAAAATGCAGATGATGATTCATAGGATGCCATGGAGCCATCAGTGAAAACCTCCATTCGGTTTGTGGTGCGCGGTGTGGAGATATTGCAGCGTTAGTTGGCATGCCACAACAGCTGGCTCTTCTTCGGAAGACCAGGAACGGATGTGTGCAGTGGACGCAGACTTAAGGCCTACAGAGGCAAGGTATGCGATGGTGGGGTTTGTCCTTGTAGGCGCAGAACAGCTTGGCCGTACGCCGAAGAAGGGCAATGCTGCGTAACATCACGAAGGTGGTGACATGGGTGCCGTATACGAGACAGCGTGTGTAAGGATTGGTGATTGCTTGGGTCGTGGATCGAAAAGAATCTGAGCGCGCTTCTGATGGCCAACGTAGATAGTAAAGTTCAAATGTGTTAGAAAACAGAAACGTTGGTGTTAGAGGAATGTGGAGGCACGTAGGTTATTCCCTGGCCTTTTTGCACCAGGAAATGACAGGCGGTCACGGTATAGGAATTGTTTGAGACCCACGGCGAGGATATCGAACTCACAATTGAAGAGGCCCGAGAAAGGGCAATTCAGTTTTTGGACTGAATTTCGTTTCAGTTTTGGTTTCTGGTAGTGGCCACTAAAACAGTTTTGTTGTTTCCATTTCCGTTTCCTGCTAAATTTCGGTAATTACCATTTCTCGTTTCCGGTAGCCAACCCTAGTTTTCTTTCTGGATTCTACAAATTTGTAAATCCCACTTTGCGGAAATGTGGATTTTTCACGAGCACTCTACCCAGAGAACATGCGCTAAGACAGAAAACTGTGTTTCAAATCATCACATTTTTGCAGGAAGGACACACGACCTCCTGGATATCATGATGTCCTTGTGGATGTTTCACTTGGTAAAGCCGAGTTCTTTCAGTGTACCACACAGGCAAAGCAACCATACCAAACTGTTTTCCCATCAAACAGATCAAGTAATGATGAAAGATGGAAGCATAATTTGCGCAATTTTTCTCTAAAAAAATCGGAAAAGCTGGTGCGAACAAATTCCACGGGAACGTTCGTTACGATGTTCAAACGACGCCAGATTGTGAAAATTGTAGTATGGCGGTCAGCCGGTCAGATATAAGCTCTCGGTACAGCTGATATTGATGTTTTCACTGTGTTGCACAAGCGCCAAAGACGTGCCAGGATACCAGGCGACCGCCAACGATCGGGAGGCAGACTGCCGGGCCACTATCTCTCATACACCGGTGAAAAAGGGATCGGAACCAGTTCAGTTCCTGTTCCGATTCCTGGGTGAAATACGTCGAGACGCTGCTAATCACATGACGACCGAAAGCGCGATGTGTCCGCCAACATCGTCATGTTGTGCTGTAAGGTTTGTCATAGCGCGTTTGTCCAGCGTTCCTTTCCGCGTTGTGTAGTTCGAGCGGCCGGATCGTCCGTCGCGTCAGTGGACCGTCACTCGAAAGCGCGCGCAAATCAAACAGAAGCACCGCAATGACGGCGTTCCGAAAAACAATCGCCACAGTCAACGAGACGCGCGTACGAAACAGCCGCGAAAGTGCGGGTGCGCAAATTACGCGATTTTTTTGTTTTGTTGCTGTTTTTGGTGCTAAACTAGTGGTGCAAATTATGCGATGCCGCAAAACCTTCTAGTAATATGGTATGCCGAAAAGTCTTGTGTGCCTTTGATTTGTTGGGGGTCTGCGCAGCAGGCGTGTTTATCCGAAGGCCTATTTGAACAGACAGTAACCTACAGGAACCAGGAGCTACCAATTTCACAACTGTCTATTAATATTTAATACCATGTACGCGGAATACATGGGTTTACATTTTGTAACATTGATTTTTTTTTCTGGGGATGAATATTCCCACCAGAAGCAAACCGGTTAAAACCGGTATGAACCGTTATTTTTCTTTGCTCCGGAGCAGAACGGGTACCGGATCGTTTATAACATAAGCAGAACGAAAACAGGATGGTAAACGTTTGAGTTCAACACCTTGGTGGTGTTCGCTCCAAAGAAAGATGGCACCGCAAGGATGTGCGTCGGCCACCGCCGGCTCTATGAGGGGGTGGTAAGAGATTCCCATCCATCTCCCTCAATAGGCACGATCATGTACACGTTGGAATCAGCCCGTCTGTTTACAATCTTGGACTGTAGTTGAGGATTCCTTCGGATATCGATAGTATCTGATGGTATCAAAAAGACACCATTTCCCTGTCATATAGAGGACTCTGAGTCTGTCCGGCTCCCCTATGGACGGTTCAATTACTCGGCTAGTTTTCCGCCAATCATGGACGAGCAGCTCGGCGATCCGAAGTACAACTTCTCCGTGGTTGATAGACGTAGTAATTTTGTCACGTTCATTCCAGTAACACCTTTCCACTTGAAAGTGGTGTTGCGACGTATGCAAGCAGGTGGGTTTGGGATCAATCCTCGAAAGATGCAGTTGGCGATTAACCCCATCGACCTGCTACGGTTTAAGATGGAGTACACGGTTAGTGAGAACGAGGACGAGCTGAAGGCTATCCTAGACTACCATCGCCTTCAGGTTGTAAACAGTTTGCAGAGCTTCCTTGGTATGATTGGATTTCACAGGCAATTAATACAGCGGTATGACATGAGAGAACTGATGTTCTGAGGCTGGAGCAACGTAGAAAGGACAAATAGAAACAAGGTCTCAAATTGCCTAAGAAATTAACGACGAAAGATGAAAGTCGCTGAAAAGGTTAGGTTAGATGTGGGTTCGAGTCCTACAGCTGGCTAACCTTTTCAGCGACAGGACGCAGCCATTAACCTCGCCACTGCGGGAAGCTGAGCCCTGGTCATGGGTGGGGGAAAGCATAGGAGAATGCGTCCTACTCCCCGACGGAAGCGATAGCGCTGACGTCAGGATCGTGGATCGTCAGGATCGCTTTCAGGATCGTAGCATTACGAAAGCTTCGTAAGTTGTTCCTCAGATATTTGCATGACTCTGCTTTGGCAGGTCACGGCAGCGGTGGCAAGACTTACTCTAAGCTATGTCGTATCGTGACGTGGTCAGGCACGATACAGGATGTCTTGCCGTTTAGTCGCAGCAGTACCCCAAGAACACACATGGTCCTCAGGATGTCCCCACAGTGTCATCGTGTCCTCGTCCTTCGAGGTGTATCTCCATAACGTCCTGAGGATAACACTCGCGGACTGTCCGTGAAGAGTCATTCAGGTACGTCCTGTGCCCGTCCCTGCGGGTAGCTAGGGGGACGAGAAATAGTATTTTGTTTAGTTTACCTGCTCAGTCTCCCTAAACACATTTGTTTTGTTTTTGGGCCGATCCTGGGACCTGACTGAGATTTTTCTTAAATAAAGGGTGGCCCAGCGTAAAATTCCCTGCCGCCAAAAGGAATGACTGTCTATGATACATGAACGATTTCTCGTGGAAAGAACAGAAGCGCGCGATTCTGTCGCACTACTTTTGACTTTCAAAGTTCCTACCTGAATGTCTCAAACCAACGTGAATAAGAAACATAGACTTTGGAATGAGGCAAACCCAATACTTCAATCGATTCCTCGCTTTGAGTATTTTTTCTTTGCGTAATCGAAAGAAGCATTGAGAGCTCACCCTTCGTTTTGCGTAGCAGGCTAGCAGGACTCCCGTATTTACGGAGGGACGCGTTATAAGCAACAAAATGGTGCCTGTTTCGGCTTCGGGAGAGAATTCTAGTACCTTTCGGAGTGGGTTTCTGAGTGGGCAAGCTTAAGGCTTGTCCCACCCTTACGAGGATTTCTCAGACTTAGTGTCCTTCACAAGATTCTGTTTCCCACAGGAACAACAAAAACGCTCCCACAACTTTGGTGTCATTGCAATTTGGTGCAACTTGTGTAAGCACTTGGCGGATGTGCGTGCCAGAAAACGCAAAATACATAAACCAAATCAAAGCAGATAATTGACGGAAAGCATTGTCCTTCATGTGTACTTAAACTGTCCTAAATTGGTCCCTGAGGATGGGGGGGGACAGCCTCGGGGACGTCATCTCCTATGCCAAAGTGGCAGTATTATGACATTCTGAGGATCAGATTTTGACATCCTAGGGATGCCATACCTGTCCCCATCTGACAACCTTAGGATAGCCCTGGGATGACAGTGTGTTCTTGGGGTATAGAATGCCAGAAGTCGAAACCTAGAACACCAGGATTGCTGCAGCCGGTTGTCAGTCAGGAGCCTTGGCAGATAGTCTCGTGTGACGTAATGGGGGCCATGCCCCAGAAGTCCCCGTGGTAACGAATATCTGCTAGACATTACAGGTCACGAAGTGGGTTGAACTCTATCTCATGTGGCAGTTTGTGAGCTTGGATCTGGGATGGACTGCTGGGAGTCTTTTCCCGGTTTGGGTACCCGGACCAGCTGATTACGGGTAACGCCTCGTACTTTACAAGTAAAATGTTTGTCGACAAGTGCTGGGCATCGATTATCCTACATAAGCAAACGTCCCCTTATCACACTCAGGCAAACATATGTGAGCGGGTCAATAGAAATATCAATTTTTTTTTATTTGATTCGGGTTTTATTGGCGTATCAGCTACAAAGGCCATAATGCGCCAAATACCACTGAAGACTAGTTAGTTAAAAGGTACATGTGTAGGACTAAAATGTGAGCAATTGTGCATTAGTATTTAAAATCACAGATGCTTTAAAAACCCAGTATCTTTCAAAAACCTATACACGTTCTCAAAAGGAACAATGCTGTCATCACCCAGCAGAAGCATTGGGTGGAGGGGCAAGAAGGTTCTATAAAAGGGAGCAAAATGATGTTGACGAAGATGTTGGTACGCTGGACACGTGATGAGGATGTGAATGATCGAAAGCTGTTCCCCACAGTGGTTGCATTCCGGTGGGTCTTCTCTTCGTAGAAGATACCCATGCGTCAAGTATGTGTGTCCCAAACGAAGGCAAGAGGATAGCACTTCATATAGTCGGCTGGACATACCAGGTGAACTGGAGCCTACATAGCGATTGATACTGTGTAATTTATTATTGGTTTGCTGGTCCCAAGATGTCTGCCAGTCGTTATTGATGCATCTTTTTAGACATAGTTTGAGGTCTTGATATGGAATTTCGAAAGGGGTTATGTCACTTGTTAGAGCAGCCGTAGCAGCATGATCAGCTCGCTCATTGCCAGGTATCCCAACATGACTGGGTACCCAACAGAAGAGTAGCTGATAGGCCCTATTAGCTATAGTGCTTGCCAGGCTCCTTGCACGAGCAACTACCAGGTTTTTAGTGGGGTGTATGTTACAAATAGCCTGCAGAGAACTGAGAAAATCTGTGTGTATTACTCAGGATCTTATGTGATTTTGTAGGATGTAGTAGAAGGCTAAAATTATTCCATACACTTCAGCAGTAAAAATAGACATGGTGCTCTTTAGACGGTGTGAACGTGTAACTATTCCAGTAACCATAGCACATGAAACCCTGGTATTTGGTTTTGATCCATCAGTGTAGAATTCAATATGGCTGCCAAAGGTTTCATTTAGGTGCTCAAATTCCTGTTTCAATACAATGCTTGGCGTATCACGTTTGTCGAATCTGGTCAGTGATTTATCACATTTTGGATAAGGTTACCATGGTGAGATCTTTTTGCTGCACCCAAGGATCATTGAGTTATATTCGGAAAAGCCATAGTAAAAATCAAGTTTTGAAATGACATTGCAGACATAGATCCGGTGTAATGTATCGCGATCTGCGCCCCATGATCGGTGTGAGAGTACCTTTAAAATGTTCAAAGACTTAGTGCATTTTGTCTTGAGAGTTTTCAGGTGAGCTAAGAAAGGCAGTCTTTCGTCGAAAATGAGACCGAGGAATTTGTGGTCAGGTTTCACGCTTATACTTTGGTTGGTTGGTGGGCTCTGGGAACATTCCCCGAACCTTCGAGAAACGAACACAAACTGTCTTGTCGGGAAAGAACTTGAAGCCATTTTCCTGAGACCATCTAACCAGCTTATTTATTGTTAGCTGTAGCTGACGTTCGCACACAGATAGGTTAGAGGAGCAATAAGAAATCTGGACATCGTCGACGTATGGCGAATACTTGATTGATGCAGGGATAACACTTGCTATAGAATTCATTTTCAAGATCAAAAGGGTCACGCTAAGTACGGACCCCTGCGGGACACCATTTTCCTGGATGAATGGACGAGATAGTGTTGTCCCAACTTGTACCCTGAAAGTTCTCCCCTGTAAGAAATTGGTAATATATTGGAGCATTCTACCACGTATACCAAGTGCATGCAAGTCTCGAAGGATACCATATCGCCATGCTGTATCGTATGCCGTCTCTAGATCGAAGAACACAGACATGCTGTTTCCTGACGAAGGCTTCTCTAATAGTATTCTCCAAACGCAAAAGTTGGTCGACTGTTGAGCACGCAACTCTAAAGCCACACTGATATTTATCTAAACAATTATTTTCTTCTAGAAAATACATAAGACGGTTATTGACCATGCGCTCAAAGGTCTTCCCCAGACAACTTGTCAGCGCTATGGCTCGGTAACTGCACGGCTGCGAGGGATCTTTTCCTGGCTTCAGCAGTGGAATTATTATTGCCTCCTTCCAGCCAGAAGGGAGAACACCTTCTAGCCAGACAAGATTAAAGAAATCCAGGACAGACTTTAATGAAGTTAAAGACAGTTGTTTAAGCATGGCGTACACTATGCGATCAGGTCCAGGTGCCGAGTTTTTAGGGGATGACAGGGCCCTTTGCAGCTCCGCCATTGAAAAAGGTGAGTTGTAACCACACCTCTCATCTAACCCACTATCAAATGTTTGTCTTCCAGCAGATGATTTAATTTTTAAGAAATCTCTGCTGTAATGTGATGAACTTGAAAATTGTTGAAAATGTTCCCCGAGGGCATTGGCCTGCTCCTCCATACTTTGACACAATTTAGATACCGTTTATTTGTAGCAATGGTACACAGAGGCTTGTATAGTCGCCCTTTATTTTCTTTAGTCTGTCCCATATTATTTTTGATGGAGTTGTAGCATTTAAGGAAGATACGAAATTTCTCCAAGATTCTTTCTTTGCTTGCTGTCGCGTCCAACGAGCTTTCGCTCTAGCTCTCCTGAAAGCAATTAGGTTTGTTGTAGTGGGGTGCCGTCGAAAGACACCCCACGCCCGGTTTTGTTCTTTGCGTGTGCTTCCACAATCGCTCGTCCACCAAGGCTTGGAGCGCTTGGGGAGTCGGCCAGATGTTTGTGGAATGGACTGTTCAGCGGCATTTATAATTGTATGAGTGATCAGCTTATTTGCCTCCTCAACATTCAAACCCTGAAAAGCAGAAGACGGGAAACTCGCTTCTCTTTCAAATATTTCCCAATTTGCCTCTTGTAATTTCCACCGTAGTGGACGTGTTCTCATGTTGTTAGTGTGACCACAAAATTTAATGAGCGTAAAATGGTCGCTACCTCGGGGATTCTGTTCGACTGTCCAGTCAAGAACGTGGAAAATGGATGGGCTGCATAATGAAATGTCTATGCAAGAAATATTTTGTGTTGAAGAGCTCACATAAGTAGGTAGCCCAGTATCCAGAGGGACAGAGTGATCCTGAAAGGAGGACCCTCTCCAACATTTTCCCCCGTGCATCTAGTTTGGAACTCCCCCACAAAGGATTGTGGGCATTCAGGTCGCCTAAAATCATAAACGGCTGGGGGAGTTGATTGCATAAGTCTTCGAAGTCTATTTGCTGTATTACCACTGATGGGGGAAGGTACAGTGAACATACCGTGAAAGTCCTGTCGAGGCATACTTCGACTGCTACTGCCTCCGAGTCTGTAACGAGTGGAAAGTGTTTTGCAGGTATGCACTGTGGATGGGCTACAGCCACACCACCAGATGCACGTGCGCTGTCTGTGCGGTCCTTCCTGAAAATATTATGTCGACGGAAAGTTTTCTTCGTGTAGGTGTGTTTCTTGTAGGCAGAAACAGACAGCTGTGTACTTTTCAAAAAGATCGTGTACATCATCAATGTTACTGTAGAGGCCTCGACAGTTCCACTGAAGGAAAACCTGTCCCATAATTACAATGGAAATAAGGAAGAGCAAAGGGACTCTGCACGTTGTGTGTTAAGGGAGTGTGACCATTGGCGGGGGAAGCCTCTGTTTCTCCTTCGACTTGCCTCTACCGGGACCTCCGTGCTTATCGCTTTGCTCTCTGGTCCAGCGTATTTGGAAGACTTGACGACGATTTCTGCGACATGCAGTCATCGTCGTCAAGCTCCATTGAGTGTATGGCAGTCCGGGATGAGCTCCTAGTGAGCTCATCCCAAACTGAAGGTGCGCCATCAGCCTCCGTAGAGATTGTGGCGGGAGCCGGCGCAGGGGAACTCTCCGCAGACTTTTCTTGTGTTTGGGGAGTGTGGAGTGGAGGCCCACAAGTTTGGGTCCCCACGGATACTCTGAGCGATGCCACTCCCCGACGCACCGCTTCAGAGAAAGATCCTTTTTTCTGAAACTCCAGTTGTGTTTTCGCTGCTTTGTATGTCAGCTGCTGTACAGTTTTAATTCTCAAGATTTCCTTCCCGTCGCTAAAACGTGGGCAACTTCTTGGATAGGATGGATGATTGCCTTCGCAGTTGACACAACGGAAAGTGTTTTTACAGGACTCTGGAGTATGGTCAGTGCCATCCCCCGCGCACTTGGGGCAGATCAGGTGCCCACGGCATACTTGAGAATGGTGGCCAAATCTCGGGCACTTGAAACATCGACGCGGGTTAGGTATATAGTGTCGGACATGGCAGTTTACATACCCAGCCTTTATTTCTGTGGGAAGCGTGTGCAATTGGAAGGATAAGATTATGTGCCTGGTCGGTATTTCTTTGTTTTCCCTGCGGATGGATATCCGCTTGGCACTGATGACCCCTTGGTCTTTTAAACCCACCTCAATCTCTGTTTCGGAGCACTGCAGTAGCACCTCAGTAGATATAACGCCTCGGACTGTGTTGAGTGTGCGGTGTGGAGTCACTATAACTGGAATTTTACCAATTTGTTTTACTGACAATAGTGCTGAGCTCTGCTGCCTGTTCTGGACCTCAATGTGGATGTCACCAGTTCTCCATCTTTTTTTTTTTTTTTTTTGCACTGGACGCTTTACCAACTACTTGTTCTAGAGTTTTAGCGACAAGAAAGGGAGAGATAGTAGCTAGTGGTTTTGTCTCATCTTCAGCATGAAGGATCAGTATCTTTGGGAACCACGGTTCTGGAGAGGAACTAAAAAAACTGCAATGTTTGCACTTCGGTGCGGTGCCTTTTGTGGCGCCGATCATGTTTTTTTAGGGTTTGAGTTATCCATAAAGTGGGGGAAGTGATTCGGTGCAGAAGTGTGTCACCCACCATGGAGCCCAACAAGGGAACGCGTCCCACACGTTAACATTGCCTCTGCACTATACCCGAGTGCAGTTTTCTAGGGAAGAAGTACTGCCCGAGGTTGACCCTTGCCGCCAAAGAAGGTGAAAACAGGAAGAAGTGGGCGGAAGGAGAGACAGAAAAAGGAAATGAAGAAAGAGATGGTGACTAGCTGAATAGTCCTGGCCGGGCCTTCCAGGACCACCCGTCTATGGGAAGCAGGGGCCAAAGCAGTGTGTTGTTTTCCCGGAGGGGCCCCGAGGGGTCCAGACCAACCTCCGAGTCCACTCAACTGCCAGGATCCCCCTTTCCCCAGACACGGGAAAGCCACGCACAGCTATACGTGGAGGTCTCCCTCCTGCGGCGACCCAACCATGAATGCAGGAAGGGGCTATTGCGGCTGCTGCCGGGCGATGGGGGCGCCCATTTCCCGACGCCAGAAATATCAAAATTGTGGTGACACTTACCACCATGCATAATGATTGGGACAACAACAACAATAAATTATGGCGATGAGATGGGGTGTTTGACCGCGGTAGTGCGGTACCCTACCCAATTGCAGGGGAGCATTATGTGAAGATGATGAAGGAAGGATGAAAATACAAGTAGGAACTTCAGCGTCTGGAGCAATCCAGTGGACGACAGGAAGTCAATGAACAGGTGAAATCATCCGACGATGGAGCATAGGGTCTTCATAGGGGCTAATGAGTGCAGCTAAGGTGAGCAGCCTCTTGCTGATACGGACAAGCTCATAGCACAATATCCACCTTTGCGGGCAGTCGAGTGCACGTTCCATATAAGAATATGCTGGGTGGTCTCCACGACACAGCAGGTGGAACAGAGGCTTGTGTCACAGCATCTGATCGTGCACTTGAACGTTCAAGTCTATAAGTAACTGGTCTAAGTTGCGCACTCATGCGGCAAAGCCTATCCCATCGGTCCACGAGAGAAGCTGCAAAGCCCTTCGCCACGTCGCCATGTGGATGCGTTCGCCTCAGGGCTAAGCCTTCTACGCAGTATTCTACCTCGCGTCGACCCTTGTTGTACTCGGATGCTTGCGTCAATCGCGCGACCTCAAGATTCTCACGTGCACAAAGAACTGCAGTTGAGAGACTGTTGCGAATGGCATCCGCATAGCATGCATTCGAACGACGTTGGTGTTCCCTCAGTGTTCGTAGAGTAGAAATGCTATTTCTAGTCCAAAATTCAAATGGGCAGGGGTGAACCCAATGGAGCTATTTTCCGTCGTGCGAATGGCCAAGCCAATCTCTGTTAGACACCGTCTCAGTCTTTCACAACCAGATATCCCAACTTCCTCTGCGTGCCTCGGTGGTCTACACCGGTTCACGGGCTGCTCTGCAGTGTGTGGCAACCATGGGGCTTCGTGTGTCGCTAGCCTAAATCGTGGTAGACATTCTCCACCAAGTTCAGCGTCTACATGGTGAAGGTCATCATGTATCCCTGCCAGTTCCGGATTTAGGGGAGGGCAGACGGGGCACTTGCCCCGGGGCCCCCACCTCAAAGGGGCCCCCACCAGTAAAGATCTCGTGGAAGGGAAATGTGTTTTGCATGCCTCAAACGCATCCCTGAAACGGAAATTTTGCAAAAATGTCTTCCGTCCATGCATATTGACCCCGAATAACACATTGCATAGACATAGAATACACGACAGAGCCCCCACAGCACAGCGTCCTGGGGCCCCCACCACTGTAAATCCGGCACTGATCCCTGCAGTGGATTCTAGGTCGCTGCGGTTTAAGGGGCAACGAGGAAACTGCCAGGCCAGCAACGACTACCCCACGAGTCCTCGACAGCCGTCCACAGAAGGACCCTACTAACTGTGTGACTTCAACGATAAGTAAAATCTTGCAGCCAAAGAGAGACACAACGATAGAAACACACAACAGCGGAACTGCAGCGCTGTTCCTCTCTTTGGCTGCAAGATTTTACTCATGGCCAACAATGTACCAACTACCCCAGATTTCTACCTTGGCGACTTCAACCCTTGGCAGCAACGGCGCCGGAACATCACGGCTCAATCTCTCATACATTCGGTAGACCCGGCCAAATTTGTCGTTTTCTTTCCCTGCCCGTCTATTACGCCATTTTACCTCCCTCCTGCGTAGACTACGGCTCAATGTGGCTTTCAGCCTGCAGTTCAAGTGCACGATCACATGCTGTGACACAAGCCTCTGTTCCACCTGCGGTGTCGTGGCGACCGCCCAGCATATTCTTATATGGAACGTGCACTCGACTGCCCGCAAAGGTGGATATTGTGCTATGAGCTTGTCCGTATCAGCAAGAGGCCGCTCACCTTAGCTGCACTCATTAGCCCCTATGAAGACCCTATGCTACATTGTCGGATTATTTCACCTGTTCGTGGACTTCCTGTCGTCCACTGGATTGCTCCAGACGCTTAAGTTCTTACTTGTATTTTCATCCTTCCTTCATCATCTTCACATAATGTTCCCCTGCAATCAGGTAGGGTACCGCACTACCTCGGTCAAACACCCCATCTCATCGCCATCATTTATTGTTGTTGTTGTCCCAATCATTATGCATGGTGGTAAGTGTTACCACAATTTTGATATTCCCGGCGTCGGGAAATTGGCGCCCCCATCGCCCGGCAGCAGCCGCAGTAGCCCCTTCCTGCATTCATGGTTGGGTCGCCGCAGGAGGGAGACCTCCACGTATAGCTGTGCGTGGCTTTCCCGTGTCTGGGGAAAGGGGGATTCTGGCAGTTGAGTGGACTCGGAGGTTCGTCTGGACCCCTCGGGGCCCCTCCGGGAAAACAACACACTGCTTTGGCCCCTGCTTCCCATAGACGGGTGGTCCTGGAAGGCCCGGCCAGGACTATTCAGCTAGTCGCCATCTATTTCTTCATTTCCTTTTTCTCTCTCTCCTTCCGCCCACTTCTTCCTCTTTTCACCTTCTTTGGCGGCAAGGGTCAACCTTGGGCAGTACTTCTTAGAAAACTGCACTCGGGTATAGTGCAGAGGCAATGTTAACGTGTGGGACACGTTCCCTTGTTGGGCTCCATGGTGGGTGACACACTTCTGCACCGAATCACTTCACCCACTTTATGGATAACTCAAACCCTAAAAAAACATGATCGGCGCCACAAAAGGCACCGCACCGAAGTGCAAACATTGCAGTTTTTTAGTTCCTCTCCAGAACCGTGGTACCCAAAGATACTGATCCTTCATGCTGAAGATGAGACAAAACCCCTAGCTACTATATCTCCCTTTCTTGGCGTTATATCTAATGAGGAGCTACTGCAGTGCTCCGAAACAGAGATTGAGGAGGGTTTAAAAGACCAAGGGGTGATCAGTGCCAAGCGGATATCCATCCGCAGGGAAAACAAATAAATACCAACCAGGCGCATCATCTTATCCTTCCAATTGCACACGCTTCCCACAGAAATAAAGGCTGGGTACGTAAACTGCCATGTCCGACCCTATATACCTAACCCGCGTCGATGTTTGCCAGAGATTTGGCCACCATTCCCAAGTATGCTGTGGGCACCTGATCTGCCCCTAGTGCGCGGGGGATGGCACTGACCATACTCCAGAGTCCTGTAAAAACACTTTCCGTTGTGTCAACTGTGAAGGCAATCATCCATCCTATCCAAGAAGTTGCCCACGCTTTAGCGACGAGAAGGAAATCTTGAGAATTAAAACTGTACAGCAGCTGACATACAAAGCAGCGAAAACACAACTGGAATTTCAGAAAAAAAAAGGATATTGCTCTGAAGCGGTGCGTCGGGGAGTGGCATCGCTCAGAGTATCTGTGGGGACCCAAACTTGTGGGCCTCCACTCCACACTCCCCAAACACAAGAAAAGTCTGCGGAGAGTTCGCCTGCGCCGGCTCCCGCCACAATCTCTACGGAGGTTGATGGCGCACTTTCAGTTTGGGATGAGCTCACTGGGAGCTCATCCCGGACTGCCACACACTCAATGGAGCCTCACGACGATGACTGCATGTCGCAGAAATCGTCGTCAAGTCTTCCAAATACGCTGGACCAGAGAGCTTCTTCCCAAGGGAAGGAGCAAAGAGAAAAGCACGGAGGTCGCGGCAGAGGCAAGTCGAAGGAGAAACAGAGGCTTCCCCCGCCAAGGGTCACACCCCCTTAACACACAACGTGCAGAGTCCCTTTGCTCTTCCTTATTTCCATTCTAATTATGGGACAGGTTTTCCTTCAGTGGAACTGTCGAGGCCTCTACAGTAACATTGATGATGTACACGATCTTTTTGAAAAGTACACAGCTGTCTGCTTCTGCCTACAAGAAATACACCTACACGAAGAAAACTTAAACCCTTTCCGCCGACATAATATTTTCAGGAAGGACCGCACAGACAGCGCACGTGCATCTGGTGGTGTGGCTGTAGTCCATCCACAGTGCATACCTGCAAAACACTTTCCACTCGTTACAGATTTGGAGGCAGTAGCAGTCGAAGTATGCCTCGACAGGACTTTCACGGTATGTTCACTGTACCTGCCCCCAGCAGTGGTAATAGAGCAAAGAGATTTCGAAGACTTATGCAATCAACTCCCTCAGCCGTTTATGATTTTAGGCGACCTGAATGCCCACAATCCTTTGTGGGGGAGTTCCAAACTAGATGCACGGGGGAAAATGTTGGAGAGGGTCCTCCTTTCAGGGTCACTGTCTTCTGAATACTGGGCTACCTACTTATGTGAACTCTTCAACACAAAATTTTTCTTGCATAGACATTTCATTTTGCAGCCCATCCATTTTCCACGTTCTTGGCTGGACAGTCGAACAGAATCCCCGAGGTAGCGACCATTTTACGCTCATTATTAAATTTCGTGGTCACACTAACAACATAAGAACACGTCCACCACGGTGGAAATTACAAGAGGCAAATTGGGAAATATTTGAAAGAGAAGCCAGTTTCCCATCTTCTGCTTTTCAGGGTTTGAATGTTAGGAGGCAAATAAGCTAATCACTTATACAATTATAAATGTCGCTGAACAGTCCATTCCACAAACATGTGGCCGACTCCCCAAGCGCTCCAAGCCTTGGTGGATGAGCGATTGTGGAAGCACACGCAAAGAACAAAACCAGGCGTGGGGTGTCTTTCGACGGCACCCCACTACAACAAACCTAATTGCTTTCAGGAGAGCTAGAGCGAAAGCTCGTTGGACGCGAAAGCAAGCAGAGAAAGAATCTTGGAGAAATTTTGTATCATCCTTAAAGGGACTCTGACCAGAAGTTGTGGGAGCTCTTTCATACTTGCAGTCGATAGAGCACCCAACACGGACTCTCCATGCGAAAATTCACGCATTAAAACCCCACAGTTTCTCCAAACTCGAATTTTAAACATTGGACTTCATCCGAGTAGAGCACGCATAGCGTCAAACCGAGAAAACATACGTTTATATAGAATATCCACCTCGGCCCACCATCAACATGACGTCAACATGAGGGCCACTGGCAACACCCACAATTGGCTCAAACGCGTCACATGGTCACACAAAACTCTGTCAATTCCCTCTATGAAATGTCATTTATATGTTAATATGTTTTTGTTACAGAGTCTCAAAAAGAAAAATATACCTGGCATTTAACACATGCAGTAGGTTTTGCGATTGCTTTTTCAATCTGCGTTGATGATGTCTTGCGTTCCATATGGTTCCGTATCCGGTCAGCTGTAATGGCTGCCATATGACGAGCTTGCGAACTTGTGTGATTCCCGGCTCATCCTACCTTTCTCGGGTCATTGTATTTGGTGTTGGAGTTGCTCGCCATAACCTGAACGTTTCACCTATCATTGCGGCGTACTGTTCTTGATGTGCTGCAAAGCAACGAACCGCTACGACAGTCACTCGCCTCAGCGAAATTCTGTTTGCTGCATATCAAAGGAGCATCGGGACCTGATGATGTACTGCAAATGCTGAAGTTGAATTCTTTGAACCTTCATCTAAAGAAACAAAGTGTGCTCTCGTGTGGTTCTGACGGAAAAGCAGTTTCAACAAGGTTAGCGCATTTATTTTTCAGTTACAAGTCCACGCACTCAAAACAATACAAGTGCGTTCGATCATTCTAGTAGCTGTTCTGTAACACGTATGCTTTCTTATACGTACCCCACAGAACCCTCCGCTTCAGGAACCCAGTTATACTTTATGTGACCCATCTGATGGCTCCTGACTAGGCTATGCCGCTCTGAAGCATTGAGATGGCGAAAGGTCGTGGGGTCTGCACCTCTGCACATCGAAAGATGAATCAGTCATTCCACACTGTGCTTACTGGCTTTGCATCGAGTCTAACAAATCCGACATGGCTGAACTGCCTTTTTCAAGTTAGTTTGAAATGTAAGTATGTGTTATGTTGGTTTCACATATCCCCACCACATATTGAGTCTGTATATCGCTGTACTTTTGATGCTATAGCATATCTACGTACAATATTATTGAACACCTAGTGTGGAAAACTCGACACCAGCCACACAATGCAAACAATTGTTTATGCCTTTTCTTCCACTGATTGTTTTTATTATATTATTTTAGTATAATCATCTGATTTTTAATAGTCACAATTTTCCCATGGTTATGGCGCACTATAGCCTGAGTTGTTTATGCGCCATTAAAATTGAATCATCATCATCATCTTTAACTGCCATTATTCGATTGAAGTGTCATGTTTCAGTTGGATACAATGATGTGGCCAGAGATAGTTTTTCCTTTCGTTCCGGAGTTGCTCATTTCAGAAGAATAGTCACTGTGAAGTTTGTTTTCGGAAACATTAAGAGGGCTAACACCAAACGCTTTTCTTTCAGAGCATCCCTTATGCACCTGCATTTCAATTAAGATCTGTGTTACAAGAATGACAGACCACTCAACAGTGATGAACAACAGTGATGAAAGGTGGAAGTGCTGGAACGAAGATGCGTTAATCTGTGTGAAAGGTGCTTTGTATGTGTCTGAGTCATGGCCATAAGTCACAAGCTAATTTCTGTCCTCATAAGAGGTGTCAACTATGCTCTTTCTATCTACTAACCTGCTCCACTTTAGGGTTCCCTGTAAACTAATGGAACACATCATACACCAGCACGTTGTTAACCACGTTCAGTCTATAAATTTCTTTTTTTAAATTCCAGCATGGCTTTAGAAAAGGGTATTTAGACAAAAGTAACATAATTCGGTCACAGCATTTTAAACTGTCTTGATTTCTGGGTTCACGTAGATGCAGTATTTTTTTTATTTTGTGAGGGCTTTTGGCACTGTGTTTTATGCTTGCTTGTTGGCCAAACTAGACCCATTAAAATTTGATCTTGCTACCATTAACTGGATATGCAGTTTCTTGACTAACCGCAACCATGCCAACAATTCGTGAGGACAACCTATCATATCCCCACCATGCAGCATTCCTCAGACTACATATGCATCACATTTTAATCAAGTGTTAAGCAAGGCCTTTAGGTGATCGGTCTTGTATAATTACACGTCCCTCCGTTATTTAACACCACACGGTTCTTCAACCTGACAGATAAATAAATATATTGCCAAGTAAATTGTTTACAAGGCTAATTACCCCATTTCACCACATTAACGCAAACAATTGTTAGAGTAGTGGCCCAGGGTATGAAGCTTGCCACTAATCATCATTCAAACAAAGTTTGTAATGTAGAAACCTTTACTGAAAACACCGACTTAACACAACAATTGAGAACAAAAAGAGTGAACGTTTCGTCGCCTATCCGGGTGGCATCATCGCTACAACAGAGAACAGTCACAAACAACATCGACGGAGTCAAATCAGTGGTGTGCATTCCTTTCATCCAAGGTGTTGATAGGCCATTTGAAGGGAACTCTGCCCATCAGGCATTAAGACTGTGCATATAAAGTTAAGTGCACAAACTGTGACACAATCTACATTGGCAAGTCAGACAAAAGACGTGGGAAAAGACTAAAAGAGCACACAAGGGACGTTCCCAAGGCTTCTATTGCTACTGAAACCAGGACCAAATTAGTCTACTATTGTTGGCCTGATGAACATGTATTAAATTTTGATGGTGCGGTAACCTTTGCACATGACTAGCGATGTGGCCTTAGAAAGTGCTTAGAGTCCTGGTTTATCGGACGTGATGCATCAGCCTGTAATTCAAACAGTGGGCCCCTATCGGATGTGTAGATGCCCTCTTAGATAAGTAGGCTGAGGTGCATGTCTTTGGCCCTTGTTTTACTGATGATGCCACCCAGATAGGCGGCAAAACGTTTACGCTCCGTTTTTAGTCGTTATGTTAAGCGGTGCTTGCAGTAAAGGATGCTACATTGTAAGGTCGTCACCCGGCGTTTGGAATATATTTTCAAATAAAGTTGTTGTTTTACAAAGCTCATTACATTGTAGAAATCATTCTTGTTGCCTATTGTATAGGGGATACCATTCTTGCAGTCACGTGGAGCACTGAAGGGCCAATTTCAAAAGCAAAGGCAATCTGATTTATTTTCTTGCCAACATGGAACATCGTACGCACAAAGTAGCTCCATTTCAGGAGCCTGAGAACACTCAAAGCAACTACTGTGCTAGAATTAGATATTGTCTGCAGCATTACATACTTGCTTTTGCTAGGGCAACTAAGAAGGGTGGATAGAAAGAGACAATGACAACCTGTTTCCACAGAAGACACTCAGATTCATAACAATTTCCTGCAAGAGAGCTAAGTCTTTTCCAGATTACTAGAACACGGGTACCGGATTGTAGATAACAAGAACTCATACACCAGAGCTCAGTGTTGCACACACCCTGCTTTCCATCAAAAGTGTTAAAAGGCGTGACCCCCTAAACCTGCACAAAATTTCTGGAGTGTCTTCGCTGGGCACTGTCGCTGTTCTGGATGCACTGCCTGAGGGAACTCCAGCATGCTTTCCCAACATGAATGGTCGCAACTTCTACGAGCAGTGTTGTACTTACTGAAAGCAATATGAAATGCTGTGCCTTGACAGGTTATGTTGATATCCTTCTTAAGACCGTAGAGAGATGTTGCTTGCTGCCCTTATTCCAAATCGCACTATCAGAAACAAAGCCCACTTGCCACCAAGCCGATGAGTATTTCCTCACAGTCAGGGCAATCAAGGGAATCAATCACTGATGCTCAGAAAAGCTGTTTTCTATGTGGATCTCATCCAGGACAGAGACATGAGTAGCCCCAAGAAAGCAGGTCTCTTTGAATTTAGATGTTCAGCTTTTAATTTCCTCCTTCCCCCTTTTTTATGTAGTACCTGATTTAGCCTTGTACAGCTTTGGAGATTGAGGATGTGGAGGTGATGTAAGATGTGGAATTAGCCTTTAGGCACAATGAGGCAAAGTGTGACAACAAACCTTCTGAGAATGTTTATGTGTCGTACACACAGAGAGAATAGGTATTACAATAGATGTTACACCTTTTTCTGGTTTTGATATTTATTTATTCATGAATATACCTCAAAGGCCCTTGCGGGCATTACATGAGGGGGGACAACATGGGTCACTTAACAAATACAGAAGTTACAAGGAACATACATATTTGAAAGACAGACGCTGCTTTTCATTTCTTCATCAGTTTTGCTCAAGAAATTGTAGCAACGGTACACAATGTCACGACGAAAGGAGTGCTCACCTACCCTTCCGCAAGACTCATTAAAAAGGACACAACATACTGAACTGATGAACCATGCATCATCCTGAGAGCTATAAGTAATCCTAAATACAGATGCTGAATTAGTTTAAATGCGATATATATGCGGTGTTGGGTACTTGAAGCCTGTGGCACTTTCTGTGTGGAAGGCTCGCCAGATCCTGTTCACTGCACAGGCTGGGATGACGATGTTCTTGTTTTTCCCAAGCTTGTGGCAAAAACACGTTGCGAACTGGCGATATGCAGTATATCCATATCGTCTACGCAGATGTACATAAAATATAGTTTAGGCAAATAGGCAACCGGTCACAGTACAGGGTGTGTGTCGTGGCATTTCTACATGTACTTGAAAGCAGGCGCGGATCTAGGGGGGAGGGGGGGGCAGGGGTCCAGACCCCCCTAAATTCCAGACTTGAACATAGGGTTCAATGGACCAATCCCAGCATGCACCTGGCACTTGTCCATAGCGAACCCCCCCCCCCCTTCAGGAAAAATCCTAGATCTGCCCCTGCTTGAAAGCGACTGCAATTTATCTGCACACGCCCTGTATATCACTACACATGCTGTATTTAGAAACTTTTTTTACTCCTCAGTGAATCGAAAGTAAGAACACTCAATATCGCTAAAAGCCTACGCTAAAAACATAAACACAGGGCAATACACAAAGAGGTGATTTAGGACATATCACCTTGACAATTACACAGTTGCCTAATACTGCTTTTCTCCAGTTCACAGTTCTGTATTATGTCGTCTTTTATGTGGTGCGCCCTGCACTGGAGTTTTTAGCGACCTTAATACAGGACCAAACCAGTTTTGAGCGCCCAAATTTTAACATCGTTCGACAGGGCCAAATGTGACTTACTTGTGAATATGGTCGCTCATACGTTCGCGCTGCCCACGGAAATCAATATCCACCTTAGGACAGTCGTATTGAGGCATAGAAGTTACAAATCTTCGTGGGTTGTAATGCACTCATATTGCTGTCATTCGGCTGCGCTTTCGAGCTCCTTGCAGCACAAGCATATTCGACCTCCTTCGGCAGTATGACACACCAGTCGCACCGGCACCTTAAACAGGAAATACCCATTAAATATGAGGACACAAAATTTCTGAGAACACGTTTACATGTTTGATCACAGTGTGCGTTAAAAAGCTCATCGCTTACCTGTCTGTCGAAGACAGGCGACTGATATCCTGTTTGCTTCTTCTGTAACCAATGTTCGTAGAGCGTTGACTTTTGCTCGCATTTGCGGCATCGGCGACGTTTCGAAAGCGAGGCTTCCGAACTGTTCAGCACACAGAATTTCCTTCTCGATCGCAAAAGGTCAGAAAAAAGTTCCGGGCTCGAAGTCTCCGCATTCCTTGCTTCGACGTCCATATTGAAGATCGCTTTCCGGATGCCGCCGCTCTCACAAACTAACAGCAGAACTTCCGGTCCGGGCGGCCAATGAAACATGAACCTCATGTTTTCGTCACGCACACGGAAATTGGCGGATATCCACTACAAAGAGGCTAGATTTCGGCGCCGATTGCGTGAGTTGAGGAGGAAAAGCCAAGCGGGTTTTCAGCTCCCCATTTGGCAAACTTTGCCGCCGCGCACAGCCAAAATATTTCGCGTGTAGCTTGGAGGCATATTATACCTTGGTAATAGATGCAAACGAAAGATTTGTTGAACTTCTGGTCAGAGTCCCTTTAAATGCTACAACTCCATCAAAAATAATATGGGACAGACTAAAGAAAATAAAGGGCGACTATACAAGCTTCTGTGTACAATTGCTACAAATAAACGGTACCGTGTGTCAAAGTATGGAGGAGCAGGCCAATGCCCTCGGGGAACATTTTCAACAATTTTCAAGTTCATCACATTACAGCAGAGATTTCTTAAAAATTAAATCATCTGCTGGAAGACAAACATTTGATAGTGGGTTAGATGAGAGGTGTGGTTACAACTCACCTTTTTCAATGGCGGAGCTGCAAAGGGCCCTGTCATCCCCTAAAAACTCGGCACCTGGACCTGATCGCATAGTGTACGCCATGCTTAAACAACTGTCTTTAACTTCATTAAAGTCTGTCCTGGATTTCTTTAATCTTGTCTTGCTAGAAGGTGTTCTCCCTTCTGGCTGGAAGGAGGCATTTATAATTCCACTGCTGAAGCCAGGAAAAGACCCCTCGCAGCCGTGCAGTTACCGACCCATAGCGCTGACAAGTTGTCTGGGGAAGACCTTTGAGCGCATGGTCAATAACCGTCTTATGTATTTTCTAGAAGAAAATAATTGTTTAGGTAAATATCAGTGTGGTTTTGGAGTTGCGTGCTCAACAGTCGACCAACTTTTGCGTTTGCAGACTACTATTAGAGAAGCCTTCGTCAGGAAACAGCACTGTATGTCTGTGTTCTTCGATCTAGAGACGGCATACGATACAGCATGGCGATATGGTATCCTTCGAGACTTGCATGCACTTGGTATACGTGGTAGAATGTTCCAATATATTACCAATTTCTTACAGGGGATAACTTTCAGGGTACAAGTTGGGACAACGCTATCTCGTCCATTCATCCAGGAAAATGATGTCCCGCAGGGGTCCGTACTTAGCGTGACCTTTTTCATCATGAAAATGAATTCTATAGCAAATGTTATCCCTACATCAATCAAGTATTCGTTATACGTCGACGATGTCCAGATTTCTTATTGCTCCTCTAACCTATCTGTGTGCGAACGTCAGCTACAACAAACAATAAATAAGCTGGTTAGATGGTCTCAGGAAAATGGCTTCAAGTTCTCTCCCGACAAGACAGTTTTTGTTCGTTTCTCGAAGGTTCGGGGAATGTTCCCAGAGCCCACCCTTTCTATGTGCAACCAAAGTATAAGCGCGAAACCTGACCACAAATTCCTCAGTCTCATTTTCGGCGAAAAACTGTCTTTCTCAGCTCACCTGAAAACTCTCAAGACAAAATGCATTAAGTCTTTGAACATTTTAAAGGTACTTTCACACCGATCATGGGGCGCAGATCGCGATACATTACACCGGATCTATGTCTCCACTGTCCTTTCAAACCTTGATTACGGTTGTGTGGTGTATGGGTCAGCGCGACCTTCTACTCTGAAAATGTTGGACCCTGTACATCACCTGGGACTGCGCCTGGTTCTTGGAGCGTTCCGGACCTCGCCAGTCGAGAGCCTTTATGTAGAAGCCAATGAGTGGTCTCTCGAAAGAAAGCGGTCCTACCTGAGTACGTCATATGCATTAAGGATTAGAGGCTACCCACAAAACCCGGCAATCTCTGCTATAAGAGACACACAATATAAACAGCTCTTTTTGAACAGACCTTCAGCGGTATTGCCATTTAGTATGCGCATGTCGCAGGAAATTGAGCACCTAAAGAAAACCTTTGGCAGCCATATTGAATTCTACACTGATGGATCAAAAACAAATACCAGGGTTTCATGTGCTATGGTTACTGGAATAGTTACACGTTCACACCGTCTAAAGAGCACCATGTCTATTTTTACTGCTGAAGTGTATGGAATAATTTTAGCCCTCAACTACATCTTAAAAAAATCACATAAGATCCTCAGTAATATACACAGATTTCCTCAGTTCTCTGCAGGCTATTTGTAACATACACCCCACTAAAAACCTGGTAGTTGCTCGTGCAAGGAGCCTGGCAAGCACTATAGCTAATAGGGCCTATCAGCTACTCTTCTGCTGGGTACCCAGTCATGTTGGGATACCTGGCAAGGAGCGAGCTGATCATGCTGCTACGGCTGCGCTAACAAGTGACATAACCCCTTTCGAAATTCCATATCAAGACCTCAAACTATGTCTAAAAAGATGCATCAATAACGACTGGCAGACATCTTGGTACCAGTAAACCAATAATAAATTACACAGTATCAAGCCCTATGTAGGCTCCAGTTCACCTGGTATGTCCAGTCGACTATATGAAGTGCTATCCTCTTGCCTTCGTTTGGGACACACCTACTTGACGCATGGGTATCTTCTACGAGGAGAAGACCCACCGGAATGCAACCACTGTGGGGAACAGCTTTCGATCATTCACATCCTCATAAAGTGTCCAGCGTACCAACATCTTCGTCAACATCATTTTGCTCCCTTTTATAGAACATTCTTGCCCCTCCACCCAATGTTTCTGCTGGGTGATGACAGCTTTGTTCCTTTTGAGAACGTATATAGGTTTTTGAAAGATACTGGGTTTTTAAAGCATCTGTGATTTTAAATACTAATGCACAGTTACTCACATTTTAGTCCTACGCATGTACCTTTTAACTAACTAGTCTTCAGTGGTATTTGGCGCATTATGGCCTTTGTAGCTGATGCGCCAATAAAACCCGAATCAAATAAAAAAAAATTGATATTTCTATTGACCCGCTCAGATATGTTTTCCTGGGTGTGATAAGGGGTTGTTTGCTTATGTAGGATACTCGATGCCGAGCACTTGTTGACAAAGACTTTACTTGTAAAGTACGAGGCGTTACCCGTAGTCAGCTTGTCCGGGTACCCAAACCGCGAAAAGACACCCAGAAGTCCATCCCAGATCCAGGCTCACACCAACTGCCACATCGTTCAACCCACTTCGTGACCTGTAATGTCTAGCAGATATTGGTTACCACGGGATTTCTGCGGTATGGCCCCCATTACGTCACACGAGACTATCTGCTAAACCTCCTGACTGACAACCGGTTGCAGCAATCCTGGTGTTCTAGGTTTCGACTTCTGGCATTCTATATTGCTGCGACTAAACGGCAAGACATCCTGTATCGTGCCTGACCACGTCGCGATACGACATAGCTTAGAGTAAATCTTGCCACCGCCGCCGTGACCTGCCAAAGCAGAGTCATGGAAATATCTGAGGAACAACTCACGAAGCTGTCGTGATGCTACGATCCTGAAAGTGTTGAAACCGACCGCCTCGACGTCAGCGCTATCGCTTCCGCCGGGGAGTAGGACGCATTCTCCTATGCTTCCCCCCCCCCCCCCCCATGACCAGGGCTCGCCTTCCGCAGTGGCGAGGTTAATGGCTGCGTCCTGTCCGAACACCGCTGTATTAACGATGAAAGATGAAAGTCGCTGAAAAGGTTAGCCAGCTGTGGGACTCGAACCCACATCTAACCTAACCTTTTAAGCGACTTTCTTCTTTCGTCGTTAATTTCTTAGGCAATTTGAGACCTTGTTTGTATTTGTCCTTTCTATGTTGTTCCAGCCTCAGAACATCAGTTCTCTCATGTCATACCGCTGTATCAATTGCCTGTGAAATGCAATCATACCAAGGAAGCTCTGTAAACTGTTTACAACCTGAGGGCGATGGTAGTCTAGGATAGCCTTCAGCTCGTCCTCGTTCTCACTAACTGTGTACTCCATCTTAAACCATAAGCGGGTCGATGGGGTTAGTCGCCAACTGCATCTTTCGAGGGTTGATCGCCAACCCAGCTGCTTGCATACGTCGCAACACCACTTTCAAGTAGAAAGGTGTTACTGGAATGAACGTGACAAAATTACTACATCTATCAACCATGGAGAAGTTGTACTTCGGATCGCCGAGCAGCTCGTCCATGATTGGTGGAAAACTAGCCGAGTAATTCAACAGTCCATAGGGGAGCCGGACAGACTCACAGAGTCCTCTATATGACAGGGAAATGGTGTCTTTTTGATATCATCAGATACTATCGATATCCGAAGGAATCCTCAACTACAGTCCAAGATTGTAAACAGACGGGCTGATTCCAACGTGTACATGATCGTGCCTATTGAGGGAGATGGATGGGAATCTCTTACCACCCCCTCATAGAGCCGGCGGTGGCCGACGCACATCCTTGCGGTGCCATCTTTCTTTGGAGCGAACACCACCAAGGTGTTGAACCCAAACGTTTACCATCCTGTTTTCGTTCTGCTTATGTCATAAACGATCCGGTACCGGTTCTGCTCCGGAGCAAAGAAAAATAACGGTTCATACCGGTTTTAACCGGTTTGCTTCTGGTGGGAATATTCATCCCCAGAAAAAAAAATCAATGTTACAAAATGTAAACCCGTGTATTCCGCGTACATGGTATTAAATATTAATAGACAGCTGTGAAATTGGTAGCCCCTGGTTCCTGTAGGTTACTGTCTGTTAAATTAGGCCTTCGGATAAACACGCCTGCTGCGCAGACCCCCAACAAATCAAAGCACACTACACTTTTCGGCATACCATATTACTAGAAGGTTTTGCGGCATCGGATAATTTGCACCACTAGTTTAGCACCAAAAACAGTAACAAAACAAAAAAATCGCCTAATTTGCGCACCCGCATTTTCGCGGATGTTTCGTAGGCGCGTCTCGTTGACCGTGGCGATTGTTTTTCGGAACGCCGTCATTGCGGTGCTTCTGTTTGATTTGCGCGCGCTTTCGAGTGACGGTTCACTGACGCGACGGACGATCCGGCCGCTCCAACTACACAACGCGTAAAAAAGCGCTGGACAAACGCGCTATGACAAACGTTACAGCACAACATGACGAACTTTGCGGACACATCGCGCTTTCGGTCGTCATGTGATTAGCAGCGTCTCGACGTATTTCACCCAGGGATCGGAACAGGAACTGAACTGGTTCCGATCCCTTTTTCACTGGTGTATGAGCGATAGTGGCCCGGCAGTCTGCCTCCCGACCGTTGGCGGTCGCCTGGTATCCTGGCACGGATTGTGCAACAAAGTGAAAGCAGTGGAGTGCAGCTGTAGCTTCCACAGTTTCACCACGAAAACCACCGCCCCCCTTGACCACGTGATCATCCGTAACGAATCACGACAAAATAGCCGGAAAACGGCGCCAAAAAGCGCGCGCTGGCTGATCGTACTGCGCATGTGCGCTGCGTGACCTCTCCACACCCTCTCACTCATCTTCTCTGCCCCCCCCCCCCTGTTCCGAGCGCTTCGCCAGGCCATCTGCTAATATTATCGGGAAGCAGAAAATGGAAATCCAGAAGACGAAGGATTTCACATGTACAAATTTACTGACACGGTAAACATATACACAAGAAGCAACATTTGAATGCAAGTAAATCTACACGATTATTACAGAATACTGCAGAATAAATAGTGCCGAGCAACAGAAAGCGTGACTATCATATTATACAATCCTTAAGGAAACCTATTCGGTTTGGAGAAAGTAGATATTATTATACATATATATATATATATATATATATATATATATATATATAGCACGTGATGAGTCGCAGAAGCCATCCGCTTCATCCCAGCACAACTGTCGAATTTTCTGGTGACGGGGGCCACGAACAGCTGCCGGTGTCTGAATCAAAAACAAAGCACAACAACAAGGGAACCTGTTAATAATATGGTAAACCCGAGCACAGGCAACGTTAGTTGGCTGAATACGCTCTGTAAGACGTGCCAGCGTTACGCGCCTAATGTCGACTAATGTCAAAATTGGAGGAGCACTGCGAACCCGATGCACGCTGTTTTCCTTTTCATGCACACCAGTGTATTAAACATCAGACACATTCAAATAGCGGAACAAAACGCAACAAGTAACGCCACGCACAATCATCAACCAGATCATGACTGATAACCGGCAGAAAGTGATGTAATACGGGGCAAGGCGTACCTCCATGCACACACTTAGGCGACAGTATTAGACGTCTGATCACTGACATGCATCATACGTATGTCTGCTTACCTTTCATTCAGGCGTTCGTCCATGGCTCGAAGATCTTCAAAATCCACGAAACGAAATCACCGCCTGCTCACATACGTAGACGCGAGCTACACAACGGTCAGGCCGGTCGGCGCCTCTGAGAAACGAACGCGGGCGAATCCACCGGTTAAATGAGCCTCAGCCAATCATGATCGAGAAAGGTCACGTGGGGGACCGGAGCCAATGGAAAGTAAATAGCCGGAATTTGGCGGGAAATGCCAGCAGCGACACTATTTTCGCGGCGGCGAAACCGGCTTACTGTGCCTCCTCTGGTGAAAGCATCAATATCAGCTGTACCGAGAGCTTATATCTGACCGGCTGACCGCCATACTACAATTTGCACAATCTGGCGTCGTTTGAACATCGTAACGAACGTTCCCGTGCAATTTGTTCGCACCAGCTTTTCCGATTTTTTTAGAGAAAAATTGCGCAAATTATGCTAGTGACGGAAGGCTGAAGTCACTGAAGAGGTTAGCAAGCTGTATGACTCGAACCCACATCTTCTGGATTACCGGTCAAGGGATTATGCACTTAAGGCTTTGTATGTATTTGTCCTTTCTGTGTGTTCCAGCATCAGAACATCAATTGTCTCATGTTCAGCTGCTGCCGCACGCATCGATCCAATCGTATGAATGTGTGTATGAGTAACAGTAATGTAAGAGTGAAAGGGGGATGAGTGGAGCGAGAGTGGTTGATTTGTCCCTTAAGAAGTCGCTGGGTAGGTGTGTTATAGGTTAGCTCAATTGGTAGATCCCTGGACCGGTAATTCAGAAGATGTGGGTTCGAGTCCTACGGCTGGCTAACGTTTTCAGTGACTTCCATCTTTCATCATTACTTGATCTGTTTGATGGGAAAACAGTTTGGTATGGTTGCTTTGCCTGTGTGGTACACTGAAAGAACTCGGCTTTACCAAGTGAAACATCCACAAGGACATCATCATATCCAGGAGGTCGTGTGTCCTTCCTGGACAAATGTGAAGATTTAAAACACAGTTTTCTGTCTTAGCGCATGTCCTCTGTGTAGAGTGCTCGCGAAAAATCCACATTTCCACAAAGTGGGATTTACAAATTTGTAGAATCCAGAAAGAAAACTAGGGTTGGCTACCGGAAACGAGAAATGGTAATTACGGAAATTTAGCAGGAAACAGAAATGGAAACAACAAAATTGTTTTAGCGCCCGCTACCAGAAACCGAAACTGAAACGAAATTCAGTCCAAAAAGTGAATTGCCCTTTCTCGGGCCTCTTCAATTGTGAGTTCGATATCCTCGCCGTGGGTCTCATTCCTAAACCGTGACCGCCTGTCATTTCCTGGTGCAAAAAGGCCAGGGAATAACCTACATGCCTACACATTCCTCTAACTCCAACGTTTCTATTTTCTAACACATTTTAACTTTACTATCTACGTTGGCCATCAGAAGCGCGCTCAGATTATTTGCGATCCACGACCCAATACAAACACCGCTCTTCTGAATGAAAAATTTTCCCTTTCGTTGAGTCCAAGTTCCCGTGAAGAACAACACGACAAATTCTGAAACCTCAGCGCAACAAAGTGATCGATGCTTTCTTCTACAATTTCCATTAGGGCAATCATCAATCCTTACACACGCTGTCTCGTATACGGCACCCATGTCACCACCTTCGTGATGTTACGCAGCATTGCCCTTCTTCGGCGTACGGCGAAGCTGTTCTGCGCCTACAAGGACAAATCCCACCATCGCATACCTTGGTCTCCTGTACCGAGCCGCTGTGGGCCTTAAGTCTGCGTCCAGTGCACACATCCGTTCCTGGTCTTCCGAAGAAGAGCTATGTCCCAGCTGTTGTGGCATGCCCACTAACGCTGCAATATCTCCACCCCGTGCACTCAAACCGAATGGAGGTTTTCACTGATGGCTCCATGGCATCCTATGAATCATCATCTGCATTTTACATTCCGGAGCAGGCATACCAGCGTGGTTTCAAGCTGCTGCCAGTGCCCTCGTCAACCCAAACAGAAGCCTTTGCTATCTTATCTGCTCTGCGGGACATCTCTTCGATGACACCAAGAGCGTGGACTATTCTTTCGGATAGTAAGTCGGCTTTGAAGGCCCCGGCGTCGTATTCGCCCAAAGTTATCAACGACATCTACACGCAAATCCTTTGCCTGCACGCCACACTGTCGTCTCTATGTTACAAGTGTGTGGTTCCATTGGATTCTGCGCCACGTAGGTATCTTGGGGAATGCCCTCGCCGATTCTGTGGCCAGGTGTGCTCGTGCGGCTGGGTCTGTCCCTTTTGTACTGCTTGCGCCGTCTGCCTGTCGGCTAGCCATTCACCGCTACTGCAGAAATAGCTCTCACGCCTTTTTTTTCGATACGCTGCCAGGACGAACCCTGTTCTGCGCTCGATTGACCCTACAATGACCCACACACTGGTAGGCCGCTACCCCAGGGAGGAAGAGTCCTTGCTCCAGCGACTTCGACTGAATGTGGCGCGTACTCCACTGCTCCTGTTTAAGATGGGCCACCTTTCGTCACCCAAGTGCCCCACCTGTCATCTCAAAGGAGACATCCCGCACTTGCTGCTCCACAGCACCCGTTACCGCCAACTTCGTCTTTCCTTACGGTTGCGTATCGCTCGCCTCAGGATTCCGAACTTTTCCCTAGCTACGCTGCTAGGCCCCACACAATATAGTCGGGGACAAAGGCACTTCTTCCGTTTTTACGGATCTGTGGCCTTCTGGGAGAACTGTGACCAAATTCGTGTCTGTTTTCCGTTTTGTTTGTTTGTTTTGCTTTCCGTTTGTTTTTCTTTTTATTTGTCTTTCCCTTCCTTTTCTTCTTTTCTTTTTTTTTCTGAGAATAGCAAGCCGCTGTAGCTGTGGCTAACTTTTCCGTCCTATCTTTTTTTTATATAATAAACATATCCCCCCTTGCGGAATATTATTATGAGTCATTTACGTACAATAAAAAACGCTTTATTTCCCCTTCTTTAAAATCCTTAATTTGCGCAATAGCCCCTCCGAATTTTTAATTTCGAACAGATCACTTACGTTCAACACTGCTCTGTTTGTCACGTGCGTTTTTTCTTTCTTTTTCTTTTCTTTTATTCATGTATTTTTCCCCCATGCCTTGTTCCCTTGCACTAGGAGCTGAAATCGTTTTTAGAATGAATCACCAACCCACCCGGATTTTAACTTTATTTCAATGAAAGATTTAACGCCTCCACGTATTTGCGTTACCCAGAAATGGTGGTTCAGGTGATCCTTCTGGACAGACTGTAGACATACCAATAGCGTGATTCCTGTAGTTATTGCCAGGTGTGGATGACTCAGTGTTTCAAAGCGTACTCAAAGCGACGACACGTAATATTATGCTGGCTTTCTGTTTATTGTGGCTTTGTGAGTGCGTGGGAGAGGATTCTATTCTCCACATCTGCATGGCGGCTGTACGAGATATTGCTGACAGACAGCCTCCAATGGGAGACGTCGTAAGAAACGGAACTGAACAGAAAATTCGCTTCTTTCAACACATAGATTGTTGAAACGATACATAAGGATGTGAACTGTCGTTTCGTAGAATTTCCTCGCGCGAAGACTGAATCGGATTGAGACAGGTAGGTGTGAAATCATCCGAAGCATTCAGTATATAGAGCCACCACAATGTGATTGATGCGGCCGGTCACACAGACCCCACTGCTATTTCGAGCCTGGAACGACTTCTCGGCGCCAGCTTCGTCAGCTTCGAAGGGAATAATTTATTCACGAGTTCCCTCTAGATAAAGGTGTTCCAGCTACGCTCCAAACACGCGCGTTGCGTTGAAATTCTAGTCACCGTTTTCATCGGAATAAATAAGACAGAGTGTTTTTGTTGGTGCAGAGGAACAGCTTCAATGGCTTATAGCTTCACGTTCTGTCTAACTTGCACCGAATGAATGACGCATTATCGGCACAATGGAATTCAGCTATAGCACGTACGAGAAGTATATTTAACGCAGACTAACGGAGAATTGGGGCGGAGCTTCATATTTGGGGTGGAATATTCTAATTTTTCGAATATCGAGGCGAACACATAAAATTTCGATTGGAAATCTGAACCGAATATGAACTTCGGTATCCGAATTGCGAATCGAATGCCTCTTTCTAACGGAATATCTTCGAATAGTTACCTTTCCTTGGCAAACTTCACTTCTGAGTCAGTTCCAGGAAGTACATTGGATTCTCGCACACCCAGGAACCGCTCACCTCCTCCTATCCCTGACAAACGGGGGGAAGCGTGTCCTTTCAAGTGTCCCGCTTTTGGTGGTTCTGGGCGCTCGGGTGAAAAGAGCATTTGGGGGATATGGGCTCACTGCTACCCGTGTACCCAGATCAACCGAAAGCCCAGAACCTCAAAACTTGTTTTCGGATAATATGAGCGTTTGTTTGATTTGGGACGTCGGTAGAAATGGGCATTTGGATGATATGAGGTCTAACCGAAAACCGTTTGTCCTTAAACTCTTTCAGCTTGGCAATAAAACCTCCCTTATCACAGGTGGCTGTGGCACAGAAACCGGTTATTCCTGTAGACTGCATTCAGTGCGACAACCAAGCTGTCGACCATCTCCTGGCGAACAGCTTTAAAATGGCGCGCACCAGATAGCTCATAAGCGGATTCTGCATGGATTCACGCTTTGTGGGGGGTGGAACGAGGACTATGACTTTAAAGTAGGCTCCACCCATGAGACGGCGAAAGATCAGAAAATGTCCAAACTCGCCCAATAAGTGGCCTTGGAGCACAGACATGCCCTCGAACAATGTCTCACGTGCAGTCACAATTACAGCATCGGCGTCGTCCGCATTAGCTTGTCCGCCCAAAACTTTCTCATCCGTAGCATTGAGGAGCATCAACCCGCCAGTTTACAACCGCTATCGATGGAAAGTGCGATAACTGACGGAGCCGGCAATCACTTCAACTTCTATCATGAAAAGGCGAATATCGGCAGAACTTTGCTGGACGAATTTCATCGACTGTGAAAGCACCGCCACAAGCGCTACGCAGTCCGTGGAACAACCAGACAAACCCCACTCGTTGTCGATGCGTTGTGGTCGCGTAACCGTGCTTGTGAATTTTTAGATTTGGTTTTGTGTTCTTCCTTTTCTTTTCTTCTCTTCCTTTCCTTTTCTTCCCCGTTTATCCTTTTCTCCGCCTTTCATTTCTTACCTTTTCTTCCCAGTCGTTGACGCTCGTAGCTCCGAATGGACGCTCCGTACGGTTCCACGCACAAGACATTACACACGACGAGGTGTCCTCCCCAAGACATCACTCCTATGTCTCTCCAGGACGTCCATCAAGAGGAAGAGACCGATACAAGTCTTCGGCTTCAGGTGCCGCTGTGGGGCGCGTCGCATTGGCAAGGGCAACCGAAAGGCTGGAACTGCCATTTACCTACGTGCCTGAGTACTGGCTACACCACGTGAACTCACCCTTCTTCCTTGTGACGTCCTCGGAGAAATTTGTGCCGTGCATCTTCCCACAACGCTCGTGGTGGCAGTGTGCTAACTCCTCTCTTCGCGCGGCGCAGGAACGCGTCCGCGACTTTATCGTGTGCGTACTCGCACCTTACCGCACGCACCAGCTTCTCGTAGTCGGAGACTTCAACGTTCACGTTTCACTGGCCAAGAACACCACCTTCCGAAGTTCGTATGTCCAAACACCTGGACCTTCCGTTGTGCACCGACACTAGACGTGGCTGATGAATAGACTTGGTGTTCCAGAACAGCCCCCTCGTTCAGGACACCATTCACCTCGCTCACCATTTCGACGACCCCACAAATCAATATCGTCTACAAGCTTTCATCCGGCCCCATTTCACCACACGTGCAGCTGAAGCTTGAATTTCGCACTACGCGAGCCATAACCATCCTGTCATTTTGTTCATTCCTGTTATTTTTTTATTCTGTGAATAAATGACGCTACGGATATTCGTGATACAGGTGTTAGAATGTTCCAGACAGATACTCTTTCCTGGCTGCCTGTGAGCCGGGTTTCTTTTTCTTTTTTGTGTCTTTTTCATTTATTTATTTATTTATTTTTGTTTTATTTCCTTTTCTTTTTATTTATTGATTTGTGTTTTATTTGTTCTCTCTTTATTTGTCCTCAACGAAAAGAGTAATATATGCACTCATTTTGGTAAATAGTATTTATTGATATTGCGTAAAATCTATGGAATCAGACCGCGGTCCCGTTGACATCGCTCCGTTATATATTTCGAGAAAATTTTGACTTTATTTCCCTCAGAAAATATGTTGTGCCGAAACAGGTACGACACCATCTTGAAGTGACGTGGTCGGTGACCCGTAACTGCTCATCTACGAGGAACACTGCAGGCGTTTGGAAAGCTGCAAAATATGGTCCGCACCCAAGTGCTGCAGTGTACCAGGACCGATTGCGTTGGCGCACCGCTGCCTCCACCCTCATTTATAGTCACGTTAGTTTAGAGCTGCTGGCTGTAGAGTGTTGTACCCCTCCCTTTGTTTCTGATTGCTGCTAAATATATGGATGGCCTGAAAAGCCATCTTAGAATGAATATATATAAGATCATAGTCTGAGTATCACAGACGGTACTTGGCTTTGTATTTCTGGCATATCTAGCGGGATGCCACGTAATTATTGCTTCCATGGGAACTTCATAGAGGTCTTATTCTTTTAGTCTTGATCTTGTGGGGGCAGTTCTTCCCACGGTTTGATGTGGTTTATCGGCTCCTCTGCTCGACAATGCCTGGTTGTTGGACAGTGCCTACCTTCTCCACGGTGCAGAAGAAGATCATACGGAAGCACGTTCTCGCATAGCTAGCAGTGCACCAAACTGCTTCCTTCTCTGTTGTGGTCTCATTTACGTCACGCTAACAGCGAGATTATATTGAAGATGAGGATTGGGGAGTTTAATCGCCAGGGGGCGATACCCTAACCGCACCGGTGATGGTTGTGGTGAGGGCGGAAGCGTTGGTGGGCTTGATTTGGCCAGAGACCAAGCAAGTGTGATATAGAGAAGGGACGAGAGTCCAGTTGACTTACAGAGCCGGAGAACTCAGCTCCAGAAGGTTAGTAGTGTGGCCAATGAAGAAGAGAGAATGTGCCAAACCCTCTTGAGAACCACAGTGACGGCACCTGGGAGAGTCAACTTGTCTCAAGCGGTAACGATCTTTTCACATGGAGTCGCATTCGATGAATTCATGTAGCTCTTGACGTGAGCTGTTTCGTGGCATGCGGAAAGCGAGTGCAGCTCTGAGAGCAAGCTTAGCAACTCTCCTCAGCATACGTTTTGGGAGGGGGGGGATGTCCGTTGTTTTTTGGCGGGAAGCCAGGGGTGTAACGGGGCGTAGAGTGGAGTCGAGAGAGTATAACTTGTGCGGTGCTGCGCGCCTGCTCATTCCCCACGACACTGCAGTGCGCTGGAACCCACTGGAGAGCCTGCCCGTGACCTCTTTCTCTCACATGGCGGGAAGCCACAAACACATCCATTGTATTTTTGTTTTCATTTGCGCATTTTTTTTTTGCTTTTCGTTTTTACGTTTTTTACGTTTTTGCTTTTTGTTGTTTTTTTGCTTTTTCGTTTTGTAGTTTTTGCGTTTTCGTTTTGTAGTTTTTGCTTTTTAGTTTTGTATTTTTTACTTTTTCGCATTTTGTTGCTTTTTTGCTTTTTCGTTTTGCAGTTTTTTTGCGTTTTCACATTTTGTAGTTTTTTTTGTGTCTTCACATTTTGTAGTTTTTTTTGCGTTTTCACATTTTGTAGCTTTTTTGCTTTTTCCAGTTATGGCCGTTACGCAGAAACACACAAAAGAGAAGTCCACAAAGAGAAGAAGCGAGGACAAACGAGCTGACCACCAGGTCACTCGAAGCTGGTCGTCGTGGTGCTCCCGCCGAACCAGCCGGAAGGCGGTTCTGCCGAAGCGGAGTGAACCACCGTGATTTCCGGGATCAGGTCCTCCTCTGTGCCTTTACGCCAGCAGGAGCCCAGGATGTCTTTATGTATTACGAAGACCAATAACGCAGCGAGGGAGTACAGGCTGTAGACGAACCGGCGCCATTCGTCGGCCTCTGTGAGGGCCAGCCACATGAAGAAGACGCTGGTGGCGGCCCACAGCCCTCGGAGAGCAACGGTGACGACGTTAACGAACTTCATGTCTGCAAAAGAAATGGAGATGTTGTCAGATACTGAACTTAATTTCATTTCAAGAGAACGGTAACTTGGGAAAAATGCAGAACAGACAAGTCAGTAAATATCTGTTAAGCAAACGTCTGCAAGGAAGTCCACGGGACAACGAAGCTACAGAATTACAGATATACTAGCGCTTCGCGTTTTGCCAGACTATACCAGTTAAGGAAAAAACATAAACATTCTATTTAGGTTAAAATGCGATTGAGGTGCAGCGAAAATAACTTACCAGAAAGAGTCGCTGAGAGCAGTCAGAAAAGAGAGACCAGGGGCGCCGATGTTTGCGAACAGCAAGCGAGGACAAACGAGAGCATATTTTGCCAAAACGCATCATGCATCTCATCGTCTATGGTGAAACCGTAGTACGTTATTTCGACGCACGATGGAAACTGCAATAAAAAAGCAAATTTAGACTGTCACGTTTTCGGTTAAGCGCCGGAAAATGCTACAAAAACGTCCTTTGGTTGTTTTTCATTTTCTTTTTTTTACTAATTCGGCATGGTCCCAAAAACTCGGAACGACTTACCTTTCCGAATGGTGATACATGCCGAGAACGCCAGAAGAGGATTGCACTTTTCTTCGACCCGGGTGCCACATTTTCGTTTTTTCTTCTTCGTCTTTCGTTTTTTTCCTTCGTCCAGTTCCCAGGTGGAATAAGAGGAACACCACCGTCGGAGCCGCTTTGATCAGTGAGGTCATGAGGGTTGAAGTGTAGATGGATCCCTCCCACATAAGACAGGAATTTCTCAATGTCTTTATACCGAGCTCCTCTCCTCCAGTCACTAATGATTACAGTAGGCTATTTCTTGGAATCTATTTTAAGGTGCCAGCAGCGCAAAAAAGGGGTATAAAAGAATCAGGCACGAGCCTTTGTACGGTTCGAACCATAGAAAACTTGCGGAGAGAGGCTAGAAGAAAAGGCCGGGAGGAGGATCCGAGGAGAGCAAAGAACTTGGACGCGGCTCTTCACTCTCTCAATGTATGTGCTCGGAGGGAGCCACACCGAATCATCCGAGGAAACGTCGCGTATGTTTGGTTCGTCAAAGAGGCGAAATTCCGAAAAATTGGTGGCAATGCTTGCTCCGCTGCTTCCCTTGGCTACCGATTTTGTCACTCTCCGTCGCTATTCTCGCCAGGGCTAGAGGAGTCCTAGACCGTGTCCCCATCTGGCGTCCATGTCGCGTGTGTGTTTTCTTCCAAGTCCTAGGGTTTCAGGGATTAGGGCAATGTGTGACTGCTCCAAAAACATTTTTTGCGCTAAGTTTGGTGTATGCTCACCGTTCTTTTTTTTTTTTTTTGCATGTGCCGCGGCAACGGTAGCTGATTCCATATGGCACTGCCCTCGCCTGTACGTTGCAGTTTCGGAGATTTGTCTTGTATTTCGTTCTAGCATACTCCTTGAAGTTTCTATGCTTCGGACAGAAGTAGTAAGTACTGGACTCTCACAGTGCACAACGCTCAACTGTCCTGAACACGATTTAATTAGCAATTAGAGCTAATTGGGACCCCCCATTTCAATCAGCACCCTCCAGGGAGCCACCACACTAATTGGGGAACGTCTAACTCGTGTCCAGACCAGCTGAGCGTTGTGCACTATGAGAGTCCATAAAAATGAAAAAATTAGGCAGAAAATAAAATAAAAAGATAGAAGTAGAGTGGAGAGAAACAATTTAATCGAAAATCAACGATGCCGCGGCGAAGAAGCCGCTCCGCAACACCCGAGTGTCCAGCGCCCGCCATGTTGGTAGTTGGCACCCAGCAGTTGCAGAGATCAATGACAGGTGGCCACTTAGTTGTAAGGCATCACACCAGATGGCGCCACCATCATAGCTCTAGACGAGAAAGACAGAGAACAAGATACTACGGCTAAAACAGCACGGAGAAAACAGTACACATCGGAGAAAAAGGCTTACGGGGGGTGACCGCTTAGGCCTAACCACAGCGTCACAACACTATGCAGCTAACACAAGGCGGGAACCACTGGGCACACATCGCTAAACATCGCTAAACACAGGAACAAAAGGCTTGCTGACTGCAAAACAAGTCTAAACATGCGAGAAAAGGCTTAACACCAGCGCAGTCAAATCACTCGTTGGTCACCGCTAAACACGGCAAACATGCGAGAAAAAGAGCGCGTCAAATCACTCACCTTTTCCCAGGCATAAACGGCGAGCGCGGGGAGCATACGTCTGCTCTCTGCGACAGCAAGCCAGAAACTGAGCGAGCACGGGGAGCTCACGCCTGCTTTCCACGACAACCAGAGAGAAACTGACTGAGGCGACGCGCAGCGGCAGCTATGGATGCGCGCGCGCCCTCTGCTCCACCCCTCCGCGCATGCGCGCGCGCGCTCCTAGGGCCCTCTGCGCCGCCCGCGGGTGTTTTCAGTTTCGGCTCTCTGCTGCGCGCGCGCGCTCCTAGCGGCGACGGGTGGCTTCTGAGTTTCGGTTTCACTCTCGTTTCTTTGCGCGCGCGTTTATCTGTATAAAGGCAGCGCGCTCCGCGCTCGCGTCATCCCTACGTGAAGATGTTCAGCTACCACTCGCTACAAAATTGTTCCCGCACCCATGCTTCTTGGGAAGAAGTGGAGAAGGAATGTTTCAACAGCGAAAGTCCCCGCAACGAGCTCGTCATCACTGCTTTTCGCTACGTGATAGACATGGTAGGCTTTGGCAATATAGGAGAGATCTCGCCGGGGCCGCTGCAGGTGATGGTGCGTCGGACCTACGCCCGTTACAAGAACGTCTGCATAACGGTTACTGACGGACCCCTGGGACTGATGAGCGAATTTGTGAGCTTGTCCAACCCAGAATTCAACTACATCGCTGCAGACATCGTGGACCTTCTCGCTCGTGCCATCGCTCATATTAAGCACGCCCTGCGGAAGCAGCGACATTTGCAAGCAGTCTACATCGCCAATTTGGTCATTGATTTATTGAAATACCGATTGGTTATTGACATGCAACGCATTAAACAGTCCGAATAACTTTGACGAGACTCTGTGTGTTCTTTCACTGAAACATCTTTATTGAATACAAACAAAAGAGTTGGTCAATAGATGCCTGTACCCTCCCTCCCTTGTCTGATCATCTCGTAATGCTGCGTTCGTGAGATCAGACGTGCCAGAAAAGGGGAATCTTCATCGCAGCGCCGTCATTGCGCGGGTCACTGCACCAGCACGATGACAGAATGGTAATTCTTCTCGTACACCCATTCCGCTACCACACTGCCACGATGACCCGTGCTTCTCCTGTCTGCGAGAGAGAGAGAGAAGCATTTCTCGACTAGAACTTTTATTCTCGATTACATGCGCGTGAAGCTCTTTGTTCCACGGTTATTCGCTGCCTGACGTCGACGGTCTTGGGCTCTCTTCCGGGTTTTCCGGTGCTGCACAAAGAGGGAGTACTATCGTAATGCGATACGCGTCAAAACACTAGGAAAGCTTACCGTATTCGCAGCTCCCATAAGGGACGGAGTGTACGGCATCCACGAGATAGCGTTTGTCGTCGTAGGGGACCGAGCTCTTCTTGAGTCTCGAAATGGTGTACATTGTTTGCTTTATACTCTGGATGGTGCACTGCTTCTGAGAGACTTCCTTTTCATTGAACAGAGAATCTCGGTACACTTCGTGCAATAAATGTTTCCTCACCACGCCTTTCTTAACTCCTTTCACTCTCGCGATCTGTTTGTGTGTCCCAGCCAAGAGAATGCTGTACATTTTCGCTCGGATGGCTACGACTTCCTGAATAACTCCGCCCCCCGTCTCGTCTTTGAAGTACCCCATCTGATTTGCGTGCTCGTCGTTGAAAAGTGGATGGTCTGGCGGATAGGAAGACAGATCTAACTCACTCTCAATCTTCATCAGCTGCTCTTCCAGGCTTTCACACGTGAGAGAAAAAATTATGCTGTCCGTGTCGCTATAGATCAATTGCACTGGACATGTCAAGCGAGAAAAGAGCGACTCGTAGATGAAGCTGTACATTCGGACTTTGGATATCTCAAAAATGGCAGAGCCCACGTAAAGGGGGTGCGTGCATTTGATGCGGCGTTGTTTCATCTCGTACAAGATGCACTTGTCACTCAGAATGTGAAACTGCTGACTGTCGACGGAGCTAGCTTTTCGGAGCGCGCTTTCTTTGTCGTAGGCTATAGCGTACCTTTTCATGCGTCTCACATTTTGTATCGACTTACCGAACGTACTGTTCGACATGGTTTTGTACAGAAGTCGCTCGAATTTCGTGCTCGCGACATTCCTCAACGCGACGTTTCTCTGCACGAAGGTTCGCAAAAAGTTGTCTTGGCGGAATCAGAGGATGCTGTGAACACGTTTTATTTTGATGCCCAACCTCACGTACAGAGCGAGCAATGCATAATGAACGACGTAGCGTTCTTTGTCGTAGCACGTCAGCAAGAGTTTCGTTGTGGAAGGGGCGTTCAGCGCCAACGCATCTTTCAGGTGGCGTTGGTACGGGGAGAGTTCGTTCTCGTCCACGCACCTGTGTTCGGGTGCCAGGGGAAAATCCCTGGTGAGCACGTGCAGTTCTGCAGGATATGACGAGTCTACCACGTAGACGTAACCCACTTCCGAATCGTGAGGAATGTTGAGAAAATTGATCTCGCTCCACCTCGAAGGATCGACCCACTCAAAACCACCTGTCGGGAGATGGAAAGTCATCGCGTACGGGTACAAACTTTTCACGTCGAGGTACTGGATAAAAGTCTTTTCTTGCTGGGGATCGTAATCGTCACACCCCTCGTGATTAGCCCGACAGTATCTGTGGAAGCTGTTACAAATGCCTCCCCTGATTCCCTTCTCGATCGTTTCGTACATCTCGCGATCGCTCATGAGCTCGAGTTTGACTTTGGTGAGCTACAGAGCGCTGCTCCACGCGTAACTGGCGAGGGACACTGTGCGTAGGATATCTAACCTATCCGTCTCTAGCGCAATCTTCCTGAAATACAGTACGACATCGCGGAGCTGACAGGCGTCGAGCGCGACGTAGAGACGCGTGTAACCGCCGAGGTTCTTACATTCGAACAATTCGAAAATCTCGAGGGCGTACTGATAGTCCTCGTCCGTGATCTCTTGGTCGTTCAGGTCACTTTTGAAAGCTTCCTCTGGCGGTAGTGCGGGCAAATTGTACGCTTCGAAACTGTCGACGAAGGTATACGGGTAAATGCCTTTCCTGAGAAGGCGTCGGAAACGGTCACCATACATTTGACGGGTACAATGAAACGCGCTTTCGCACACTAACCACCAGTCTAATTCGTGCTGCGTGACGTGTTTCGTATTGCGGAGTTCGTGTCTCCTCACGTCCAAACATGTTCAAACACGTCCAAACATGTTCAGACATGTTCAATGACGTCATAGAGAGGAAGAGAGAGGAACGAGTGTGTCCAGGGGCGACTTCGACGGTTCGCTGCCCGTGTCCGAACATGTTCAAACACGTCTTATCATGTCCAAACAGGTTCAATGACGTCATAGAGAGGGAGAGGAAAAGCTTTACTATAAATGACGAAGCGAAGGTTCGATTGTCATTCTCGTGCCATCATGATCAGCTTGGTAGATCCTCGTAAGTAATACCCATGACGTCACCATCGTCGAAATGTTTGAAGAGTTTCGTTTCCAGTGTACAACACTTTTGCTGCGCGTGAAGTCGGTTTTTTCCCGCCTCACAAATTTCGGGAGATTGGCAGCGCCCGCTTCTTCTGCACCAATTGCGGTGGATTGTGGTCCAAAGGTACGCTTCCTCGTTCTTTTTTAATACGTTCTATAATCGCTCACATTTTTTTTTTCAGAGCAAAAGCATTTAACGGACCGATTGATTCGCCCGTTTGTCGGCTGTAGGACGGTACCGTTCGACGTACGTTGCGAAGGACTTCGACTATTGAAGGAAGATGGAGAAGATGGACCATCAGTGTCACTCTGCGACTGAAGAAGATTGTACATGTGTTTTTGAGATATAAAAACACGCATTTCTCACACTCCTTTCGTTGCAGATTACGAATGGCTACTGACGGGAGATCTACCTCTGGTCCTAACCTTTAAACCACCTCCGAAGACCTTCTTTTTGCGAATCGGCGATCAACTGACTACCTGTCGCTGCGGTGGACTCTGGTCGAGAAACCCCGGCCATTGGCTAAACTCGAGCCTTCGTCCGTATTTGGGCTGCCTTGCCGGCTACGAAACCAAAGCTGGAGCCTAATTCATGTGTAACGAGAAATAAAAAAAAGGTTGTCTACTCTCATTCCGTCTCAGTCATGACGCCCGAGCAGAGGTTTGCCACCTTTGTGCAAACGCAAATGTATCGGGACTTGCTGCGATTACGTGATTATATTCACGGCGATAGCTGGGAGGGAGACTTTCGCTCGATTCTCAAGACGATACCCTTATGTCTGTTCACTGTCAGTGGGAAAATTGCAAAGAAAATGAAGCGTTTCGTAGATTACAAGCTCGAGCAGTTGGAGAAGTATAGACGAGGAGAGACAGTCGTCCCGTGTCTTATCAACGCGGGTTTCAACCGACCTATCGTCCGTCGCTACTGGCTTCTCCACACATCCCTCGACGTCATGGTGCAGACCGGCGACAACGAGCGTCGTGTCAGCACGTTGGAAGATCGTCTCGCAAGGGTCTTGTGTATGTCGTGAAAAAATAAATAGTCTATTTTTACGAATCGAGTTCGCTCACGAGGAGACGTTTTATTGTTTCGTCATTCTCTTCGATGTTACAGGAAAACATGTATACACAATTTTTCAAGCTGTAGCGTTTCGACATGCGCGTGGCTACGTAGATACAAAAAAGCCCGCAGTAAGGCGAATAAGGCGATTGAATACACTTGTCGTTATACTCGTTCACTGCAGGTAAAGTCCTTCGAAGGTTTGCTTCGATGGGGGGAAGTCCGTAGCTGTCGAAAAACACGGCAGACCCGTCGTAGTTCTTCAGGTAGAGCACCCAGTGCTGTCCGCGCTTTCTTCGCTCTTCCGTATTGATGACTAAATAGCCGGGTTTGCGTAAAACGAAGGCTTCGTCGGAAGCGCAAATGCCTCTCAGCATGGAGGAAGCGAGTGGGTTCAGGGACACGAGTTCCAAGGTGTCGCTCTCGTACATCTGTTCTTATGGGAAAGTGACCGTACGGTACTTGTCGACGCACATGAGCTTGGGACACTCGGAAATCAACAGGACGGTGACCGCGTGTGGAAGGGCTTTAGCGAAGCGTAATTGCAGGCGAACGTTTCCTTTTCGCCACTCGTTCAAATGCGAAGGAGAAGAACACTTGTCCACGTCCAAGTTGAAGTAGAGAAGGAACCCGTTCGTTTTAAATCGCTCGTAGCTATACTTGAAATGTTTCTGAAATGAAATACTTGAAAGTAGGGAATTTTGACGAGGTCGTTCTGAAAGTCGAACTCGGCTCGCACTTGCTGGCCGTCCACGGAGAGCATCGAATGAGACAGGTCGTAATGACAGAATTTGTAGGGGTTCGATTGGATGTCGCCGAGAAAGTCGGACGTGGCGAGCAGGACGACGCATAATTTGGAAGGTACCCTTTCGGGGTAAACGTTTTCAAAGTGGTCGTCCAAGCTCCCGGCACTCAAGCTCCGCACCTTGGTTTCCAATCCGCGTAACACGTAGATGGCCGGCGTGGATGGCCGCCGCTCGTATTCCAAAAACAGGGAAGGTGCCAGCGTCACCTTTCTCAAGTGTAACGTCATTTCTTTAATGTCCACCTCGTAATTGTACGTTTTCTTGTCGTTTGGGATCGATATGAGTTCCGGCAGGTACAGTATGGTACGGCAGGTACCATCAGGCGCGGCTGTTGAAACAGGTCGGTATTGATCTGTCCGACCAGGTTAAAGTATTTTCCACCCTTTGTCGCTTCGTAACGTTGTTTCGGACCGCGAGAGGAGACGTCGTAATCGTTCTTTAAATGTTCGTCGTCCTCGACATAGAGTCCAGCCGCGTGCACTGTTTCTTGAGCCATGGGCGTGGAATGAAGGACGACGTCCAAAATAATCCTGTAGGTGTACAACTCGTTCGAACTGACGAGCTTGTTGTTCGCATAAACGGTGACCGTCTTAAACATGCCGCTCAACAGATGGTTTATTGTGAAAACGACATCTTTCTCGTCCATTTCTTCCCCGTCGTCGCGAACAATGCGCACGGTCAAAGACACGAAACTGCCGTAGCGATCCAAGTGTGCCCTTTGCAAATTTTGAATAGAAAATTCGATCACGGAATAATTTACTCCGTTGAGAGGATAAAAGAGTTGGTACGAAGTATCTTCCACGCCGTATTGAATGGAAGGGGGTTCGAGTATCATCACATCACTCGTTAGACAGATCGGCGTCTGTATTTTTCCTTTCGTTGACGTCATGATGGACGGAGCGCGCGCAGCGGATGTGTGACCTTCACGGCGTACCAAAGATATCTGCAGGTGCGTCGTGTGTCGGCGCCTTTTGTTGTCGTTTGCGGCGTTTCTTCCCATTGTTGTTTCCAGAGCCCTCCATGGAATCCAGCACGTCTGTCCCTGTTGCTATGGCCGTCTTTTTTACTGCGAGCGATATTCCTTCGCCTTCGGTCAAATTCCGCGCCAAGCGCTTCAACGTTCTCTTGCCGACCGGTTTTATTTGCTGCCAGATGGGAACGATAAACTTGGATATGTTGCTCAACACACCGCCCCCTCGTTGGGAAAGGGGTCCCGTGTACACGGGAATTATTTTGGGAGAATTACAGTACATATTTGAAATGCAACGTTAGATTGGTTCTACCTTTGGACCGCAACGGCAAACATCTTCCCGTTTTGTCCGCGAGAACGATCATCACTGAGGGAATTTCGAATTGAGACAGGTACTGGATGTTATCTAACGTGTAGGTGACGACGTGCATGTCTTCTCGTAATAAAAGGGTAGTATTTTTAATATCGTTTTTTTCCCCACGTACGTGGGTTCCACGATATCCGTGTAGACGATTATGTTGTGAAACGGGGTTCCAGGAGTACCTCGACGGAGCTCGTGGCATCCTCCTCCTCCCCCGTGAACACGGTACGCGATTCGAAGCCCAAAAGCACGGCCAGGTACTCGGAAAGTCTTAGGGTGGAGGTGCCCTCGGAAAGCCGAATTTTACATTTCTGTTCGGTTCCGTCGAAGCTGAAGTGCGCGCGTTCGCCTACGCGCTGGTTAATCGCATCCAGAAGTGCTTTCGGCGTCGCATAATAGCCGGGAGGCAGATGTACTTGCAATGATGGAGGAATTTTCGTCTTGATTGTGAAAGAAAATTGGCGTGCTACGGGGAGAGAGACGCGTAGTGTTTCTTCGTGTCCCTCGACGGGTGTGAGATGTAGCAGCTTGACAAAGGGTTCCGGTATGTGCAACCCTTTCGACGTTTTCAGAGAGTAGACGTTATCCGCGAATTCTAGCGAGGCGTCCAGCTTGTGCGTCTGGAAATACTTGTTGAGTGTGTTCCGTAGGGACGTGGTTTCCGAATTCAGACGTCGCTGAAAGCGACGGGTGCGACGTGCTCCAATAAGATCGAGATGGCTTCGCGTTCGCTCAATTTGGGAGGTTTCACCGCACGACCTGCTTTGCGGGACACTAGCAAGGCGTCGAGCGGCTGTGCGAGCCGAGGGTCTAATTTCACGGCTTTCACGTCCACGGGTAAGACGAAGTCGTATCGCGATTTATTGTACGTACGCAAAAGAAACGTTGAATTCCGAAAGGGCTTTTCCCAAATCCCTCTAGTGATCCGAGATGACACGAAAAGTTCTGCCGGCTACCACCGTGTCCTCGAAAGAAACCTCGATTTTCGCATCTTGCCTTTCGTACCCGATATTTAAAAAATGGTTACTTATGCTGAGATCCATCAGACCGACTTTATGCCGATTCGAGAGCTGAAGCGGACTATCGAAAGCTACCGTGAAGGCGTTGAGTTTATTCGAGGGAAACTTATCCATGGTGGCATTCGAGAGCAGGTTGACGTAGATGTCTGACGTCATTTCCCAATCTTGACCACGTCGCTGCTCGGAACCCAACTGTCGTGTTCTTTGTCGTAACCGAACCAGCGAACCAAGGAGAAGCTCTGACCGTTCACTTGCTTCTTTCTCAGCACTTTCGTTACTGGCCAAGGCTGACTGGCATCTCGGGTTACGACGAGTACCTCCTCCGGGTAGAAAGATCCGTCCACTTCCTTACCCCGGTAATCTTCCAGGTGCACGATGGGAGGGGAGTTGTTTCTCAGGCAGGAGACGGTGAAAATCTGAGGCGACCAACTCCCTTCCGAGCTCTTATGAAAACCTTTTCTGTGTAGTAGGACCCTCACTTTATCCCCCACTTTGAGCTTCTTTTTCACGGAGGGTACGACGGGCTTCCCATTTATCTTATTGAACAGATCCAATTCGTTTTCGGGCGTGACTTCGGACGGGCTGATGCCCAAAGTCCTGTGTTTGGTGTTGTTGTAGTCGCGCATGATCTTGGGAAGCGTGGCAACGAAGTGGTATTTTCCCGTTACTTTAAAATAGCGGAATATTCTGTCGCGTAAAGTGCGTATCCCGCGTTCAGCCTGCGATGCTTTGATTACTGGAGAGAAGGTCGAATACATGTGTACCTTCTTTCGTGAGAGATACTCCTTGACGGTCTTGTTGTGGAATTCCCCTCCTCTGTCGCAAAAGATGTGTGTAGGTACGGTACCTCCCGGGAAAAGTCTTATCATGGCCCTTTTCATTTCGGCGGGGCACTTCGTCTTTAGCGGAAGGGTGCGCAGAAAGCGGGAGGGGGAATCGATTGCCACGAGAATGTAGCGGTAGCCACCGTTGAATCTCTTGTATTTTGAAAAATCGGCGATGTCCATTTGCCACACGTTGTTGATCTTGAGTGCGATGATGCATCTCCTATTAAACTTTCTTCTGACCGGATGGTGGAGCGTGTAGGCATCCAGCTTTCTGAGAATGGTGAGAGCTTTCTTTTTGCTCAAGTGACGCGCTTTTCTATAGCGTTCCTCACCCCCCAAACCACCCGCTGGCTTTTCATATCCCTCCATATGTCACGCAATGGAGGCCTGCTGCTGCTGCTGTTGAGGCTCGCGAGATTTGGGCAGAGAAATCAGACGCAATAGTTTCGAGACTTTGGGGAACCAGGAAGGTTTCTTTCCCGTCTTACGTTGCAACAAATAATTGACGAGTTCGTAAACGGAGGAGTGTCTGATGGGCTTGCCCAACACGGAGACACAACCCTCGCAATCCCAGGAAAGAACCTTCTTTAATTCCGAGACGACCCTTTCCGCTTCCTCTTTGTCCACCTCTGGAGAGAGGAGCGAACAGTCAAAGTTGTTTGTAGCGTCGGACGCCTTGTTTTTATTGTCGTAGGGGTCAAATCCGTACTGCTTTAGTATGCGATACAGTGCTTGCAGTATGAGTTTCACTTTGACGTCGTCACCCTCCTTCGAGGAAAGAATGTTTCCGATAGAGGAGGAGGAGGTGGTCACTTCAATTCTCTTGGCCATTGGCGAAAAGGTTCAGCACGGCGGAAAGCAGGATAGGATCGAACCACCGACGAAAGAACGCCCTGTCCTCGCTGCTGAGACAGATAGCGCTTCAAACGTTGCGGATTCTTGTGAATCTTTTTGTAGGCGAGTGGTCGTAAAAAGAGTTTGTGCTTCTTCAAACGCGCGAACGTATCTGGAGCTAGAGCCACCTTTCCGTTCAATACATTGAGGCAAATTTCGGAGAGGTGTTTCATGTCGGACGAGGACAAACGTCTCAAGATGTTGCGACGTCTTGAGACGTCCATCTTTCCAATCTTTTTCTCCACTTTTCCGACTCCAATCTTTTTCTGCCAAATAGCTTTTCCGAAATGTTCCATCTGGTGCACGCTGCACACGGTGCGCCACAGGACGACGTAACTGGCGTTGTAGGATATTGTTCTAAAATGGCTACTGTCGAAAAAGATATTTTGAACGAGTAAGAAGATCGACGCGTTGGTGTGGTGTGAACCCCGAATGAAAAGATCGGTCACCTCCTTCAAGGAACCGGCGTCGGTCATGTGATCGTCGACGACGATCAGCGGAGCGCGCGACGTGTCCCACTCTCGCGGTAGCTCCTTGGTAAATTTTATGGAGTCCCCGAATTCGTCCTGCATGCTCGGCGAAGCATATTTCTGCATGTAGAATATTTGTGACGGAGGCTTATCCACCACGTCGTTCAGGTGTTCCTCAGCATGTTAGCAACGAAAGTAGATTTGCCGCACATGGAGGGGCAGCGAAAGGGATGATGGAAACGAAAAGGTTCGGGGGAAGACATGTTGCGAGCGTACACGTTGCACGAAGAGAAAGAAGAGACTGAGACTCGAAGAGAAATGCATCGCTTTTATTTACACGTCGTCGTCGTCGTCCTCTACATCGGAACTGCGTTCCCAATACAGATTATCCAGGCTAAAGTTGGAATTCTTTTTTGACAGTCTGTCCGCCGCTAAGATGCGGTCGAGCGTCTTCATCTTATCCTGACACATTTCTTGACGCGCTTGCAACCATTCCAGGCGGTGGACTTGAAAGGCTTCCTCCACGATGCCGCGAATCAATTCGCTAAGTTCTTCGTTTTTTGTCTTTTTCTTGCGACGACAAGAAACGCAGGAGAATAAACCACAAATGGCATTTTCAACGGATCGGTCAGAATGATGACGCGAGCGCGGCGCGCGCTGCATTTATACAGATAAATGCGCGCGCAAAGAAACGAGAGTGAAACCGAAACTCAGAAGCCACCCGTCACCGCTAGGAGCGCGCGCGCGCGCAGCAGAGAGTCGAAACCGAAAACATCCGCGGGCGGTGCAGAGGGCGCTAGGAGCGCGCGCGCGCATGCGCGGACGTGTGGAGCAGAGGGCGCGCCCGCATCCATAGCTGCCGCTGCGCGTCGCCTCAGTCAGTTTTTCTCTGGCTGTCGTGCAAAGCAGACGTGCGCTCCCCGCGCTCGCTCAGTTTCTGGCTGGCTGTCGTAGAGAGCAGACGTGTGTTCCCTGCGCTCGCTCAGTTTCTGCCTGGCTGATGAGCAGTCGCCGCGGGGGAAAAGGTGAGTGATTTGACGCGCTCTTTTTCTCGCATGTTTGCCGTGTTTAGCGCTGACCAATGAGTGATTTGACCGCGCTCGTGTTAAGCCTTTTCTCGCATGTTTAGACTTGTTTTGCGGTGAGCAAGCCTTTTGTTCGTGTTGACGCATGTTTAGCGATGTGTGCCCAGTGGTTCCCGCCTTGTGTTAGCTGCGTAGTGTTGTGACATTGTGGTTAGGCCTAAGCGATCGCCCCCCGTAAGCCTTTTTCCTCGTATGTTTGCCGTGTTTAGCGGTGACCAACGAGTGATTTGACCGCGCTCGTGTTAAGCCTTTTCTCGCATGTTTAGACTTGTTTTGCGGTGAGCAAGCCTTTTGTTCGTGTTGACACATGTTTAGCGATGTGTGCCCAGTGGTTTCCACCTTGTGTTAGCTGCATAGTGTTGTGCCGTTGTGGTTAGGTCATTGCCATTTTTACCTGCCGCTAGTATCTTGTTCTCTGTCTTTCTCGTCTAGAGCTATGATGGTGGCGCCATATGGTGTGATGCCTTGCAACTACGTGGCCACCTGTCGTCGATCTCTGCAACTGCTGGGTGCCAACTACCAACATGGCGGGCGCTGGTCACTCGGGTGTTGCGGAGCGGCTTCTTCGCCGCGGCATCGTTGATTTTTGAATAAATTGTTTCTCTCCACTCTATTTCTATCTTTTTATTTTTTATGACCACGATTATCCGGAAACGCACAGGGTGGTCTGGGCGCGAGATAGACGTTCCCCAATTGGTGTGATGGCTCCCTGGAGGGTGCCGATTAATGTGGGGGGTCCCAGTTAGCTCTAATTGCTAATTAATGGCGTCCAGAAGCCTTGTAGCGTTTCCGGATAGTCGTGGTCATTCATTACTACTGACAGATTGCAAAGTTTTGCATCTATTTCTGTGCGCAAACGTTTTCATATACAGAGAATTACGATATTTGGCAATAAGTGTCTAATGTAGTCTGACAATCAATAAATATATATATATAGATGTCGAAAAACGCCAGTCGGATCTACCTCGGAGAAACTTAAGCGTTTTCTACTAAATTCTATCTCAACCTCTTCTTCGACAGTGGGAACTGTGTCAGCAGCCATACCACGTTTCCTTACAATCTTCTCGCCATGTTACAGCTCCTGGTCCACTCACACTTGTATCCAAGCGTCCTGAATGTTCCTTTTTTCCCAAATTCATCGGCGTCGGTTCAGCAATGCCTCGAGTGCAAGGGAACGGAGAAAGCAAAGGCACCTTGCTACACGAGCCGGATATCTGCATCGACCCCTGCTCCAATCAGTTACAGAAGAACATCCAAAAACGATTACGTCATTCCACCAGTTCTCTACTGACGGCTGTCACCACATGTTCTTCGTCAGTGGGAGCGGTGTCAGCACTGTGCTATCCTCCGTCCACAAACCCCAGGGGTGGATCCGAATCCCACCTGCCGTAACCCCAAAGAGGACAGACACAGCAACTAACCCAGGCAGAAATCTGGAATGGGACCATTTCAAAATGTTTTAACGAACTGGTCGCACTCTGGTAATGGTCCCACTCTGGTCCCACCCTAGTAATGGTCCCACTCTGGTCCCACTTGCCAAGTGGTCCCATGGGGGACCAGTTCGTTAAACCACTTCAGAATGGGACCACTCTGGAGTGGGACCACTTCAAAGTGGTTTATTGGACAGGTCCCACTTTGAGTGTGTCCCACTTACTGACTGGGACCAGTTGAAAGTGGAACCAGCTTCACGATGGTCCCACTTGAACTGGAACCAGTGGAATTGATCCAGTGGTCCCCTCTGGCTAAGTGGTCCGGGATCCGGCCACTTAGCAGCTGGGGCCACTGAATGCATGACTGAAAATAATGCGTAGAAATGCACATATTACTGAATTAAATACCGTTTATTCTGCTAAAAGCATACACTGAGCAGAAAGAAATAATCAATACATCTCTACATGTACATACCACGTAGTATAAGTCTGATCACTCACTGTGTCTTGACAAAGCATATGCCTGACTGTGCGATGCGCTCACGGACTAGAGGGAGTTTTCGTTCGTTGGCCACCTCACATCTTGTAATTTCTTAGAGAAGATGACAGATGACACTCCTGTTTTCCATGCAGGTCGCGACACCCCCTTCCTCTTCACCGTACGTTCGGAATCTTCTTATCCTGTTTCTCTTCCAAGTTCCACCTAAGTTTCTAAAATGAAACATGTATTTAATAGCAATCAAAACATCGCGGTCATCACTCATACCTGCAAATATTCGCGACGTGCAGTCCGATTGGCGTTTCACAGTGCGTTTTGCCCCTACGCCGTTTAGGTCTTCTTGGCGTCAAAACTCTTCCGGGAAATCGACAATGTGTTGCACAGGAACCATTGTCATCGTATTGTCTTACAAAGCCCACTAAAACACACGTAAATACTGCACAGGAGATACACCATCCTTGCGACGGCAACTGAAGACCAAACCAACTTGCTGCGACGCGTTCAAGCGTTCAAGCTCTCCAACCAACTGCCATGCCGCCATGCCACCTCCCACTCTCGCCCTCTGCTCTCCCTCTCGGCTCTCGCTGTTTGAAGTTTGAATTTGTAGCCGCCGTAGCGTCTCCACATTGCATCAGCCTCTGCAGTTACCTTTTCTTTTTTTTTTTTCGTTGTCTTTCTTCTAGTTATTTAGCTTAATTTTTGTTGTTGTTGAGATGTATTTTTTACCTTTCTCTGGTACTTAATGTGTTATGATATGCACCTTCAGATGAGAATATGTGCTCGAATTGGAGTTACAGGGATACAGCATATATTTGATCGCAGACGCACGCACCTGGATAAACAGCAATAAAAAGAGATCATGCATGTGCTAAAATAGATCAGAGTAATAGACCAAACAAAACCAGAAGGATATATGGCGAGTGTGGACAAGATGAAATCTCAAAGGGGAAAGCTGGGAAGCTGCCCAACTTGGAGCCTCAAGTGACCATTCTGGGAACAAAATGGTACCTGTGAGGCTCCAGCTGGAAGTGCTGGAACCATCTGAGCCCAAAATGGAACCCGCTTAAAGCCAGAGTGGGAACCACACACCACTTTGGCACCCTTCTGGGCCCAGAATGGAACCCACTTAAAGCCAGAGTGGGAACCACACACCACTTTGGCACCCATCTGGGCCCAGAATGGAACCCGCTTAAAGCCAGAGTGGGAACACTGCACCACTTTGGGACCCATCTGGGCCCAGAATGGAACCCGGTTAAAGCCAGAATGGGACCACTAACGCCACTTGGGGACCCATCTGGGACCAGAATGGAACCCGCTTAAAGCCAGAGCGGGACCATTAATACCACTTGGGGACCCATCTGGGACCATTCAACTGCAAATGGAACCACTTGGGGACCATTCGGGAACCAGTCCTGATTTCTGCCTGGGAATGAACGAAGAACAAGCTTATTCGCTTACATCAAGAGCTGCCGTACGGTCTGCTTCCCGGATTCACAACTAAGTGACTGTCTGACAGTGTGATACTGCCGCACCAATGAATCCCTCTCCCAGAGCGCTCGCTCTTTTATCACCCGTGCTATGACCCAGATCTCAACTGGAAGTTGCCAGGTTACTTGACTCCCCCCCCCCGCCCTTGAGTCAAATCTGAGCGGGCGGGGGGGGGTGTCACTGATGAGAGGCCGTGCCTGGTTCCGCCATCTTGTTCAGGAACAGCATCCGATGCTGCGGCGTTCAACCAGGACAGTCGCAACACCACTTTCAAGAGGAAAGGTGTTACTGGAATGAACGTGGCAAAATTACTACGTCATCCATATCAACCATGGAGAAGTTGTACTTCGGATCGCCGAGCACCTCGTCCATGATTCGCCAAAAAAAAAAAAAAAAAAAAGAAACGAGTCATTGAACAGTCGATAGGGAAGCCGGACAGATTCACAGTGTCCTCTATATGACAGGGAAATGGTGTCTTTTCGATGTCGTATCAAATGCTACCGACATCCGCAGGAATCCTCAACTAGAGTCCAAGATTGCAAACGGACAGGCTGATCCCAACGTGTACATGATCGTGTCTATTGAGGGAGATGGATGGGAATCTCTTACCACACCTCATACAACCGGCGGTGGCCGCCGCACATCTTTGCGGCTCCATCTTTCTTTGGAGCGAGCACCAGTCCAGGGTGTCGAACCGAAACATTTCTTGTTCCGGTTATATCATAAACGATCCGGTACCAGTTCTGCTCCGGAAGAAAAAAATAACGGTGCATACCGGTTTTAACCGGTTCCGTTTCTGCTGGGAATATTCATCTGCAGAATGAAAAAATAATGTTTTAAAATGTGAACCCGTTTATTCTGCATACATGGTATTTAATATTAATAGACAGCCGTGAAATTTAATACTAATAAACAGCTGTGAAATTGGTAGCTCCTATAGTTGCTGCAGGTTTACTCTCTGTTCAAATAGGCTTCCTCCTGTCTTGAAGCGCATGCTACAAACGGACTTGTATGTCGTGATGTTATACGTAAAGTACTTTCTTGCTGAGTTGGTGCGATCGCGTCCCATTCGAATGTCTGTTGCTACTGTCTAGCCAGCAAGCACCACCGCACGAGTACGACGCAAATCGAGGAACACTTTCATTCACAAACGCGCTCGACGGCTCCGTTTTATTTTCTTCGTGTCCTGTGTCCACAAAAGAGTTGTCACTTCGCACGGGCTTGCCCTCGTGTATACGTAAACGTATTCAACTTAGCTGCTCTCAAACAAGCGACGCGTTGCGCGACATTACCGATAGAGAAGCCGTTATGCAGCCCCTTTGGGTCGCTGTTTAGTTGAGGAAAGTTTGAGGGGATCCAATTAAAAATGGTGAAATATAAATATTTTTTTGTTCTCTCCGACACCCTGAACACCACAGTGTGTGCAAAAATACTCCAAAAGCTGGGAGACGAAATAACTAGACAGAAAGCGGAAGACCAGTCTGGAGTAGTCTACAAACTCCAATGCCAAGACTGTGACACGTGCTACATTGGCGAGACAGGCAGGAAACGGAACACTCGTTTCAAAGAACATAAGCGGGACATAAGGAGCGCGACGCACGCCACACGGTTTAAGATGGAGATTACAGAACATTGTTGGGACACAGGACATTTTTTCGATTTCGACAACGCAGTGGCCTTGGCTCGAGAACAAAGATTGGGACACAGGAAGCTTCTAGAGTCTTGGCACATACGCGGTGACCCCCAGTGATGGCCACTAACTACTTCTACAGTAGTTTAACTATAACTACTAACTACTTCGCGATGGAGTAGTTTAACTAGTAGTTCAACTACTTTTCAAGGGAGTAGTTAATTCTACTTCTTTAACTACTGCAATGTAGTTTAACTACACCTATAACTACTTAATGTTGTCCATTAACACCAATCCCTTGTAGTGTTCTTGGGCTCCTAAATATGAATCACAAGCAATGATAAACTTTGGCTCAAGCCACTGCTACGACCGTGAAATACAAAGCTTGCGGCGGGATTCTTTCTGTGCCTACGTGATAAGCTGAGTTGCATAATTATTTCACAGCAAATGAGGCTTCACTGGACAACGGTGTTGCGGATTTAAATCCGGGGATTTGATTTAAATCCATCAAGGGGCTCGTGGATTTGATTTGGGATTTGGTTTACGGGGAAAATATGGCGACGATTTGGATTTGGATTGACTCACGTTTTTGACAGATGATTTGGATTAAATCACGTTGTTGTTTTTTTCTCGACGGAATTGGATGTGTATTTGGTCAAGCTCCTGAAGGGAAATGGTTGGATTTTGACTGCTACGAAATTTGACGTTGACGGGCGGGCAGATTCTTTGTCAGTCGTATCTGAGGCCGTCTCTGTAATTACATTTTTACAAGACATTTGGCTGAATTGCATTTCACATATGTTTACACAAGATGCAATGCGACTCTTAATGAGGAGAAGGTCTAAAAAGTGTTTGGATTTGAGATGGCTTGCCTTGCATACTGCCATCTGGGTCCCCAATGTTCCGCTAAAGTTGTGTTTAGTTTAAAAAGAAATGCCACGATTTTTTGATTGCGTGAAGCAGTATACGGACACGGTTTGTAGACTGCTTCAAGTTTAAGAGCTGGTTTGTCTGTTAGACAGACCACCTCTAAGGCCTATAGCCATCTTTCCTTCCGAGCACTAAAGGTACGTCATGCAATACTCTCACACATAATCACGTGGGCAGTTCGATGTCTAATTCCTAACGGTATCACAGCTTTCTATAATTTCTTAGAAATGGAACGCATTTGAGAAAGCGCACCACTGGTCCACCGAGCTCAGACAATGTACGTTCGAGAAAAGGACTACCATACACGTATTTTGTCTGTTTTATTGGCTCTGAACTGCGACTGATGTCGCGTTCTGGTGTCCCAGAGATTGCCAAAATAAGTCCCGAAATGTCCACATGAGAACCAGTCGGATGAGGTCATTGTGTCCAGGAACAGGAATGTGAATGTTGGTTGCTCTTTTTCATAGAGGCTTGCTTATGGTTAACTTGGTGCCACCGCAGAACTCTTGCCGCAAAAACGAATGACGAAATCCTCTATTTAAGCGAGTGTACAGTAAAGGATGTTGTTGTTTCCCCTCTCTGCTATTGAATGTCCGCAGTGGCCCGCTACCCGCTGCTTTCGGAAGTAGCGAAACATGTATTTGCAGTACCTGCAAGTTCTGGAGCAGTTGTACAAGTGCTCTTTGCAGCCAGCCTGATCAAGACCGCGAAAAGAAACAGGCTGCATCAAGCTACATTGGAGCAGCTGGTCTTTCTAAACAAGAACTTGAGAGAATAAGCCCAGCAAACCATCAATATCCCACAGACCTCCCAAATTGGTCTCACACGTCACAGATGTCACGCGTATCCTCACAACGTCCGCTGTATATCCACCATGAGACGTCACAAATATCCCCCAGTGAATATTCTGTGGATATACTACGAATATCACAACAATGACATTTCTTTACCTTACAAGGATTTATTGTGTCGATAACAGCCATTTCCAGCATTCTCAGACGTGGCAATTTCATTTTTTGCATAAAAAAGGTTATAACTATCCTTAAATAAATCACTTAATCACTTCAGACATGTACAACAGAACAAATAAAAAACGCTCTCACAGAATAAGCTGCTAGTCAACACCGACTGTTGGTGTAACGCAGAATGCACGTTGTCTAATTTTGACAAATGTTGAGCAATGTTGTATGTAGATAGATAGTGCTGAATCAACGCTATTTCAACTGTACCTGGTCAATGGTGGATTGTTAACAAAAAGAACAACGTTGATTTTCCAAGAGCCACTCAACTAAAGATTTACGCAGCAAATATTTGCGTGGGTTCTACATTGTACCTTCAACATATTGTCAACTTTTATCACTAACGGAAAAGTCGTTACGTCTTTACTCAACATACTGCGCACCCAATTTGTTCATGTGCCGTTCGCATGTAGAGGAAGGCCTGTTTGATGTGGTACTTATCTCACTCTTTCCTCATAATAATAATATTGATTTTATACCCTCATATCCATACCTTTTCTAATCATATTTGTAACGACTCATCACGTATTGCACCATAGTCAATAAACAAGAGAGAGAGAGAGAGAAAAAAAAACATATTTTACCTTTTCCACGGGAATTATAATGATCGGTCACGTATGTTGAGGGATATAACAAGAATGAAGTTCCCAACAAGCGCGAGCCGAAGCGTAACGACGTCTGCCTCATCGCCATCGACATTCTCCAACCGCCGTTTCAAACAGGCGAGGCGCGTCGTCGTAGCGGCTCGGTAGGATATGACATGTTACACGAACGGGTCTTTGGAACCCCAGCATCATGCATATTTTGTACAGGAATCTCGGGAGCATCGAGGCAGTACTGGCCAGTACGTCGAACAACTACGTTGTGCATAACAACGATTGCCGTGGTGTGCGAGAGCTAGCGTTCCTTTGTTCTCCGGCTTTGCAGTTAAGGTGAGTTCGTTCTTCCTTTTGCCTCACTGAAGATTTGTGCGTTGTTGTTTTTTCAACAATCACAGGTGTGGATCAATGACAGCTTTGTATCTGAGTAAACAGCAGTAGTTTGCTTTACCTGCGGAGTCTGGGGCGTATCACTGACGAACTCATGCGAACGGCGGAACTGTGTGAGATTGTGTGTGTACAGGTACAAAGTGCAAGTCGAATTCTTCACATCTCTTTGATTGGGGATGATGAAAGCAATAGTGAAGCAAATTCTATTAACTATGCACAGCCTGCTAGTAGATAAGCTTGGCTCAGCTACAGTTGTCTTTCATATAAAGGATAGCAGTTATGTTTTCACGTTTGACTGCACTGTTTTTCAAAGTTCCTTGTTTTTTGCATGACCGCTTATCTTTCTTAAATGTCACATGGACGCGATGTGACTCTAGATTAATAAAACATGACTGTTTTACAGTATCCACACACAACCATGGATACCCTCACACATGTGTAAAGTTACTGGTATCTCTACGACACTGAAGAGCCAGGCATAAACCGGAAGACGTCGCTTGGGTCTGCCAGTGATTAGGCTGCTTCCGCATGTAGACATCTATACTGCAAGAGAAACTGCGGTAAGTCACTGTCTTGCATTTGTTCCCACTTTTTGCAGAGTGTCTGTTCCTTACGCCTATTTATGGCAGTGTTTGAGCTGCTATCCCAATAGATGGAATTAACTATGTTATTGGTTATCTTTCAGGGATGACGGTTGCGAAGTGGCGTAGCAATCACGTGATTATTATTATTATTATGGCCATTATGGTCTTATTATGCGTCTTATCCGTGTCACCCTATATTGTTAATAATTAGCCTATTTATGTTGTAATATCATATTTTGTACTATTAGAAAGAGCGTTTCTTACAGTGCATGTAACATCACTGTACTTGGTTTGTGTTCAATAAACAAGAGTTCGTTGATACGATGTTCTCTGTTGCAGACTAGTATTTTCCGTAGAGTAAGTAAAAATTGCAAAAAAAGCTACAAAATACAATAATAATAATACATCCTGTATATGTCCTCTATATGTCCAAATATCCCTCAGAGACATTCCTGGAACCTTCCCTGGATCAGCAAATGTGGAAGAAATACGGGTCCTCTGTCTGTCCTAGAGACGTCAACGGGCTATTCAGCCTAGTCCCTGGGTATCCCAAAACCCCAAGTGGGATATCGTGTGGACGTTTCTGAGACATATATTGTTTACCGGGAAACTGCTTACACGTGTTAAGCGGATGTACTACTGAGTTTGTTATAACACAATTGCGGTGTGCAGCACGCAGCCGTCACATTTAACACAACATAATTCCCGGCAGTTGGCTGTGTCATATGTGCCGAGTAAGCGTATTTGACAAATATGTTACTCCGACATCCACGTGAAAATAAAATGTCAGTGTCAACCTTCACATCGCTATGTTGGCTGTTCATACTCTTCGCTGCAGGTGAGATTTATATGTGTTTGTACCATGTCGCGGGTCTTATCCAGCGAATGCATTCAGTATTTGTACCATGTAGACATGGTCAGCTGCATGCTACAGTTATTTCGCTAACTTTAGCCCCCGGATTCGTTGACGGATTTGATGAATCCTGATTTAAAACCGGATTTTATTTAGCACACCAAAAACAAATCCGGATTTAAAATGATATTTATCACCTCAAGTTTAAATCCGGACTTGATTTGACTTGATTTGCGGTGCTCCGAAAAATACGGATTAGATTTAAACCCTATTTGACTCGTTAAATCCGCAACGCTGCTAGACAAGCATTAAAAGTGAAGATTTAGTACACATGCACGACACAATTGCTCTGCACCTCCGTTCTTATCAAACAAGTAGCTCAAGGTAAAAGTCGGAAGCACAATCGTGCCGTAAAGCTTGCGGCAAAATCGGAAGTAGTTTGCGCCTTCAGTAACCTAACTACTGTAGTTAACTACTAAAATAGTAGTTTAACTAGTAGTTGCCACTACATTTGTGTAAGTAGTTGATAACTACCTTTTAACTACAATCTGGTAGTTTAACTAATAGTTTAACTACATGTAGTTAACTACTGGCCATCACGACCCCTCGGTTTGTAACAAAAACCGTGGCTCCCTTCCGAACAATGATCTCCTTAAATAGCGACCGGTTGTGTAATCTCTAATCCAGTTTGGCACTGATCATGTCCGTCGCACGACGGACGAAACGTCTGAGTAAACCTTGTTATTTTGTTATGTGAAGTCGGAGTTCTCTACTTTTTTGTCTAGTTACGACTGTGTGTAGAGGGGGGAGAGGGATGTTCCAAAACATCGGTGAAACCTGGTATTTTCCCGTGAACGTCCTGGAAAATGTTAGCAATGCTTGCTGCAGCATTTCTCGTTGCTTCGAGGTACCTGGAAATCCTCGCATACATTCGTCCAGGGCAGCAGTTGCAACTACAGGCGTTTGGCATTCTGACAAGCAGTGAACTTTGATTCATGAGTTTCTCTAGGTACGTTCGATTAGGCCTGCACTGCCTGTACCAGTTCCGGTGGCGCTGCACTCGCCCGTTCGTTTCGCCAGTGCAGCCGAGCGCCCCCTGCACCATCTCGTTCGTTTCAAACCAGTGCACGCCAAGTCTAGCCCTATAGTGTAAGGAAACTCTGCAAGTTCAACGGTGCAAGTTCGGTGCAAGTTCAACGGTAGCGCAGAGTATGGCGGTAATGGCAACAGACGACACAAGGCAAATCATATTCTCGAATGTAACCCGAGGGAGCCGGAAGAGAAGTTTGAATTCGAAGTCGAAATAACGATTCACTACAGTTTCGGTGTACATTGGTACACGGTTCCCGTCAGTTCGCAGAAGATTCAACGCTATCACGGTTACCAGGTCGTCAAATTTTCGTCCTCGCTGTCAGAATCCACATGTTCCATGGCTGCTTGCACAATTGTTGAACAGTTCATTGTGTTCGAAATTAAAAAGCAGCAATGCACGTGTGATTGAAATGTCACACGCGTTCTTACAATCCGTAGCGGAGTTGAGACTCGCGGAGAGCAGAAGGCCTGCAGTAGCGCTGCACTTCGATATTCGTTCGCGGTGGCACTAGTGTTGCACCGCTGAACTGGAGCTGTGTGCTGGCTGCGCCAGTTCAGAACACGCCTTGCACCGGCCGGAACTGGTTCAAGGCGTGCAGGCCTAATCGAACGTACCTTCTGTATTGCAAGAACATCGATTGTAACGAGGCGGGGGGGGGGGGGCGATTTGAGCAGAGAAACTATATTACGCGGTGAAGCGCGTTGTGCTGCCACGCTTCCTATCGTTATTGAACAAAAACCGAGAAAGATGTGATCTTTCTTTTTGTGTTTGTTGTTGTGACGACCACATAGGGACTTTATACAACACCATAAATGGAAATGCCCGTGCGGACTAACTACCAATCCCCTCGCCGCTCAAAGTAATCGACCCTCTTCCCTGCATTACCCTTGAGCTTCGAAATTAATGTTTTACGTCATGGTTACGTCAAAATGGCGTAGGGTCCAAGATTAAGCGCCCAGATACTGCGAAGGAAGACTAGGGATAAATTTCCCTCCAGTAGGGCAGACTCTATAAAGGTGGAGTATTGTGTTGCAGCCCTGTCCTACACCTCATGAAGGAAAGGAAGCGAGACGGATTGGTTCTGACGAGGATAGGACCCCCGAAGTGTCATCTTGAACAACCTTGCATTTGCATGTGCAACCTTTGCATTTGTGTGCTTCGTTTTATAAGTTGCACGAATGATGACGCTAGATGGCGTAGGCCCACTGTTATAGCTGAAAAGAAATGCCCCAAATATGGCGAAAGCTCTCCTCGATTCATTCCGCGTTCCCGCGAAATTGATCGCAGAGTCCTTCGTTTGGCGCGGAATTTCGCGGAAATCCGATTAGGTGGAAGGACGTGCAGGGCGTTCAGGAGAGGTATCGCACGCTCACGCAACAGGGCGACAGACAAACTCGAATGTTTTGCGGAATCGCATAATTTGCCACCACTAGTTTAGCACCAAAAGCGGCAAGAAAAAAAAACGTAATTTGCGCACACGCGTTTTCGCGGATGTTTCGCACGCGCGTCTCGTTGTCCGTGGCGATTGTTTTTCGCAACGCTGTCATTGCGGTGTTTGTGTCTGATTTGCGCGCGCTTTCGAGTGATGGTCTACTGACGCGACGAACTACTTGAACTACACAGCGCGGAAAGAAACGCTGGACAAACGCGTTATGACAAACCTTACAGCACAACATGACGAAGTTGGCGGACACAAGGTGCTTTCGGTCATCATGTGACTAGCAACGTCTCGACCTATTTCACCTAGGGATCAGAACCGGACTGGAATCCGAACCGAAAATCGAAAAAAAAACGTTATTTTCTGACGAACCCGAACATTTTTTACTTGCCGAGCAGAACCGGAACTGAACCGAAAAAAATCATAGGGTTACCTGTTCGGGAATCGGTGCAGTGGTCATATAATTGTCCTACTGACCGGTTTCTTTTCTTTTCTTTTTGACTCACCTGGAGTGGTTATCTAACACCTTTCTCCTACAACTGCGTACGATGAGCGTAAGCTGCTTTCATGTAGCAAACTTATTGCCCATGAACTGGTTAAAACAGGACCTCTTCCAATCCCTGTAAATGTCCCCACCAGATTTTTATTTTATTTTATTTTTTTGCCTGTGTGTGTGCGGGGTGGGGGGTAATCTCTCCGAGCTGGACCCGAACCAAACCGATATCCCTGAACCGGTTCAAGCTGATAATTTCGGTCCAGCGGAGCTACACCCGAACCGAAGTAGTATGCCTGAACCCGAACCCGATCAGGACAGAAAAAAATACAGGTTCCGATCCCTTTTTCACCTGTATATGAGCGATAGTGGCCGGTAGTCTGCCTCCTGACCGTCAGCGGTAGCCCGGTATCTGGGTGCATCTTTGAATAAAAACATCAGTATCGGCTGAACCCAGAGCTCATATATGACCGCCTGACCGCAATACTACAATTTTCAAAATCTGGCGTCGTTTCAATATCGTGACGAACGTTCCCGTGCAATTTGTGCACACCAACTTTTCCGATCTTCTTAGAGAAAATGTGTGCAAATTATGCTAGTGATGAAAGATGGAAGTCACTGCAGAGGTTAGCCAGCTGTAGGACTCGAACCCAGATCTTCTGGATTACTGGTCCAGGGATTATCCACTTGAGGATTAGCAGGTATTTGTCCTTTCTGTGTGTTCCAGCACCAGAACATCAATTGTCTCATGTCCAACTGCTGCCGCTGGGGTCAATCCCATCGTATGAATGTGTGTATGAGTAAGAGTAATGTGGGATGAGTGAGAGGGAGTGGTTGATTTGTCCCTTCAGAAGTCGCCGGGTAGGTTTGTTAGGTTAGCTCAATTGGTAGTGCCCTGGACCGGTAATCCAGAAGATGTGGGTTCGAATCCTATGGCTGGGTTACATTTTCATTACTTCACCTGTTTGATGGGAAAACAGTTTGGTATGGTTGCTTTGCCTGTGTGGCACACTGAAAGACCTTCGCTTTAAAAGTGAAACATCCACAAGGACATCATCATATCCAGGAGGTCGTGTGTCCTTCCTGCACAAATGTGATGTATTTGAAACGCTGTTTTCTATCTTAGCGCATGTCATCTGTGTTGGGTGCTCGTGAACGATCCAAGCATATTTTGCGTGTGGGTGAATAACCAGCTTAATGTGCAACAATGCTTAGGGCACCTAGCTACACATTTCCGCAAAGTGGGATTTATAAATTCGTGAAATTCTGAAAGAAAACCAGGGTTGGCTACAGGAAACGAGAAATGGTAATTACCCAAATTCATCAGGAAACGGAAATGAGAACGAATACAAAATTCGAGTTACTGGCTTCTGAGAAGCTCCAGTCGCCGGAAAACGGCGCTCACAACTATAAGACGAGACATCGTCTCCTCCGATTGGCCGTTCTCTGCCGGCAGTTTGTCTTTAACCTCTCGAGCACAAAACTATCAAGTCGTAGAAAAGCTGGCACTAGCAAGTGAAAGAGGAAGACCCGGGACATCAGGGGAGTGCTTCAGTTCGCCCTCGGTCATATTTATCGCGTCCGACCCAAGGCCAATGTTTCCGAACGTCTGGGAACATGCGCCCGCAGGTTTACGTCGTAACCGTGCTCGAGTTCCACGCTTTTGAAATGTTCCAGTTGCGGACAACGGCGGTACCTATGAGACAGGGATCATCCCCTATCGTCTCCTCCGATTGGCCGTTCTCTGCCGTCACTTTCCCTTTAACCTCTCCAGCATCAAAATATCAAGTCGTAGAAAAGCTGGCACTAGCAAGTGAAAGAGGAAGACCCGGGACATCAGAGGAGTGCTTCAGTTGGCCCTCGTTCGTGTTTATCGCATCCGACCAAAGCCCAATTTTTCGAACGTCTGGGAGCAGGCGCCCGCGGGTTTACGTCGTAACCGTGCTCGTGTTCCTGGCTTCTGAAATGCACCAGTTGGGGACATAGGTCGGCATTTTTCGAAATATTCATTCAACATCACATCATGTCCAGGCCTAGCCCACAGCCCATAACATCACATCATCATCACAGCCCATCACATCATAACCTATCATTCGACATCACCATCACAGCCCATCACATCATAACCCATCACTCAACATCACCATCACAGCTCATCACATCATTACCCATCATTCAACATCAACATCACAGCTCATCACATCATTACCCCTCATTCAACACCAACATCACAACTCGTCACATCATTGCCCATCATTCAACATCACAGCCCATCACATCATAGCCCATCATTCAATGTCACAGCCCATCACATCATTACCCATCATTCGACATCACAGCCCATCCCATCACTACTTAGCATTTGACATCACAGCCCATCACATCATTACTCATTATCCGACATCACAGCCCATCATATCATAGGTCAGAATTGAACTTCAGAACTCGTTCTGAGTTCAGCTTCGTTGTGTATGATGGACTTTGAATCTGAACTGCAGGGACCGGTTATCAGACTGAGGGCCTTGCATACTGCGCATGCTTGCGCTTCGGCGACGACTTGGCTTCGGGGTTTCGGTGACCGTGCGTCCTGGCTCCTGGGCAGATGTCATCTTCTGGCTGGCTCCCGTTTACAGTGACGTTGTAAATTAAGCAGGTGTTGTGTATGTGCTGTCGCCATGGTGGGCAGGGCTTGGCGGGGCGCCCGCCCACTTCTCAGAGCGAGCCTTGACGGGGCGGGGTGGCGAGAGGGTTGTACTGAAAGCGTGAATGCAAATACCAGGTGCGTAGGGTGAGGATAGACGAGTGGCGTGGCAGCTGGTATGCGGCTGTCCTCCTAGTGTGCGGGTTGTTGCGCAACGCGCCGATCGACTGCTGATATTGTTACATTAGAAAAGGCTTGGCCTTGACATCCGGTGGCTTTATGGTATCAAGTTTCTTGGCGCTCCACGGCTGCCCTCATAGAGCTGGCATATTTCCCTCTTCTGCTACGTATGTGGAAGGTGGCGGTTGTGTGGAGAGAGCGGGAGGGGTGATGAAACTGCTCGGCGGTGTTCGGTAGTCGGTTACGCTGGATCGAGGAATGACCATCCATGAAATCCCATGATGGAAAGGAGGCATGTGCCAATAGAGGGTGCAGGGGAGTATCGTGACTTCGCCCCTGTTTTTCTGCGTGCGTTGAGATTTGCATTTTTTTTTTCAGTCGAGAGGTTTCAATGTGCTGCTGTTTCAACTGGGACTTTTAAACTGGGGGTGCATTGCAAATATCTAGCAATGAAACGGCGGATTTTCAGGCAAATGCATCTTTGTTTTCTCGCTCTATCTCTCTCGATATAGTGTCGTATCTCTGCGATAGAAGCACGTTTGGTGATGGTTCGGGGCCGATTAGTGGATTCTATAGTGCATATAAATGAATGTTTCGTACGTTACGGCATATACGGGAAATACTCGCACAGCGCGTATTTTGGGATATTGCCATCTGCTCCAATTGCCATTGTGTGTGCGCGCGCGTGTGTGTGTGGATATGTGTGCGTGTGTGTGTGTATGTCTTGCTGTATTTCTAGATGCACTGGTGTAAGCAGCATGGCGTCTGAGTCTGGTGGGCCATACTCTGCTTCTTCGCTTTCTGTATACAGTTAGGAAAATTACCGCGTTCGCATTTCAATCTGCACTGCCTGTCTCAGTTGCTCTGTTGGTAACGTGTTCACTTGCTGAGCTGATGATCGCGTGTTCAATCCTGGCCGAGAATGGTAGCAATGTGGGAGCGATAAACATTGCTTCCAGCACCGGTGTGTTAAAGATTGCTTTGGCACGTCTAAAGTACTTACCTCGAGTGGTGGAAATTATCAGTAGCCCTACCATGCTGTACGTGCAGCATCTCTTCACACAAATGGGCTAACTTACGATGCGCGTAAATTTACTCCCAATTATATTATTATTCCATATGCACTGTGGCGCGGTGCAAAAAGCAGACGATGTCTGTGGTGCATGCCTTCTTTGTTGTATAACTTCACACCAAAAACGACGAAAAAATATACTTACATTAACAATTTTTAATGCATATTTTGAGGTACATAGTTGCATGCATACTTTTGCAGAGTTTTTAATGCATATTTATCAGAACTCCTTTATTGATTATCGATGGGTCGCTGTTCATGTATCACTGAATCTCCCAGCTGAATGTGTGAACACGGTGGCATCCTTTTGCAACAGGTAATGGAATAGGCCTTGTCTTGTGGATTTTCGCTGCGCTGTGTGCGCTGGCGAACCACCTCAAGGACACGCGTGCTCAAATAATATTCTAAATCATTCAGTGCTTTCACACGTCAAGCGTCCTGGAACAACTGGTCGCAACAGTGCACATACGTGCCCATTTTTTACTTTCTACTTTAGACACAAGTCGTAATGATTATTTTCAGATGTCATAATAAGAACCTCTGAGCACCCGCACAGTCCACGACGTCCGCCTCCAGAGAAAGAGGTGGTAGGCGATAGCACGCTTGCCTCCCCTGGCACTTTTCCTCCCCCCGGAAAAAATCCGGGGAACGCCCATGTGCAGCCGTGATTGCTGAAACGGCCGACACGTCTCTCCAGTCTGCTTCCCATCCACGCAGCACTGCACTGGGTTCTGCATTCAACCGCTCACAGTCTGCTTCAACCGGCGCGAACCCTCTTTGGCGGCATGTTTCGTGCCTCCGCTACTTCGGTGGTACGCGGGCCTTCTTTCCCTCCGAGCTCGGATACCAAAGCGCTTTCTCGGCTTGAAGCATCGTTGGTTTGGTTTGATATCGTCTATACGACGTGGGCCAAACACCGCGAATATCATGTGAGTCACGCTCTATGCTAAACCTGGAAGAAACGCGCGCACCCATGCGCAGTTCCTTTGGGATCGTCGTAGTGATCTGTGATCCTATTCCAGAACCGGAGTGTATTAAAAACTCGACGTTACTCGAAAGGTCGCTCGAAAGGTCAGGCCGGACAACGGTTTCGGCAGTTCGAAGTGTCTATATACCGATTCCATTGCCACGAAGTGCATAAATGTCCAGGCGTGAGCGTGAGACCGAATCGTTCTACAGGCATTTTTTTTATGTGAGTCGTCTCTCTTGCAGTGACTTCATTGACGTGTCGAATACTGTCACCGACCCTACCTGCGGACCATCAGAGTCGTCACTTTGTTTCCTATTCTGTACTAAACCTGTTAGTCTGTTCCTGACAGAACACTATTTTGACGCGCGTACTCAGAAACGAAAGAAAAGTTAGGATAACGAAACCACAAAAACAAAATTGTGTGCAATGAAACATTGGGACTGCGTCCTGAAGCTGTTTAGCATAATATACTGTGTTGTCGGCTGTACGTGTGCAGAGTGCACGACAAAATTATGCAACCCAGTTTCATGCCACATTCCCCTGGACAATTTTTCATTTCTGCTTGCATTCTGCCTTTGCAAAAAAATGCAAAAAAAAACAGAAGGCGGAAGCGTGGTATGGTCTGGTTGCCCAAAACGATGTCGAGCAATTGATGCTGTCATTTTGTTCACCTGACAGTGACTTTCCCCGAGTTCATACTGCACAATACCCGTCCCATTTTTTCATGTACCCGCTCGTTCGCCCTGACACCAGGAATGTTTGATTGCCAGCAGTAATAAAAAGAAAAGCATAAGCTTTCTGTTCCTTACGGATGACATCCAAGTGCAGCACCACAGAGTCCCCAACTCTAAATACAACGCTGAACGGCAAGCCCTTCCCCTCCCACACATGACACATCAGATATAACAGCCCGCCGCTCTTAATGCTGGAGCCATCCCCACAACACCACACCTGCTCTGAGGCGACGGAAAACTAAGAGCGCGAGCGCGCCAAGGTCAGCCCACCTCACCTGCTCCTTGTTACTCATCTGTTTGTTACACAACTGGTGACCCGAACAATGGACATTCCCCCCGACGCTCCTTTGGAGCCACCGCCGCCCCGTTCCGCTCAGCTTACCGAGAATCCCTCCGTCGGCACGGTTGGCGTTGAAGTTCACT